>NC_141055.1:1282500-1927703 GCF_041138505.1 Cibotium barometz
TGATAAAAGAGGAATTCCTATGACATTTGGAATTCAAACATTTGAATGGGAAAAGTGAAATTCCTAGCATATTGGAATTAATGGATATTTTATTTAAATTCAAAGATGAAATTTAGATAAATTTATTTTATGCATGAGAAATACTTAAATGATAAAAGAGGAATTCCTATGACATTTGGAATTCAATCATTTAAATGGGAAAAGTGGAATTCCTTGTCAAAATACGTAGCGGGAATGATAACCAAACTTGAGACCACAAGAGCAAGTAGAGTGCAGAAAATAGACAGCACAAGAAAGACAGAGAGATAGGTGTGTAAACTCTTCTCTATACACAAGATCTCGGGAAAACTGAATGAATACATACATACATACATACATACATACATACATACATATATATATATGTATGTATGTATGTATGTATATGTATGTGTATGTGTATGTGTATATGTATATATATACATATACATATACATATACACATACACATACACATACACATACACATACATATACATACATACATATATACATATATACACATACACATATACATATATACATACATACATACACACACACACACACACACACACACACACAAATATATGTATGTGTCTATGTATGTATATAAACACAAAAAAAACACCAAACAAAATAAAAACAAGAGAAAATATAAAAACACAAAAACACCTTTGTCTACTATCAAAAATTTCCAAAGAAGGCAACGCAGGGACACCTCCAAGAGACGAAAACCAACAAGCAAAGCTGAGCAACACCCTAAGCTACAAAAGCAAAGCCGAGCGGACGATACTCCATGGATAACCAAATTTAGGGAAAAGGTGATGAGTAGTTCTTGATGTACCTTCGATCACATAGAGCCCTAGACTACGATTAATAAGACTACATTGCCTCAAATCCTATTGCTTTTGATTCTGAGAGCATCAAAATCCACCAAACAACTAGTACCCAACAAAGTGCCCTTCTTTTGAAATAGCAACCGTCAATTGAGTCTACTTCCAATGAAGAATCTTTGTACGATATGAGTTAACTAACCCTACATCTAGAAGGAGGATTGGTGGACCGGTCTGAAATGGAAAGTGCCAAGGTGGTCTAACAAGCACCAAATTCACCCACCAACTTTGTCAATAGTGATGTGAACTTCGTAAAAAGAGCTTTTACTCGCCCTATCATTGGGAGAAGTTATAGTGTGGGCACAAGAGTAGGAACTTCCAGGTTCACTCAAAACAAAACATTGCCTACACTATACGAAACCATGACTTTCAGAGAACTTGGTGGAGGATGGTACAAAATTCAGTAGAGGCATTACCCCCCACCACAAACACCCTAGCTCAATCACCCCACAGAAAATTAGACAACAGCCTAGGGTCACATTCACATTGCCAAATCAAGAGCCACTAGCCGCACAGGAGTTGTACCTCCACAAACAAGATAGTCCCCTATAGTAGCAAACCAAGTGTTGGGGGGAGTAGAACAACCTATCCTAGGATTCTAGAAGGGCGTCACCCCATTGCACAACCAACAACCAGTTCCTATCTATTTGGACAGTTTGGACAAGGAACAATGGACACGAGGAAGGGAAAAGAAATAGCTATCGGATTCATTCCTAAAGCTAGCATGAGACCTACCCAAGCACCCATGATGGCTGTATCAGATGCTAATACGCAGTGACATCTTCACCAAAGCATTGGGTAGTACTACAGAGAAGCTCCGCAAATTCAGGGCTTTGCTTGGTGTACATGAGATGGAGTTGAGCTCAAGAGGGAGTGTTGAATGAGATATCGAGCTCATCTAGTGAGGTGGTGGACACTGATGACCCACCTGGGGGATAGGCCCCACACTTACACCACTGGCATGGTTGGTGAGATCATGGGTGATATGCGGCAAGTGGGATGACAGGCTGTGTGAGCCATTCTAGAGACTGGCATAGTTATAGCACCAACTCATTTAGTTGGGTTCACACTATAGAGAACCCTAGTATGTATTTGGTTGAGTACCTTTTCATATTGTGTGTACTCTTATCTTTGTATATGGTGTGTTGAATGTTGTGTGAAGAAGAAGATTTTCAGCCTCTCACCTCGTGTGTTCTCTTTTAGGGTTTTGTGAGTGTGTGTGTGTGCTTGCAAGAGCTCAAGCTCTCTTCTCCCCTGCATCTTTTCAAACTACCCCATTTTAACAAAGTTTTACAAGAGTAGAGAAGACTTCCATACAGTGTATGGCCTCGGTTTGGTTGGGAAGAACCCACGCATCTTGACAAAGGATCATGTTCTAGGAATGCAATGGCTTTCTGTGTTGACATAGAGATGCACGAAGGGTCAAAAGGTGCACCTGAAAACTTTGCAGGGATTTGGTTGAAGTCTGCTACCTTTTGCACTACTATGTGTACCAAGAAAGTCCGTCAAACCATGAGGTGAGTGTGGAGTTTGCACTTGAGTGATGTAAAGCGATAGAGCAATCTAAGAACAAGGAGGATTACGCAGTGTAGTTGGCAGTCTTTGTAGAGAGTGTGCTCACAAAAAAGATGGATTAGAAAGGTAGCATTGAAAGTAAGTACAAGAAGTGGTGCAAAGAACAAGCCAAAGCAGTGTTTTCTATATTTGCATCTTCATCATGCCTAGAGCAAGGAGAAGACCCTCTGCGAGGCATTGTTGAAACATCATTGCCATCTATGTTTGGAGGAAATGCTGTCTATGTTTGGAGCAGATGCATCAGAGTTGGAGTAGATAACATCTATGTTTGGAGAAGATGCATCAAAGTTGCCCTCTATGTTTGGAGCAGATGCATTAGATTCCTTCGTAAAGTTGCCTCAGCCTGCAAACAATGGGGTTCTTACAAAGTTAGCTAACATGGTTGGCATGGAAAGAAGTGAAATGGACAGACTGACAAGTATTGTGGAGGACATAAGAGGTGCCTTGGATACAACAAGGGCAGAGTTGCATGAGGACTCCGGAGTTTACAAGGTAGCTACAAGTTTGCAGGTAGACATAAAGGAATTGGAAAGCAAAATAAAGGATATGAAAGAAGATAATATTGTAGAGATGAAGATGAGATGCACAATTTGCATATTGAGGCGAAGGTGTTAAAGAGACAGCATGTAAAGTTAGGTGGTGGAGATGGAGTGCTATATTTGAAAGCATCAATGGATTCTACAGAGAAGACATACGATTGTACAAGAGGCTATCTAGAAAAACAAACCACCCATTATGGGTTTGTAATAACTGGCTTTTTAATCATATCAAATGTGGTGACACTTTGGCTATCTGTGTATCACACCTCCTACAATACTCAAACACATTGAAATAGACCATGCTGTAAAATGATCAGTTTCAAAGAGTGTGTTGGTTGTGGTCTCTCATTAGAGGACAATAAAGTTGTCACCATCTTCATGCTTTCTTGAAGATATATGTACCATGCCCTTTGTTTCTATAAGTTGTTAGTCGATAATGAGAAGTGTGTCCTTGATGGCTACAATCAAGTTATTCCTAATGTTGCAAAGCAAATGGTGCCTACGAGGGTTTGCCACGGATTTGGCCCTCAACTGCTGCAAAAAGGCATGCTTGTCTTCTTGCCCCTTCTCTTTATTCAGTTATACAACATTTACTTATGTAAGGACATCTAGCACCTTGGTACAACACTTTACATAGAATCAAAGGCAAGTAGGGGATCACTGCCTACAAGTAGTTGGTTGTGCTCTATAGCATGAGCCACTACTTCAAAGATGGTCATATTGCTTTAAAGCATTGCCATCAAAATTTATGCTTTAAAGCATTGCCATCAAAATTTATGCTTTAAAGCATTGCCATCAAAATTTATGCTTGCAGTGTATATATACATGAAAACCAAAAAGATCTTATCAAAGCTTTAAAGCACATGAAAACCAAAAAGATCTTATCAAAGCTTTAAAGCAGTTGAAAGCTGCGATGGGCTTAAAGTAGACTTCAAGCTTCAAAGCAAAGAGCCACTTTAAATCATTTGCATTATTGGCACTTGCTTAAAGCTGTACAATTGCATGTGAGAGGCAACTTAAGTTTCTTAACCAAGTTGTAATTTAAAAAGTTGTGTGTGGTCGTATCATCTATGAGGATTTTAACTTTTTTATCCTTAATATTTTTATGCACTCAAACCAAATCATGTGGTGCAAATGATGGTTCCCATAGAGATTTTGCCACCATACAACAATGCTTTTCATCAGAATGACAAACCTTGACCGATTTACACTTAGGAGAATCCTTAAGTGTCAACACTTGAATAGTGTGCATTGATTTTCCTTTAGGTTTATCATTACCATTCCCAGTAAATTCTTGTCTTTGGGACTTAGGACAATGCTTTTTATCATGTCGTGTGGCTCAAGACAAGAGAAACAAAGTTTTTCTTTAACCGCTCTCTCAAAAGCTTATTTTTTTAGAAACTTAGTAGGATTGGATTTTTGCTTTTTTGAAGGTTCTTCCTTTTTAAATAAAAAACCCTTTCTTCTTTTAGACCCAAAATTTTCTCCATCACGTTTATATGAAAAAAAATTATCTTTTTCTTTATGATTACCATTATCCATGGTATCATCAGAATTACCATTACCCATGGTATCGTCAAAATTTTTTGCAAATCTTATAGCCTCCTCTAAGTTTCTTGGCTCTTTTGAGCAAACTTCCTTCTTATACTCCCTTTTCAGGCCTCTAATGAAGCCTCTTACTTTTTGAAAATTGTCTATGCCCTTAAGTTTTAAGATAACTTCTTTATATAACAAGCTATATATTGAGTGAGATTTAAGTTCTTTTGTTCTATAGAACAATTGTTCCATTCCTTCCAATTTCAATCTTCTTCATTTTTAGGAAGATATTCCTTTAAGAATAATTACTTGAATGAATCCCAAGAATTGGGTACTTTCCTAGCTTCTTCCACTAAACTCATCCACCACTTATAAGCTTTGCCTTATAAGGATAGACACATTTCAATGGGGCAGTTATGATCAGGCACATTTCTTAAAAGATAAAAATCTTGCATTTTTATAGAAAAATATGGACCGCATCCATATTTCTCTCCTTCTCTTCTCCACTAGAAATGGGTGCCGTTAAGTCTTTGAATACTATAACCTAGTCTCTAGTTTTGGGACCCTCTTTCATTCAACCCTTTTTTAGAGTTTTTTTCCCTTCCCTTGCCAATGTTACTTTTAGATATTTCTTTTACTCCCAATCCTTCCCCTCCCATCAAGGAGCTAAGAAGACCCATCATTTTCTCAAGTTTATTTTCGAGTTTTTTAAAGGAGAGAAGGGTGAGGATGTGGAAAGATTTCTAAGAAGGATAGAATTAGAAGCTCTTAGAAATAATAAAGATGATGATGCCTATAAATTAAGGATGGTAGGGTTACTTTTGGAACAAGGAGCAGTTAGGGAATGGTATGAGGATATGGTAGTAGGAGAGGAAAAAGGTGATTGGGAGCGGCTAAGGAATGCTTTGAGAAGGAAATATGGTAAGGCTGATAACCTAGAAGACCTTTGGAGAGAACTCAATAGGTTGTATCAAGGAAAAGAAGATGAGATTATAGCCTTTGTCAATAGGTCTGAAGGGGCTTGGAGAAGGATTTTGAGGGTTTTGGGAGAAAATCAGCTGGCCATTAGACTTCTTGAAGAAGGACAGATTTATAGGATTATTATACAGAGTTAGTAAAGAAAACATAAAGCTTAAGGATCCTGAAACCTATGCAGAGGCAGTAAGGATGGCTAAAGAACAGTAAAGGAAGAAGGTGAGGAAACAAGAGCTGGCTCGAAAAGAAAGAGAGTCAAACATACAAGTTAGGTATAATCATGGACCATGTGGGCACATAATGAAACCTTTGCCTATGGACATGCATGTAGAAAGGGAGCTTCATGTAGAGGCTCCAAGGATTGTAGAGCCAGATTGAGGACAAGATGGCCTGCATCAAGAGATTCAAAGGTTGACTGAGCAAATTGGAAATCTTAATCTTGCTATGTAGGTTATTTGAATCCAAGTGAGAAGACCACAAGTTGAGAGGCCACAAAGAAATCGGATGGAGCACTTCGAATGCTACAATTATGGAGAGAGGGGCCATATAGCTCCTCGATGTCCTTACCAAGGAGAGATCCAGGAGATGTGTATCCTATTATTCAAAGGCCAAATGGTAATAAGGGTGTTGGTGATAGGGATGTAGGTAATGGGAATCAAATGCCAATGCAAGGGAAAGCACAGCCCCAAGGTCCTTTGGGTAATGTGAATGTACTCAAAGCCATTGTGGAAGAGGAAGATGAGACTGATGTGTTGGCCAACAAGAGAACAAGGATGTAGAGATTAGAATCTAAGGATGTAGGGAAAGAAACAAGAGCTAGAAAGAAGAGAGAAAAAGTAAAGGCAACCATGGAGTTGCCAGAATCTAGCAAGCAATGAAAGGCCAAAGCCAGAAGAAGAAAGATTGGCATGGATGATTTTCAATCGGGTGAGGGGGAGTCCCCTTATAATCTCTTTGCTGATGTAAAACACAAGCGGGCTAATATCACTTATGGTCAACTTTTACAATTGAATTCTAGTATGAGCAGATAATTGCACAAGCTGGTGAGTGTTATATGAGTTAGGTTTAAAGTGCCAGAGGCTAATGTGGTTCAATTAAGTAGGGTTTCTGACATTTTGCCTATTGTTGATGTTTGGATTCATGGCAAGAAAGTCAGCAAAGTTTACATAGATGGTGAAGCCTAGGTTTGTGTCATGACTAAAAAAATTGTACATCATCTTGGATTGGAAGTGACAAGAAGGTCTATCTTCAATGCGAAGATGACCAACAATTCAAAAGTGAAGTGTCTTGGTGTGATTGAGGAAATGGAGTTGTATGCATGTGATGCTAGCAGGGGTTGAGGCATACCCCATCATTTTGGGGAGGACTTGGATAATTTCTATGAAGTCCAGGTAGGATTGTTATAGAGGTTGCATTGATTTATTTGTTGATAGGCCTAAGGAGAAAGGATAAGATATGATTTAAAGACTAGCAAGATTCAGGAGGTCGGAGAGAAGTTGGAATCATATGTAGGAGCTGATTAATCCTCCCTTGATAGTCTACAGGGTCCTCTAATGAAATTGATGATGATTCAGGGTTAGATCAAAGCTTGTTGGAGCTTGAAGAAGACATATGTGGGATGCATGTAGCTGGTCATATGACTGAACAAGCTCATGTTCAAGGTCAAAGGCCCAACATCCCAAAAGCTTAACTATTGGAGATGCTTGCTAGTGATCTAGCTAGTGATTGAGGAAAGAGAACAATATAGAGTTTTTCTTAACAGATATCCTAAGATTTTTGCCAAGAATTATAGTCAAATGGGAGGTACTTCTTCAAGCTTGTTGGAGCTTGAAGAAGACATATGTGGGATGCATGTAGCTGGTCATATGACTGAACAAGCTCGTGTTCAAGGTGAAAGGCCCAACATCCCAAAAGCTTAACTATTGGAGATGCTTGCTAGTGATCTAGCTAGTGATTGAGGAAAGAGAACGGTATAGAGTTTTTCTTAACAGATATCCTAAGATTTTTGCCAAGAATTATAGTCAAATGGGAGGTACTTCTAGTGTGGTTTATGAGATTAAGTTGAAAGAGGGAGCAAAGCCAATAGCACAAAAGTTAAGAAGATTGGGAACAATGTAAAAACAGGTCTGGCAGAAGTCACTAAGTTGCAAGTTGGTTTTATATACCCTATTGATGATGTAGAATGGGTTTCCTCTATAGTTATTGTGCCTAAAAAGGGTAACAAAAGGAGGGTTTGTGTGGATTACAAGCCCCTCAATGTAGCTACGAAGAGGCATCACTAGATATTAGACCAAGTGACAAGGCATGAGAGATATTCACTCTGTGATGGGTTTAGTGGCTATTTTTAGATTAGGATAGCCCCAAAAGATCAAAATAAGATTAATTCTATCACTCCTTGGGGGTATTTTGTTATAGGGTTATGGCTTTTGGGCTTCTCAATTCATATGCCAATTTTTAAAGTTGGATGGATAGGGTCCTTGCTCCTTACCTTGGATCCTTTGTTAGAATTTTTATGGATGATCTCTGTGTTTATAGTGAGATAGATGGATACATGTGGAGAGGATTGACTCAGTGTTTAAACAACTTGATGAAGATGGAGCCCAATTCAATATAGCTAAATGCAAGCTAGCAAGAGCTTGAGTTGTACTCTTGGGTCATGAAGTGAGTGAAAATGGTATAGCCCAAGATCCTGTAAAAGTGGAAAGCTTACTGCAAATGGAGAGCCAAAGTCAACCAAGGAGCTTATGAGTTTTGTTCAAAAACTCAGGTATTTGTCCAAGTCTTTTTGGATGCTTGTAGAACATGTTTACCCCTTACAAAAAGCCAATAAAAAAGATCCATTTATGTAGAGTCAATTAGAAGAGGATGCCTTTGAGAACCTCAAAGACATGCTTTCTACTCTTCCTATCATGATGCCCCCAGATTGGAGCCAGCCATTCTATTTGAGCCTTAATGTTGGAAAGCGTGTAGTAGGGGAAGTGCTTATGCAAAAAGGCATAAAGCAATCATATATGAGGCTTGCCTACTACGTATTAGCAAGACAATAGGTGAATTGGAGAAGCACGGCATGAGGTTGAGTTACTGATATTAACACTTGTGTATGCCACTAAGAGGTTAAAATCTTATTTAATTTATAGATCTTTTGTGGTACTTACCTCTTTTAACTTGTTATCTCATGTGATAAGATACCCAAGTGATAACCCAAAGGTGAAAAAATGGATTATGAATCTACAAGAGTTTGACATGAGCTTCATTAAAGAAGATAGTGTGAGAGCTCACATGGCAGATATGCTCATCTATAAGGAAGTTTAGGTTAAACCCAAACTTATTAAAGAGATTGAAATGCAGGTTGTCCCTAATCCTACCATGCATGAGGAAATGCAAGAAATAGATAGAACTTTCTTTTTTGATGGAGCATTTAGGAAGAGTATTGGCAAAGGCGGTGTAGGGTTTGTTTTTGTTAACAAGAAAGGAAAAGAGCTATGGATTGGCAATCAAGAAATATAGGTAAACAGCAACAATGAGGCCGAATATTTAACCTCATTATTTGGGTCTTGAAGAGTGCAAAAGGAGAGAGAGATTAAGAAGCTAATTGTAAAAGGTGATGCCATGCTTATCATCATAAGACAGGTACAAGGCACTTGGAAGGTCAACAAAGATGAGATGAAGGGCTGGTTTTTCAAGGTGAGAAAGCTTCTTAACAATTTTCAAGCTTTTCGAATATGGCATGTGTCCAGGGATGACAACAAGAGGGCTTTTTGAATATGGCATGTGTCCAGGGATGACAACAAGAGGGCTCATGAATCAGCAGAGAGCAAGTTTTTACCAAGGATGTGCATGCTATGATGATCCAGGAGCCTTTGTATATCAAGGTAGAGAGTCTCTTTATGATGAAGAGTATGTTCCTCTAAAACAAGTTTTGCAAGGAAAGGCTTGGATTCTTCAAAGAGGGGAGTTGTTGTGTCAATAAATCCATGATGTATGTATTGATTGGTAATCACCTTTATCCCAAAGGAATTGATGGTATTATAAGATAGGTGCTATGTCAAGATGAGATCCAAGATTTCTTGAAAGCTTGCCACATGAAGAAGGGTGTGGAGGTCATTATGGAACTAACATCACCAAGAGGAAAATCTTGACATCCAAGCTTATGTGGCCAAGCATGAACAGAGACATTAGTCATTGGTGCACGAGTTGTCATGAGTGTCAAGATTTTCAAAAAAGAGTATTAATTCCAAAGCCTATGCATCATATTTTGAGCTATGGAGCTTTTGAGAAGTGGGGTTTGGATGGTATCAGGCCTCTTCTAGAGGGACTATAAACAAGAAGCATTACATTATCACTGTAGTAAACTATCTAACTAGGTGGCAAGAAACCAAAGTAATAAGCAATGCCATAGAATAACAGGTGTGTAAACTCATTTATGAGATGATTTGTTATCGTTTTGGTGTTCCTTTGCAGATGGCTAGTGATCAAGGAAGAGATTTTAGAGCTAATGTGGTAAAAGATCTTGCCACATGAAGTTGGATATAAAACACAAATTTACTACTACTTTTATCACCCCTAATGCAATGGGCTTGTGGAGAGTTTCAATGGTGTCTTACATAAATTGTTGTTCAAATTGTTGGAGGAGCATCCAAATGATTGGGACTTATATTTAAACAGGGTTTTGTGGGCATACAAGGTGTCATAGAAGAATGTTACATGATTTACTTCCTTATCACTTAGTTTATGGTGAGGAGTGTGTATTACCGATTAATATTATGCTCCCTTCACTTGACTTTCTTTTACAACATAATTTGACGCCGGAAGAACAAGAGAAAAGGAGGTGGAACAGTCTACACTCTCTCCTTTTAGATAGAGAGGAAGCCATTAGGTGGTATGAAAGGACTAGTTAGAAAATAATTAAGGCATTCAAGGAGAAGCTGGGCAGCAAAGACTTAGAGGAAGGTATGCTTGTGTTGAGGTACAACAATTCTCTTGTCACAACATTCCAAACTAAGTTTAGGGTGAAGTGAGAAGGCCCTTTCATTGTGCATGAAGTTTTTTCTAATGGGAGTTACCAATTGAAAGATCTTCATGGTCAGCTGCATTCAATGGCTTGCGATTAAAGCCGTATCACAATAGAGTTATGTAGAGTAGTCCACACATTGTGAAACACTTGAAAGTATTTCACAATGGGGTTGGGGCAATATATTTTTGGTGCTCCATACAAATGATATCTCTACAACTCCAGAAGGGTAGGAATGTACTTGTGGGAGTTTGGAAGTGGTCTAATATAGGTTGGGTTGTGCTTGTTTATGGTTTTGTGTGGTTTAGCTTTATTAGCTTGAGATAGTGATTTGCATTTGTATATATTGTTGCATATCATTTTCCTATTGTACAAATATAGAATGGTTGTTATTAGTGTGCTTGTGATGGTTTGGGTCTTTTTGTGCAAGCTTGGGAAGTGATGACACAGGCATTATATCTCTCTTCTTAACTTAGGTTACAACCAAGAATGGGGAAGTTGTTCTCAGAGAGCAAGGGAAGTTATTGTGGTAGGTAGGTGCATCCATTAACTATTGAAGATAGCACTATGTTATGGTGGCCAAAGAAACTGAGTCAATGGAGTTCCTTGATGAGATATCTTAGCTCAAGCCTTGGTATGGTGTGATCATTTTCTATGGGGTTGGGGCTTAAAGTGAGAGGCCAAGAGTTATGTAGGAATCTTCACTAGAGAAGTCATTCAAAGGGTCTCTCTTTAGAGTGAGAACGATAGTATATGTTAGTTGAAGAGGCTTAGAAGCCTTAAAGGTATTCGATTAGAGAAACCTTAAAGATATTTAATTAGAAAGTAACATTATACGCTAACATGTCATGGCACGGGCGAGGAGACTCTAAATCGTCTAGCCTGATGGTGTTGACTGCCAGCGCACCTCTACACATAGAGCTGAGGTGGAAAGAAAGGAAACAAAGCAGTATGTCCATAGAAGAGTCTTGAGATCTACTAGCATGGTGGCATCTATTACACCTGGCCTGCTCAGGATAGCAAAGCAGTTGGGGTGGAGACTACTCTCTTAGCAAGTGTGTGGAGCAGGTATCAGAGTAGAAGAAGCTTCAAGACCTTGTCCTAATGGAAAAGGCAACTCAATATGGTGATACTTGGCCAACCAAGTACTATTCTTGCTTGATACAAAAAAGTAACTCGTTTTGCAGGTGGTTATAAATAGAGAAATAGGGTGTCCAAAACAATGCGAGAGCTGAGAGAGGAGGAAATGCTGCCATTGTGATGAAGACTTGAGCTTGCCCAGAGAGAAGCTTGAGTCCATAGAGCTGTGTGCAAGGCCTTTGTACTATTCATGAAATCAAGATGAGAACCTTCAAGAAGGAGCAACAAAGATCTTGAAAGATGGTGTTGTGAAGCTGTAAGGCCAATGTCAATTTAAGCACAACAAGAAGGCATCAACACGTGGAATCAAAGATACAGCATGAATTGAAGGTGAAGTTGATGAGCCCCAACTGCTACACATTCGAAATCATGGTGGTGTAGAAGTGTTCGAGTTCCATCTTTACTCATTCTTCAATTTTTTTTTGTAAAAAAGGCGGGCATTATGGTTTGAAGATTGTATTCTATTGGTCTATAACAAGATGGTGGGGGTCAAGTGTTTATGGGTTTTCTTGAAGTGCCCAAGGCAATTGAGAAGGGAGATTATAACCTTAAAGTATAACTAATGACAACTCATGCTTAATAAGTTTGCCTTCAATGTTGCACCTAATGCAACTGAAAACTCTTTTGCTTCCATCCCTCATAAAGTTTCAATTTTAGAGTTTTTATTGTTAGAGAGAATTGTTTACAAGTTGTAGAGAGCAAAAAGTGTGCTCGTGTTGGTAGTTGTCTAGTGTTGTTCCACTAGTGGTTTGCAATGTGAAACTTGGTTTTCTATAGAGGCATTTAAGTTTAAAGGCCAAGTCTCACACCGTGTTGGCAGATTCATTTCAAGAACTTAGACCATTGTGTCAAGCCCAGGTTGAGAATGCTTACCAAGGCCCTGAAACCTCGTACCACATAGGGAAAGAGTCCACCCACCAAAGCATCCCAACCAACACATGGCACCCGTGTATAGTACTACTACCCACCTCAAGGGGTTTATCTTAGATACCATATGAATCTTTATGGAGCACACACTAGCCCACCACTAAGGCATGGTCCACAGAAGGGTTTACTACCCTCCAAGTTTTTCTTCCCCACCTATTGTACCTCCACCTACACCAACTCTAGCTACGATAAGATTGACAATCAAAATGTTAAGGATAGCCATGGAAATAGGGAGGGGGTAGCTTCAAGAATTGCACCACCAGCACCAATGCCATGGCCAAGATTAGAGAGCAACAAATCATCCCATATCTCCAAACTTATCAGTACGTTTGATGGGTCAGGGGATCCCATACCTCATGTAACATGCCCATCTTCAATAATAATATATGCCTATTTGATAGATAAATTTATGGTCTTTTTATGATGTAAAAATTGTCAATTTTAATAATCAAGCTATTTCCACTTGGAATCTTAAAAATTTTAATAATCAAGCTATTTCCACTTGGAATCTTAAAAATCTGAGAGTCCAAATTTGGAATTTGTGTGCGAGTTTAGCCAATTATAGGATTAATAACCAATTGCTTAATCGCGGTGGGATTCGGGATAGTCCCGACTGCATACTTATCGGTCTAGCTACATACTTATCGGCACTGCCAAATGGCTTCTCGCATACTTATCTAGCATTGCAGGTGGTGGCTTAACCATCTTTAACGGTGCAGATCATTTGGTTTGGAGTAACCCGCTCTAGTCTTTAGCCATTAGCGCGACTTATCTAGTCTTTCAATACTTCGTCCGGATCATACTACTTATCTAGTGATTAACGCTACTTATCTAGTAGGTAAAGATCTCTTCTAGTGGCTTGCAGGTAGTGGCTAGTCCAAATCATTCATCTTATCTATTATCTAGTAGGCAAACCAGTTATCTATTATCTAGTAGGTAAAGTTGGCCCTATGAAACCGGTGGGGGTTTTAGTTGGTGGCAGAAGCTAGACCTGTGTTGAGTAGAGGGTGTCCTTAGCTACTCTTCCTCCCCCCGTGTGAATAGACTTTAGGGAGAACTCCCCCTCTCTCCTTGTAAGTGCAACCCTTTTTGCCTCAAATTCCAGTTTGAGGACACCTTTCCCTCCCCCCCTCCCCATTTGCGGTGACTTTAGTAAGGGTTCTTTGGCTCTTAGAGGTGGTTCCAAACCTAAGAGTTTATGCTCATAGAAAGAGACGTGATCTGACTGAAGTGTTACGTTTGTGGCAACGTGGGCTACAAGAAAGTGAAGAGAATGGCTCTAGCACAAATACGTCAAAATACCACCTCGAGAAATGTGCATAACAGTAACCCTAGAGGAAATGCTCCAGATGCGACCCCATCTCTCCCCTTGGGAGTCCCAGAAGGAATTAATGGCTAGATTAGCTTGGTCATCATTTAAAAATAGATTTAAAAAAAATGAATTTTTAATATTAGTATTAATTAATTAAAGAGAAAGATATCACTATCCTTGCTTTGAAAAATACCAAAATCCTTGTGATAATGTTGTTTTCTCATGAAAATGATATTGATATCATATTCTATGGTTTAGTTTAGCAATTGTTATCTTGATTAAGTTAAAAAAGTATAGGTACATCTTCTCCCCGCCTCAAGGGACTAACCTTGTTTCCATGCTTGTGTAGCTGGGCAATAACATTAGCAAGGCTTGGAGTCAGCCCAAGGTATCCCTCCTGCCATTGGGAAGATGAGGTTTGCCAATTTAGGCAAGTAATATGATGCTACCTAGTTCTACGAGCCCAGGCTAGTGCGGGTGAATAAGCCCTCCCTAGTGTATAGACATCCCTCTGAGGAGAGGGAGGATCAAGTGTGCTGAATAAGCCCTTCCTAGTGTGTAGACATCCCTATGATGGAGCTTGAGAGGGCGACAGGCCGACTTGAGTCCTTGCTAACTGTCGATGATGAGGTGTATGGTCCCGGTATAGGGATTCCTAGTCTATGGAGGCTTGGAAGGCTGAATTCTAGATCATCGGTAGAATAAAGTAAAGAAATAAGAGAGCTTGGATTTGGCTATGGATAATTTCAAACATTGTATCTATTTCTTTTATTAAATCCTTTGTTTGTAAGCATTGTTGTATCGTCGTTAAAGGTTGTTTAAGCAAACAATGTGTAAGGTTATTAATTAAGGAACTTGTCTATATATGTCGCACAGTGTGGTAGGGAGCTAGGTGGAAATTGGGAGGATGGAATGCCCTGATGGGACTAGCCTATGGATGGGTGGACCGATTAGTCGGGTAGTTTTCCAATATATTAATTGGAAGTTCTACACTAGGTAAGTAGGTTCCTGTGGGTGGTCAACTTTACTCTACAGGACTAGGCCAACGGCTGTGCCTTGCATAGATGAGGAAAAAAGCATTGTTTCTAGGAATCAGAATAGAGGTTTCCCGAATTAAGGTTAGTCACTCTATGAGTGATCTGATTTTAAGAGTCATTTAGAAGACCACACTCCCCCTCTACGGGATAGAACTAGGTCTTACCTATACGAATCGTATCCTTGTATCTTTACATGGTCAAGGTGTCGACAGTAGAAATATTTTCTCAAGTTAGACTTAGTAGACTATCTAATACCTTTGGATCAGCTTGGTTCTCACTTCATCATCATAGGAACATGTAAATATGTAATACAAGCAAACACTTTAAAGTGAGACACATTTAGTTTATGCCTATAAACTTATGTTTGGGCGTCATGCCATGAATAGTGAAGTGGGAGTCATGTTCATACCATAAACACATCAATTGTTGCTTCAACCCAAAAATAATATGGCATATTCTTTTCAGACATCAAGGCACGAGCAACTTCTACAATGTGCTTATTTTTCCTTTTTGCAACATTATTCAATTACGAAGCAACATACTATCACTTTGGTGAAACTATCTTTAGCTATTATCTAGTCTCATAAATGAAACCGCTAAGTGATTATTATAAGCGTTTGCCTTGATTTTTTATTTTATTTTTAAACGCGCGGCCTATCTACCTCTTCCTCTTCCACCCCCTAACACGTTCAGGCTAAGGTTCTTGAAGAGGCTTGCACTGACATGCTTTTCATGTGGGAAAGCATGTTTGGCCTACTTATGTATATTGTCAACCTTAAAATTTGGCAAACCTACAACAATATTTTAGGCACCCGAAACGTGAATCAGGCCAAAAAAACTTTGTCCTCCTCCAGGAGTTGAACTGAGTTCAAGGGTACAGCCTGGATGAAGGATTTATGTATTATAATAGTAGGCTATGCATTCCCAAATGATGAGGGAACTAAGGGTCAAATTCTGAATGAAGCATGATAGCCTTATAGCAGGATATCCAGGTTTCATCAAGACCTACATGTCTATAAAGAAAAGCTTCTTTTGGCCTGGACTAAAAAAGGATGTACTTAATCATGTACGTCAATGCCTGATATGTGAGAAAGTCAAAGCCGAGAGAGTAAAAATGCCTAGGAAGTTACATCCATTAGACATCCCCCAGATGAAGTGGGAATGTATCAGTATGGATTTTATTACTGGACTACCTTCAGTGTAATCAGGTTACAACTCCATCTTCGTGGTAGTTGACAAACTAACCAAAGTTACCCATCTGATTCCAGTAAAAGAGACCTACACTGCAGCAGCGGATGTGGCCAGAGTGTTCCTCAAGGAAATTTTTAGATTATATGGCCTACCTAGGAGAATAGTAAGTGATTGAGATCCCAAATTCATGTCAAGATTCTGGATTGCATTCTTCGAAGCAGTAGGAACTTTCTTGGATCTCAGCAGCACAACTTACCACCCCAAGACTGATGGTCAAACTGAAAGGGTGAACCAAGTAATCGAAGATATACTTTGGTCATGCTGTGGCAGGGAACCCAAGAAGTGGCTAAGCTATTTGCACCTTCTTATCACCGAAGTATCCGGATGAGCCCTTTCAAAGCTTTGTATGGACAAGATTGCCTAACACCATTAACTTGGTCCGACCCATTGATTAGGGTCGAGATGTCCAAAAAAATGCTTGACGACTTGGAGCAGCAGATGCAGTCAATCCGCAAGGATATGAAAGCTGCCCAGGAGATAGACAGAAGCAGTATGCAGATAAGAAGAGGTCAGACAAAAAATTTGAAGAAGCAGATATGGTCTTCATTCGAGTACGTCCCAAAAGAAGTTCTCTATCTCTTGGGAAGTACAAGAAGTCATCCCCCAGATTCTGTGGGACATATTTGATTACAAAGAAAGTAGGTGATAGCCTATGAACTTCTTCTACCTCCTCATCTCAAAGTACATAATGTATTTCATGTCAGCTTACTTAAGAAGTATGTACCGATCTTGAATCATATGCTTAATGTGATGAACTCTTAACTTCTTCAACCCAAGGGTAGATGGAACTCCAACCTGAAGAAATCCTTGATGTTCGAGAGAAGGTTTTTAGGAACAAAATTCTGAGAGAATTATTAGTCAAATGGAAGTTCTATCCTTTTGAAGATGCCACCTAGGAGAAAGAAGCTGAACTGATGCGGGATTACCCCCAGTTTGCGAGATGAGGACATCTCGCATTTTTCAAGTGGGAGAGAATGTAAGATTTCTCCCCAACCCCTCAAGATGTCTAGTTTCTTCCCCTTCTGTAATTAATCCCCTTTTTAGAATAATAAAAGATCTTGTTTCTACCTGTTTTAGCCTAGAGAGAGAAAATGTTCTAGAGAGAGATAATTTAATTTTTAGATATCTTTGGATAAAGTGTTATTCTCATTAAATTTGATTTTTATGCATAGAAAGATGCATAAAGGACTTTTGTTTTATTATAAAAGTGTTATTCTCATGAAAATTATTTTTTATGCATAAATAGATGCATAAAGAAATTCTTTTTTTTAATTAAAGTATTATTCCCATTGAAGTTGATTTTTATGCATAAAGAATTTTTATATGAAAATTAGAATTCTCTTAAATTCTATGTTTAAATTCTATGAGTATTTGATAAATGAATAATTAAATACTCTAAGAGAGAAATTTCTATCGTTTTATATTCATACGGATTGTAAAAAGAAAATTCAGGAAATCTATCGAGATCAAAATATTCAGATAAATGATTAATTTATTCCTCATTGGAATTCGTAAACTAATTTAGAAATCAGTTAAGTGTATATTCAAAGAAAGAAATTCGGTAAAATAGTAACTGAATTATCAAGCCTTTTCGAGAAAGATAGTTCAGGAAAAATCTTATCCGACTCGAACTTTGTATAGAGCATGTTAGTTTAGAGGGTATATCCCCACTTGAGAAACAACTAAGCACTTTGCAAAAGAGCCGAGGGTGCTGAGCATACGGTGCTCGGGCTCTGGGTCACCGAAGATACCCATGCGTACATCGAGGAAGAAAATGGAACAATGAGTTGGAGTTGTTTTCTGAACACAGGCATGGATCTGGTTGATTGGCCTTGTTGGTCCTCAAAACGGATGAGTCCATGGCTCTTTTATATGGATCTTTTGGTTGATCTTGCTGATCTTACGGAGAGTCCATCTGGATTTTTCTTATGTGATTATATTTTTGGGTACTATGAGCTAAGAACTATTGAACAGGCCCCTGAGTGAGCAGGTGGTGAGCATTCTCGTTGCCAATGATGCCATAGGTACAGCGATGAAAGAATGATTGGAAATTGGAATTCAAGCTAGATATTTTGGAGGATTATGATCAATGATACTATGGTTTCATTAAAGATAGCTGAATCTGTGTGAAAAAGGTAATTTCATATGGGTGTGTAAGTGTTGTGATTATCTTGAACTTTGCTTGAAGCGTCGGCTAGGGGGCCTGGGAACTCTTTTTCCCGGTACCCAGGGCAAAACATAACCAAATTTCTAAATGGATCCTATCAATATAGTGGTTGGGCGGTTGGCTAACCCATGGGATTATTGGATGGGGTTAGGCTGGACTGATTGATTCCTAAAATAAGACTCAATTCTGTTATTTTACGATAGTTGAAGTAAAATCACGGGGATAATCCTTGTTCTATGGAAAAGAATCTATGGATGTGCCTCTTGATGAGGGAAAAAGTGTTGGTCTCTATGATCCAAGTGCAAGTTCCTCCCTTGACCTGGCCATGTGACCTGTGGGTTTGGTCGAAATGTCAATGGGTAAATTTAAGGCTCTTGATTACGTTAGAATAAATTTTCCTATAGAAATCACCCGTGCTTTCTGGGCAAGGGAAGTTTTTTCTGGGTTCTGTTTTGGAAGGACCAAGGGATTAGTCTCTTGTCCGGATATCCGTGTGGTGGGCAAGGCCCCGAGTGAGAGGTTCTGCCTTGCGCAAGAAGTGCTACTTCTGCTACTAGCACCCCCGAATTCGATGCACCGATGGGGGCAGGGATCTTTCACTGTCCTTTTGAAAAAATCTTTTTCTTCGAGTGCCGATCCACCTGACGTTTCCTCCGATTCTGGAGTTCCTGCACCCAGAAAAAACCTCCGCTGAGCATCTAATCTTCATCCAATGAACTCAAGACTTCCACATGATATGCCAAGGACTCTGTTGGTGGTAGCAATTTATCTTCCACCACAATCCACAAACTCGGCACAAAAAACTCGACCGATGTGATAGCCTCCATGCCAAAAGCCAGCTTGAAAGGGGTTAATCCAGTTGCTACCTTATAAGCTGTGCGGTACGCCCAAAGTGCTGAGATGGAAGCTTTACATCCCAATCCGTCCAATGCTTGCTTACGAGCTTAGTCAGAATGCGCACAATCTGCTTATTAGATGATTCAACCAATCCATTGGCTTACGGATAATAGGGGGATGATTTCTTATAAAGAATCAAATAAAAACCTGTCATTCGCCTGATCACTTTACTAATAAAATGACCCCTCAATCATCACTGACCAACTCCTCCGGGCAGCCAAAATGAGTGAATACATCCTTGTAAAGACACTTTGCCACACTAAAAGAGCAGAAAATGGTATTTTATGATTTTGTGTTTACAAAATAATGGTTAATTCTTTTAGATTATTTATAAGTAGTAGTTAAAAACTACTTTGATTGATTCTAAATGAGAAATAGATTATCCTATCAATTTGGGAAAAGAGAAATAATGGAATTAGCTTAATCTAGTTGGATAATCATAATTAAGTTTATGATTATGGTTAAAATTATGATTTAAATCCATAGTTTAGATTTAAGCTTAAAAATAGATCTTCTATCATATTTTCATTACAATGTTTTATTCTTTTAAGAAAAAAATAAAAATTATCAGTAAAATAGCAGTGAAGTTATGGTAAAATTTTTAGAAAATAATATATATCTTATTTTTATGCATAAAGCTAAAAGAGGACTTCCTACCATATTCTAAGATTGGACATCCTATCCAAAAAGAATTATTTTCATCATATTCATGGGAAATAAATTTTTAGTATTTATGCATAAATATTTAATTAAAAAAAAGAAGAAATTTTTAGTAAATTTATTTTATGCATAAGAAATTTTTAAATGATAAAAGAGAAATTCCCATGACATTTGGAATTCAATCATTTAAATACAAAAAGAAGAAATTTTAGCATATTTAAAATAATGGATATTTTTATTTAATTTAAAAAAGAGAAATTTTAGATAAATTTATTTTATGATAAAAGAGAAATTTCCATGACATTTGGAATTCAATGATTTAAATGCAAAAAGAGGAATTTTAAGCATATTAAAAAAAATGGATATTTATATTTAATTAAAAGAAGAATTTTTATGGTATTTTAAGTAGAGAAAGGTTTAAATTAAATTTTGGTGACAAAAGAGGAATTTTCACCATAATTCCACCTAGAAACTTAGGGTTGATAATTAAATTGGTAGAAAGAATATCCTTAGATATTTTAGGTGGATAAATCACGAAATTGATATTTACCCAAAATTAGATTAATGGAAGAAGAGTATTTTTATAAAAACCCGATATTCTGAGTTTGATTTTTTTGCGAGCTTTATTTGGTGAGCTTTTTGGAGATAAGATAGTTTTATGCGAGCTTGTAAGAAAAATGATACATTTTGATGAGCTTTTATATAGTAAGTATTTATGAAAGAGAAATAAATACATTCACATACATACATACATACATACATACATACATATATACATGCATATTCTCAAACATACCTACCTACCTACCTACCTTCCTACATATATACATACATATATACATACATACATATATACACACATGTGTACAATACATACATACATATATACATACCTACCTACCTACCTACCTACATATATACATACATACATATATACAAACATGTGTACAATACATACATACATACATGCATGCATACTCCCAAACATACATACATGCATACATACATATATACATGCATATTCTCAAACATACCTACCTACCTACCTTCCTACATATATACATACATACATATATACACACATGTGTACAATACATACATACATACATGCATGCATGCATACTCCCAAACATATACATGCATGCATACATACATACCTACATACTTACCTACCTACCTTCCTACATATAAACACACATTTTATGTCAAAGAAACTTAAATATAGGCACAAACATACCTATCTATGTACCTTTCTTCCAATACGTACAATTTATGACAAGGATACTTCAACTTTTCATGCATACTCAAAGACCAATATTTATTTCAACACAAGTAAAAACAAGTATACCCAGTTCATATTTTCTTACAAAAAGATTGAGTTCACATTTCCTGACAAGAAGATATATGGTTGGTACAACTCCTTTACCATACCGTCGCAAGCTACCTACAATAAGACTTTAGAGTACGTGACAGTATACTCCATCCCAAAGCAAGACAAAAATATTGGGTTCAAATTTTCTTACAAAAAGATTGACTTCACATTTCCTTACAAGCTTAAGTAGGCACAAACATGAGAGGCTTGATTAAAGCTTAAGTATAGGCACAAACATCCTTGCTTCGAGGATGTGATAGTATATTGCCCACATCCTCTGGTGATAGTGTCAGTTGATGCATTACCATATCCTCATTCTTATGTAATCCCAAAACTTGCAAGAAGACAAAATAGATATGCTTACATGCAACGTAAGGCTTTCCTCTAGATTCTCTTTGCATGAAATCAAGACATGTACACCAAGGTTGTACCTTAATGTGTATAAAATAGTCCTCTCCACTCTCACATGCCAAATGAAAAATAGAGTAGGGGGATGGCTGCATTGCACTCTCATTAAGGACATCGCTGTCATGGCCTCGGCACTACCAATCCTCTTTTCTGCTTCTTTGGAAATCCAATGCCGCCACTTGGTTTATCTCTTTGTATTCTGTGTAGCATCATGTGGCCTCTTGTCACTTTCTTTGTTGCCCGCTGCTTGTGTGGACGTTTCTCCCACCCCTTACACAAAAGGTTCTTCATGAGAGTAACATCTAACTTGAACCCTGCCTTTGCTAATTTCTCTACCTCTTGGCTGGTTATGTTGGTCCCAACATCCACTTTCCACATATCTAGGTATGATGGCTTGTATATTATGTTTGGATCTACATGCCATGTGTGTGAAACATCTGAAGGACAAAACCACATCATTTGAGCCTTTGGCCCTCCCGGACTAGGATGTCGTCGCTCTGAGTAGAAGCTAGGGGCAACAACTCCAATAGAGCTTCCCTGTATGTATGAGTTGCACTTAAGTCTTCCATCAATACCTCCCAAACATTTGACTTTTGAGTTCAATGAGGTTTGTCTAATGGCCCACATTGTGCACCCAACGACCTCTTCCTTTACATGCATTTGTCCTCCGCTCATTGTGCCATAATGTTGTTTAGGCTCTTCATGTCCTACATCTTTGTTTCCTCCTCCAGTCATTGGACTTTTTGGTCCTCCCCTTAAAGCGTGACTTGCTGCACTATTTGTTCTAGATCTATCTCCAAAACTTACTCTTCTTGCTGTTCCCCAGTTTTGACGATGTCTGCTCTGCATGACATAACCTGGACGATGTGAGCATTGGTCTACTTCCGTTGTCCTCGACCCTCTTCCGTTATAGTCTCCTTATCTCCATGTAGAGGCCTTGATTCCTCATACATAGGAGTATTAGCTACTGTTTCATGGACCATGCGAGCCACTTGTGGTGGTGTCGGTCTTGAACTTGCTGCCACCCTATCCAGCAACTTGCTCAAGCTTGGCCCCTCACCTTTGTGCTTCCCCATCTGATATGCATATTGCTTTGCACTTTGTAGTAAAGCGCTTGCCATATCTGAAATGCACGCATCATACAAGCTAACCTTTTCCTTATATCCTTCAAGCAAGCCAACTCCCATGTACACTTTCAGATAAGTTTGTTCGAGGGGTTTGTGCTAAATCCACTGAGCTTAAGACCACTTGCACACAAGAGGTTTCATACATGAATTCACAAAATTGACTCCAATGCAAATACATCCATACAACATATCATTTCTCCATAAAATTTCTCACCCTTGACATGAGGTTGTCCCAATGTGCTATTCGTACTTCCCACCAACTCATCCACGTATCCATTACTGATAGTTTTCTCTCATAAACATGTCCATTTCTCCACCACTCACGAATCTCTTTACTTTTTAAGAAAGCTGACTCCTTATTGGTTGCCAATCTCCATTCTTCACACAAGTTAATATGGTGTTGTCGACTTTCTGCCTTCACGCATTGTTTAGCATGCTTCATCAAACTTTGTTTCCAATGGAATAAGCACGTTCGCTCCTTGTCCTCCATAATGTTGTGCGGACCCCCATTGAAAACGGTCCTAACTGCACACCAATTTGACCCTGCTTCATCAGCCATAAACCCATAGAAGTGTGTGGGTGCATAACCGCATTGCTCCATTGTGCTATTCAGCATTTCCCAAAATGGTACTTGGCTTTTTGTATCCTCCTCCTTCATTTCGCATGTGGCAATTGTCAACAACTCTTGAACACTAGGATTTTGGAGAGAATTTTTTTCAATCATCAAATCATTCAAGGTAAATGAAAGAAAGGAAAAAATAGAAGTACGTAGTCTCACCTTGGGTCATAAACATGACAAGCCATTGTTGACCAACCAAAAACTCGATGAGTGTGATCAAACAAAACCCAGGACTTTGCCAAGTCACCTCCACTATCACACCACATGCGATTCACCAAGTCCACGCCTGATGCTGGTCCTCTCACAAAGACATCTTAAAGACATAACATTTATCATCAAGGCCACCTTGTCATGGGAAATGGCTACCTTGTATAAATGAATAGCGAGATCTTCTCTGTATAAGAAGGATGCTATCAAAGCCCTCTCCTGTCGGCATCAATTTTCTTTTCTCTTGGGATACAATGCGTCTAAACCTAAAAAACATAATTTCACAATAAAGAGAGGACCGAATGTAGAAAAATACATCCAAATATAATTAAGTTACAGAATGAATACTCACCTCTGGTTTTCCACAAGAGGACTCAACTTCTCCAAAAAATTGCAGAGCTCATGATCCCCAATCCTTGTAGGTAGCTCATCATTTTGATTCATCATGGAGGAAAACAGCATATCCTTCACAATATTCATCTGTATTTTTCGAGGACCTGCACTTCTCTGGGCTTTCAACACTTGAGAAACAAACATTTTCACGCGCTCCAACATTGACCTTGAAGTTCCTGGCTGAACTGGATGTTCATGCAGCCCAGTGTGGAGCATCATTCTTGTAATAGTTGTGTCACGAGGCATTACGTAATACACAACACATCTACACACTTGCACACAGTGTGCAGTTTTACGACAAAAGTGACAAACTATTTTAGTTTTCTCATCCTCTGTCAAAAGTCCAACTGCAATCTTTTTTGTCAGATGTCCATGAAAGAAGGTGTTGTTATACCTTTTATTGTTTAAGTAAAAAGGACAGTTGAGCCTATGGCACTCAAAAGCACCAACACAATAGCTAATACGCACGGTACAACTTATAGACATGTTTGATGTTATTGGACGTGTCCATAGGTGACCATCATATTTTTGCTCCATTCCATCCATATTTCCTATTTTGCCATATGTTAGTGGAAACTCTAGGATGGAATCACCATCATAATGTCTTGGCACCTCCAAGACTTGGATGACTCGAGTAACTTTTTCCATAGCAATGAACGTAGAAGAGAAGGTTGCTCCTCCTTACGAAGAACTGAAAGTATACTCTCCGAAAAGCAATACATTCATCTTCAGAGATATTGTGCTTAGAACCTTTTGGATTGCTTGTGCCTTCACCTGGTTGCAAAATAGTTGCTGAGCCATTCAAGTCACTCTCAGAGGAGGAGCTCGAGATATGAACATGGGTGTTTTGTGTCCCTTATTCTTTCTCCACTAAGGTCTCCAAATGTCGGACATCTTGGGCAATGTCATTAGCACTAGAATCAAGACTATCAGCAACATAGAGAGGACTATATTGTAGCATATATGTTTTACTTTGAGTAATATCTACAAGGTAGTTTTTATTGCCCTCCATGTCATAATAAGCGATGATTTCCTGTAGGCTTCCATTGGTCCTAGTAGCTTTCACTCCAGAAAAGGCGTGTGATGAAGGCAGAAACCCTTGTAGATATCCATGACTAACAAACGTGGTCTAGTGGAGAAGTATTAAAGTTTGAGATTTTTTGCTACAACCATCAAGCTCCCACTCAAAGGTCACAGTGTGCTCCATAGGGTGTTGAAATTTGAGCATAATGATGAGCTATGGTGGATCAAACACTAGAATCAACATCATTAACAAAGTGATTAGCAAATGATTAAGACGTAATTAGTGAATAATTAGCAAATAGATTAATGTAGGCATGGATACTCAAAAACCAGCAAATTCTCATTAGGGCTATGCCTCAATTTATAGAGTTTACATCAAGCATCTAATCCCATTGATTTCTCCATGATTCACTCCCAGAATATCTCCACCTTTTGCCTGATTCTCTCCACCTCTTCTCTTTTCCCTGATTATCTCCCAGAATAACTCCACACTCCTAAATTCCCTCATGCTACCCTTTATTCTCTCCCAGTAGATTCTTCTCACCTTTTCACAGGTTCTTTCACAATTACATCTCCTCTTTTACAGCCTCTAACCAAGAGCTTGTTCCCACACACACCCTATTCACTTGTATATTTCAACACCTCCTCTCAAGTGAATAATCCTAGTACACCTAGACCCTATACCAAGTTTGCCTCCCCTTACTCGGCAGTCCGC
The DNA here is from genome assembly GCF_041138505.1 of Cibotium barometz. Taxonomy (NCBI): domain Eukaryota; kingdom Viridiplantae; phylum Streptophyta; class Polypodiopsida; order Cyatheales; family Cibotiaceae; genus Cibotium; species Cibotium barometz. The sequence continues at coordinate 1,308,306 of NC_141055.1, forward strand.
GACCAGTGTCTACTTCTCCCCTCAAGTTATCTCAGCACACCTGGACCCTATATCAAGTTTCTCTCTTACTTGACAGCCCTGCGACCAGTGCCTCAGATCCCTAAACTCATAGTCCTTGACACTCTCTCTCTCTCTATGTGTCCAAGGCTTACTATAGTTGCCCGCGACCTTGACTAAAGTGCTCACACATACATCTACCACGTGGCCTACATCATCGGTGGCTCAGAGGTGGTTTTACTTTGTTGGGGCAGGTTACATTGGGTTGTGGGGTTTCTCTCTCTCTCTCTCTCTCTCTCTCTCAGAGATTTTCACATGGCTCCTCACTCTTTGGAGCCTCACATCTTCTCTTTTCTTCAGTCTTCTTGTCGTGGCAGCTTCTCTCCACGCGTCCATGTCTTCTTTCAGTCTTCTCGGGGCAGCTTCTCTTCTCGTGGTAGCTTCTCTTCTCATGTCCATGTCTTCCTTCAGATCTTCTTCTCGGTGTGGATCCTCTTCTTGGGAAGAGATATTCTTCTTCTTCCATGGCTGGGGCCATAGCTCGTCCGTCAGGTCATTTTGCTCCATGTGAGCAACATGTTTCAATGTTTTGCTGGCAGTTCCTTTGGGCTTTTTATGTTTATCTTGTATCATTATGCAATGCAAACCCAAATTTATGCGGGAGGTCTTACCTCTTGCCTTATTCTGGACAAGGGCAGTGTCTGTTCCCATTTTTACACTGATGTAATGTGCCCAATACTACATAATGCGTATAGCATTCATCCTTATGCACATTCCAAATGCAACTCTGGCTGTGAAAAATCTTGAATTTGAGTGAGCTTTACAGGCATTAACCAAGGGTTGAATGCAAAATGATGATTTTCACAATTTTATCAGCACAATTTTACCAGAAATTACATTAAATCAAAGGTAACCAATTTGTACGGGATGGTTGGAGTATCAAACCAACTCCGATTTGAAATCTGAAGTTATAGGGATCTGTATCAAATACCTAATGGTTAATTTGAACCCTCAATTGCACCAAAGTATAGTGATTAGCATTGATTAATCATTGATTAGCAAATTAATGCTCTGTTTTGTGTGTAAAAAACAGAGTATGCGGGGAGTCCAGATCTGTGCCTTCCACTTCAAATGAGCTCAAATGCTTTCAAAGGCATCAATAGCAATGAGTCTAGTAGAGGATTAAGCCAAGAAACACAAGATTTGACCAAATAATGAAAGCTTAATCTCTGTTTTACCAAAGTCACCTGCAGATTTGATGAAGAGCTTGGATCTCACTGTAGACTTGATGAAACTCAATTCTGTCTTCACCAGCTTGTAGAGCATGCTTGATTACCCCTTGGGCTAAGAGGAATTAGAAAGATTTGAACTGATGAGCTCAAGATCTGCAGTTTCCTTCAGAAAAATGGTGCCTGTTAATTAGCAAAAATTCGCTGCTTCCGCCGGGGCGGTTTGCTGCGTGGAGTAGATGGGCTTGAAGCTAGGGATGTTAGCTAGCTCGTGTATAAAGCTTGTGACCTAATTTGATGTGTGCTAAGTGCTAGAGACCCTCCACTGGCTGGGGGTGAAGGGGAGAAGTGAAAACTCACTAAAAAATTGATTTTTTTGCTAATCTTCTACTAATCCTAATTAATTAACTAATGGGCTCATAAATCTGATTGATTCTAGGCATGGCTCTGATACCATGTTGAAATTTGAGCATAATGATGAGCTATGGTGGATCAAACACTAGAATCAACATCATTAACAAAGTGATTAGCAAATGATTAAGACGTAATTAGTGAATAATTAGCAAATAGATTAATGTAGGCATGGATACTCAAAAACTAGCAAATTCTCATTAGGGCTATGCCTCAATTTATAGAGTTTACATCAAGCATCTAATCCCATTGATTTCTCCATGATTCACTCCCAGAATATCTCCACCTTTTGCCTGATTCTCTCCACCTCTTCTCTTTTCCCTGATTATCTCCCAGAATAACTCCACACTCCTAAATTCCCTCATGCTACCCTTTATTCTCTCCTAGTAGATTCTTCTCACCTTTTCACAGGTTCTTTCACAATTACATCTCCTCTTTGACAGCCTCTAACCAAGAGCTTGTTCCCACACACACCCTATTCACTTGTATATTTCAACATAGGGAAGGCAATACGAAGATACAGAAAGGACAGGAGAGACGAAAATGTGAAATGAAAATAAAAAACCAAAGGAACAGGTGGACTTTATAAAACAAAAATAGAAGATCAGGTATCTAGGCCGAATCAATCATTGTCAGGTAAGGCAGCTAAAATGATAAAACAAGGTGGAGCAATCACGATTTGAGAATGGTATGATAAAATTTTTTTATAAAAAATATACAAATATATATGAAAATTCTAAGATAAATATGTATCTTTTTATATTAATTTATTATATATATGTTTTAAATTATACATTTATTGGTTCTAAGTATTATATGTATCTTTTTATATGTAAGTAACCTTTAAAATGAAAATAATATGTAACTATCTATAGGGCCTATTTATTTTATTGAGTTTGAATAAGAGAGAAAAAGAGAGAGAGACCGAGACCAGAGAGAGAAAAGGAAGACAAAATCTAGAGAGAGGTGGAGAGATTTGTTGACAAGGAGGGATGTGGAGGGAGGTGGCGAACTTTACAATCTCCTTAGAAAGGAACACTTCTTTCCTGCATGGGCTTGCTTATTTTTTCTTAGGCTTTTGTTTCTATTTTCTCCATCTTCTCTGGCTATAGAGACCACCTCTGCGAAGCTTGGGGCAGTAGATCTTGATCTTCTCCTCCAATTCCGAGCTTAGGCCAAGAAGGTAAGCACTCTAGATTTCCTCCTGTTGTTCTGAGCTGCTTGAGGGGGATGGGAGGAGTCCCTCAGGGGGTCTGAGAGGGGCGGCGGCGATGGTGAGGGAGAGGAGGCAACGACGGCGGTGGAGGTGGAGATGGAGGTGGAGGTGGAGGTGGCCAGGGTCTACCTCCAGGCAGGTGTGATCTCCCCCGTTGCACCCCGTTGCTCCGGCCAGTCTAGGCCCCCGGCAGAGCCGGGGGATGAAATTCATAAAGTTGGAATTTTTCTTACGGTTAGAAGTTTAGTAGATTTTATATGTAGAAAATCCTTAGGAATCAAAGCTAGAAGTAAACCGAATAATTTTGGTTAGACCACGAGTGCGAGAGGGGTGGCCAATAAACTACTTGCCCACCTCTTGCAAAAATATCGTGACCAATTCCAATTCTTGACACAAAGAATAGACTACCGGTGAATTAGCATAGTTTTCTTTTAACCAAAATCACCAAGAATCTAGTTGGAAATTCAATCAAATGATGGGTAGATTACCTTGATGAGAGATCAATGATTCTCATTAAGAAAATCTGGATTAAGGAAAAAAGGTTTTGTGGAACCAATCTCGAACCAGGAATTCTACTTTGCACAGAACCTGTGTTTTCTTGTAAAGGACTGTTTTACCAGAATGCTGGAGGAAGCATTTGGTATGTGTTTAACTATGGAGGGACTCGTTGCAACAGCTGGCGGGGAGCCGTCGAGGGATGTCGCTCGCGGCAAAACCTACCGAGGTCTTGACCAGCCTCAGTATGGTTTAAATGGTACGCTTCTGGTATACGATGGGCGAGGACCGACGAAGCAGTCCCTGAGTGAAGTGCTAGGACACCTAAGTAGTAGGACCCTAGAGGGTTCTGACCAGGTGATGCACGGTCTCGCGGTTGCTAGGACACCCATGCGTTGTCGAGGAAGGTACCGATGAACAAAAAAGAATGACTTTTGTGAATTGAATTTTGATATTGGATCTCGTTGGTTGACCAGTAGCATTGATCACTGCATTTTGGTGCAATTGATGGTTCAAATTTACCATTGGTTATTTAATATAGATCTCTATCACTTTAGATTGCAACTTGGAGTTGGTTTGATATCCCCCATTCAGTATAAATCAGTTACCCTTAGCTTTATGCAATTTTTGGTGTGTTCATGCTTGTAAATCTGTTGTAATCATCATTTAACACCAGATTTGAGTTGTAAAAGTGTAGCCACTGCCCTTGAATCTTGGATTGGATCGAGGTAAGACCAGTAAGACCTCCTTCACATCATCATGAGCACTCCACAAGAAATAGCTAAATTAAAAGGGGAGCAGTTCCATACATGGCAAACAAAGACCATGTATTTGCTCTTATGAGGAAGAATCTGTGGGGGCTAGTTGAGGGAAGAGATGAATGTCCGAGGAGCATGGGAAGGATGAGTGGAAGAGCGAAAATGAGAAAGCATTAAGACTCATTGCACTTAGCTTAAATGATGAAATCATTCACCACATTGCAGGGATACAACAAGCTAAAGATGCATGGGATGAACTTAACAAATTATTTGGCACTCAATCAAAGAATTCAAAGATAAATCTGCTAATATAATTCTACAAACTTGACATGAAGGAAAGTGAACCTTTAACCACACACTTGAACAAATACAAAATCATTAAGAAACAACTGGCAGCCATTGGGAAGAAGGTAGAAGATGACGAGGCACTAGCAGTGCTTCTGAAGAGTGTGGACAAGGGAGAATATGAGAACATTGTGGTAACCTTAAAGAATGTACCAGATTTGAAGCTGCATGAGATAGAAGGAGCTCTACTAGAGCAAGAGAACAAGGTCAAAGAGAAGAAAGGATTGGAACCAATAACTGGAGAGGAGAAAGCATTCTACACCACCTGAGTAGGCCTCGCACGAGGACGAGGACGAGGAAGAGGCAAGGGAGGAGGAAGGACCTTCACTTGTGGGAAGCCAAGACACATGGCTAGAGCCTACTATAGCAAACCAAATGAATAAGAATCGACATCGGCAAAATTCATGGAGACTCCTTGTTGAAATATACAAGTGAATAGGGTGTGTGCGGGAACAAGCCCTTAGCAAGAGGCTATAAAAGAGAATCTGTAAATGAGAGAGAAGATGTGAAAAGGTGAGAAGTATCTACTGGGAGAGAATAAAGGGTAGCATGAGAAGATTTAGGATGTGTGGAGATATTCTGGGAAGAGGTGGAGAGAATCAAGCAAAAGAGGTGGAGTGAATCAAGGAGAGATCAGTGGGATTAGATGCTTGGATGTAAACTCTATAAATTGAGGCATTGGCCTAATGAGAATTTGTTGGTTTTTTATTATCCATGCCTACATTAAGCTATCAATTAATTGGTCACTAATCACATCTTAATCATCGTCTAATCTCTTTGTTAATGATGTTGATTCTAGCATTTGATCCACCACCATAGCTCATCACATTGCGGCAAATTTAACACTCCTAAGGTAGAGGAGTCAGAATATCTTTTTTGAGAGAGAAAGAGAGAGAGAAACCCCACAACCCAATGTAACCTGCCCCAACAGAGTAAAACCACTTCTGAGCCACCGATGATGTAGGCCATGTGGTAGATGTATGTGTGAGCACTTTAGTCAAGGTCATGGGCACTTATAGTAGCCTTGGACACATAGAGAGAGAGAGAGTGTGTCAAGGACTATGAGTTAGGGACTTGAGGCACTGGTCACGGGCTACCAAGTAAGAGGAAAACTTGGTATAGGGTCCATGTGTGCTAGAATTATTCACTTGAGGGGAGGTGTTGAAATATGCAAGTGAATGGGTGTGTGCGGAAACAAGCCCTTAGCAAGAGACTGTGAAAGGGAGTCTATAATTAAGTGGGTAGCATAGTGAAAAGGTGAGAAGAATCTATTGATGAGAGAATCAAGGATAGCATGAGTGAATATAGGGGTGTGGAAAGATTCTAGGAAAAGGTGCCCCCACAAATCAAGGAGAAATCAGTGGGATTAGATGCTTGGCATCTTGTGGATGTAAAACCTATAAATTGAGGCATTGGCCTAATGAGAAATTACTGGTTTTTGAGTATCTATGCCTATATTAAGCTATTAGATTAATTGTGCACTAATCTCATCTTCTAATCACCTTCTTCTAATCAAGTTGATCTTTGCATTTAATCCACCATAGCTCATCACATTGCTGCAATTTAACATTTGTAAGTATATATTAGCCTCAAATTGTATCTTATGCTCATCTTATCATTTAATTAGAGAAGGTTATCTTAAATAACAACTTTCTAAAATGTTCATTTGTTTGTATGTCTGTAGCTTTCGTCGACCGAGGTCTTGACCAGCCTCGGTTCATCGATTTAAATGGTGAGCTTCTGGTACGGTGGATGAGGGACCAAGGAAGCAGCCTATGAGTGAAGCACTAGGTGACCTGTGAAGGAGCCTAGAGGGTGCTAACCATACGATGCTCGGGCTCTGGGGGTCGCCGAAGATACCCACGTATGCGTCGAGGAAGAAAACTGGAACAAGGAGTTAGAGTTGTTTTCTGAACTCGGGCATGGATCTGGTTGATTGGCCTTGCTGGACCTCAATGGATGAGTCTATGACTCTTTTATATGGATCTGTTGGTTGATTTTGTTGATCTTCAACGGAGAGTCCATCTGGATTTTCTTATGTGATTATATTGCCGGGTACTATGAGCTAGGAACTATTGAAAAGGGCCTTGAGTGAACAGGTGTGGTGAGCATTCTGGTTGCCAATGATGCCATAGGTACACCGATGAAGGAATGATTGGAAATTAGAATTCAAGCTAGATATTTTGGAGGATTATGATCAGTGATACTACGGTTTCATTAAAAGATTGTTTTAAAGACAGTTGAATCTGTGAAAACAGGCAAATTCATATTGGGTGTGTAAGTGGTGTGACTATCTTGAAGTTTGCTTGAAGCGTCGGCTAGGGGGCCTGGGAACTCTTTTCCCTGGTACTCGAGACAAAACATAACCAAATTTCTAAATGGTTCCTATCACTATAGTGGTTGGGAGCTTGGCTAACCCATGGGATTGGATGGGGTTAAGCTGGACTGATGGATCCCTAAAATGAGACTCAATTCTGTTAAGTTACGATAGTTGAAGTAAATCTCGGATAACCCTTGTTCTATGGAAAAGAATCAACAGCTGTGCCTCTTGATGAGGAAAAAAGCGTTGGACTCTATGATCCAAGTGCAAGTCTCTTCCTTGATTTGACCACCATGAGACTTACGGGTTTGGTCAAATCAGTTTGGAATTGAATTATAAAGTGATGACCTTGACTATGTTAGAATAAAATATCCTAGAGGAATCGCCTATGTCTGCTGGGCAAGGGACGTTTTTCCGAGTTCGGTTTTGGAAGAACTGAGGGGTTAGTCTCTTGTTCGGATATCCATGGGCGAGGCCCCGAGTGAGAGGCTCTGCCGTGCGCAAGAAGTGCTACTTCCGTTGCTAGCACCCCTGAATTCGTTGCGCGGAGGGGGTAGGGATCTTTCAGCTTGTATCAAAGTGAATTGGCTAGAGTGGAACAATCGAGAAGCCATAAATGTCAAAAATTTATGAAGTACGAGTAAAATATTGTAATTGTGACGAAATTGTAATTGTGACGAAATTCATACAAATTGATATTCAGAATGAAGATTCATAAATTGAAAATTGGGTCTTTAGATGGAAGTACCACAATTGATGGAATCTCTGACTTGCTTGAGGCCTAGATATGATGGTATTTACCTTATAGCTCCAAGGACCGTGACTACCCGTATATACCGTGGGTATATCTGTAGCTCTTTACTAACAATATATACGAGTAAATCTAAGACATTGAAATTATAAGCAAAAATGCTATCCAGATGATGAATTCGAATGCTGGTTGATATTATTTTAGAATTTTGGTTGAGAATTGATGAGTTAATTTGGATTCTGATTGAAAGATGATGATTCTTGAATTCTGGTTGAAAGAAGATAAGTTGAACAAAGCCACAATGAGGATGGATAGGACGAATCCTAGTGATGATGTTAGTAATTGGAATGATGATTATGACTTCAGCAAATCACTATGAGATTAGTGGATTGTGCTGAGATAGATTGCTGCTGTTAACCTTTGACCCAGTGCATCTAATTAAGGGATGACAAATTGAGAACCTGCATAACTGAAATTCTCGTGGAGGAATGTTCAGATGAAATTTTTGGTATGATGGACCATTATTGTGTTAAGGATATGAATGAACTGTTCTCTGATAATGAGTTCTGTGTGTTCTTCTTGTAGAAGGGATCTTTATCCCAAGATTCTTCGTGGGTTGACACTAGACTATAAGGAACTCTTGAATTCAGTTGGATCTAAAGTTGGAATTGAATTATAAAGTGATCTCTTCACCTGATAATGAGTTCTGTGTGTTCTTCTTGTAGAAGGGATCTTTATCCCAAGATTCTACGTGGGTTGACTAGACTATAAGCAACTCCTGAATTCAGTTGGATCTAAAGTTGGAATTGAATTATAAAGTGATCTCTTCACCCAAGCATCTCGGTTAATTTGGAAAAAAGAGAGTTAACAAGAATTTTTGTATTGATAGGATCATGGATCGAGGTCGTCGTGGTAGGAATGTTAATCCCCAACTTGATGAGGAAGAGCTCGACTTGGATGTTCGTAAAACTCTTCATAGATCGTAGCCTGGACCTTTCAAGGGTGAAGGGGAAAACTTGGGCAAAGCTGTGGGGAAGTGGATCGAAGCAATGGAAGAATACTTCGATGTCACCGGGTACAATGAGAAGAGTAAAATGGCTCTTGCAAGTCTCAAGATAGTAAAAACAGCTAGAGTGGGATGAAGAAACCACTGCGAGACGAATCGTCTAGATTGGAACATACAAACATGGAATGATCTCAAGATTTACCTAAGGAAGAGATTCTGTCCTCCCCTGGATTTTTGGAAACCAAGATGAATGAATTCTTAGAATTAACCCAGGGGAGCAGAATTATTGAAGTGTATCACCAAGCGTTCACTCTCCTCCTCAAGTATTCACCACCGCTGGATGAAGAACAGCTGATGTGGCCAGGTTCATTCAGGGACTGAACAAACCTTTGAATGTCCTAGTGAAGAATGCCAAGCCAATGAGAAGAGTAAAATGGCTCTTGCAAGTCTGAAGATAGTAGAAACAGCTAGAGTGGCATGGAGAAACCACTGCGAGACGAATCGTCTAGATTGGAACACCCAGACATGGAATGATCTCAAGATTTACTTAAGGAAGATATTCTGTCCTCCTGAATTTTTGGAAACCAAGATGAATGAATTCTTAGAATTAACCTAGGGGAGCAGAACTATTGAAGTGTATCACCAAGCGTTCACTCTCCTCCTCAAGTACTCGCCACCGCTGGATGAAGAACAACTAATGGCCAGGTACATTCGGGGACTGAACGAACCTTTGAATGTCCTAGTGAAGAACGCCAAGCCAGTTTTCATGGCCAAAGCAGTGCGGATGGCGAAGGATTTCGCCAAGGCCTTTGATGTCAAGGTCCTGCCAAAGCCAGCACCATCATCTTTCAAAAGATATCTAGCTTCGAAAGGTGATTCGAACTTCCCACCGACTAAGAGACAACAAGGTCAATCTCAGGATATGGGAAGTTCCAGAATGGAAGAAAGGTCCTTTTCCCAGAACTCAATTCCCTGGAATTCAACTTCAGAAGTTCCACCCTTGAACAAAGAAGTGAAATGCTATAACTGTCAAGGATATGGATTGCCCAACTCTTTTTGGATCAAGGTTTGCGGGGCAGGGAAGTCAGGGACCAAGATTCCAAACTCCAGCTCCTTCCTTCCAGAGTAATCATGTTCCTTTTCATCAAAATCAAGGAAATCCCAGAGGTAGACCCTCTAACCAACCCTCAGTTTCAATCCAAAGTAATGCAAGACCTCCGTCTCAGAATAGGGAAAGTCAAAGGGAGATGTTCCCAAATCGGCTGTCCACTTCCAAGGCAGTAACGCTGGAAGTGATTGAAGAAGAAGAAGATGAAAGAGATTATACTCCACCTGCGATGACGAGAGGAGGACATCTCGTGCTTTTTAAGCAGGGTAGGATGTAAGATTCCTCCCTCTAGCTTTTGAGGTGTAAAGGTGTAAGAACCTCCCCTTCTGTTCTTGTAATTATTCCCCTCTCTCTAAAATAAAAGAAAGATCTTGTTTTACCCTAGAGAGAGAAAATATCTAGAGAGAGAATCCAAAATTGAGGTATCTTTGGACATAAAAATCCTCTTAGTGTCTAAAATGGTTTTCCCTAAAACAGAAGTTCAAAATGAACTTCCTAATGTGCCTTAGGAATCAATTAAAAATGATATAAGGGACCTTAGCTTAAGGGTCTAGATTTTCAGAAATTTTTGGATTATGGTCCAATTAAGGTTCCTATGGGCCAATAGGATTAATCCAAGTGTTGGGATGACATAAATCCAAAGAATAAAAGAAAATACCCAAAAATGAGTAAATGCTCACATAAGATGAAGAGTTGACTGAGTACAAGATTGATTAGTTAAAAATTAAGAGATATTACTAAAAAAAAAGATATTTTGGAGAAATGATGAATTTTTGACACCTTGGTAAGGAAGGGGGGACCTTTGAGGTAGGCGCCTCCTTCACATGTGTGGGAAGGTCTTTTAATTCAAAAAAATTGTGATATTTTTATCTCTCCTCTCTCCTAGATCAAAAAAGGAAGCCAAACTAGTCCAAATCTTGTCCAAATTGAGTCAAACTGAACCTGGAAAATTCTAGAACCTAGTTGGACTTGGTTAGTGGCCTTTCTCACCTATAAATAGACCCTTAGTCTTTTGTAAAAAAGATATGTGAGCTATACCATGCCAGCATTACATTAAAATAATCATATTTTCTATTATCCCTTAAAAATCCTCTACTTTTAGAGAGATTGGAGCTTCTCTCTCTCTTCAACAACTCTTGGAGCTTTCTTCTCAACTCACTAAACCAATTGATTGGTTGGGGGCTTCACTTCTAGATAAAGAAGCAAGCCAAACCTAGAGGTAAGAAGGAATTTCATGGTTTTTGTTAATAATCTCAAATGATTTCACTTCTCAACCTCTCTCAAGCTTGAGAAGTTTCTAATTAGTTGTTTTTTAAATGCAAATCAAGCTTTCTCTAAGAACTTTAATGATTAATCACCAAAAAGAATGCTTCTCATTTGATAAATGCTTAATTCAAAACCAAACTCTAAGCTTGTTAAGCTAGAGGTTAAGAAAATAGTATTTTTATGCTTTTATGTTAATAAAATTATGGTAAATTTATGATTTAATTCCATAAATTAGATTTAAGTTTAAGGATAGTTCTTCTATCATAAATGTATTACAAAGTCTTATTCTTTTCTAAAAATTTAAAAATTATCTGTAATAGCAGGCAGCAAAGCTATGGCAAAATTTTTAGAAATTAACATGTATCTTATTTTTATGCATAATACTAAAAGAGGACTTCCTACCATATTCTAGGATTGGATATCCTATGCTAAAAGAATGATTTTCATCATATTCATGGGAAACAAAATTTTAGTGTTTATGCATAAATAATTAATTTAAAAAAAAGAGGAATTCCCATAAGATGTGAGTGGATGTGATAAGATGTGAATGTGATGTTATGTAAATGGATGTGGATGTGGATGTGATGAGATGTGGATGGAATGTGATGTGATGTAAATGGATGTGAATGTAAATGTGAAGAGTTGTGGATGGGATGTGATGTGATGTAAATGGATGTGGATGTGAATGTGATGAGATGAGATTGAGATGTGATGATATGTGAAAGGGTGTGATGTGATGATGTAAATGGATGAGAATGAGATATGGATGTGATGTAATGTAGATGAAATGTATGTGATGTGATGTGGATGCAATGAATGTGATGTGATGTGGATGCAATGAATGTGATGGATGTGAATGGGTGTGGATGGATGTGAATGGGTGTGATGGATGTGAGTGGATGTGAATGGATGCGATTAGATGTGAATGGATGTGAATGTAATGTGATAATATCTAAATGGATGTGATGCGATGTGAATATGATATGATGAGATGAAAATGGATGTGAGTATGATGTGACGTGAATGGATGAGATGTGATGTGATGAGATGTGGATCTGAATGAATATAAATGAATGTGATGTAATGTGAATGGATGGATGAGATGTAAGGTGGATGAATGTGATGTGATGTGGATCTAGGTAAATGTGAATGGATGAGATGTGATGTGATGTGATGTGGATCTAGGTAGATGTGAATGGATGAGATGTGATGTGAATGGATGCGATGTGATGTAATGTGGATATGGGTAGATGTGAATGGATGAGATGTGATGAGGATAGATGTGGATAGATGTGATGAGATGTAATATGATGTGATGAGATGTAATATGATGTGATTGGATGAGAATGAATGAAGACGATGGGAATACATATGATTGGATGTGGAATAAGCAATGTGGATTGATATAGAAGAATGTGGAATACCGAGAAATGATGTGGAATAATGTGGAAAGATGAGAGTTTGTTAGAAACTGTATTTATGACCTGTTTTTAAATGACTGTTTTATGTCAAGAATGCTGGGAAACCATTTTGACCATCTTGTGAATGAGGTTGTGGAGACCTAATTGATAGGCTGACAGAGAGTCAACGGAGGACGTCTCGTATAGCCTCGCATAGCAAGGTCGACCGAGGTCTTGACTAGCCTCGGTTCGATTTGAATGGTGAGCTTCTAGTACGGTGGATGAGGGACCAAGGAAGCGGCCTATGAGTGAAGTGCTAGGTGACCTGCAAGGGAGCCTAGAGGGTGCTAACCATACGATGCTTGGGCTTTGGGTCGTTGAAGATACCCACGCGTGCATCGAGGAAGAAAACTGGAACAAGGAGTTAGAGTTGTTTTCTGAACTTGGGCATGGATTTGGTTAATTGGCCTTGCTTGTCCTTAACGGATGAGTCCATGGCTCTTTTATATGGATCTGTTGGTTGATCTTACTGATCTTCAATGGAGAGTCCATCTGGATTTTCTTATGTGATTATATTACCGGGTACTATGAGCTAGGAACTATTGAAAAGGGCCCTGAGTGAACAGGTGGTGAGTGTTCTCGTTGCCAATGATGCCATAGGTACATCGATAAAGGAATGATTAGAAATTAGAATTCAAGCTGGATATTTTGGAGGATTATGATCAGTGATACTACGGTTTCATTAAAAGATTATTTTAAAGATAGTTGAATATGTGAAAACAGGCAAATTCATATTGGGTGTGTAAGTGGTGTGACTATCTTGAAGTTTACTTGAAGTGTCGGCTAGGGGGCCTGGGAACTCTTTTCCCTGGTACCCGGGACAAAACATAACCAAATTTCTAAATGGATCATCCTGGCACTACAGTGGTTGGGCGGTTGGCTAACCCATGGGATTTGATGGGGTTAGGCTGGACTGATAGATCAATTCAGTCAAGTTATGATAGTTGAAGTAAATCTCGGATAACCCTTGTTCTATGGAAAAGAATCAACGGCTGTGCCTCTTGATGAGGAAAAAAGTGTTGGACTCTATGATCCAAGTGCAAGTCTCTTCCTTTATCTGACCATGAGACTTACAGGTTCGGTCGGATCAGTTTAGTTGACCTATGTGTTAGAATAAAATATCATGGAGGAATCGCCTATGCTTGCTGGGCGAGGGAAGTTTTTTCGGGTTCGGTTTTGGAAGAACTGATGGATTAGTCTCTTGTCCAGATATCCGTGGTGGGCGAGGCCCCGAGTGAGAGGCTCTGCCCTGTGCAAGAAGTGCTACTTCCACTACTAGCACCCCTTTTGTTTTATAAAGTCCACCTGTTCCTTCGTTTTTTAATTTTCATTTCACATTTTCATCTCTCCTGTCCTTTCTGCATCTTTGTATTGCCTTCCCTATGGAGCACACTGTGACCTTTGTGGGAGCTTGATGGCTGCAGCAAAAAATCTCAAACTTTAATACTTCTCCACACTAGACCACGCTTGTCAGTCATGGATATCTACAAGGGTTTTGGCCTTCATCACACGCCCTTTCTGGAGTGAAAGAGTCTAGGACCAATGGAAGCCTATAGGAAATCATCGCTCATATGACATGGAGGGCAATAAAAACTACCTTGTAGATATTACTCGAAGTAAAACATATATGCTACAATGTAGTCCTCTCTATACTGCTGATAGTCTTGATTCTAGTGCTAATGACATTGCCCAAGATGTCCGAAATTTGGAGACCTCAGTGTGGATGTGTTGGTGCGTTGGAGTGCCAACAACACCTTCTTTCATGGACATTTAACAAAAAAGATTGCAGTTGGACTTCTGACAGAGGATGAGAAAACTAAAATAGTTTGTCACTTTTGTCTCGCAAAACTGCACACTGTGTGCAAGTGTGTAGATGTGTTGTGTATTACGTAATGCCTCATGACACAACTATTACAAGAATGATGCTCCACATTGGGCTGCATGAACATCCAGTTCAGCCAGGAACTTCAAGGTCAATGTTGGAGCGCGTGAAAATGTTTGTTTCTCAAGTGTTGAAAGCCCAGAGAAGTGCAGGTCCTCGAAAAATACAGATGGATATTGTGAAGGATATGCTGTTTTCCTCCATGATGAATCAAAATGATGAGCTACCTACAAGTATTGGGGATCATGAGCTCTGTAATTTTTTGGAGGAGTTGAGTTCTCTTGTGGAAAACCAGAGGTGAGTATTCATTCTGTAACTTAATTATATTTGGATGTATTTTTCTACATTCGGTCCTCTCTTTATTGTGAAATTATGTTTTTTAGGTTTAGACGCATTGTATCCCAGGAGAAAAGAAAATTGATGCCGACAGGAGAGGGCTTTGATAGCATCCTTCTTATACAGAGAAGATCTCGCTATTCATTTATACAAGGTAGCCGTTTCCCAGGACAAGGTGGCCCTGATGATAAATGTTATCTTTAAGATGTCTTTGCGAGAGAGGACCAGCATCAGGGCGTGGACTTGGTGAATCGCATGCGGTGTGATAGTGGAGGTGACTTGGCAAAGTCCTGGGTTTTGTTTGATCACACTCATCGAGTTTTTGGTTGGTCAACAATGGCTTGTTATGTTTACGACCCAAGGTGAGACTCTTCTATTTTTTCCTTTCTTTCATTTACCTTGAATGATTACTGATTGAAAAAAAATCTCTCCAAAATCCTATAGTGTTCAAGAGTTGTTGACAATTGCCACATGCGAAATGAAGGAGGAGGATACAAAAAGCCAAGTACTATTTTGGGAAATGCTGAATAGCACAATGGAGCAATGCAGTTATGCGCCCGCACACTTCTATGGGTTTATGGGGTTGATGAAGCAAGGTCAAATTGGTGTGCAGTTAGGACCGTTTTCAATGGTGGTGGGGGTCCGCACAACATTATGGAGGACAGGGAGTGAACGTGCTTATTCCATTAGAAACAAAGTTTGATGAAGCATGCTAAACAATGCGTGAAGGCAGAAAGTCGACAACACCATATTGACTTGTGTGAAGAATGGAGATTGGCAACCAATAAGGAGTCAGCTTTCTTAAAAAGTAAAGAGATTCGTGAGTGGTGGATAAATGGACATGTTCATGAGGGAAAACTATTAGTAATAGATACGTGGATGAGTTGGTGGGAAGTACGAATAGCACATTGGGGCAACCTCATGTCAAGGGGGGTGAGAAATTTTATGGAAAAATGATATGTTGTATAGATGTATTTGCATATTGGAGTCAATTTTCCGAATTCATGTATGAAACCTCTTGTGTGCAGGTGGTCTTAAGCTCAGTGGATTTAGCACAAACCCCTCGAACAAACTTATCTAAAAGTGTACATGGGAGTTGGCTTGCTGGTGAAGGATATAAGGAAAAGGTTAGCTTGTATGATGCGTGCATTTCAGATATGGCAAACGCTTTAGTACAAAGTGCAAAGCAATATGCATATCAAATCGGGAAGCACAAAGGTGAGGGACCAAGGTTGAGCAAGTTGCTAGACAAGGTGGCAGCAAGGTCAAGACCGACACCACCACAAGTGGCTCGCATGGTCCATGAAACAGTAGCTAATACTCCTATGTATGAGGAATCAAGGCCTCTACATGGAGATAAGGAGACTATTCAACGGAAGAGGGTGAGGATAATGGAAGTAGACCAATGCTCACATCGTCCAGGTTATGTCATGCAGAGCAGACATTGTCAAAACCGGGGAACAACAAGAAGAGTAAGTTTTGGAAATAGATCTAGAACAAATAGTGCAGCAAGTCACGCTTCAAGGGGAGGACCAAAAAGTCTAATGACTGGGTGGAGGAAACAAAGATGTAGGACATGAAGAGCCTAAACAACATTATGGCACAATGAGCGGAGGACAACTGCATGTAAAGGAAGAGGCCGTTGGACGCACAATGTTGGATGCACAATGTGGGCCATTAGACGAACCCCATTGAACTCAAAAGTCAAATGTTTGGGAGGTATTGATGGAAGACTTAAGCACAACTCATACATACAGGGAAGCTCTATTGGAGTTGTTGCCCCTAGCTTCTACTACTCAGAGCGACGACATCCTAGTGTCCGGGAGGGCCAAAGGCTCAAATGATGTGGTTTTGTCCTTCAGATGTTTCACACACATGGCATGTAGATCCAAACATAATATACAAGCCAAAGTGGATGTTGGGACCAACATAACCAGCCAAGAGTTAGAGAAATTAGTAAAGGCACGGTTCAAGTTAGATGTTACTCTCATGAAGAACCTTTTGTGTAAGGGGTGGGAGAAACGTCCACACAAGCAGCGGGCAACAAAGAAAGTGACAAGAGGCCACATGATGCTACACAGAATACAAAGAGATAAACCAAGTGGCGGCATTGGATTTCCAAAGAAGCAGAAAAGAGGATTGGTAGTGCCGAGGCCATGACAGCGACGTCCTTAATGAGAGTGCAATGCAGCCATCCCCCTACTCTATTTTTCATTTGGCATGTGAGAGTGGAGAGGACTATTTTATACACATCAAGGTACAACCTTGGTGTACATGTCCTGATTTCATGCAAAGAGAATCTAGAGGAAAGTCTTACGTTGCATGTAAGCATATCTATTTTGTCTTCTTGCGAGTTTTGGGATTACATAAGAATGAGAATATGGTAATGCATCAATCGACACTATCACCAGAGGATGTGGGCAATATACTATCACGTCCTCGAAGCAAGGATGTTTGTGCCTATACGTAAGCTTTAATCAAGCCTCTCATGTTTGTGCCTATACGTAAGCTTTAATCAAGCCTCTCATGTTTGTGCCTACTTAAGCTTGTAAGGAAATGTGAAGTCAATCTTTTTGTAAGAAAATTTGAACCCAATATTTTTGTCTTGCTTTGGGATGGAGCATACTGTCACGTACTCTAAAGTCTTATTGTAGGTTTCTTGCGATGCTATGGTAAAGGAGTTGTACCAACCATATATCTTCTTGTAAGGAAAATGTGAACTCAATCTTTTTGTAAGAAAATATGAACCGGGTATACTTGTTTTTACCTGTGTTGAAATAAATATTGGTCTTTGAGTATGCATGAAAAGTTGAAGTATCCTTGTCATAAATTGTATGTTTGTGCCTATATTTAAGTTTCTTTGACATAAAATGTGTGTTTATATGTAGGAAGGCAGGTAGGTATGTATGTATGCATGCATGTATATGTTTGGGAGTATGCATGCATGTATGTATGTATGTATTGTACACATGTGTGTATATATGTATGTATGTATATATGTATGTATATATGTAGGAAGGTACGTAGGTAGGTATGTTTGAGAATATGCATGTATATATGTATGTATGTATGTATGTATGTGAATGTATTTATTTCTCTTTCATAAATACTTACTATATAAAAGCTCACCAAAATGTATCATTTTTCTTACAAGCTCCAATAAAACTATCTTATCTCCAAAAAGCTCGCCAAATAAAGCTCGCAAAAAAATTTGCTTTACATACGATAAAGCTGCAACCCTAGATAGCAAACAATACCAACCGAAACTTTTAGGCACCCCCCACGTTCCATGCCCAGGCAGAAGAAAATTATGGAGGCATAAGGTTATATGGCATCTCCTAATCTAGTCAGAGCTTGCAATCAAGGGACAATATCTCATGGCGCACTGAGGTTTGCACGATAACGACAAGAATAACTCTACCTTTGTCAATGCTGCTTGGTGCATGAATTCAAGGACAGATGCATCTAGATTCAAAACCTTCAAGTACACATGATACATGTGTTTTCAAGGGAGGTACGCCTCATGTTTTGCTTCCCTCTTCTGAAAATTAGGACATGAGCAGGCTAGGCTGGAAACTTTGTGTGTCACCACCCACATGATACACCCCAACTGTACAGGACCCCTCAATGCTCACATGAAACATGTGAAACTCATTACATATGACAATATCTTCTCTTGCACTGGTACAAGTGAGCGTCCCTTTTGCACATTCTCTTGAAATTCTTTAGTAAGCTTTGAATGCCAATGCACCACCTTTGCACTCGTCGATACTTAGGTTAAAATGAGCTTAGGACCTTTGGTGTCTATCCCATGCTCGATGTCACCCTTGTACTCATTTTGGTAGTGGCTTTATCTGATTCCAACAAGAATCCAGCCCTTTCAAGAGACCGACCACCTCAACCAATGAGAGATTTGTTCCTTCAGCAATAGGCCACACTCTAGGTGTTGGACTAGGGAGAGCTATGACCCATGTTGTGTCCACATTCTAGCAATGTGTGCTTGTAGAAGCACAAAACCATACAAACCCATCATACACTCCACCAGGTGCAATTGTGGATTCAGGGTAGACACAACGCCTCGAGAAGCACAGTGCTGGTACACCTCTCTCAGGAGTCGCTCTCCTGAATGATTAATTAATGCACCACATTGTTGTTTTGTTTCTTCTAGCAGGCCAAAACCCACTACCTTGGACTTGGCATCCACTCTACGAATAGCCCACAATGTCTTTGCTATTGCTCTCTCCTTGATAATGGTTACTGGGCTTTCTGGCACATTCACACTTATGCTCTGTCTTTTGTTCACCATGCATGTCACATACTCCGGCCTATGGCTATCATTGTCAAAGCAGGCCATTTATGTCGCACTAACCTCTGCTCTTGCATAGCCTTCTCACCTTGAATACCAGCTTCATCCATTGCAGCATGTGTGAAGTCAATCAATCTCTTTTTGCAGAGGATGACCTTGCTTGTCTCTAGAGAAATCGATCCTTGATCTCTTGCAATCCAGGTCCACTTCTTGTGTTCCCTCCCACCAAGTGAGCGTTACTATGGGCACTCTAAAGCACAGTCATAGAGTAAGATCCACTGCCTGCAGTTGCTTCGTACAATGATAATTGTTTTCTATTTCCAACAACAGCCCTCATGCTCGAGTGTTTGATCTCTGCAAGATTTGTTTTTGGCAAGGCCATTTTGTTCCTGAGTCAGAAACCATGAACTCCAATGTGCTGCTTGCTCGGACCTCCCACCAAGCAATCCATGTTTCAAGTGATGCCGATTCGCTCTCAATAGCATGTCCCTTCCTCCACCACTATTGTAAGGCATATTTACAATTTGTAAGCTACCACTTCTGAACAAGCATTTCTCCATTTTCCACATAACATCTTGTGCTCTTCATGGAAAGGTGACCTAATACAACATTTTGTGTGGACCACCATGCTTTGTTCTCAATCAAACTGATGCCATGTCACACTTGGCTGGCCGCCGAGGGTGATGGTCACTTGAATTTTTTATGCCTAGCACTATCACTAGCAACTATTCTACTCTCTATTCTCCCTCCCTCTCTATTGGGAACCCTAGAAACTCTTCTACTCTCTATTCTCCCTCCCTCTCTATTGGGAACCCTAGAAACTCTTCTACTCTCTATTCTCCCTCCCTCTTTGCTCGTCCAACTCTGCTTGTCCGTGCCATGCATTTCTGCTCGTTGAACTCTATCGGTCCACCTCTACATTCGTTGGTCTTCTACCTGTACTCTGTCGGTTCGCCTCCTCTGCATTCGTCGGTCTTCTACCTGTACATCTGCAGCTCAGTCGGTCCCGGGTAATTGTTGGTGTCTGAAGTTGTAGTGCTACTGTGTTATCTCTCTCTCTCTCTCTCTCTCTCTCTCTCTACCTACTCGAAATATCCCATGCCGGCACAAGCTCTTTCGAACAGGCAGAGAGAGAGAGAGAGGCTATGGAAGAGGAGAGAGAGAGAGAGGCTATGGAAGAGCCGCCGAAAGAGCCTCTCTCAATCTCTCTCTCTCTTCCTCTCGCTCAATCTCTCTATGTCTCCTTCTCTCTCTCTCTCTACCTGCTCGAAAGAGCCCGTGCTTGCATGGGATCTTTCAATATCTCTCTCAATCTCTCTATGTTTTCTTCTCTCTCTCTCTCTCTCTCTCTCTCTCTCTCTCTCTCTCTCTCTCTCTCTTTGCCTGCTCGAAACCTTCCCCTCAAAGATTGATAAGAATTTTATCACAGGTAATTCCTAGCTAAGGACGACTTCTATGAGCACTTGTGGGTGTGTCATCATGTGTGAGTTAAGGTTCGGTCAAGGCACTGCTCTTTCGAGGAGCAGGCAGAGAGAGAGAGAGAGAGAGAGAGAGAGAGAGAGAGAGAGAGAGAGAGAGAGAGAGAGAGAGAGAGAGAGAGAGAGAGAGAGAGAGAAGGGCTATTTTGATGACCACTATGCTCATTTTGGGCTAGTGAGCGCAGGATCATCTTGAATACACCAAAATGCCACTTGAACTGCTCTCTTCACCTCATCCATATCTGCTTCATTTGCAATGCGCGGGTCTACTAATGCTGAGTAATCTCTCTCCATGCCGGGGCGCGGGCTCTTTCGAGCAGGCAAAGAGATAGATAGCCCTCTTCCTCTGCTCTCTCTCACCTGGCATCCAATATCTCTCTCTATCTCTCACATATGCTCTCTCTCTCCTTGTCTCTCTCTCCCTCTCACTCTCTTTGCCTGCTTGAAAGAGGGAGAGGGAGAGGGAGAGAGAGAGACTGAGAGAGAGGGAGAGAGAGGGAGAGAGCATGTGTGTGAGAGATAGAGAGAGAGGTTGGATTCCAGGTGAGAGAGAGAAAGAGAGAGAAAGAGAGAGGGACATAGTGAGAGAGAGAATGTTTTGGGGATTGTATGATGAACATGTAATTCTATGGTTTTTGCAGTGGAGATTCGTGTTTTGCAAAATGCCTTGAACCCCCCGAAAGAGGTGAAACCTCTTGAACAGTGTTTTTACATGCCTTTCATGACATGCTTATGCAATGTGAAGTGACCTTTGTCTTTTTTCTTGTGTGCTCATCTCTAATGTTATTTTAGTGTGGCATCAAGCCATGGGACTAGCTCCCTAAGAGGAAGAAGAGGTGGGAGATCAACACTTGAGACAGTGATGGAAGAGCCACATGATGAGTCTACTATTTAGGTGCATGAGGGTAACGATGGGTTGGGTAGAGATGGTGAGGATGACCACATTGTTGATGAGAATGAAGCTCAACTCTAGATCGTACCGTATGTTTAGTGACCAAAAGCTTTGAGTGATAGTGTTGTGAATGATGAGAGTGGTATGTCCATGGTTGAGGGGGAGGATATTCTTTAAAAAACTAGGGTGCTCAGTTGCTTTGAGTGTCCACCCATTCCATTGTGTCCCATGCTTCCTTATG
Source organism: Cibotium barometz (assembly GCF_041138505.1). Lineage (NCBI taxonomy): Eukaryota > Viridiplantae > Streptophyta > Polypodiopsida > Cyatheales > Cibotiaceae > Cibotium > Cibotium barometz. The sequence continues at coordinate 1,329,803 of NC_141055.1, forward strand.
CAAAGGTGAGAGGACTTAGGGATGATCTATCTGGGTTAAATATTGTGTCTGCTTAAGGAGGGATATGTGCCTGAGAAGGGGGTTTTCATAGTTTCCATTTGCACTAACCAGGGTGAGGTTAGTTTAGTGGCTGTCGAGATTATGGCTACTTGGAATCCCATTTAGCTAGATGTGAACATGGAGTTTGAAGATGAGTTGAGAGCTTGCGACCTTGCTTGAAACATTTGTCTAATCAGATATTTTATGTTTGGGAGGGTAATCATTGAACTGTGGCTTGGATGGAGGCCATTTCCGGAGAGGTTCCTTCATCGTCTCGTGTGAGAAGCATGTGCGTGTGCTTTCTACAGTCATTGATCCAAGGAAAGTGAGCGAGATTGCTCTCCTTTCTTGCTTCCAATGCATGAATTTGTATAAGTGTCTAATTACTCAAATCTTTCTTGTTGATTATTGAAAATTATGTTGATTTTGCAATTTGGACTAACTTGAGATTTTGCATGTAGTCTTAGCACACATGCTTTGGTTGCTGCATCTCTTCGAGATGAGTTGGTGAATACGTTTAATATATGCACTGCTAATTCGGAGGATTATCTTAAGGAGTTGTCTCTCGAAGATGTGGATTTGATCATGAGAATTAGGAGAAAGAATACTAAGGGTGCAGAGCCTTGGTTTCCCTTAACAAGGAGATACCTAGCTCGACTAGTTTATAATGTATGGTTCTTTAGACTATTGTCACAAGCCATTGGATGTTTTTTGGGTTTCACGTTGAATGTTCTTCACACTTTTCCTCTAGGTTGTTAACCCAATTCTAGGGTTAACAAGATCTACCCCATTATCTTACATCAAGGAGTCATGATAGATACACCAAAGGGTCATACATGTAAGATATAAAGCAATAGTTGTTGAAATATACAAGTGAATAGGGTGTGTGTGGGAACAAGCTCTTGGATAGAGGCTGTAAAAGAGGAGATGTAATTGTGAAAGAACCTGTGAAAAGGTGAGAAGAATCTACTGGGAGAGAATAAAGGGTAGCATGAGAGAATTTAGGAGTGTGGAGATATTCTAGGAGATATTCAGGGAAAAGAGAAGAGGTGGAGAGAATCAGGCAAGAGGTGGAGATATTCTAGGAGTGAATCATGGAGAAATCAATGGGATTTGATGCTTGATGTAAACTCTATAAATTGAGGCATAGCCCTAATGAGAATTTTCTGGTTTTTGAGTATCCATGCCTACATTAATCTATTTGCTAATTATTCACTAATTACGTCTTAATCATTTGCTAATCACTTTGTTAATGATGTTGATTCTAGTGTTTGATCCACCATAGCTCATCATTATGCTCAAATTTCAACATGGTATTAGAGCCATGCCTAGAATCCATCAAGTTTATGAGCCCATTAGTTAATTAATCTAGATTAGTAGATAATTAGCAAAAAATCAAATTTTTAGTTAGTTTTTCACTTCCCCCTTCACCCCTAGCCAGTGGAGGATCTCTAGCACCTTGCACACATAGAATTAGGGCACAAGCTTCTAGCACATGGTAGCTAACATCTTTGGCTACAAGCCCATCAAGAAAACGCAGCAAATCGCCGGCGCATTCAGGAGAATTCGACGTTTTTTCTAGCGCGTTTTTTTCTGAGTAAACTGCAGATTTCTCCTTGCTCAAATCAAATTGCTTCAATTCCTCCTAGCCCAAGGGGTAATCAAGCATGCTCTACAAGCTGGTGAAGACAGAATTGAGTTTCATCAAGTCTACAGTGAGATCCAAGCTCTTCATCAAATCTGCAGGTGACTTTGGTAAAATAGAGATTAAGCTTTCAATATTTGGTCAAATCTTATGTTTCTTGGCTTAATCCTCTACTAGACTCATTGCTATTGATGCCTTTGAAAGCATTTGAGCTCATTTGAAGTGGAAGGCACCAGATCCGCATACTCTATTTTCTGCACACAAAACAGAGCATTAATTTGTTAATCAGTGATTAATCAGTACTAATCACTGTATTTTGGTGCAATATTGAGGGTTCAAATTAACCATTAGGTATCTGATACAGATCCCTAAAGCTTCAGATTGCAAATCAGAGTTGGTTTGATACTCCAACCATCCCGTACAAATTGGTTACCCTTAATTTAATGTAATTTCTGGTGATTTTATGCTGATAAAATTATTGTAATCATCTATTAAACACCAGATTGAGTTGTAAAAGGGTAGACACTACCCTTGAATCTTGAAATTGGATCAAGAGGTAAGACCCCCTTCACATCACCATGAGTTCAGCACACAGGAAATAGCCAAATTTAATGGGGAACAGTTTTATACATGGCAGACAAAAACCATGTATTTGCTGATGAGGAAAAATCTGTGGGGATTAGTTGAAGGGAGAGATGAATGCCCAGAGAGAGGGGAAAATGAGTGGAAGAGCACGAATGAAAAAACATTGGGACTTATTGCACTCAGTTTAAATGATGAATTCATCACATCATAGGGATACAGTGGGCAAAAGATGCATGGGATGAACTCAATAAATTATTTGGTACACAAGCAAAAAATTCAAAGATAAATCTGTTAATGCAATTCTACAAATTGAACATGAAGAAAAGTGAACCTTTAATCACACACTTGAATAAATATAAAAGCATTAAGCAACAGCTGGCAGCTACTATTGGCAAAAAGGTAGAAGATGATGAAGCATTAGCTGTACTTCTGAAGAGTGTGGACAAAGGAGATTATGAAAACATCGTAGCAACACTAAAGAATGTACCTGAATTGAAGATACACGAGATAGAAGCAGCTCTACTAGAGCAAGAGAGCAGAGGCAAAGAGAAGAAAGGGCTCGACTAAATAGCAGGAGAGGAAAAAGCATTCTTCACCCGAGGAGGATTCTCTCGAGGACGAGGACGAGGAAGAGGCAGAGTAGGAGGGAGGACCTTCACTTGCCACAAATGTGGAAAGCCAGGACACATGGCGAGAGACTGTTATAGCAAACCCAGTGAAGAAGGAACGACATCGGCAAACTTCATGGAGGCTCTAAAGGAAGTGGAGTCGGATCATCTTTTCTGAGAGAGAGAGAGAGAGAGAGAGAGAGAGAGAGAGAGAGAGAGAGAGAGAGAGACCCCACAACCCAATGTAACCTGCCCCAACAAAGTAAAACCACCTTTGAGCCACCGATGATGTAGGCCACGTGGTAGATGTATGTGTGAGCACTTTAGTCAAGGTCACGGGCACTTATAGTAGCCTTGGACGCATAGAGAGAGAGTGTGTCAAGGACTATGGAGTTTAGGGACTTGAGGCACTGGTCGCGGACTATCAAGTAAGAGGGAAACTTGGTATAGGGTCCAGGTGTGCTAGGATTATTCACTTGAGGGAAGGTGTTGAAATATACAAGTGAATAGGGTGTGTGTGGGAACAAGCTCTTGGATAGAGGCTATAAAAGAGGAGATGTAATTGTGAAAGAACCTGTGAAAAGGTGAGAAGAATCTACTGGGAGAGAATAAAGGGTAGCATGAGAGAATTTAGGAGTGTGGAGATATTTTGGGAGATATTCAGGGAAAAGAGAAGAGGTGGAGAGAATCAAGAAAGAGGTGGAGATATTCTGGGAGTGAATCATGGAGAAATCAATGGGATTTGATGCTTGATGTAAACTCTATAAATTGAGGCATAGCCCTAATGAGAATTTGCTGGTTTTTAAGTATCCATGCCTACATTAATCTATTTGTTAATTATTCATCTTAATCATTTACTAATCACTTTGTTAATGATGTTGATTCTAGTGTTTGATCCACCATAGCGCATCATTATGCTCAAATTTCAACAATAGTGTCCAAAGCTACAACTTGGACAGGCGCTTGTAATGGTGTGATGGAGTATTTATGGCGATTCCTGCTTCAAGTGCGTGTGGTAGCAAGTAAGGATGAAGTCCTAAGTGATGTACTTCATGGATATATTATGAGAATAGTCATTGCAATAGTATTAGGCCTTTTATGAGCTTAAAGTGCCTGGCCGGCCACCATAGTTTAAGTGAGTGTGAACACTTATGGCCATATATATAAGTAAATATCTCTCATAAAACAAGATACTCTCCCATTGTGCAATTGAGTCTTACTCTCTTGCTAATCTCTCTCCCTAATGCATGCTAGTGAGAGTGAGTGTGAGTGAAGTGAGGTGAGAGGAGGGACGAGTACCCGTAGTGCAACGCAACGGTGTGACAACGCTCATGGAAGGTGCGATGGAATTGCTTCTCAATGAGTTGTAGAGCTTGGAGACCTCTAGCGTTACGAGCTCGGCCATTGGAAAGATCCTCACGACAATTACGGTTCACTAGGTAATCTCTTTTTGGATGTGTTTCAGGGAGGGTTAGGGTGAGCCATAACATTTTTGGTGCCACTGCCGGGGGGAGCCATCCCTTGTATTTTCCCTTCGTTTTTCCTCTAATCTACGTATAAACCATTGCCCAGTATCTTGATAAATGGTTTTCTATGAAAAATATATGGATTTGATTGGTGATTTGTGTGAGATTTGGTGTAGAATAGCTCCTTTTTTTTTGAAAAGAATGTCTTTTGCTTAATTTTTAGCTTAATTTGTTGTTATTTTGGTTTTTCATGTTCTTAGGGCTTGCACATAGTTTGTATTAGACTTAGTTTACATCCATTGCATCAAACAATGTAATAGAATACATTTTTTTAGTGAATGTTAGCTCTCTTTAGTGTTAAACATAGAACTAAGATCATTAATTTTAGTTTTATTGTGTGGTTGTTGTTGAAATTGTTTGGATTAGAGTGTTAGCGAGCATTAGTAGTAGCTTAATATTTCAAAAAAATCTTAAAACCATCAAAAAATCCTTGAATTTGACTAATTTCTCTTAATAGACTGGTTTTTGTCATTAAGGGTGATTAATCTTGCTAAAGAGAAAAAATTTTAGAAAATGTGTTAATTGGGATCTAAATTGATCATATGAGTAGTCGCAATTAGTATTTTTGAGTGTTTTGAGAGCATCTAGATGCATGAAAACACCTAATTACATCAATTTTTTCATTAATTGGAGAAATTTGACTCTTTGCTTAATTTTACCTTAAAAGAGGATACCATAATTAAGATTCTAATTAATCTTCTATTTTAGATTGATTTACACATTTGTTGATGCACAAAGATTAGCATCCCCTTGCTCTATCCAATGATGTGCTCAATTGTGTGAATTAATTAGGGATTAGTGGTTAATTAGAGTCCTTAATTAGTGTAAAAGAGAAAGATTAGTGTAAGAATTAATCTTAAATTAATTCTTAATCATATTTTTACATAACTAATTAAGGCTAATGGGAATTCAATGAGTAGATGCTCATGAGTTGTCAAATTGTCCATTTTGGGGGTCATTTATGAAGGGTGTAAGGGGTGTCATTTAAAAGGTTATTTTTTAAAATTCACACTTACCTTTTTGGGAAAATGCCCATATCTCCTTCATTTTAAATTAAAAAAATATTCTCCCAAAAAAAATTCGTATTTCCCACTAGACTCCAAAAAAAAAAATCTCGTGAAGTTCGGTTCAGGGGCGTGAACCATTTTCTGCAACTTCACGGGCCAAAGGGTTCACGCCCTCCAGAACCGTGCAAAAAAAAAATGAATTTAACATTTTCGTGAAGTCCGGTTCACGACGACGTGAACTGATAAAGGTTCACGACGTGAGACCCTTCGTTCACGAGAACAAAAAAAAATCAATTAACATTTATACCCATGAATTTTGCTTCACGGCATGAACAGGGGTCCGTCAACAAGACTCTGGAAAACACCCTTGCTTGGCCTAAACTGTATATCCGATGAAGACGCTCTAGGGCTCATCGAAAAGTTGACATCGAGCTCTTCAACTTTGAACTTGGATGTTCGAAGTCAAAATCAATCATTTTGGCCTCCAACCAGTAGCCTCAAAACTTGACTCGGAAATCGAGGCAAAAATAGTCCAAAAACCATGAAAAATCACAAAAAACAGCGCAAAAATGACGACGAGCCATATTCGGGCTATTTTTTGAGGGTCCAAATGATAAAATCATGGACGACTCAGGGAAACAAAGTTGTAGTACTCCAAAAATACTACAACTCCCTCAATAGAGTTTTTCAAATTTCCTTTTGGAACACCCTCAAAAACATGCTGCGAAACAGGGAAAAAAATTCTCAAAAAATTTTCCCATCTTGAGATAGTGATGGAAAATAGGTTTTAGGACCTCCTCTTTCATCTGGGAAGTTACTAGCATACGCTTTTTTTGAAAAATTATCTCAGAGGTTCATATGCATATAGCACCTAAGCTATTTAGGATGAACGGACACCCGTTTGACCCAATGAAGATTACGCTAAGCCTCTTAAGGCTACAACGGACTATGGGAGAATATAAAAAGAAAAAAATTGTGTTTGCTCATTAAGCAGTATTTAGGCACTTCGACATGGCCACAATAAGGGAGGGATTGCCAGGGATTACACAAGGACTGAACTCAATGGCTGACATCTTCGAGCCATTGAGATCTATGCCGCAAATGCACCTCCCGATACCATTGGCTATGCCTATAACAAGCATGTCATCGGGTTTTACACCCCCTATCACTTTGATCCCACCAGGCTTTGGTCCGTTTACCTAACATTCCCGCAAATCCTATAAGTACCAACCCTTTCTTAGATGCCCACACCCTAGACATACTGACTATTCTAGGAAGGGGGGTAGCCCAAGGATTCAATGAGTCTCTCCCAAAACAAGAGCACTCACATATGGCCTTAGTGACTCATACAGAAATACGGCCGTATAAATTTTCAAAATTATGGACAAATACGACGAAACAACAAACCCTGTTTAATTCATTCAAATATTTGAACAGAGATGTGAAGCCTTTGGAAATCAAAATCCCAACTGTCCCACCACGGTACATGCGTTACATTGATGCCTGCAATCAAGACCAACTTCAAAACCTTGAAATCAACCTTTATACATGGCTTTTCCAGACAAGGTGATCGGTGGAGTGCAGCAACAGAACTCTATTCAATTCAGCGTCAACCAGATGAATCCATTAGAGATTTTATCCTTTGGATAAAACTCTTGGACTCAGGTTGTGAGTCATGGGAAAAATTAAACGATGTTCAACTGAAGAGATGTTTCATGATAGGCTTGAAGAATAACAGCTTACACACCTTGATCATTGTATCCAATCCGAAAATATTTGATCAATGTTATAAAGAAGTAATATGTTTAGATGATAACATGCTAGAACATGATCATGCTATGAGCTGGTCCTCATCTAAACCAAGTGAAGTAATGGAAAAAGAAAAATTGATCTCATAATTGACATTCCTCGAAGTCTATGCAGCCTTGCTTACAACCTTCCAATCGACATCTCTAAGAGAGGATGAAAACCTTCAAAACAAGACATTCTTAATGCCTCTACAAGTGAGGAACAAAATGCCTTGTGTTGAGTGCAATCGCTACGACCATCCCAATCTCCATTGTACATACAAGGTACCTGTTCTTCTATACTGCATATACTGTAAGACCTTTGATCCATGATACTAAATAGTATCCCGCTTCATCCAAAATTGACTCAAAACCTCCATCTCTCGTGCACCAAACAGAAATAGTCCAAAAAGTAGAAACTGCTCAAGAAGCAGTTAATCGAACACTTCAGTGTTTCTATTGTCTCGTGGACCTCACAAGGTGGCATATTGCACAGTTTGGAATACTTCCATGCCCATAGTCACTGACCCCTTGCGACCCATGTGTGAACGATGTGGCATTGAATACTATTCCAAGATTACCCAAGACGAGTTGTGTCAATGCAACTCGTCTCACAAAATACAACTCTTAACATCTTAAGTGTACAAAACGGGCAATTGTCCACAGTGCCCTTGAATGTGCTTACACGTTTACAAGCCAAGGCATGAGAAACAGTAAAAAAGAATACAAAAGACAATACCTCAACATGGGTAGAAGAACATGCTTTAAAGCAGAACCCAAAAGAAAAAGTGAAACCTTCTAAACCCAAGAAAAACAAGGGACTACAAACTATCAAAACCAAGGTCGAATTAAAAGATAGGGAAAAGGAGCCTATAGAGGACATAAACCCAAAAGGGGACGTAAATACAAAAGAGCCAAAAGCTATACATGATGTAGAAGCATCCACCTCAAAGCCACCACACAAACTAGAAAGCCCATACGTGCAACACAGGATACAAAATCCCAAAAGAAAATTCGATCTCATTGCACAGGTAAACATAATGAAAAACTGATAAACTAAAGAAAGTCAGAAAATGAAACAAGTTCTAGTATGTCACTGAGTGAGGATGAAACAAGTTCTTACTCTTCACTCAGTGCACCCACATAGAACAATCAAGAAAATAGAACCCACCCAACCACCCCAAATGGATAATAATGATCATATGACATATGCGGAATGCAAAAAGCAAGCTTAGGAGAGCATTCTTAGCTTGGTTGAATGTCTTACAGGGTCACCAGTTGTGATTGAGCCTCATAATGCCAATCCTAAAAAAGCAACCAAAATACAAAGCCCAGAGGAGTATCGCTTCCCCTTTCAAGAGGAAGACATACTCTCTATAGAAGAGTCATTTGAAACAGATTGTACGAACTATACGCTTGAGAAAGCACGTGAGGAATTTGATAATTTCCTTACAAGATTAAGACAGTCTCTCAAAACCTCATTTGGAGGAATGCTCTTCTCTTATGGTGAAGCCAGCATAACATCCGCGCTTGCACCATTAAGGGCTCAACCTAAGTTATACAAAGACATAAAGAACTCCATAGAACAAGGTTGTCAAGATTCACAAGTTTCCAAACAAACCTCATTAAGAATTGTCAGAGAGGGCCAAGTGTGCTAGTGTACATATTGGGTACTCTTGAAAAAATTGAGAGCCAAACAAAGGATGAAAGTGAATGGGAATATGAAACACAAACAGGATCTAAAGTTGAAATAAAAACTAAAACATCCATGGTTCCTTTGGAAGATTCTATCGTGGTATGATTGGATTTCCCTACACAGACAATGATGTTAAGTGCAAATACGCATTGATTAGCCCTTGAGCTAGTCATAACATTATGACAATAGACACTTGGGTGTCAATGGGACAACTCAAACTCATCCCTACAAGAAATAGTCTTGCAAAAGGAGCCAATGAACAAAACATTAAAGTTCTAGGTTAATTTAGGTACACTACTTGAGGAACTAAGAATCACCATCTCATTTTGATGATTTAGTTTACGTTCCTCCGGATCCTTCCCTCTCTTCTCTCCCCTTATTAACATCTCTTAGCATCCCCACTAAACACAAATCACATGTAACATTGCTTATGATTGCCAAAAACAAAGTGAGCTTGCAAAAAGCTTTAAAAAAAACATGCTCACACAAATATGTAATCATTTGCCAAAAAACCCCACCTCCCACCCCGTTAGGAATTCCCAATAAACCACTAACCTTTTCATTCACTAACTAGCTTTTCTTATTTCTTCCAGAGGGAAAATGGCCATTGAGCGTCAATCAACTTCAAAGCCATCGACAAAGCTTGTCCATTCTCCCCACACAAAGGGCTTTAACGCGATCACGAGGAAGCGATCGCCATAAGGAAGGGGGGGATGTTAAACTAATTCTAGGGTTAACAAGATCTACCGCGATTATCTTGCATCAAGGAGTCACGATAGATATACCAAAGCGTCATACATTCAAGATATGAAGCAATAGTGTCCAAAACTACAACTTGGACAGACGCCCGTAATGGTGTGACGGAGTATTTATGGTGATTCCCGCTTCAAGTGCGTGTGGTAGCAAGTAAGGATGAAGTCCTAAGTGATGTACTTTATGGATATATTATGAGAGTAGTCATTGTAATAGCATTAGGCCCCTTATGAGCCTAAAGTGCCCAACCGGCCCCTTATGAGCCTAAAGTGCCCAACCGGCCATAGTTTAAGTGAGTGTGAACACTTACATGGCCATGTATATGTCCAACCGGCACTTTAGGTCCCTTATGAGCCTAAAGTGCCCAACCGGCCATAGTTTAAGTGAGTGTGAACACTTACATGGCCATGTATATAAGTGAATAGAATATCTCTCATAATACAAGATACTCTCCCATTGTGCAATTGAGTCTTGCTCTTGCTAACCCTCTTGCTAATCTATCTCCCTAATGCATGCTAGTGAGTGTGTGTGAGTGAAGTGAGGTGAGAGGAGGGACGAGTACCCATAGTGCAACACGACGGTGTGACAACGCTCGTGGGAGGCATAGTGGAATTGCATCTCAAGGAGTTGCAGAGCTTGGAGACCTCGAGGGTTATGAGCTCGGCCATTGGAAAGATCCTCACGACAATTGTGGTTCACCAGGTAATCTCTTTTTAGATGTGTTTCGAGGAGGGTTAGGGTGAGCCATAACATAGGTTCAAATGAACAAAGAACTCCATCAAAAGATGGATCCTCTTTGCCCCTCTCTATCTCAAGAAGAGTTTAAGAGATAGGAGGTAAAAGAGCTTGATGACCTCACAAGGAAATATAGTGACAAAATTAGGAAGGTAAGCTTGAGAATTCTTCAACGTAGTTGTGTTTACTTTGTTGTTTAATGTATAATTAATTGCATGTGTGTGTTTGCAAAAAGATATTAAATATTTTAGATCCCAACCTCGGTGATGGTTGGTGGCAAAGAGTGCTTTCACTCAAATGGGATGCACAAAGCTATGCCACGCTAGAAAAGATTAATCTACTAGCTATTTGTCCACAAGTTTCAATGGAGACAAAGGTTCTTTGGTTGTCACTATTGGAGGCAAATAAAGCAACCAGCGGAGTCTATGGTCTTCCAAGAGGGGATCATGAGTTCAGAAGGTGAATACATAATAATGCTTTCTTTTGAGTGTCATAATTTGTTTGCAACATATAATTATTCTTTCTTCCTTCTTTTCATGCAGAGGGAGTCGTTGTTGGAGAGAATTCTTGCAAGAGCACGTGATGTGCTCAAAGATTTCGACCTAGGGGTTTAGTCTTGGCTAAGGAGTACCCATTGCAACAATTTTATTAGGAGGTTAGGATGGAAAAACGCAAGCCGCTCTTTCCTACTATAGTCTGACTAGAGAGTAGGGAGAAGAATGTGGAGTTAAAGAAATTGAGAAAGTATGACTTGATTCAAATGGCTGCACAACAGGTTGCTTACAGGTTGTGGGACGTATAATGTGCTTGGAGATGTATAATGTGCTTGGAGATTTCTTTCTTGATAGCTTGCGGTATTTATCTACTGTGTCTCAAGCATCTTTTGCTTGTGTTGTGTCTTCTTTGATTCTTTTTGTGTAACAGATATTTCATGTTTTTAAAAGAGGGTGGTCATATGTCCGCTCTTCCAGTCGCTTGTCGAGCATGGATTTCTATCTTTGATGACGCTACTACCATGTATAGCCAGACATGCACTCCCTTCTCTAAGTGGGAACTAGAAAACTCCCCGTGGTGGATCAACATGTGTCATGGGGAGTATCTTGAGAGAGAGAAAGAGACGCATGTGTCATGGGGAGTATCTTGAGAGAGAAAGAGACGCATGTGGTTTTCTCTTAGGAGAATCCGACGAGAGAGAAAGACTCTACCTCAAACATTCATGGTAATTCTTTTTGTTTCATTTAAGTCGTATTCTAAAATGTTTGCATATTAGTTGAGGATTATGTGTTTTGTCCAAAGGGCATCAGTCCAAAGACATGGATCAACGAGGAAAAAGACATGGATCACCATTGTCTGGCCATTGTGGGGGACTATGTGGCCATAGATAGAGACTTTTTTGTGGATAGAAAAACTCCATGTACATTCATTCAGGTACATGATAACTTCAGGTACATTCATTCAGGTACATGATAACTTCAGGACATTTTGTCCTAAGGGTAAAGAGTATGTCCGCAGCAATGGTAGACCGGTCAGTTGGGCGGCCGATATTGTTTTCTTGGACTTGCCATTTGGTGGAGTGCTCTTTAAGCCAGTGTCTCGCCCACAGTGGGATATTCTCAGTGATGAGGAGCATGTGCGCTATGGCATATGTGTGGCTGCTGCCTCCATGTCAGACAGTGGATGGTTGTTGATTATGAGCTCCCAAGCAGGTATGCAAGTAGAGTTTCATAGGTCATCTAGAGTGTCAACATTTGGATGGTGATGCCTCATTTGTTTTGTCTATAGGGCCAGCCACTGGTTGGATTGAGAGACATGTTAGGGTGAGTGGCTTGGACATTTGGCATCGTGTGGTGGTCATGCATCACACACCTTATGGTTCTATAGAGCGTATGGGCTCTTTGTCTATGGTACAAAGAGAAAATCAATACCTATGCTATTCGGTTTGATGATTGAACTTGTTCCAAATGCCAATCGCTAAATTTTTACTCTTTCGGTGTTTGTTGTAGTGTTCAGCTTCTATGATCTTCTTGGTTCGAAGACGCAGTTGTGATCCTCCTGTTTACCTTGATTCTAGCCAGTCTCTGTTTGAGGCTGAGCCCTATGGACAACATTGTCTACCATCATCTACCTTTCTGATAGCAGGGCTAGGGCCTCTGAGAGACGGATGCGATTGAAGAGGGGGCATGGAGAGGAGCCACACCTTTGTGGCATGTTATTTGGAGCTTCTCTGTCGTCATGATGGGATAGCACTTGAGTTAGGTTGTGACACTGCTACCCTCCTTTGGGCGTGCATGGACAATCGATTATGTGTGGCCATTGACATTGATGATGTATAGAAGAGGCAACTAGGTCTTGGGGCAGGCACATTAGAGACTGCCGAAGATGAGGTGGATGTTTCGATAGGGGTCTCTACATATGACTAGTGAGTAGCTTGCCTTTTCATTTTGTTGCACCATATTTCAATTACACTATGGCATTTGGTTTCATGCATTTAAGATAACATTTTATTTGTGGCTTGCTACCTTTTGTTATGGTTTCGTTTATCACTATGTTTTAGTTGTGTAATCAAAAAAGTTGTTGATGCTAAAGTGGATGAGATTCACGTCTTTAGATCTTTGATTGGTGATGTTATATGCATGAACACATATGTGGTGTGTGTGCACATGTGGCGGATGCAAATTGAGTAAGATTATGTCCGAGATTGTTATTTGGTTGTGACTATTTTGTTTACATTTGTGTAATGCCATTACGAGGTCTTCATTGGTTGAGCAAGTTCTTTGTCTATGTTAAGTGTCTTGCCAGATTATGTTGAGGCGATTGCTTTGGAGATGGCTCGGGATCGTCGATATGACAAGGTCACAGGAGAGCATCACCGACGATGCTTATTTTTGGATGATGAAAGTTGTGTTGATTAACATTCGCATATAGATGTGCCACCAGTTGAACCTCATTACAACCTTTGTAACTTTGTGCGAATAGACCAACGTCATAGCGCATCGTAATTATCTATTGTGTGTATTACGGCTTGTGTGCACATAGGGTGTGTGTGTGTGTGTGTGTGTGAGTGAGAGAGAGAGAGAGAGAGAGAGAGAGAGAGAGAGAGAGAGAGAGAGAGAGAGAGAGAGAAGCATTTGTTTCATCATTGTATAGCATAAGGACCAATGTCATAGTGGATCATAATTATCTATTGTGTATATGAGTGTTCAAAGTGACAATAGACATACTTAAGTATGCATAATGACACGACTTGGATCTTGTGTATGTGCACATGGGGTGTGTGTGTGTGTGAGAGAGAGAGAGAGAGAGAGAGAGAGAGAGAGAGAGAGAGAGAGAGAGGAGCATTTGTTTTGTCATTGTGTTACAGTTAGACCAATAACATAGCGCATCATAATTATCTGTTGTGTGTATGAGTGTTCGAAGAGGAAATAGACATACTTAAGTACGTGCAAGGGCACGGCTTGAATCTTGTGTGTGTGCACATGGGGTGTGTGTGTGTGTGTGTATGTGTGTGTGTGTGTGTGTGTGTGTGTGTGTGTGAGAGAGAGAGAGAGAGAGAGAGAGAGAGAGAGAGAGGAGCATTTGTTTTGTCATTGTATAGAATTTTCATGATGGCCTCCAGCCTTCCACTTGCTCGGTCTTCCTCTGGCTTGCTCACGCTTGCTCATTGTTTGGGGTGCCTCGGTGCATTGGTAATCCTTTGGTAGTGAAGCAAAGTATATTGCAACATTGCATGATGTTTAACATATGTATTGGCTATCTTATGGTGATGAAGCAAAGTATATTACAGCATTGCATGTGTATCAAAAGTATCTTCGACATGTATTTCATTCGAGCATATCTATGAAGGGAAGTATGTACATGTGGTGCTTGTGAAGGGAAGTACTTTTAAACATGTACATGTGGTGCTTGTGTTGTTGCTACTTTTTTCTAAGCTCATTCATTCATGTGTATCATGACTAGTTTAGTATCGCGAGTTTCAAGGTGCTCATAAGAGTTTAAACCGAAGTTTTATCTTAAATCACAAAATTTAAATATTTATATTTTGTTTGATTTTTTGTTTATTTTATACTAACTTTCTAGTGTGGGAGGGGGGGGGGAGTTGGTTCTCTCCCATGGTTATGGTGAAGAGAACCAACTCCCCTTCTCCCAAAGAGAGCTTGGTGTATCCACTCCATGTGGTGAAGGGTTCGACTCCCCTACTCTCTCTCTCTTTATGTGGTAAAGGGGCGGGCCCCTCACCATTGACAACAACGTTGGAGATTACAATTTTGGAGATGTACTTATTTGAGGCCACTTACGTCATCTCTCCTATCATAGGTAGGCTTGAATCCTATCTACTTCGCTATTCAATTTTTTTCCCATATGTATAAAAATTTATTTTTGGATGATCATTATGTTATCATTTACACTATGATGAATAAAGATGCTTTTCAATTTGTACATGATAGTAAATAAATGTGGTCTTTTTGATAGCATGCTTGGATAAAGCTTCTTTTAATCAATATATTAGTAGCATTAGCTAAGATAATATTTGGACTTTGTTTTAATCTATGTGATAATTTTGTTGTGAAAAAAGTCTCTGACTTTGAATATTGTTAATATATTATGATAGTTTTATTGAAAAAAAAAACTTTTCATTTTAAAATAATACTTGTCATTTGAAGAGTGTCATTTAAAAATTTTACCTCATATGAAACAGTGATAAAAGTTACATGTCAATTGAAATTGTAAGACACCCACCAATTTTAAGCTTTTTAGGCCTTGTTGGGGTCAAGAAGATTGCTCCTGAGACTAGGAGTCGAAATGAGTATCCAGATCCGGCTTGTCGCCATCTCTCTTTCTCTCATCTCACACACACCTGCACGTGTGCATCGGGCTTCTCACCATATCTCTCTCACACACGCTCGTGCACGTGCGACACTCACTAAGAAACTGGCTACCACGTGGCCAAGCGGGGCTCGACCACGTGGTAGGCCCTAATGCGTGGGGGGAGCTCAACTGGGCCGGCTATTGTGAGACATTGGTGCTAGAGGAAAGCAGGACTGCTCTTAGATGCGTGATTAAAGAGCCAGCTCCTAGCAACAAACAAGCTTGAAGAAGCAGAGCACAGAGGAGACGGGCGATAAGATGGTGGCTGAAGGAGAGCCGTGAGCCAATACATTAGTGGAGGAGGTTATGTAGCTGGAGGTGGGCTGCCAAAGATTTGTGAAGACGAACAGATCAAGGGCGCTATTGAAGCTTGACTCGGTTGTGCAAGGAGAGCTTGAAGGAGAGATCATCGAAGAGGTAGGGGAGTGTGGACGAGGGTGCTAATGGGCTGTTTGCTACAGACTAGCCGCCTGGAGTTTCTCAACTACAGGTTGAGGATTATGTACTAAAATTAATGATGAGGTGTTGGTTGCTCCAGTTGCAGTATGTACCACAGTAGTACTAATATCATATGATGGGAGTCCAGTCCGGAGCTCCTTGTCTTAAGCGCTCACAGCTCTTCTCTTAATCTGATCGGCTGGAGTAGCAAGTGCAACCCTTCACAAGACATGCACGTGATCAAAGAAAGGTATGGTTTAAGACATCCAAGGATGGTTTACGTCACTAGGGGGGGTGGGTAAAGCGCACGAAGTGCATGTGGAGTATATTACTGGTGGAGGTAGCTGGTTGAGAATTGTGCCAGCAGCTATATATATATATAGTGGATGCAGGGGTCACTGAACTGAACTAAAGATGTTGCAGTGGATGCAAGTGAGGCCAAGCGGCTACGTTGAAGGACATGTGATTGCATGGCAGTTTTTCTGGTGAGGTGTGTGAGATTTTGTAATAGAGGCCCCGGCCTACCTAACTCTGTTATACATGCATAGCATGCAGTTAAGTCATAGCCACACACAGGGCATGTGGGAGACAAATCATTATTGTATATATTTATGAGGAGACACATCCAAACTTTTTATTCCTAGTAAGTTGAATTTGGATTCATATTTGAATAGAGCATGAGAAATCATGCACTTTTGCTTTTTATGGCTCGTCAATCCAAGTTACGAATCAAAGGTTATGGTCATTTTTTTGACACCCTGAGAAAGTCTCTACAAAGAGATTTGGGACATCCAACAAGATTGTGACCATCTAAGTGTCTTGTAGTGATGTTGCTTTATTTTTACACATAAGTTCTCCATAATGTAATATGACACCATTTCTTTGACACCCTTGGGAAAGTCACTACAAAGCAACTTAGGACATCCAACAAGATTGTGACCATTTAATCGCCTTGAAGTGATTCTGCTTTATTTTCACACATAAGTTCTCAATAATGTAATATGATACAGGGCCATTTGGGACATCCCCAACTAGATTTTGACCATCTAGTCGCCTTATAGTGATTTTACTTTATTTTCACACAAGTTCTCTATAATGTAATATAACACTATTTCTTTGACACCCCTTGAGAAAGTCACTACAAAGCAATTTGGGACATCCAACAAGATTGTGACCATCTAATTTCTTTGTAGTGATTCTTCTTTATTTTCACACAGAAGTTCTCCATAATGTACTATGACACCATTTCTTTGATACCCTTGAGAAAGTCACTACAAAGCGATTTGGGACATCCAATAAGATTGTGACCATTCAATCTCCTTGTAGTGATTCTACTTTATTTTCACACATAAGTTCTCAATAATGTAATATGACACCTTTTCTTGAGAAAGTCACTACAAAGCCATTTGGGACATCCCCAACAAGGTTGTGACCATTCTAATCGCCTTATACACTACAACAGAATGAGGGTGTAGCAGCAAAAATAGCAATGTTTTTATAACTAGAAGGGTAGGTAGATATCGGGCTATTTTCACTACAAGAAATACTGCTATTTTCGCTACACCACGGGTTCGCTACTCAACATAGCGAAAGCTCTACACATCAAAAAAGAGCTGGGGCATACTGGGGAGGCTGCATAGGACTCCCTAGTTTGTCCCAGGTCTTTTTTTTATTAAAACAGAGTCATAGTTTTGTTTTATGACACAAACACAAACATAAGAAACACATAGACTGTGGAGAATGCAATTGAGCCCAAAATTTATTATATTTCACAAAGTGTTGGGCCTTTGGCCATATATACATAAAATGTTTACGAATGAAGAGGTATCTAACTAGAATCCTCATTGGATTTCGAGTGATTATCATCATTGTCTTCCTCATCCTCTTCACTTGCTTCTATCACTTTATGCTTATAATCAAGATTCTCCTCTTCATCTTCCTCTTCATCCTACAAACATACCATCAAGTGCAAGGTAAGCAAGGGCATTAAAATACAATTAGACTTAGAAAAGAGAATGGTTTAGGCTTACTTATCTCATCTTCTTAAGTTTCCAAAACAGACTCATCCAAGCATACGCCTTACGCATCCACGCGCCCACAATTGCGGACGAGGGACTCTGTACCCATAGTTGTACTTCTCCTTTGTTGGGTCATGCCCAACAACCTCCCTCTACAAAAAACAATTAAGAAAATATATAATTAGTTAAGGAAAACAATATAGTTCAAAACAAAATTAAAGAGTAGTAAAGGAGGATTTTTCGTCAAAGCCAAAGTATGAAGCCCCTCGCTTCGGTAGTCGGAAAGCACTCACCGCCACTTGTTGTTGAAAAGCACATGGGTGCTTTCTCAAGAAGCTACATGCGTGCCTCCACTCCTCCACTCCCCTCGGTCGTACAAATGCTGGGCTTCTCCAAGTTATTCTTTGTTGCTCTCTTAATATTTTCTCTCCTATTAGAGAGCAAAAGCTTGATTCGCCTCTTCATTCACTCCTCGGAGAAGCAAAGACCCACATGTGGAACATGGAACTCTGACGTATTGCTTTGAAAGTTCATCTTGTGCTTTTCACTTTTTGAAGGAGTTCATGAACTCCAGGTTTGCAAGTACATGCATGCGGTTCATAACTTGCTTTCCTAGGGCACCATCCACATCCACCTTGTATGGTAGGGTGCATGGATGGTGGAATGGGTCTCCTGGGGGATGGCTCATAATGTGTAGATGAAGAGCCCCCTGTTGAGGAGATACGTCGGGAGACCTAGTGCTACTTTTGCCAAAGCAAAAGCAACATGCTCCCCACACCCACTAGCACATCTACTACTCCCTAGACTCCCTACTATGTTGTCGTCGTGTGAAGATGGACGTGAGGGAGCGAGGGTAGGTCTAGTCGAGGAAGGTGGTTTAGTCTCATCACAACCATGTCATGATGAGCCTGCACCACCACTCGGCCCCGTGCCCATCAAAGGCATGGTTTGCCTCGTCGACTAGCCAAGTGGGGTAGATTGCCCCCATGGCGTCGACTGGCCTGATTGTAAGCCCGCCACCTGCATATAAGATTAAAAAATAAGACTTATAGAATGCATAAAAGATTAACTTTGTGTATGTGAAAAGGTTTGATGGAACCATACTTGTGTCTGAGTAAACTAAGACCAAGCTTTCTGCCCATATCATTCATTTATAATAGATAGCAGATTTGCCACATCAAGGTCTTGTGAGGGGTCGATCGACATTGCTTATACATACATGCATGAGGAAAAAAAACATAATTTCTCTAACAAAATCCATGCTTAAAGATTATACAAAAAATACAACATGTGATATTAGAACATTATTAAGACCTCCTACAATACTACTTAGACAAGCAGGGTGGACGATGCTCCTTTCGGATGATAGCTTCTAAGGACTTTCCACACGCTCCCCACTATTAAAGCAAATGCAACTCCTCTTTTACAAGAGAAGAATAGTGAGAATATCGAGGGCTCCCCCTCCACTATAACCACCTACGCGCGGATAACCACTCCTAACTTGACATAAACAACATTTTAGATGGCATATAATAATGCCCCATATCTCTATGCATAAGTCTAAATCCTAAACCCGGCACCCAAGGGTGCAATAAACATGAGGTTGAATGAATAAGAGAGCTTACCTTGACAATGTCAAGTCAACCAAGAGAAAACAATAACACAAGCTTAGACATTAAAGGCAACATGTGATATTAGAACATTGTTAAGACCTCCTACAATACTGCTTAGACAAGCAGGGTGGATAGTGTCCCTTTCGGATGATAGCCTATGAGGACTTTCCACACGCTCCACACTATTAAAGGCAAAAGAAACTTCTCTTTTACAAGAGAAGGATATAGTGAGAATATCGAGGGCTCCCCCTTCACTGTAACCACCTACTCGCGGATAACCACTCCTAACTTGACATAAACAGCATTCTAGATGGTATATAACAATGCCCCATATCTTTATGCATAAGTCTAAATCCTAAACCCGGCACCCAAGGGTGAAATAAACATGAGGTTGAATGAATAATTGAGCTTATCTCAACAATGACAAGTCAACCAAGAGAAAACAACAACACAAGCTTAGATAATAAAGGCAACATGTGATATTAGAACATTGTTAACACCTCCTATAATACTGCTTAGACCAGCAAGGTGGACAATGCCACTTTCGAATGATACCTTCTGAGGACTTTCCACACGCACCCCAACTATTAAATCCAAAGGCAACTCCTCTTATACAAGAGAAGGATAGTGAGAAGATCGAGGGCCCCCCCTCCACTATAACCACTTACTCGCGGATAACCACTCCTAACTTTGACATAAGCAGCATTCTAGATGGCATATAACAATGCCCCATATCTCTATGCATAAGGCTATGCATACCCTATGCAAATCTTATGCATAGCCCCTATACATAGCCTATGCATAATAGGGACCATAGGCTCTTAACCTAAACCTAATCCCTGCCCAAGGGTGCAAAAACACAAAGAGAAGAAGCATAAACAAAGAATGGAAAAAGAGGGCTTATCTCTTCTAGCCGAATCCATATAAGCCGCTACGTGGCCAGAACCCTTGGTGATTGCTCTCTTGAATAGATCTACAAAAAATTATCATAATAAATCAAAACATTAGTTCATTAGTTTATAAGCATTATGCATAAGCACTATGCATAAGGCTATGCATAGTGCATTATGCATAGGCTATTCATAAGCATTATGCATAGGCTATGCATAAGCACTATGCATAACCTATGCATAAGTACTATGCATAAGCTATGCATAGGCTATGCATAAGCTATGCATAAGCACTATGCATAAGCCCTATGCATAGGGTATGCACTATACATAGGGTATGCATAGGCACTATACCCTAATCCCCGGCACCCAAGGGTGCAAAAACACAAAGAGAATAAGCATAAACAAAGAATGGAAAAAGAGAGCTTACCTCTTGTAGCCGAATCCGTATGAGTCACCCGTGGTCTAAACCCTTGGTGGTTGTTCGCTTGAATAGAACTACAAAAGATTATCATAAAATTTGTTCATTTTAACATATTATGTAATAGGGTTTATGCATAAGTCTTATGCAATAAACCTATGCAATAGGGCTTATGCATATAGGTTTATACAATAGGTTTATGCATAACCCCTATTGTATAAGGCTGCACAAACCTATTGAATAGGGCTTATGCATAAGCCCTATGCATAAGACTATGCATAAACCTATTGCATAGGGCTTATGCATAAGCCCTATGCATAAACCTATTGCATAGGGCTTATGCATAAGCCCTATTGTATAAACCTTTTACATATATCTTATGCATAAGGGATATGCATTACCCTATTGCAAGAGTCCTATTGACCTAACCTTAATCCCTGGCACCCAAGGGTGTAAAAACACAAAGACAAGAAGCATAAGCCAAAATGAAGAAAGAGGGCTTACCATATGAGAGGCTATGCCCAAAGTTCCCTTGTTCACTTGAATAAACCTACAAAAAAGAAACATAATAAATAAAAAGTTAATCCTCATTAACACATTAGCAAGAAAGAAGAACAAGAATAGAAAGATGTGAGTACCTTAAACCCTACTCTTAATGCATAAGTGAATGAAAAAATTAGTTTATGTTAAGCCTAAACCCTAGCTCTATGCATAGAGTGCTTAATAGAAAGCTTTGATGGAGAGCTCTCCATCAAAGCTCTCTATTAGAGCTCTATGCATTAGGCTAGGGTTAGGGCAAAAGAGAGGAAAGAGAGGGGAAGGGAGAAAGGGGAAGGAAAGAGAGAGGAAGGGAAGAAAGCTCACATTGAGCTATGAACAAGCTTTCCATGAAAGCTTGGAATAAGGCAAAGATTGAAGCTTTCCATTAAAGCTTGAAGAAAACAAGAAAGAGGGCTTACCTTGGAGAGGGAGAGTTGATTCATGCAAAACCTTTGAGAGAAGAGGTGTGGTGGGAGGAATAGTCAAGCTGTAGGTGTAGCCTGTGCATGTGCAGGATAGGGGAAGTAGGCAAGTATTAACACCCGTCAGGCGGGGGGCGATTTAGGCGGGAGTTTGTAGGTCACTGCTCAGTAACTAAATTTCACTACGAGCTTTGCTGCTGTTGAGTAGCAAAATTTCTCTACTAGGTAGCAAATTTTCGCTGCATGGGGCAGCGGGCGAATAAATGCTAATGTATTTGCTGTGTGCAACAACAGCGAAACCCTGGGTAATTTTCTATTTACAGTTCTGGATGTTGTGTGTTTTATATAAACCCTAAATTAGTTTTGACCAAGTTAAAGATGTCTGACAGTGATCATCAAGGGTCCGAAGTTGGTTCTGAGGCATGAGAGGAAAAACTCATTGTATGCATAATCGATGCAAGGGCCAATATATACGACAATATTGTATAACAATTGAGCATGTCCAGACATATGGTCTTCATGAGGTAGTGGCACAACCAAGTGCGGGTGATGACATGGAGATGGAGGAGAACCATAGGAGAATGCTAGGTAACAAGCCACACCATTCGGTGACCATCGGGTAGAGTACGGAAGGTGGCAAGGCGTCATATGGAAAGCATGGCTGAGACTCATATCCCAGTCAGAAACATGTCTTTCTGACTCCCAAAAAGTCTTCCAATGTTAGAAAACCTCAAATACTTGACCCAGAACTACACTAAACCTGTCAGTCCTCCTTTGCTGACATCCTGTCAACAAACTAGTTGTCTGTAAACTATTTCTGAAGACTGACACAGAATCCGATCCGAAATGGGTCCTCCTAGCTCTCTAATTTTCCTCTTGTTTCTGAAGTTGACCTCAATCCTTCTATCCTAGAACCACATTGAACACCTTCCTTATGCTTCATAGATCTTCCACTGACATTAATCCGATTGGTCTTGACAGATAGTGATTCGGCCAACGAAGACAGAACCAGATGATACTGATGTCGTAATAATTGGCTTAGGAACTTTTTCTTACTTGTCCACCAACTCTTCCTAACCCTTAGGCTTCCCTAATTTTATGGACATATGATACCAAAAACTCTTTGATATCCACAACTGACTTACTATTGAGACTGATCTAATTACTGGTTTTGATTTGCTGACTGACTCAATTGGATCAAACTTCCTTAGCTTTTAGTCCTCTAACAACTCTAGTCCCTCTAAACACTCAAGAGACACAAGATTTCAGCCCTAAAGACATTCAATTAATCACAATCATCTCGTAGTTGACTCTAAATGACCAATTAGCCTACTAACCTAAGCATCTATGATGACTGCCGACTTCTATCAGTTTCGTAACTGTTAGATTCAACTCAAAACAGCTTCCCTTGAATCTAAAAGGATGATAACAACCCTTGACATCAATCCAACTAGTCTTGACAGATACTGATTCGGCTAATGGAGATAGACCAGCCGACACTAATGTCGTAACTAGCTCAGGAACTTTCTCTTACCTGTCTGAAGACTCTTCCTAGGCTACCCTAATTTCATTTTTTTCTCTTGGGTAACATCTTTGCTTTCCATCTCCGTCGACCACCCTACCCCCTCACCTCTCACTTCTCTTCTCTTACCACTCACCGACCAACCAACATCCATCACGCACCCCTCACCCCTCTCTCTTGACATCCTAACTCTCCTCTCTGACCAAGCACCCCATCAACCCTCAACCCCCGCCTCCCTTCATAGTGCCCGTGTGCGCTTCTAATTTCTAAGCACTCTATAAATCACAAGAATTTCTTGTATCGATTTTTCTTTGATAAGTAATCTTTACTCAAAAAACAACCTAAACAAAAATTAAAAAATCCCCCTCTAAGTATATACATTTAAAAAAAACAAACAAAACAAAAAATCTCTCTCTCTCTCTCTCCCGACACCCCCCCCCCTCATCTCTCTATCTCTCCCACCACTTCCACCCCCTGTGCTCTCTCTCTCTCCCCCACCCCCCTTGCGCTCTCCCACTGACCTCCCCCCCTCATCTCTCTCTCTCTCTCTCTCTCTCTCTCCCACCCCATCTACACCCTCCCCCCCCCCTCTCTCTCTCTCCCACCCCATCTACACCCTCCCCCCTCTCTCTCTCTCACCCACCTCACTGACATCCACCCTCATCTCTCTCCCTCGCTCACTCTCTCTCCCAGCCCACCGACACCCCCCCTCATCTCTCTCTTTCGCTCGTTCTCTCTCCTCACCAACCCATCGACCCCCCCATGCTCTCTCTCATCAACACCCCCTCTCTCTCTCTCTCTCTCTCCCCCACTACACCCCCTGTTGTGCTTTCTCTCTCTCCCACCCCCCCTCACTCTCTCTCCCCCACCGACAACTCTCTCTCTCTCTCCCACTGCCACCACCACCACCCCCCGCCCCCCTTTTGCTCTCCCTCTCTCTCCCACCCCTCACTATATCTCTCTCTCTCTCTCACCCACCCCACTGACACCTCCCCCATCTCTCTCCCTCGCTTGCTCTCTCTCCCCCCCCCACCAACCTGTCGACACCCCCCTCATCTCTCTCTCGCTTGCTCTCTCTCCCTGCCAGCCCGTCGACCCCCTTCCACACTCTCTCTCACCAGACACCCCCCCCTCTCTCTCTCTCTCTCCCCCCACCGACACCCCTCTGTTGTGCTTTCTCTCTCTCCCATCCCCTCGCTCTCTATCTCTCTCCCCCACCGACACCCTCTCTCTCTCTACCCCACTGACCGCCCGTGCTCTCTATGTCTCTCTCCCACCCCTCGCTCTCTCCCTCTCTCTCTCTCCCACCACCACCCTCCCCCTTTCTCTCTCTCGCTGACACACCCCCCTCTCTCTCTCTCTCTCTCACCCAACACCCCCCTCTCTCTCTCTCTCAAACAAAACACACACACACTCTCTCTCTCTCTCTCTCTCTCTCTCTTTTGCTGACACACCCCACCCTCTCTCTCGGGCGCATTCGACCTAAGAGCATCCCCACCCTCACCACCACCTACATAGCCGAGATTTTTTATTTTCCCACCATTCCCAAGCCTATAGTAGGCAGATGGGACGGGGTAATCCAAGATTTCGTAGGCTCACTGGCTCCTTAACCTCTAGGTGTCAGTCCCTGGCATGATTCCTCGGTGCTACCTCCCTCGTCATCCCCTTCGCCACCCTCTCTCTCGGCAACACTGACTCTTCGGGTGAGCGTCACCTCCAATGGGACGGGGTAATCCAAGATTTCGTAGGCTCACTAGCTCCTTAACCTCTAGGGGTCAGTCCTTGGCATGATTCCTCGGTGCTACCTCCCTCGTCATCCCCTCCGCCACCCTCTCTCTCTCTCTCGGCAACACTGACTGTTCGGGCGAGCGTCATTCCACCATTTTCTCCACCCCCCATGTTGGTCTCTTTTTCCGAGCCTCCCACAAGCAATCTGGCAAGGCTTCCTCCTGAGTGCTATCTCATGACCGCTGACACGTTGATGGAGGCCTCCCGTTGGATCACTTCCATCAGTCTCATCCACCAACGGATCTTGTTTGCCTTTTAGCGATGCCAACCGGCACTTGCATCGGTTTATTTATCTAGAAGAGAGGGCCGCTCAGGAGGCTACAGTCCGAGCAGAGGAGGCCCACCAAAAGTTACAGGAGACCATCACACAGTAGAATAGAGAGCTCCATGAGCTTCGCAAGGAGCTATTTGAGCTTTATCTATCTCCCATCCTCGATGGGATGCCATGGTAGCCATTCGTCGATAGTAGGAGCGCACCCTTTGGCAAAGACCCAGCACACCAGCATGAGTCTGAGATGCAGGTGCTTCAAATGGAGCATGAGACAGAGCTCACCATCTTGTAGGATGCATATATGCCCTCTCTGACAGAGCTCCATCTTAGTAGCATGAGCTTGAGTTAGCTGCTATCCGCGAGCCTCTCTGACAGAGCTCCATCTTAGTAGCATGAGCTTGAGTTAGCTGCTATCCGCAACAACGGCTCGCGCTAAAAATCGGCCTGCTTGCTGATTTGGCGCTGCGTGGCATATCAGCCACGCAGGCATCAACAGCCAGCGCACGCTCCAGCCAGTAATGCACAGCTCGAACGGCGCCAGCCCACACCTTGGCATTAATGGAAGTCCTCTTTTTATTGTACTATTTTTTCTTTTTATAGAATTAAAGTTTTTGTTGTGTAAAATGCGTTATTTTTGGCAGAATATTAATTCAGTGTTCTTATCATTGGTCTTTAAAAAAAACTAGTTGATTTTTGGTAACCTTTAAGTCCACTTTGAGGGGGGACTTGAGTCTCAACTTTTTCCTCTCCACATCTTCTAGGCTTGTGGAGAGTTCTCCAAAGCTTCTCCCCACTTACTCTTGCACTTCTAAATCCGTCTTAGGTTTTTCATGATATGAAAAACTCGTACACCATGAACTTGCCATATCATGCTTTTCATGACGTGAAAATCTCATATACATAGAATTGGTCATATTGTGAAAAGCTGAGGTATTTCATGAAGTGAAAGATGGCTACATAACTTTAACATGAAAAACTCCTACAATACTGGGGACTAGTCGTACCCTGAAAAATTTTGACGTGGCAAACTCTTTGTCACGACATAAATATAAACGCTTTATTCTTAGCTATATAATACCCAACAGTCCAACAAAAATCCCAATATTATTTTCACGACATGAAAAATGTTTTTCACATTGTGAAATTATAGGTTCTACTTACGAGCACGAAATTGTAGGCAACTTATAGATTTGTTTTTTTATTGATATTGCAAATGATTTTTTCATGCCCTATGCATCTAGATTGGGTTTCCTAATCATGGGGATTATGATTTTAAGCTCAATAAGGCCCAATCAAGTTTTGGATTTTTTATCTCTTTCTTGTGCTAATTGAAAAACCAATGGGGATTAGTGAAAATTAGCAAAAACCAAGAGTTTCTTATGACTTTTTGCTTGATTAGCCTTTCTTAATCACTTGCTAACCTACCACTCTACCCTTGCAAGAAAAAGAATGGAAAAAAACAAAAAATCTAATCTCTATTCTTAGTTTCTAGCATGCTCTAAAAATAAAAAAGCAACTAAAGAAATAGATTCACATAGGATCTAAAGCAAAATATAGGGGGAAAAAAGTTTTATTTTCTTTTTATCTTCTTCTTCTCCCACCAACCACATGCGGGAAGTGAATACACCACTCACCACACTGGGGTATGTATTTCTCGAGAAGAGAACAAATTAAGAAGTAAGACTACATAAACACAATGGCACTCCCTGGCAATGGTGCCAAAATGTTTTGGTGCACTGTGGCTCTCTCTAGAAATCTCTACATTTTAGTTATAATCCTAGCATTTTCTCTATTTTTAGTACTAAATCCTCACTACTTTCAAGCATCATCCTTTATTTTAATTGGTCGAACAAGTTGCAAATATCCCTTTGCAAAAGGAAGAAGGGGACAAAAGGGTGTCTGCCACCATGTGGTGTCTTTATTATAACAATAATTACACTTACACAAACAATAAATGCTAATCAAACATATCTACACGAAATCCAAAATTTTCAACAGCAAAATTATAAAAACAAACCTCCACTCTTAGATCTCTTGATGATCGACTTTTTATTGTTAACAATACCTATAGTTCCACAAACAATAAATGCAATATATTTACACATGCAAAATTTTGAGAAACAAGAAATTGTGAAATAAAGCTCCACACTCAATCCTTGGCTGGCTATTCCCTCCATTCCTCCGTCACACAAATGACACAGTGACCGGAGAGTAACGTATCGTTGGCGGGTTGACGTAAAAACTGTACGTTCCTCCATGTGCGAAAAACGAACACGTAGCTCTATAACTAGAACGACAGCCAAAACACGACAACACACGACAACACACGAATAAAATACGGCTCAAGACGCACAATAATTGGTTGAAGACTGAAATGCAAAAAGCCATTGAAGCATTGGAGAGTTCATTACATAAATTCAAAAGGCTACTTTGAAGCTTTCTCGTCAAGCCTTTTTTGCATTGACACTTTGGTTTTCTTAGAGCAGGGGTCTTGAAGGGGTGAGCCAATGGGTGACTCTTTGATGATGTTGATTTCTTCTTGTTGCCCTTCTCAAAGAATGGTTTTGCTCGCTTCAAGGAGTTGCCGAATCCATCTTCCAAGACTTGAAAATTAGCTTGTGTTTCTGTTCGCTCATCCATTCTTGCCTTCATTGTCTTCACATGGCCCAATGTTCTCCTCAATCCATTGCAAGCCTCCTCAATCAAAGCCTGGTCCTGTCCTACAAAACAAGACAACTCTTGCCACAAGCATTGAAGTGTCTTCACATTTCCCGATGGCTCAAGTACTTCACTACATACATTGTCCCCCCCCTAATGCGGCAACATCATCACCATTTGGTTCAAGCACATCAATAGTAGAAACATGTGAGTGAAGATCGACAGTAGACCTAGAAGCATCTTCCCATGCTTCATACATATATTGGCATTGCTCCATAAGTGAAGATCGACAGTAGACCTAGAAGCACCCCGCAATAACATCACCTTAATTTGGTGCTTACAAATATTTCCAAGCTCTGCCCATGCACATGTACAACATGCCCATTGGCAATCGGAATTGTAGACTGTGTAAAATGAAGCTTTTGTGTGCATGCTCTCCACTATAGCAACACCACCAACCTGGAATGAGACATTAGCATCTGGTATTTGAAGCGCTCGCTCATAAGAATTCTCCACTACTCTTTCAATGGCGTTGTTTCTCATAAAACCATTGTCCTTCAACTGCTGAACATACCAATAATATGGCAAGCATGATGATGTTAACTTGTATAAGAGCCAATCCACCCGCCTCGAAGTCATCCTTTTGGAAGAGCCCGAAAACTTATATTTGAGCTGCCCATGATATGACTCTATTGCTCCATTAGTGTCTTGTCCTGAATGTGGAAGCAATCGGGAAGCACGCACCCACATTTCTGCACATAAAACAATTGAAGTTAGAAGAACAAGAAATGAAGTACGAACAAGAAGGAGAGCAAGTGTGCATTATTTTACCTATAAGAATAGTATGTATAAAGTTTAAAATTCAACCTTACCTAGTTTAGCCTCCCAATAGGTTTTGAAATACTCAATAAAACTCCCCTCATCTCTAAAGTTGGAGTAGAAGGTTGAGATCATAGCCTTTGCATCCTCTTTGATTATATGCTCTGTAGAATTTACTGACCCTTGCATGTTCATGATATTTCCCAAAGACCAAAACATAGAAGCTCTTTTGGGCCATTCCTTCACCTTCTTAATAAGGTGTCAGAGCCAACAACGTTTGACATGCCACAAGCATAGAAAAATGGGTTGATTGAACACCACCCTACGAAAAATAGAAAGGACACATCACATAGAACTCAAACACACGGTTCTCATTAGTTTGCACTCAAGACATATGAACATATGGTCCTAACCTGAGCGCATTAATCTCCGTTTCGGCATCATCAACCATAAAGGCTCCGGGCTCCCATGATTTATGAAAGTCAAGCATATTATCTCTAAACTTGCTTAACCAAGTGCAAGTACACTCAAATGTAGCTGAAGATGTAAGCACCCAAGCAATGGGCACACCATTGCGATGACTATCAAAAACAAGGATTGTATACAAATGAAACTGTTCATGTGTTTTAAAGGAAAGTGAGAATGTGAACAAGGAGTAAAAAATGAACATTTATTATAACTTAAGAGAATGTGAACAAGAGTAAAAATGATAATTCATTACACCACATACCTTATATTTGTTTGTGCCAAAGGTAGCATCCATCGCAAGAAGGTTCCCATTTCCGAACTTCTTGCACATCTCCCTTTGCCATGGTGATTGTATTCCAAGGATAAATTCCTTGGAATGTTCCACATCTTGCTCTTGGTAGATAAATGTGCTTGATTGATTCTCATGACACCATCTCTTGGTGCTTTCCGCATCATCTGTGTGTAGCTGGTACTGATCAATAGCCAGCTTGCTAGATATGTTCATGATGTCACGAATAGACAAAAAGTCATCCCTAACCATAGTAATTGTAGGGTCATGACTTTGGCTTGAATGCAATGCTTGGACATGCATTTCCAACACTTTGATGTGGAGAGAAACCACGATATAGCATGCTTGAAACCCATAGTTTCTTTTGCATTGAGATCCATGGAGAGAACTTCAAAGAGGGATCAACAAATCTTACACCATGACAAACCTCATCATTTGAATTTGTGTGGTATGGATGTATATAAGAGATTATGGCCACCCCTGGATCTTGTGCGAGCCTCTTGACACTAAAATGACATTTACATCCACGCTTTCGCTTGCCCTTTGTGATGGGAGGACGCCTTTTCTTACATGGCTTCTTTGCACTTGGCTGTGGCAACTCTTTTACTTCACTACGCTCCTCCATCTCACCATCTTCACGATTTGACTCGTCACCACTATTCTCCTCCACCTCAACATCTCCGCTGCCAGTGTCCTTGCATTCATTGAGCTGGGTAGTTTCGACCTCTTTGCCATCCGCAATGTTAGATTGCATTGGTGCTTCAGTGCCAGCAGCAGGACCAAAACCACACCAAAAGCTAAACAAAACAAAGAAGTAACGATAAACATTTAATTGTATGTGTGTGTGTGATGATTAATGAATGGATTAGACAAACTAAAACAAATACACACTTACACTATCTTCTCAATCCATGATTCATGTGCAATCTTTGTAAGATTGGAGGCATCTCGATGATGGTGGCTATATTTTTTGAAAGAAGTCGGAAACTTTGCATTGTCGGCTTCTCCTTTTACAAAATCGACAACACGGTTCCAAGGGATGTTAGCTTCGCGTACAAATTTGTATTTTGAACGATTGTCATATGAGTGCACCCAACACAATGCTGTCGAATCGAAGACACCGATGGGGGGCATTTGAGAACTCATGGCATTCTCTAAGCTTCAGTTTTGGAGAGACATGATTAACCCTTTAAAAAACCTGAACCTGCTGAACCAAAGGTAATGCAAAGAGTGACACTATCAAAGAAACATTCCTAGCTTGATACTTAGTAGAATGCAATGATTAGGTGATTAAGAGCGGATAATCGTATCATTGTTGGCACATAGAAGAAGCATGGAATTGTCAGAATTGGTGCCCATGAACTCCATATATTCCATAGCAACAAAATGGTGAAGTAGAAAGAAAAAACCGTCATATGCAATCGTATATGTATGCCAACAATGATATTTCACACCAATGGCAAGTAGACGGGAACTAGAACTCTGAGCATGTAGAGTCCATCACAATGGAGGAAAACATGTAGACTAGTGGCTTGGAAAAATAGGTATGCCATACATCACTGCATGGCATGTCTCCATTTCCTTAATAGTGATATAAATAATTCTACAATAGACTTCAACAAACATGTCCACAACTTTATATAAATGGTGGAACAAAAGCATGAAAAAGCTAACGTATACATGCTTCACAAAATAATCTACAAAATTATTAAATAAAAAGCATAAACTAATGAGAAAAAAATACATTTGTGATGCTGCAAAGGCAGGCCGTGAAAAAAATACTAACTTTATTTTGGGAGATTTGGAAGGTTGAGCTCGCAAAGGCCGTGAGATTGATTGAGCCAGGGAGATAGGATTTTATGTCGTCGTAAGAAGCGGCCGGAGGGGTGCAAAGCTCGTCTGGCGTACTAGGGCCCTTCTGCGCATGCCAATTGAGGCTCACGAAGAAGCTATGCAAATCTCCGTGGTGGATGTCCATCACAGCCGGAGGGCCGAGGGTGCCAAAGCCACCGGGACAGGCATCCTTGAAAGAATCCCAGTGAGCCTGCGACGTGCTGCAGTTGGATAAGAGGAAGCTAGGGGAAGCGGCGCAAGGAGCAAACGCCCCGAAAGGAAAAGAGACGTTCTGAAGATTGGCGCAGGACGAAGGGGCACAGGTTTGGCCATCACCGGAATCGGAAGATCTGACCACGAAGAGGAAATGAAAGCAACAAGAATAACAAAAGATCAGGGCAAAGAGGAGTCTCAGGCTGCTTGAACTGCGCACGCTGCGTGTAGGGTTGGAAGAGGCGCCTGAAGCTGCTGCTCGTCCGCTGCGTGTGGAGGAGCTAGAAGGCGCCAAGGTGTGGGCTCCACGCTCCAGCCAATAATGCACGGGGTTGGAAGGCGCCTGTATCGTGTGTGGGCCACTGGGCTGGCGCCGCTCGAGCCTGTGCGGCATTAATGGCTGGAGCGTGCGCTGGCTGTTGATGCCTGCGTGGCTGGAGCCTGTGCGGCATTAATGGCTGGAGCGTGCGCTGGCTGTTGATGCCTGCGTGGCTGATATGCCACGTAGCGCCAAATTAGCAAGCGGGCCGATATGTAGCTCGAGCCATCCGCAACAAGCTTCATGCGAAGGATGACCCTGTAGAGTTCCAGCACCTCATCAATGAGCGGCGTCGTTCTTTTGACCCCACATCCACCACCAGTTGTGCAAGGCTTAGGGATGAGGCCTTGTCCCCCACACCTCTCAGGATGGTTGATTTTATCTTTCAGTATTTTTCTTTTTTCTGTTTGCCTATGGGCATATATTGGCCATGGTCACATTTCATTTTGCAGTATATCCTCTTATAAGCCTAGACTTCGTGCCGGAAGTTTTCTCGGAGTTTTCCCGGACGTAGTGGCCAATGATTGTTGTTTAGTTGATTTAGTGCTTCTATTGCTGTATAAGTGACCTTTGTGTTGAATGCTTTGCCTGGGCGATGACAGTTGTAATACATAGACAGAGATAGCTTACTGGATGCAAGCGGAAGTGGTAATATAGACAAGGATAGCTTGCTAGATGAAGATGCCCAAGAGCTTAGTTGAATCACTTTTCTTGTTTGTGTATCTCTCCAAAAGGTTTTCCTGGGAAGATAGTTGTATGGGATATGCCTGGGAGCCTGCCTGTCGGATGTTTTGCCTAGGATCTAGCTTGCCAGAGAACCACTCTTTTTCTATAGCATGCATAAGACGGTGAATTGAGTAGTAGTGGATGACATGTGGACAGGTAGCCAGGTCCTCCACACTCCACCAAGAGTAACTCCTCCCACTATCACCTTCGACCTCCGTGACCACACTCCAACCACTGTCATCAATGTCGGTGCCCTCCGACATATTCTATCCATCGGGTCCTCCGACTTACCAGATGCACTTATGACGTGCATGGCGAACTCCAAAGGTACTCATGAGTAGTATACCCCTCCATTTCAACAAAGAG
This sequence comes from Cibotium barometz, assembly GCF_041138505.1. Taxonomy (NCBI): domain Eukaryota; kingdom Viridiplantae; phylum Streptophyta; class Polypodiopsida; order Cyatheales; family Cibotiaceae; genus Cibotium; species Cibotium barometz. The sequence goes on from NC_141055.1 coordinate 1,362,664, forward strand.
ATCTTCATCGAGTATACTATACACCTTTCTTGAGGGATGTGCATGATCACCTCTTTGGCCAAGTATATCATGGAGGGAACACCCCTCTCCCTTTCCCAAGGCAGGGCAAGATCCTCTTTGAGCACCATAGATACCTTTTGTTGAGATATCGAGCTCGTCTAGTGAGGCGGTGGCCACTGATGACCCGCTTGGGGGGATAGGCCCCACACTTACACCACTGGCATGGTTGGTGAGATCTTGGGAGATATGCGGCCAGTGGGATGACAGGCTGCGTGACAGCCATTCTAGAGACTGGCATAGTTATAGCGCCAGCTCATTTAGTCGGGTTCACACTATAGAGAACCCGTGTATGTATTGGTTGAGTACCTTTCATATTATGTGTGCTCTTATCTTGTATATTGTGTGTTGAGTGTTGAGTAGAGAAGAAGAAGATTTTCAGCCTCTCACCTTGTGTGTTCTCTATTAGGGTTTTGTGAGTGTGTGTGTGTGCTTGCAAGAGCTCAAGCTCTCTTCCCCCCTGCATCTTTTCATGGTATCAGAGCCTGGTTCGTGCTAAGGGCTGAGCTGCAAGCAAGAGAACCACAGGAAGCGGTACGAGGGTAAGAGCTTCAACTACTCTTCCCTATTGTGTTGGTGACTACACCCTTGTCGGGAGCTCTACGGGAGGCATCGACAAACGGTCTCTGATTGAGGAGCTTTCTTCGCGGGAGTAAAGCTATAGGGCAACTATACAGTCCTTTCGGCGCGTCTGGACCTCCGTTTTTCAGAAAGCAGGCGATTTCGAGCACTGCGGGTAAGTCATCGATTCTCTGCAGAACTCTGTTTTAAGAACTGTAGGAAGACAGATTGACTGTGCAGACACTGTGGGTGCTGCAAAGAGATCTACAGTTGCCATTGGGTGTATGTATGCACATTGAAGTCACTGGTTGTGACATTTGAGAGTACTACAGTACCGCTGTGCAGAAAATACTGCAGGTTGTGCAGAAAAAACCAGAGTGCAGTTTTTGGTAAAATTGTATGTTTGGCAAGATGTCTAATGATGGCATAACACAGATTGTGACTGAGAAGCTGGATAAGAATAACTTCCATGCTTGGAGGTTCAGGTTGACGAATTTCCTGATGGGAAAAGGCTATTGGGACTACATAGAAGGTGAGCATGAAGAGGCACCGGAGATACCGGACATAAATCTGACTGCTCTGCAGATGTGAAAGAGTTTAAAGACTGGAACCAAGGAGCCAGGAAAGTTATGTATTGGCTTTCCATTAGTATACAGGACACCATGATTGGGCATATTCAGGATGCCAAGTCCCCCAAGGAGGCGTGGGACACCTTGGTAAAGCTCTATGAAACAAATACCAAGGCACGCAAGATACAGTTGAAGAATGAGCTTCATACTGTGGAGAAAAAGTGCATGTCTGTGAATGACTATGCATTGAAGATAAAGGGTATTGTGGAATCCCTTGCATCTATTGGTGTGTCAGTAGATGATGATGACAAGGTGGAAGTCTGTCTACGTGGTCTCGGGCCACAATACAAGGCGTTCAAGACGTCTATTCAGACTCGGGAAAACATTCCCAACTTTACAGATTTGGTGTCTATGCTGATTATCGAAGAGAAGAACTTGGGTGAAGACCAACAGTCTTCACAAAGCAAAAATAGTTCTGAGCAACAGGCCTTCTACACGAGTTCAGGAAGAGGACGAGGTAGAGGAGGCCGTGGACGCGGTCAAGGAGGTGGCCGAACAGGTAATCAGAATTATGGTCAGCAGCAGCAGCAACAACAGTCCCAGAATCAACAACAATAACAACAACACGCAGGTGGAAGAGGCAAATTCAGAGGCAGGGGGAGTCAAAGAGGCCGTGGAAATTGGCAAAGGCAATATAATGATGCACGTGAATGCTATTATTGTGGTAAGCCTGGACATGTGCAGTCAGAATGTTATAAGAAGCAGGCTGACATGCAGAATGGGAAAGTGCAGCAAAACAACTATGCATCCTCAAGCAGAAATAATGAGGATAATGAAAGGTTGTTTGTTATGCAGCATGTTGTGAATGCCATGTCTGAAAATGTTGATGTAGCACAAAAAGATAATGTATGGTATGTGGATTCAGGCGCTTCGAACCACATGACAAGTCATGGGGAGTGGTTCAAGGAGATGAAAAACCCGGAAAGACCAGGTTTTGTGAAAACAGGGGATGACACTGCTCATCCAATTGCCCACGTTGGAGATGTGCCATTGTCTATGCAGGATGGCAAAGTGAAGTACCTTGCAGATGTACTTCATGTACCGAACATAACAAAGAATCTGGTTTCAGTTGGCCAGATGATTGAGCAGGGTTTGCAGGTTCGGTTTAACCCTGATGGGTGTTATGTTGAAGATTTTAAAGACAAGTGCAGGTTGGTTGCAAAAGGCAACAGAGTGGGCAGAATGTTTACATTGAATGTAGACATGCCTGAAATGAGTGCTGCGATGTTTGCAAATGGTTCAGGAGTTGTTGCAGACACAGACATATGGCATAAAAGAATTGGACATGTAAATGTGCAGAGATTGAAGTCTATGCAGACAAAAGGAATTGTGACAGGGCTGCCAAAATTTAAAGTGGAAGGTATGCAGAAAATATGTGAAGCATGCCAATTTGGGAAGCAAACAAAGCATGTGTTTCCACGCAACAGATATGTGAGCAGAAATGCACTAGATGTGGTGCATTCAGATGTATGGGGTCCTACGAAGACCATATCTATGGGAGGCTGTAGGTATTATGTGACTTTCATTGATGACCACACAAGGAAAGTGTGGGTATATTTCATGAAAGAGAAGAGTGAGGTGTTCACTCACTTTTAGAATTTCAGAGTTTTGGTTGAAAAGCAAACAGGGAAATATGTCAAGTGCCTAAGATCAGATGGAGGGGGAGAATATTTCTCCAATGAGTTCTCTGAATTTTTGAAGAAGAATGGTATTCGGAGACAGTTTACATGCAGATACACTCCGCAGCAAAATGGAGTTGCTGAGCGGAAAAACAGGCACATTGCAGAGATTGCGCGAGCATTGATGGAAGAGAAGAATATGCCGCATTGCTATTAGGCTGAGGCTGTTTCTACATTAGTATACATCATGAACAGGACTCCAACTGCAGCCATACATGATGTAACTCCAGAGGAGAGGTTTACTGGCAGAAAACCAGATTTGTCTCATCTGAAAGTTTTTGGATGCATTGCATATGTGCATGTGCCAGATGAGCTGAGAACTAAGCTGGATCCGAAAGCTGAAAAATGTGTGTTTATTGGATACTCCCTTGAGCAAAAGGGATACAGGTGTTATAATCCTGCTACACGTGAGTTGAGGGTAAGCAGGGATGTTGTCTTTGATGAGATGAGCAGCTGGTATGCTGCTGAAAAAGAAGCTGTCGGGGCTGATGTGAGTGGAAGTGTGGTTGCACAGAATGCATTCTTGCATGGGGATTTGCAAGAAGAGGTGTATATGTTGCAGCCACCTGGTTATGAGGATGTGGGTCACCCCGAGCATGTTTGCAGGTTGAAGAAAGCCTTGTATGGCTTAAAGCAAGCACCAAGAGCATGGTCTGACAAGATTTCTGAATATCTTGTCACTATTGGCTTTCATGTAGCCAATGCAGACTTCTCATTGTATGTGAGACATGGTGATAGAGGGGTTGTGCTTGTTGTCATCTATGTAGATGACTTGATCATTACGGGGGACCATGATGCAGAGATCTTTGATGTAAAGATCTTGCTAAGACAGAAGTTTGAGATGAAGGATCTGGGGGAGCTCAGATATTTCTTGGGCATTGAGGTGATTAGGTCACCACATGGTATTGGATTACTGCAGAGACAGTATGGCTTGGACATGTTGTCCAAGTATGGTATGACAGGCTGTAAGCCTATTTTTGTGCCATTGGATCAGAATGGCAAGTTGAGTGCAGATTCAGGAGAGATCTTGGAGGATCCTACTATGTAAAGGAGCATAGTAGGAAGTTTGATCTACATGACGATCACTAGACCAGATTTGAGCTATGCTGTTGGGTTGGTGAGTCAGTTTATGCAGGTTCCACGAAAACCGCATTTGGATGCAGTGAGACGCATACTGAGGTATGTGAGGTCTACTTTTGCATTGTGGACTATTCTATGAGACTGGGACAGAGATATGTGTACATGGGTACACAGATGCTGATTGGGCTGGTAGTATCTTAGATAGAAGATCTACCAGTGGCTTCATGTTTTCTTTGGGGAGTGCTGCTGTGACTTGGAGCAGCAAGAAGCAGCCTACGGTTGCTCTATCGAGTACAGAGGCCGAGTACAGAGGAGCTGCTATGGCAGCATGTGAGGTAGCTTGGTTGAGGAAGCTACTTGCAGATTTGGGTCTATCAGTGGATAGACAAGTTGTCATTTTCTGTGACAACATTAGCAGTATACAGTTGGCCAGGAACCCAGTCTTTCATGCTCGTACGAAGCACATAGAGGTCCACTACCACTTCGTCAGAGAGAAGGTCTTGGCAGGAGACCTTGACCTTGTTTATGTCAGCACTCACAGAGGATCAGGTAGCTGACATCTTCACCAAAGCATTGGGTACAGAGAAGCTCCGCAGATTCAGGGCTTCGCTTGGTGTACATGAGATGGAGTTGAGCTCGAGGGGGAGTGTTGAGATATCGAGCTCGTCTAGTGAGGCGGTGGCCACTGATGACCCGCCTGGGGGATAGGCCCCACACTTACACCACTGGCATGGTTGGTGAGATCTTGGGAGATATGCGGCCAGTGGGATGACAGGCTGTGTGACAGCCATTCTAGAGACTGGCATAGTTATAGCGCCAGCTCATTTAGTCGGGTTCACACTATAGAGAACCCGTGTATGTATTGGTTGAGTACCTTTCATATTATGTGTACTCTTATCTTGTATATTGTGTGTTGAGTGTTGAGTAGAGAAGAAGAAGATTTTCAGCCTCTCACCTTGTGTGTTCTCTATTAGGGTTTCTTTTCCCGAGATGAGTGTGACATCTAAAGGGGAAACTCAAAATATTAACCTTCCCAATCTGACTCAATCTACAACCCTATTCAAACTACCCTTTCGATACGGAATCTCTATGTCAAAATTGTGCATCAACTCTACCCCACCATGCCTTCTTCCCCTCAACTTAGCTCTTTAAAAAAAAATACTTGATCAACTCGTGGTCAGTCAAAACAACGAATTTGGATCCATATAAGTAATGTCTCCAAATTTTCAATATGTGAATAACCGTGTATAACTCTTTCTCTTGAGTATGCCATCTGACATGATTATCATCAAGCTTCTTACATTCAAAAGCCATAAGCTTCTTACATTCAAAAGCCATAAGTTGACCCTCTTGGAAAAAGCTAGCCCCTATCGCATATAATCACTGCCATCTTCTAGTACCGTGAGGAACATTCTTCTTACTCTTGCTACTATCGGCAATTGTCTCTTCATAGATCTTTACAAAATGGATGGTATCCTCAAGTGTTTTTTATAATTATTGTTCCTCACCTAAATCTTATGACAAGCAAGGTGAGATCGCATCCATATGCATTACCTGCACCTATAATTCTCTACACTAATGCAAGTATGTGTTGAAAGGCATGGTCTTTATATCCAATTCTATAAACTTAGATACCATGTCATACTCATCCTCCACGTGGAGAAATTCATCCCTGAACATCTACTCCAAATTAGGCCAAGAAGTAGGCTTGTTCCAAATCTAGTAAGCAGCAGTATTGCTACATGTATAAATATTTCTAACAAGAATTAGCAAGCATTAGCATTACTATAAACTAGTGCACCATCAAACCATTATTAATACTACTACAAGCTAGCTCTAGCAAGAAATTTTTAGTACTACTTCTAACTAGAACTAGCAAGAATTAGCTCTATTTTTTGCTAGATCTAGTTAGCAAGTACTTGCTAGCATTAGTGCTACAACACTATCTAGCTCTAGCAAGCACTTGCTAGTAGTAGTGCTACTACTGTTAACTGGCTCTAGCTACCATTAGCACTAACACTTGCTAATAGCTAGACTAGTGTGCTATACACAGGAAGGCAAAACCCTACCAGAGCAAATAAGACATAACACACACACACACACACAAAATACTATCATACCTTCTATGGGCTTCTTTCGATCAAATTCCCTTAGCCTTCCTCTACCAACATTGTCTTGGTAATTTTTTGGTACACAAGGTTTGTAGGCATTCAACCCATGTTTGGCACCATTGGGTGAAACAAGAAAGGTAGTAGGGGTACAAGAAAGTTGGTAGGGGCATGTGCATAATAGGATGCAAAACTCCGCTACATCTTTATCTTTAAGGCTAATGCCAAAATTTTATGCATATGCATTAGTCACAATGATGGAAATTGAATCATAACAAGGCATATTTGTTGGAGGGGAAGGGAGAAATGTAATGTGATGCCTATTATCAATATGTCATAGCATCTGCTTTTTAAGTCTACCTGCATGTGGGTTTGCATCACAATATTAGCATTTATACTAAATTTTTAAAATTTATTCCTACCAAGAAGCTCATAATAGCTCAAATAATGCTCCTTATATATTTCTTACAGGCACTAATAGCCCTTGTTGATTGAATCCTTGTTGTTCGCACAAGCAATTGGTGAACCAAAATTAGGAACCTGTTTTAAGCATTATGCCTGTCATTCTTACAGGCACTAATAGCCCTTGTTGATTGAATCCTTGTTGTTCGCACAAGCAATTGGTGAACCAAAATTAGGAACCTGTTTTAAGCATTATGCCTGTCATTCTTGGATGCATTGATATCCTTGATTTGGCAGATTTTTAATAGTGTTATGCTATCTTTGGCCGTCCATCTTTTGCCTACAAGCTGTTTCTAGGCGATGCTTCCAAAATTTCCTCTACTCTAGGTGATTGGGTTTTCAGCTTTTGCTTGTCTTCCATGTACACCTTCTAAAATGTCTTCCATGCACCTTTCACGACCCATTTTTCACCTTCTGCACATGTCTTCCATACACCTTTTATGACCCATTTTAAAACAATTTCCACGTACCTTTTTCCATAACCATACTAAGATTCCACCGGTATTAAGGATTTATGTGTTTCACCCCACAATCATGAAACTTCAAAGGACTTTAAAAAAACAATCCCATGGAAAAAGGGTTGTCTAACTTAGACTAGGTGGGAATGTGAGAGTGGATATAGTAGGGTTGTCTAACTTAGACTAGGTGGGAATGTGAGAGAGTGGATGTAGTAGGAGTTAGTAGTAAATAGAGCCATGGTTTTTTTACTAACTATAGCTAAGTATGACTCTTCTAGGCAATAATCATAAAAGGAAGGAATGGATAGTCTAAACGGATCACCTTAGTCCTTGTTCAAGCCTCATTTTGATAGTTGACACCCATTTAAGACCATACTTACAAATTTTCAACATCAATATATGGAAGTTGCACACCCTTTTGAGGCTAAAGCTACCGAGGTGATTTGATGAATCTAATTGGAGAAGTAATTACTCCAAAATGTGTAATAACCCTTGATTAGGAAAAAAACTTGATCGACTCCTAGGAGATGGGATTCATCAACACTTGTTGGAAAATTATGCATGTGATGAAGGTTTGAATTGCCATTTAGTTCCTAAGAGAATGATTTGGAGAGTCTAACTACCTAGATTGAGAGAACATCATTAGAGATTCATTAGAGAATTTAGAAACTTGATCACTTTCGTGACTAATCCCCACAAAGGTGGGTCACAACCATCAAGTTCCAATTTGGAGATGGAATCAACTGGAAGTACTTATGGAAAGAAACAAATCAAAAGAGGGTGTAGTTATGGTAAGAAAAAAATCAAGAGAGGAAGTACTTGTGGCAAGAAGAGGAATTCCTTAAGGTAAGAAACACATTGACTAACTCTCTAAATGCCATGCATCTCTCCAAAAGTAACCAATGCATTAACGTACTTATGACACTTTAAGACCACCTATCTAGGGAGGATAGATTGATTCACCAATGGGATGACATACTTATGACACTTTAAGGCCACCTACCTAGGATGGATCAATTCGTTCATGTCCTATGGGATGGAAAGAAGAAAATTCAAGTAAAATGAATTTCAATGTGCCTTTGGGAATGTGGATTTGTCAGAGTCATGGATAACTTAGTTGATCCTTTTATGGCACCATGGGTGCCTTTAATGAGAAAAAGGATGGGTAAGGCTAGTGCACACCATTGGCAAGGTGTTGCCTCTTATTGCTTGATTCACACGGACTCCTCTGTGTTCTCTAAAGTTGGTGTTTGCATAGAGTTGAGGTGGAACCCACTGCTCTCCATTCCTACTTAAGCTTTGGGGTTAGCATTGGAGGCATAGCTTTTGGTCATTTGATGGTGTGGTTATAGAGGCTTGTGGTGTGGAGACCCCAAATGTGTCCTTCATAGATTCCTTGCACTTCTAACAGCTTGGTTCAAACCCAACCGAATGTTGATGAGACTGACTGCTCAACTCGAACTAGCATTTGAGGCTACCTGACTCTCTTTAGAGGCTTGTGGTGTGGAGACCCCAAATGTGTCCTTCATAGATTCCTTGCACTTCTAACAGCTTGGTTCAAACCCAACTGAATGTTGATGACTGACTGCTCAACTCGAACTAGCATTTGAGGCTACCTGACTCTCTTTATCTTTGGAGATTGGAGTGCGGTCCACAAGGTTATTGGGACTTAAATGGAAGGGTTTCTATCATAGGGGCCTTAAGCTTCTAACATCTTGACAGGGATAAAAAAGGGGTAAAACTCTATTGCATGGGGCTCTCGCTTGGTAGATCTCCATTCATGGGGCTCTCGCTTGGTAGATCTCCATTCATGGGTAAGTTTTTGCGTTGAATTGATGTCAAGTCTTTACTTAGGCACAATACTATTGTACTTTCCTTGCTCACGCGAGCACAATACTATTGTACTTTCCTTGCTCACGCGAGCACAATACTATTGTTACCCAGGATTTAATAGTGGACACTGCGTGCTTATACATTTTTGGTGGCAAATTTCACACCAAATCATATCTCTCTATGGAATAAATAGGGGTGTCCTGCTTAAGGAATTGAATAGAGCTGGCCTTGGGTTACTCTTAGAGCTGGCCCTCCCCCATTGTTGCTAGCCTAAAAGTAGTTGAATAGATTTTTTACCAACTTGTCCATGCTCATGTCCTTTACTAGGACTCTAGTTGGTGCTATATTTGGGCACCCTTGGACATCAAGTATCTCTTGGTTGGGTGGATAAATTCTACATCCTTATCTTCTTGTAGACTATCTAGTAGGTCTATCTTTTGGTTCGGGTGGCAACTTCTACATCCTTATCCACCTGCAGACTATCTATTACCTTGCAAAAACACTGATTGTAGAAACACCCATCAAAGATGTAGTATCTAGACCTAGAAAGATGGTCATGAAAACTCTTCTTCTTGAGAATGATCATAAATTGATTTGATGAGTGATAAGTCATCTAGTCTCTCATCTCACAAGGGTGCATCTCATGCAGAGATACTTGGTTCTAACAATATAGTCCCACATTATTTCTCCCTCCTCTTGTTTGAGATTATAGATTTATGTGATGGGGATCCATCTAGCTTGACTATGCAAGAATCCACAATGAATGTGTGTATCAAGACCTTAGAGACGGCCTTTTTATGTGGGTTTAGAAACCTAAACCATTGGCATGCTTTACCTTCAAGGAAAATTTTGAATGAAAAGATCTTGGTGGGATCATCAATCCTTCCCATGTCCTCATAAATTTGATCAAACTTCTATGGATATTGAATGGGATCTCCATCTCCATCAAGTTTGGTCATCATCCTTGAGATGTGGATTGCTTTTGTTTGGCCCAACTATGAGCCTCTAAGTGCTATCTTTGTGGCAAACCCCCTTACCATTTCCAACAACATCCTAATCATGTCTTTTATATATTCACATGGCGGTACGGAATGTAAGAAAAGCCCTATTTTTCAGGGTTTGGGAATTCTTGCACCATGGGGTTGGGTTGGGTGGTTTCCCATGGCACTTGTCCTATGTAGCTGGCATGGCTTTGAGACTATAAGCTCGTTGTTGTGACCAAGGACATGTTATGTGAATTCCCTTGTAGTTCCCTTTGTTTTGAGGTAGTCCCATACATTAACTCTTTACCTTTCCCAATGTTCCTTGTTCCTCGTCTGAACGGAGAAGAACTAGAAGTTAGTTCCCGTGGTGAAGATGCTTCTATAATGAGCTCTTGTGGGAAGTGGGACTCATACTTGCACTATGTTATGTTCTTATTATTGTTTGTTTCGAGGAACACTTATCCCTAATGGTACAGTAAGGGAGACATGTCCCAAATTGTTATAATTACCATTGTTAAGTTGCTTGGTGGTCGTGGGGATAACCTTAGCTCAAGATTTCGATGCTACATGTTTGAAACATTGTGGCATCCGATATAGTTTGATCACTTCCTCTGAGGGAAAAAACCTTCAGGTTCTTGGTCCTATTTCCACTCCTTCATTGGAGCTTCACCCAAGATAGAGTGTTTTAGTGCCCTTTTCATAAAGTTTATGGTGATGTTTATAGAGCTAGTTGGTGAATCTAGAGTGTCGAGGACTTTGGTTGTTCCAACTGTTATTTTGTTCTTTCCTACACTCACGTATGTGTTTAGTTGGCTCATTTTATACCAAAGTTCCCATAGGTGGATCCCGAACGAGTTTTCCTTCTTAACAGGGGAGCACTCTATTGAGAGCTAGTCATTTGTTGGGACTAAATGCTAGGTGGGTTTAAGGAAGTGTGATTTGATGTCCTACAGTAGTCAACTGTATTGTCATTTCTAGCAATTAGTCCATATCCAATTTGCATTAAGGGATTTACTCTGATAAACGGTCTCGCTAATGCTTCCTGAACTAGGTCTAGAATTGATTTTAGACATGCATGTTCTGCTTAAGCTACAAAAATACATTTTGTTTTCAAGCTTTAAGATTTTTTTAGTTTTTGAATTTCTTTTCTAGGCTCACATCTCTAGATTTGTGTTGACTCCTGCCTCTAGACTTACGTCTCTAGGCTCATGTTTGTTGCTCATGCATGTTGGCTAGGCTCATGCCTTTTTTGTATGAACTAGGTTTATGTATTTTATTTTCATAATAGGCCTACACCAAATTTTATGCACTAGACCTATGATAGGGCTGGTGTGTAATTATTGGGCAATATGTTTTTAAACTAAAAAAGAGACTAATATTAAGTATGAATAGACCATAAAAAATCATGGCTGGAAGCCAAAACAAAATAAGACCTCATCCCAAAATCCAAAAACAAAACAAGACCTCATCTAAAATGTAGAGTGATCTCAACCAATATGGGGCACTAAGGTGCCAAGAGAGTCATGTGTGGGGGTTGTTGAGAAAAAGATCCCTTGATCCCAATTCCCATCCCTCATGAAACAACATGCAAATCTAGATGGGGTTCATGTATACAAAACAAGACCTCATCCCAAAATGTAGGGTGATCTCAACTAACATGGTGCACTAAGGTAGTAAGAGAGTCATGTGTGGGGGTCATTAAGAAAAATATTCCTTGATCCCATCCCTTAGGAAAAAACACACAGATCTAGATGGTCCTTATATACAAAACAAGACCTCATCCCAAATTGTAGGGTGATCTTAACCAATATGGGGCACACTAAGGTGCCAAGAGAGTTTGGTCGTTGAGAAAAAGATCCCTTGATCCCATCCCTCATGAAACAACACAGAGATCTAGATGGTCCCTATACACAAGCCCATGTGGCCATAAGAGTGTGAATAATATGTCCCCATATAGTACAAATGTACTAAATGTTATATATCTAAGGCCTTCTCAATAGTCTTTGTGCATTTGGCCCTCTAGATCTACCAAGCTATGATTTTGGAAAAAATCTCCCAAGTAGTACCAATCCTTTGTAGAGCTTATCTATATTATGTGTGAGGAATATCTTGTAGCATGTAGCGTTTGGCCACACCTCTGCATATTATTATGGTGGTGTTCCTTGATCCTTCCCTCAAAAAATATATGTGGACTAGATTGAGTGAGCCGAGCAATAACGCCCCAAGTAACATAAATGGTCTTTGTCCTCAATCTACACATAAGATGGTTGAGCTATAGAGCCTCAAATCCTCTTAGTAGCTCTACACCCCCATACCCATTATTGCACTATCTCAAAAGTTATTAGATGCATTTGGGACAGGCATGGTCTACTCCAAAGATAACCCTCCACTAATTAATGGGAAGGTCATCATGTAAGAATAACCAAAAGAAATGGGAGATCTAGTTCCTCTTGTATGAGTGCCAAAGTCTACGCAAAAATAACTTTTGAATCAATGGTGTGTGTGATGTCATAGCTCTCCTAGTTTGGCCTGAGTGTAGTAGTCCTCTCAATCTATCCAAGTAGAAGGAGTATGGCATTACTACTACAGAGTAGCTAAAAAAAAGATTACTCTTCATAAGATTGACTACATCAATCCACTCCCACTCACCGAGATCCCAGTGAAGATATCTGATAAGGCATCCACCATACAACCATAAGCACAAGACCCATAGGTCACAATATCAGGCAGAGGGTCAACATGCCACTACTTCTTGAGCAATTATCTATGCTCACTGGATGAAGGGAAGTGTAATGAATAATCTCATGCATGTCACATTTCAACAATCTCCATCCTGGCTAGATAGAATAAAAAACACAATCTCCCTCCTCATCTTGATCCAACAAGGCTAACAACTCTAATGGCACTCATGTCCTAGAGAAAACTCACAACCACCTAGGATGATGTTGATCGTGAAATGTGCCAATCATCCACTCATGAGGTGTAGCTGCATCAACTTGAATCATAGAATAGAGCATCACCTACACTTGTGGTGATCGATCACTCGAACATGCTATGTTCATTGGTCTGGGCATCACGTAATTTTATACATGAATATGGCTTGGGTGGATCATTTTCCCTTGCCAGTTAAGTTATGGATTGTCCAATGTCTCCTAATTCATCCGTCAGTTTTCCTTTCCCATCGTTTAGATCCTGATGGTGTTCATTGTTCCATGTTACATATCGATGTGCTCACCTTGTGTGATGTTTTTTTATTGGACCTCAACTACACTGCACAAAAACTATGGGGCTAAATTTTGTACCCTGTGGAGTCGCATGGATACTACAGCAAATAGGCCAACTGAGGTGCTCATAGGACAATGATTTGTCCTAGATTGTAGAAGAAATTGAAGACTATAGTAGAGAAGCTATTGAACTCACAATCAGTGGATTTGATGGGTTGGTGGTGGAAAAGATGCTCAAAGATCAGAGCACAGTTTAGGGGAAACTTTAATTTCCAAGAAAGGTCAGAAAAAATAGGACAAAGATTCCTCAGAAGATGAGCAAGAGGAAGACACGTAGGATGCTGACTCAGATGTAGAATTGGAATTAGAATTCAAGCATAAGCACCAAAAGAAGAAAAACCAAAAGCCAGAGACGATCGAAGAATGGGCTAAGCTTCAATTTGAAAGTGCAAGAGAAATGTTGGATCTTGACTATGCCTAGATGTCTGGTGCACAAAGTGCTTCAATCGATGTCATACCAAGGAAGAATTAAGCTCACATCCTACAATGCCATATGTAAGACCACCACTCATGTTACAAAGGCTTACCCCACTACAATGGCATAGTTTAGCGTCCACAGAACAACGACAAAAGCAGAGCAAACTCAAGATATAGACTTAGTTCAAGCAGATGGCACTATTCAGCTACAAAAACACAAGCATACCGCAGGCTCGCCCTTATGGTCAAGGTCGTGGTGGTGGTGCGATAGGTGTACTCTTTTAGTGTTACTATTGTAAAGAAATTAATCATCATAAGATGGAGTGTGCTTTATGTCAGCGTCATGAAGAGTAAGAACTCTAGACAACACATGAAGAGTAAGAACTCTAGACAACACAGTTAGAGAGGCAACAACTTTGGTCAAACCTCTAACAATTAATTTAGTAAAATTGAGCCATATCAGGTGATGTTAGAGCCACCAAGATGGTTATGGCAGTCACAAATGCGCAAGGCCGGGTGGTGTACCTAGAGAATTCGAATGGACCAAGGACAAAGGAAAAACTCAGGAATTGGGACGAGGAGCGACGTGTCCAAGACCAAGTAGCCAAGATGGTATAGGAAGCACACAACGCGCCCATTCAACCACAAGAGGAAACCAAAACGGTGTGTAATTTTTTTTGTTTTGGGATTGAAGGAACAACAAAAGACCCAAGGTGCAGAGAAGCGCCAGAAAGTGTCGAAAGCACTTGGATCAAGTTGTAGAGCTGATAAAGTTCTAGGGGAAGAAAGGACCCAAGCTGCAAAGAAGTGTCAAAAGCATTGAAAGCACCTGGATTGAACAGGAACGCTGGTAAAGCTCTAGGGAAGTGCATGAAAGTGCCACAAGCACCTGGATCAAGCATTGAAAGCACCTGGATTGAACAGTAAAGCTGGTAAAGCTCTAGGGAAGTGCATGAAAGTGCCACAAGCACCTGGATCAAGCAATAGAGTTGGTAAAGCTCTAGGGAAAATAAAGACCCAAGGTGTAGAGTAGTTCCAGGTAGTGTTAAAAGCACCTAAATCAATCTGCAGGGCCAATAAAGTTATAGAAGAGATGTCTAACTCAACAAAGTAAACTATTGACGTCTGAAAGAAAGAGGGAGGCCAAAAGGTAATCCCGGGGAAACTTAGTGAAATCCAAAAGGACGCTCTATCAAGAAAGAGGTAGATATTTTACCTTAAATATCTAGAAGCAAGGGACAGGCAGCTGGATCTACAGAAAATGAAGTTAAAAATCACATTGGATCAAGTTATATGTTTAGTGTTGAATTATCAACAACTTTTAAGAAGGATTGTGCCGTGGAAAATTGGCAAAATCCCAATCTAGCGGCAATCTAGTTAATATAGTGCAATGTGAATCAGTGGAACCAGTGCCAAACTTTGACGAAGCAATTCCGAAAGTTACAATAATATTTTTAGCATTCTTATGGATGGATAGTAAAATGTGCTGTGAAAAGAAATGGCCCAAAGTTTAGGGATCACAAAGATGCAATCAACACCATTTGGATTCAAAATGGTTGGTCATCGAAGAGTTATACATGTTGGCATTGTTTATAGCCAAGAGATTAGTGTAGCTAATTGTGAATTTCTAGTATCTTTTATGATCAAACGGATGAAGGAAGACTCCAGAGCATATCCAATGTTGTTGGGCTGACCATGGCTTGTGGCATGACAAGATTTTCTAGAACTGGGAAACAGACCGGATTATCATGCATTAGCAGAGGAAAGAAAAAGGTCATATTCTCAGTGCTCTCCAATGGAAAAGTAGATCCATTTGTGCATCCTCTCCTAGTGGAAGGACTCAATTGGCTAGAAGGATTGGAGGATGATGAGGACTAAGAGAAAGAAAGAATCCAAAGAGAGAATCTAGATTTGGTTTCCCTGTTTGATGTAGATGTTGATAGTGTCCCAATATGATCCATATGTTGTGTCAGTGCAGCCATTTATTAAAATACCAATCATAGATCGAGCACTAGCAACAAGTCCACGAAACATGGTTAATAAGCAAGCTCTCCAAGAAAAAGATGAAGTTGAGGTCCCAATAGAGATTTAATAAGGGAAAGAAGCACATGAGAAGAACATGCAAAAAAGTGGTCAAGTTCAAGAGGATGAACTTTCTGAAATGAACTTGGGGGATTAATAGAAACCTTGGATGGTCCAAGTAAGTGCTAAACTTACGGATGAATGGAGGCAGAAGTTGCAAGAATTGATGTCGCATATAAGGATATATTTGCAAGGAGCTATACATATATAATGAAGGGCATTGACCCTATTTTCTATCAACATAAGATGTATTTGCATGGAGTTATATAGATATGAAAGGCATTGACCTTAGTTTATATTAATACAAGATCAATCTTAAGGAAGATACAATACTAGTCCGGTAGTACTGGATGAATCCAAATTATGCTCGACAAGTCAAAGAAGAAATAAAAAATATGTTGAAAGTGGGCTTCATCTACCCGATCATTAAAAGAGCTAATTGGGTCTACCCAACTTTGATAGTATCCCCAAGAAGAATGGGAAGCTGAGAGTGTGTGTGGATTACAAAAAATTAAATGATGCCATAGTTACAGATCCATTTTCACTACCTTTCACACATCCTCTCCTGGATGAGATTGGTGGTAATGAAATGTATTCATTCTTGGATGCAGTTGGTGGTCATGAAATGTGTTCATTCATGGATGGCTTCAGTGGGTATAATCAGGTATGGACGGCTCATAAAGACAAAGAGAAGATAACTTTTGTCACAGAACGGTGTTTGCCTCCAATGTTACAACATTTAGATATGCAAATTGAAGAATGCTCTGACAACTTTCCAGAAAATGGTTCAAGAAATCTTTTATGAGGGTTGATTATCTCACTTCACTAGGGTTATTATGGATGATTTCAATGTGTTTGGGAAGCACTCTAATCATCTTCAACACTTAACACAGAGTGAGGAGAAGTGTCGAGAAACCAAATTGAGCATGAATCTGAGAAAGTGTGGCTTTGCAATTAGTGGAGCACTTCTTGGTCACATAGTAAGTGGATCCCTGGAAGGTGATCATCATAGTGAGGCGTGAAGCTCTGTGCAACATTAACAAACAACACAAGGTTTCTCTATTATTTAACACACGTGGCATGTCCACTGCACATGCTTATCACTAAAAAGATGCTCAATATATATGGCCAGATGGATGATGTTATTACAATAGTTTGATTTCACCATACAACATATACCTGTAAGTGAACATGCGATTATAGATTTTTTATCTTAGATAGATTTCAGAGAGTTGTCGAATGGTGTACCAAATCAGTTTCACTCTAGATGTTCCACCAATGATGTGGTATAAGGAGATGTTGTTCCTCCAGAGACGAATGGAGTATTTTTGAAAGAAATGTATCATCGAAAAAGAATGGCACTCCATAATAGCAAAACTTTCATGGTTGTAGCAAGTCAGTTGTACAAAATGGGAATAGATCTAATCTTAAGACGTTGTGCCTTAGATCGTGAGAAAGCTATGGTAATTGCGAAAGCACATCAATGTGTGAGTGGAGGACACTTCTTTGGAGGAACCCCATGTCAAAAGATATTACATGCAGGTTTATGGTGCCCCACAATATTAAAAGATGCCTAACATTTTACAAAAGATATTACATGCAGGTTTATGGTGCCCCACAATATTAAAAGATGCCTAACATTTTACAAAAGCCTTTGGTTTTTGCAATAGTTACGTCAACCGAATGTTGCAGATAGAATGCTGCATAATCCGATATTGCCGTTTAGAACCATTCTAGAAATGGGGGTTTGATTTTGTGGGTCCTTTCAAACCTCTAGCTCAAAGAACCGACAATAGGGGCTATTGATTACCGTGCACAAAGTAGGTGGAAGCTAAGGCTTTTAGAGATAACAAGGCTACTGATTACTATGCACAAAGTAGGTGGAAGCCAAGGCTCTTAGAGACAACAAGACTAACCTCAGTAGAATTTTTTTGTATGAGCTCACAATGACCTGATTTGGTTATCCAATTGAATTAGTTAGTGATCAAGGTGGACACTTCTTAAATGAGGTTATCCGAAGTCTGATAGAATATCATATGATGATCCACAAAAAAATATCCGACAGACCAATGGATAGTTTGAATCCACAAACCAAGTATTACATAAAATCTTGAAAAAGATTGTTAATCAAAAGTGGACAGATTGGGATCACAAGTTACATTCAGCATTACGAGCATTCCGGATAGCTTACAAGGCTGCAAATAGGATACACTCCTTTCTCATTAGTGTATGATTTGGTTTAAGTGCAATACACAGCTTCAATCATCACTATCCAAGGCTGCGCCTGGGCAAAAAAGGTGGACAATTGAGTTTCTTTTCTTGCCAAAACATGAGAATGAATATTCATTCCTCCATGTATCTTTGGCGAACGAACCCATTCAAATCTCAAGAGCCAAAGAGCTTACTTCTAATGTCTGGTTTTCCACAGTACTTTCATCGTCTGAGAGCCGAAGAGCTTTCTTTTGATGTCTAGTTTTCCATAGAACTTCCATGGTATGAGACATGAAAGCAATAATATGTTTCTTTGTCTATACCAATAGAGGCAAGAAAAATTGTACATAAGCCATCACGATGGACTATACTATCCTTAGTCACACATGTAAAGACTAGCTAAGCAATTGCCAATATTCCAATTTTGCTTTCATCTCCTAAAAGACCCAACCTCTTGTGGCATCAATAACAGATACATTTCACCCCAATGTCTAACAATTTCTATTTGAAGAGAAATCTGGCCAAATCATAATAAAATGTGTCAATCCAATGCCCTAAGTGGTAGTAATTTGGATTTGCAAAAATTAATGAACAATCCATCTTCCCCAAACAATTGGAGAGCCCTCATAAGGGTTTGCAAATCTTTTGAAGTGTTCTTGGAGAAGAAAAAGGAATCATCAATATAAGCATGTACCACTAAATTACAGGCATCTTGCATTGCAAACAAACCATGCAGAAGTCCTTGATCCGTGAGTTTGTCCATATATAGAAACAAAGGGTGAGTGACAATTGCATATAGTAATGAAATCAAAGGGCAACCCTACCTTACTAATTTACTCAATATCCAAGGACATGACAATCCTTTATCTAATATACAATGTGATGTACTATCTTAATAAAGGCAGTAAAGGACTCCTTGCATTTTAGGTTAGGCCCAAAACCAAGATTTTTCATCACTCCAGTTATGAAATCTCAGTGAACTGTATCAAAAGTCTTTGCAACATCTATCTACAACAATAGTACATCTTGTTGCGAGTGTTTGGCATACTCAATGCCCACATAAGCATAATCGATGTTATCTGCGAATTGTCTTTTGGGTACAAAACCATATTGGGCTTGATGTAATTCTCTGTGCAATATGTTTTTCTCTCTGAGTTATCATCTTAGTGATGATCTTATAAATAAGAGGGCATAAGAGTAATCGGACACCAATCCAAAAGATTCTGACAGAGATGCTTCTTCAGTACTAATCTGACTAGTGGATAACAAGAATTCGATAGTCAACCCATCCCACCTGAGAGATTTCCATTTGCCTAAAGCCTTGACTACATTGTGCATGTCCATAGATGTAAACAGGCTTTCTAATTCAAGGGTTTCCTGCGCATCCATTATTTCTTTGACATTCTGAAGCAATTCTGTAGTACGAGCATATGCCATAGAAGGGGTTTCACCATGAGGTGATGCAAAAACTTGTTGAAAGTGAATCACACATTCAGTGCAGTACATTTTGCGTCCACTCACTTTGCACTCATTGTTTTTACCTGGTTACATGTAAGCTTTAGATGAGCAGCCCTTGTCTAGGATAGGCTTCACGTGTACACTTCTTTTCAAACTCACGCACAAGAGGGGAGCAATGGAGGAAAGGTACAAAGGTGACTAATTCAGAACACGTCGCGGGGGCCAAGTACTCTACAGCCAGAGGGTCACCCGAGTCGCCTTGGTTGTCTCTGATGGGAGGATGGAGGCAAGGAACGGCTGATGGGTCACCAAATCGCCAGTCTCTGCTCCTGGGTTGCAGCCAGGGCCTTCAGGGCGTCTCCTACAGAGTTGCGTCCTATGCCGGTCTGATGTGGCCATCGGGCAACATATACACACTCCCAAGCAAGCCGGGAAACTCAATCAACTGCAGAAAGCGAGAACCTTCCACTGACAAATCGCATGCTGTGGGGGAAGCTCTCTGATGTGGCTATCAGTTTTCGTAGGGTGGGGAATTCTGCTGCCCGAGCATCGGTCATCAGCACTCGGGGGTTGGGGAGCGGGGAGGGAAGAGAGAGAGAGAGAGAGAGAGAGAGAGAGAGAATGACCTAGCAGAAAGACACTGAGAGGAGCTCGCATTATCCCTATAATCCAACCCCGGGCCGTTTTACCGCGAACTTGCGTCATGGCTTTCAGTGAAACCACCGAGCTGGAGAGAAGCAGGAGTTGAGGGCGGAAAAAAAAGAGAGGATTAGTAGCAGAACGGGGGGAAGAAACAGGGGGTTCCGAACGAAAAAAGCAGAGGCAGGAGTACCTAAGGGAGCAGGTGGAGCAGCACTAAGGTGGAGGGGAAGCAGTCGGGGAATGTTACCAAGAAATGTACCCAAAGAACTACCATTAATTACATTGCCAAACAGTGCAATCCAATTTTAAGAAAAAGCATGGACTGTCAGTGGAAAGAAAAGAGTGTTTCCCACGGTGGAACAAAGTGCTGCCGCTCATCAGAAAATGCTAGACTCTACATATCTTGACGAAGGGCTAAAATATTTTCTGTATTCACCTTCCTCTAATTCCCATGTGCCTGAACCATTCTCTCCCACCCTTCGATGCAGCCCCTGTATATAGCTTTATTACTGCTCATAATCCCCCTTACAACAAAGATGGGACTAGATTGTTGTTTCGTATTTTCCTCCCCATCTGCCAGAAAAAAGCACCTTGTTTGTTAGTATCCCCTGGTCAATAAGAAGGGTGTTTAAACATTATCTGCTTGAAAGTTGCAGATCTAGAAGACTATACTATCATGAAGCACATCAAATTATAAATTGATTAATAACCTTGGAAGAGTTTTATCATCAGGGAGTTGAAGCTCCTTTGTAGGATCTTCAAAGCATCCAAAGATTCGGTCTAGGCTCTCTTGCGTCACGTCTATATAAGACAGAGGATCCCACTGTAGTAAATCAGGCAGCAACAAAGTTACGCATTACCATTTCCTAAATGCATAATCAGATATATTCAACACTCTAGCGGCGATGTGATGTGTATTAAGAGGTTGGAACAAGAAAAAACACGGAAAGCGAAGAGAGTAAATTGATCAAGGGAGTCTCACACCTTGGGAGCATTGTCCTTGTCAATTACTATGGCGCGTATACCCTGTAAGAGATGACTTAAAGGGTCAAACCTCCCTCTCTCTCTCTCTCTCTCTCTCACACACACACACACACACACACACACACTTTTTTTTCACTCTGAAACCACTACTTTTTTTTCATTAATAAAGTAATGTACATTCATAGCTGTCCCAGAGTGGGACAGCAACGACCCAGGTCAGAAACAGCAGGAAAACAACTCGAGCTGCAGAAAAGTGAGCTCTCTAAGATCATAAGAATCTTTGAGAGACTGGCAAGGAAGAAGGAAGAAGGGTCGACATGAACAACAGAAAAAAGCAGCTGATTCCGGACATGGTAGATAGTCCAGAGTGCCCAAAATCTTGTCCAATCCAAAAAGATTGCATAAGCTAGCAATGGTGGAGAGAGTCGACCAAAAAGCCAAAATTGTTTCCCAAAAAGTCTACCTTGAAATCATGCCTGTAGGTCCCCTGACAATCTATCCAGGAGGGCTCGAGAGTGGGAGAAGTACCACAGAAGATGGGGCATCGTCTCATATGGGTGAGAGCATCGCCTACAGGTGCAGCAATGTGTCTATGTGCCAAAAGAATCCCCACCGGAAAACACCCATAATACATCTCCATAGAAAAATCATTGCTTCAAGGGAAATTTGCTCATCCATATCCTTCCCAATGCTGCTTTCCACCAAGGCAAGGATTTAGACATCCTCCAAGCATGATTTGCATGCTCATGAATCCAAAGGGGGGGGGGGAACAAAAGGAACTTGTATGCCCTAGAAACTGAGAGCTGATGAAAAGGAAGAGGTGTATATCCAGGAAGCTGCTAGTCTCTAAGTCTACCTTGTTCTTGAAGCGCAGGCACTGGCTGCAATGGTTGCATCATTTCGATAATGACCCTCCAAAGATCTCAAACATTCACCCTCTGGAGCATGGCTATAACCAGGTGGAGTTCGACTCGCCAAGCGGTGTCAGACCGAGTCATGCAGTTGAGCCTCCTGGCATTGCGTACAAACCAGGCCTTCTTTGCGCGGTGGTAGCACGGCTTCGATCCTGCGTCCGACCCTCTGGCTAGCGTGTCGGGCTTCTCAGTGACAATTTGCTTCCCAGCCCTTAGGAAGGAATACCTTCCTCTTCTCCCAGTGATTGGTAGTGCCATCGAGAGAGTGATGAAAATCCCTCCCCACTGCTGCCTTGGCCCTCGTACGGGCAGCTGGGATTCCATCCCTTTGCATCTGTGTTGCCTCGCCGGATTCAGTGCCTCATGTTATATCCATTCCATGCCTTTAGGACAACCCCATCATTCAGCGATTGGAGTATTCAGGCCTTCCAAACCAATGCTTCGTTTGGAGGCAGATGGAACATCTAGCTAGAACCTGCCCTCAATGTCAATCGACTCAATCCACGAGACCCACCTCCTGTTCCCCCCCCCCCCTCCCTTTCCCGTTCAGATCCTCACCCGGGGGTAGAGAGAGAGGCAGGTTCTTAGGCAGCGGAGCACCAGGTCCCGACCGCGGACTACCCAGCCGCCGGAGAGTGGCCGATGATTGGCCCGCACGCCCAGGCTGTCAGCCGACCACCAGAGCTGGGTGCCGCCGCCATGCGCGCCATGCTAGCAGAGTACAGGAGGATTCAATTAACCGTTTTGAGCATTTATCACAGCACCCACCTGTTTTGGCGACGGGCCCTCTCCAGTCACGGAGCGAGCCCCTCCGCTTTGGCAGCTGATTCCTCGTCATGATTCATCCCCCGGCACTCAGTGTCCAGTGAGGCCAGTAGACCCCACTGGGCCCCCGACGAGCCTCTCCCAGTAGCCTTCCTCTCCGATGGATCTCCCCCAGCTGTGCCCCTCTCCGGCCTCTCCGCCCCCCCTCCTCCATTCTCGCCCATGACTCTTCCTGCTATAGCAGTTTCTTCCGCCCCATCCTCCTCATCGGAGCCCGCCCTCCCCCCTACCTCCGCCTCTCCAGAGCACTCTTCCAATGTCTTCCGCCGGAATGAACAGATATGTTTGAGACAATGGCCCCTATTCGGATATGTTTGGTTTTTCACCACTCTAGACCCTCGACACTAGAGAATGGCGTGATGATCTTCTCTTCCACTTTCAGTGTAGCACCAGGGACGGAGTGGGTCTCGGAGTCGGTGGCTGCCACCATTGAGGGACAAGAAGTTAAGCTCTCCCATCATCTTCACGACCTTTGCATCACTGATGTACTCACCCATCTATGGCCATTGGCTAGGATGGAGCTTGGAAGCTCACGCCACAGAGACCAAGAAAAGGCAAGATGGTGGTCTCTAGCCTGGAGGTGTTGCTTTTTGTGTTCATGCATATTTCGGTCGCAGCACCTCTTCCCCCTTCTTACAGGTACCTCCATTGTGATCGATGGAGTTCGGAGTATGCACACTCTCGTGCTCAGACAGAGTGGCGTCACATGGAGGACAGGATCCACGCCCACTTGGTGCGCCTTCGTTCCAGGATGGATTGTGATTATTCCTCGTCTAAACCCTCGCCCAAGACTCTTCGAGTGGAGGACAGTTCCGCCTCACACAGAGATTGATATGTGGATAGTCTCGTGGAACATTCAAGGTTTAGGGGGGCCTTAGTGCTTTTAGAGGCGAGGCATCCTTAGAAGAGAGCTTCAGAGAGCTATAGTTGGGGACCTATCGACATTCTTTTCCTCTAGGACCATCACCTTGCTGAGGGGCACACCCGCCGATGCGGGAAGGTTTTACCAGGCAGGAGTCACACTTTCTCGTCTCCATTCTTCAGCCCTTCAAGGACGCAGGGAGGAGTTTGTGTTTCTATCAGTGAGCAGCTTTTACCGGCAAAAACAGGCTCAAGAGTCATAGTTCCAGGGCGAGCACAGTGGGTTACTATTTTGATTGGAGAGGCTAGCATTGGTTTCCTCAATGTCTGCCCTGAACAGTGTCGCATGTAGAGCCCTCTTTTGGACCACAGTCCGGCGAGCCCTTCTCCCCAGGCTAACTTTTGGTGCATGGGTGGTGATTTTAACATGATAGAGGCAGCAGAGGACAGCCTTGGAGGAGGAGCATCCATAGTCTCAAGAGGAGTACTCTACTTGGGAGGAGATGATACTGACACTTGGGGAACAGGACCCTTGGCATCTTCCAGAGTTTGGGCGCAGTCCTGGGAGCCTTAGCTTCTCGCGATCAGACAGGAGGAGCACCAGCCCAACCTATCTAGACTTGACAGGTTTTATGTTGATGAGTGGGCTTGCGGCTCCTGGCAGGCACTACTTTTTCAGATCACGCTCCGATTATTATGTCCTTAGAGGACCCCTGGAGATAGGACAGGCATGCGAGCTCCAGAATTTCGGACAGCCTCATTTAGGACCCCGAGATCCGCAGTGAGATAAAGCAGATATGGGAGGGCCTGGACTTTATTTCAGGATCTTTGCATGCACATTGGATGTGGGCCTGGGGGAGATCAGCGGTTTCTTACAAGAGGCAGCCCAGGAAAGATTGAAGGGATTTCGGGAGCAAGTGAGGAGTCTAAGGAGAGATCTGGCTTCTTTATAGCAGCTTCAAGAGAGTTCCCTAGAGAGCCTGTGGATTGAGAGTGAGTTTGTTGCCGCCGGAAGGAGATTAGATCCATAGAGGAGAGGAGGGTGGAGTACAGGTACCATGCTAGAGCTTCATTCTAGACCCAGGTCGGCGACAGAGTCACAGGGATTTCTTTGAGATAGCCAGCCCCGTCAGGAGGAGAGACGACATTCACAGGTTGCGTGGCCAGGATGAAGCTATTGTTTCAGATCCCCTCCGTGTGAGAGCCAACGGATTTTTTTCGATCTCTTCTCATTGGTGCTCCATTATCCCCACAGGTGATGGACACACACAAGAGGGTCTGGCGGCAAACGAGAGAGGTGGTTCCCCCCTCTCTTCAATCCTTATTGACTCCATTTACTATTGAGGAGCTGGCGAAGCCATTGATGGCACTTCCTAGGGGCAAATGCCCGGAGGCGGACGGGCTTCGAGTCTCTTTCTTTCTTCGTCATTGGGACCTCATGAAAGGTGGCCTTTGAGCTGTCTTCAATGAGATTATGCTGACAGGTACCATGCCAGAGAGGCTCTTAGAGGGTTTGATACACTTGATTCCTAAGGAGGGTGGTGACAAATTGGAGATCCGGCAATGGAGACCCATCACTCTTCTAGAGACCACCTATAAGATCTTCGCCAAGGCCATCAGCAGGAGACTTCAGTCTTTCCTCCCTTGATTCATGACACTCAGACCGGCTTTATTCAAGATCGGAGATTTCTAGACATCTTCACCTTCTGGGAGGCGACAACTTCATCCAGGATGTGGCAACAGGACCTCATAGTTCTACTACTAGACTTTGAGAAAGCTTCTGATAGGGTTGATTGGAGCTCCATGGAGGGCATGATGAGCCGGATAGAATCCGCTCTAGAGTGGATTCGTGGGGTTTCCGGACTCTACTCAACCTCGCACAGCCAGGTTCTCATTCAAGGAGCCCGTGGCGACAGATCCCCCCTTTTCCGCTCAGTATGGCAAGGCTGTCCTCTTGGCACCTTACCTCTTCCTATTCATCACCGATGCCATGCCACGAGTAGTTTTCCCTCAGCCCAGGAGACTCGGCTTTAGGGATTGTCTCTCTCCCTCTGCACTCAGGAAGAGCTGCTTGACCCAGAGTTTGCAAATGACACAACAGCTTGCCTTTCAAGAGATGTGGGGAATCTCCAAAGATTCATGGAGGCGATCGAGATCTTTTGTTGTGCATCAGGAGCCCAGATCAATAGGCACAAGTTGTGTGGTTTTTAGGTAGGCTCTACACCCGCCCTAACTTGGCGCCCAGTTGAGGCTTTCCAGTGGATCCCGAGGAGCACTCCAGTTCGCTATCCTGGCTGCTAGGTGGGCATTGATATCTCTCCACAGCAGCTCGCCCCTCTTCTTCTAAGTATTTGGAAGAAGCTTTTATACTAGAATTCTGCAAGACACTCCCTTTGCAGGTAGAGTGGTGGTGGCGAACCAGGTTCTTCTTGCCACCATGTGGTATATCACTTCCTGCTGGGCCTTCTCTCGAGCATTGTGAGATCCCTGTCTCCACCGCGCAATGAATTCATGGGTGCTAGCAGCGGAAGTAGCATTTCATACGTGGGACAGGGTCCCTCACTCGGGGCCTCACCCCCGGATATCCGGACAAGAGACTAATCCCTCGATTCTTCCAAAACCTCACCCGGAAAAACTTTCCTCACCCGGAAAGCACGAGCGATTCCTCTAGGATAACTTTACTCTAACGTAGTCAAAAGCCTTACCTAACTGAATTGATATGACCGAACCTGTAAGTCCCATAGTCAGATCAAGGAAAAGATTGCACTTAGATCATAGAGACCAACGCTTTTTTCCTCATTGAGAGGCACAGCCGTTGATTCTTTTCCATAGAACAATTTTTATCCGGGATTCACTTCATCTATCGTACCATAATAGAATTGAGTCTCATTTTAGGGATCCATCAGTCCAGCCTAACCCCATCCAGTCCCGTGGGTTAGCCAACCGCCCAACCACTGTAATGATGGGATCCAATTAAGAATTTGGTTAGGTTTTGTCCCGGGTACCAGGGAAAAGAGTTCCCAAGCCCCCTAGCTGGATATTCACGCAAACTTAAAATTAGTCACACCATTTACACACCCAATATGAAATTGCCTTTTTCACAGAATCTGCTGTCTTTAAAACAATCATTTAATGAAATCATAGAATCACTGATCATTATCCTCCAAAATATCTAGTTGAATCCTAATTTTTAATTTTTTCTTCATCGGTGTACCTATGCCATCATTGGTAACCAGAACGCTCACCACCTGTCCACTCAGGGGTCTTTTCGATAGTTCTTAGATCATAGTAACTGGTAATATTTTCACTTATAAAAATCAAAATGGAATCTCCGTTGAAGATCAGCAAGATCAACCAGATCCATATAAAAGAGCCATGGACTCATTCGTTAAGGACCAACAAGGTCAATCAACCAGATCCATGCCCGAATTCAGAAAACAACTCTTACTCCTTGTTCCAATATCTTCCCCGACGCACGTGTGGATATCTTCGACGACCCAGAGCCCGAGCACTGTATGGTCATCACCCTCTAGGATCCTTCGCAGGTGACCTAGCGCTTCACTCATAGGCCGCTTCCTTGGTCCCTCATCCACCGTACCGGAAGCTCACCATTTTAATCGAACCGAGGTTCATCAAGACCTCGGCCGACTTTACTACGCGAGACGTCCTCCGTTGACTCTCCGTCAGCTGTTGCAACTTTAACAGTTAGGTCTCCACGACCTCATTCGCAAGACGGTCAAAATGCTTCCCCAACATTCTTGACATAAAACAATCATTTAAAAACAGGTCATAAATACAGTTTCTATAACGAACTCTCGTCTTTCCACAATGTTCCACATCAATTCTCATTTATTTTATATGTATTCCCATTCTCATCACATCATTTTTTATTTCATCACATCTTTTCTCATTTATCCGCATCAGATCTCATCCACTCGCATCTACCCATATAATTCATTTTACTTCACATCTCATTCATTCACATCTATCCTGATTCACATCCCATCACATTCACATTCATTCATATCCATCACATTCACATTCGTTCATATCCATCACATTCACATCCACATATATTTATGACACATCACATCTCTTTCCATCACATCACATTCTTTCACATACACATCTATATCCATTCTTTCACATACTCATTCATATCAATTCTTTCACATATACATTCACATCCATTCTTCACTTATACATTTACATCCATTTTCATCACATATCATCCACTCATATCCCATATCATTCATTTACATCCTGATTCACATGACATCACATCTTATCACATCTACTCATCTCACATCTCATCACCTCTATTCACATCACAACCACCAATCCATTCATTCACACTTATCTGATTCTCATCACATCTTGTTACATCTATTCACCTCACATCTCATCACCTCTATTCACATCACATCCATCCATCCATTCACATCTATCTGATTCACATCAAATCTCCTCACATCTATTCACCTCTATTCATATCACATCCATCCATCCATTCATTCACATCTATCTGATTCACCTTACATCTCATCACATCTATTCACCTCACATCCATCCATCCATTCACATCTATCTGATTCACATCACATCTCATCACATCTATTCACCTCACATCTCATCACCTCTATTCACATCACATCCATCCATCCATTCATTCACACTTATATGATTCTTATCATATCTCATTACATCTATTAACCTCACATCTCATCACCTCTATTCACATCACATCCATCCATCCATTCACATCTATCTGATTTACATCACATCTCCTCACATCTATTCATCTCACATCTCATCACCTCTATTCACATCACATTCATCCATCCATTCACATCTATCTGATTCACATCACATCTCCTCACATCTATTCACCTCTATTCACATCACATCACATCACATTCATCCATCCATTCACATCTATCTGATTCACATCACATCTCCTCACATCTATTCACCTCTATTCACATCACATCCATCCATCCATTCACATCTATCTGATTCACCTCACATCTCATCACATCTATTCACCTCACATTCATCCATCCATTCACATCTATCTGATTCACATCACATCTCATCACATCTATTCACCTCACATCTCATCACCTCTATTCACATCACATCCACCCATCCATTCATTCACTTATATGATTCTTATCACATCTCGTTACATCTATTCACCTCACATCTCATCACCTCTATTCACATCACATCTATCCATCCATTCACATCTATCTGATTTACATCACATCTCCTCACATCTATTCACCTCACATCTCATCACCTCTATTCACATCACATCCATCCATCCATTCACATCTATTCACCTCATATCTCATCACCTCTATTCCTATCACATCCATTCATCTTCTATCTGATTCACATCACATCTCATCACATCTATTCACCTCATATCTCATCACCTCTATTCACATCACATCCACCCATCCATTCATTCGCACTTATCTGATTCTCATCACATCTCATCACCTCTATTCACATCACATCCATCCATTCACATCGCATCTCATCACATCTATTCATAGAATTTAAACATAGAATTTAAGAGAATTCTAATTTTGATATAAAGATTCTTTACGCATCTATTTATGCATAAAAATCAACTTCAGTGGGAATAACACTTTTATAAAAATCTTTTTTATGTATCTATTTATACATAAATTCAAATTTAAGAAAAATAACACTTTTGAAATAAAAATAAATCTTTTATGCATCTTTCTATGCATAAAACCAATTTTAATGAGAATAACACTTTTGAAATAAAAATAAATCCTTTATGCATCCTTCTATGCATAAAACTAATTTTAATGAGAATAACACTTTTGAAATAAAAATAAATCCTTTATGCATGAATCTATGCATAAATTCAATTTTAATGAGAATAATACTTTTGAAATAAAAATAAATCCTTTATGCATGGATCTATGCATAAAATCAATTTTAATGAAAACAATACTTTTATAATAAAAATTTCCATTATGCATCTTTCTATACATAGAAATTAAATTCAATAAAAACAACACTTTTATAATAAAAATTTCCATTATGCATCTTTCTATGCATAGAAATTAAATTCAATGAAAACAACACTTTTATAATAAAAATTTTCATTATGCATCTTTCTATGCATAGAAATTAAATTCAATGAAAACAACACTTTTATAATAAAAATTTTCACTATACATCTTTCTATGTATAGAAATTAATTTTTATAATTAATATCAATGATATCCATGCATATTCATAGGTGAATATGTACATGGAGTAAATTAGAATATTTCTTTTAGAATGCACAATCAGTGGGAATTACTCTTTTTGAATAACATAAAAATAAACTTTTTTCACAAAATTCAAGAAAATTTTGCCATAACCTCCTTTGTATGGCTGACCATTTCTTAGATTTTTAACATTTTATTTTCTATTTAAATTAACCCCAATAAGATATAAAGGACTCTAATCTACACAATTTTCAATTTCAAGAGAGTAAACAATAAGAAAAGTTTAATCAATTTGTTTGTTAATCATTCTAGGATGAAAAGAAAGGCTGAATTGTAAGGAAGAGAAGGGGATGGCCTTTTCATCAAGGCATAGCGTCAGAATTTAATTTAATCAACTATAAAAAACAAGAAGATTGAGAAAACCATAGATTTAAAATTTAAAAGTAACAAGAATTTAGCTTACATAGAGTTTGTAAGCTTTCCTTTGGCTTAAAGGATTGAGGATTCTACTCTTGTTTGGATCAAGAGTGGCCACCAATTACTCTGGAGAGGATTAAGCCAAAAACAATTGAATTATCAAGAAAATTCAATGTAATTGGCTCTGGGTAGGAGTAGAGTAACAGTGCATAAGCACTATTAACCTTTTACAAAGAGGAAGGCTTCTATTTATAGAAAAAAATGAGCCTCTAACGAAGCAAACTGATTCTAAAATTTTCCAGATCAGTTTAGTCAATTTTTGACCATTTTTAGGTCAGTTTAGCTTACTTTTTGGATCTAGTTGAAACAGGAGAGAGGAGAGATGAAAATATCTCATTATTTATGAGTTTAAAACTCCTCCACACATGTGAAATAGGCGCCTCCTTCATGAGGGGAGATCCCCACACTGAGGTGTCAAAAATGCATCATTTCCTCTAAATATCTCTTCTTTTTTAACTAATAAACCTTGTCCTTAGTCAACTCTTCATCTTATGTGAGTATTTACTCATTTTTAGGAGATTTTCTTTTATTCTTTAATTTATCTTCTCTTTACATTTGGATTAATCTTATTGGTCCATAGGAACCTTAATTGGAGCATAATTCAAAAATTTTTGAAAATCTGGACCCTTAAGCTAAGGTCGTTTTTACCTTTTTTCAATTAATTCCAATTGCACATTGGAAAGTTATTTTTGAATTTCTGTTTCAGGGGAAATCATTTTAGACACCAGGAGGATTTTTATATCCAAAAATATCTCAATTTTGAATTACCTCTCTCTAGACATTTTCTCTTGAGGCCACAACAGGGTAAAACAGGATTTTTCTATTATTTGAGAGAGGAATAATTATAAGATCAGAAGGCAAGAATCTTACACCTGCACTCCTCAAAAGTCGGAGGGAGGAATCTTACAAGCATGTATTGGCCAGGTACAACGGTTGATCCAAAACTTCTTATGGGTCGGCAGTGACAGGAGGCCTACCAAGGCCAAGGTGACATGGAGAGTGATCATTCAGCCACGACGTAGAGGTGGGCTAGGCCTCATTGACCCTGCTATTCAGAGTTGTGCCCTACTGGGAAAGCTGATTGTTAGAAAACTCCTCCTTGATGGTGAGCCTTGGAAGGACTTTCTCTTGGCCCGGATTTCAGCCCGCACCCCGAGTCTAGGAGGCCCTTGGCCCGCAGAGTACCATATGGATCTTCACAGAGATGCGAGCCCCCAGTTTTAGTCCAGCTTTTGAGGACAAATTTGTAGCCAGTTTACTTCGAGCTTGGCATCACCTTAGGCCGGTCCTTAGGCAGATAACTCCGATAACCTTAGAGGAGCAGCTTCAGCAGCCATTAGTCTAGAACCCCCTGATCTGTTTATCTAGTGGCCACATGTTGGGGGTCCGACCTCATGTATCATGGAAAGCGTTGAGCATAGGACCTGCCAGGTCCCTTAGAGATTGGATCGCACACAGATAGTTACCCCCAGAGGAGTAGGAGAGAGACCTTACAGGGATTCGAGGTAGAGGCAGGCTCAATATTAACATTGACTCAGCTATTCATCAGGAGTGGCTGACTCCTACCCCAGACTCGACTTCCCCAGTGTGTCTAGGCGTGTTTACTACGCATGATATTCTTGTGGTAGTCCATAGAGCGAGCGAGGACAGTGGTATGCTCACCTTTTCTATTGGATCCCATGTGGCAGATTAGAGAGATCCTGTAAGATTCCTCCCCAATCCCTCAAGATGTCCAGTATCTTCCCCTGTAATCAATTCTCTTTTCAGAATAATAAAAGATCTTATTTCTCTACCTGTTTTGGCCTAGAGAGAGAAAATATTCTAGAGAGATAATTCAGTTTTTAGATATCTTTGGATGAAAAAATATCATTTCTTATTAAAATAATTTTTTCGAAACAGAAGTTTAAAAAGAATTTCTTAAGGTGCATTAGAAATAAATTATAATCTGCTCAAAAGACCTTTAGCCTAAGGGTCCAGATTTTTTGAAAATTTTAGATTAAGGTTCTGAGAGACCAATTAGATTAATCCAAATGTAGGGAGGAGATAAATTGAAAAATAAAAGAAACCCCTCCCCCCCCCTCCCCCAAAAATTGAGTAAATACTCACATAAGATGAAGAGTGGACTAAGAACCAAAGAAAATAGTAAAAAAACTGATTTATAACACCTCAGAGTGAAGATTCCCCCTCATAAACGAGGCGCCTTTTTTCTTATCATTTCTCTCCATTTTAAATCAATAAAATGAGATATTTTATCTCTCCTCTCTCCTATTTCAAGTCTAGTTCCAAAAAGTAAGCTGAACTGATCAAAAAATGGTCAAAAATTGACCAAACTGATCTGAAAAATTCTAGAATCAATTTGCTTGGTTTGAGACTCTCTTTTTCCTCTAAATAGAAGCCTCTCCCTTTGTAAAAGCTTATTAGTGTTTATGCACTGTTATTCTACTCCTACCCAAAGCCAATTACATTGAATTTTCTTGATAATTCAATTGTTTTTGACTTAATCCTCTCCAAAGAAATTGGTAGCCACCCTTGATCCAAACAAGAGTAGAACCCTCAAACTCCATGTAAGCTAAAATTTCTACTTTTTAATTTCAAATCTATGGTTTTTTGATTTTCTTGTTTTTTATAGTTGATTAAAGTAACTTCTGATGCTATGCCTTGATGAAAAGGCCATCCCCTTCTCTTCTTTACAATTCAGCCTTTCTTTATCCTAGAATGATTAACAAATAAATTTATTTAACTTTTTTTATTATTTACTCATTGAAATTAAAATTGTGTAAATTAGAGTTCTTTATATCTTATTGGATTAATTTAAATAGAAAATAGATTGTTAAAAATTCAAAAATGGTCAGCCATACAAAGGAGCTTATGACAAAATTTTCTTGAATTTTGTGAAAAAAAAAGTTTATTTTTATGTTATTCTAAAAGAGTAATTCCCACCGTTTGTGCATTCTAAAAGAAATATTCTTATTTACTCTATGTACATATTCACCTATGAATATGCATGGATATCACTAATATTAATTATTGAAACTAATTTCTATGCATAGAAAGATGCATAATGAAATTTTTATTATTATAAAAGTGTTATTTTCATTGAATTTAATTGCTATGCATAAAAAGATGCATAATGAAATTTTTTTTATTATAAAAGTGTTGTATTCATTTAATTTAATTTCTATGCATAGAAAGATGCATAATGAAATTTTTTTTATTATAAAAGTGTTGTTTTCATTGAATTTGAATTCTATACATAGAAAGATGCATAATGAAAATTTTTATTATAAAAGTGTTGTTTTCATTGAATTTAAATTTTATGCATAGAAAGATGTATAAAGAAAATTTTGTTATAAAAGAGTTATTCTTGTAAAAATTAATTTTTATGCATAAATAGATGCATAAAGAAATTCTTTTTATTTTAAAAGTGTTATTCCTATTAAAATTGATTTTTATGCATAAATAGATACATAAAGAATTTTTATATCAAAATTAGATTTCTCTTTAATTCTATGTTTAATTTCTATGAGTATTTGATAAATGAATAAGTAAATACTCTGAGAGAGAAATTTCTATCGTTTTATATTCACTCGGATTATAAAGAGAAAATTCAAAAAATCTATCGAAGTCGAAATATTCAGATAAATGATTAATTTATTCTTCATTGGAATTCGTAATTAATTTAGAAATAAGTTAAGTGAATATTCAATGAATGAAATTCAGTAAAATAGTAACTGAAATATCACTCCTTTTCGAGAAAGATAGTTCAGGAAAAATCCAATCAGACTCGAATCTTGAATCAGACTATGACTAAGACCAAACTCTTTCGTCAGTTTCGAGAAAAGAAGATGTGACCAGTTCAAGAAAATACACTCAAAACTCCCGCCAAATCTGAAACTAAGTTTGAGACCCTTCGAACTGATCTGTGAATCAAGGTTACAGAATTCGAAGAATTCTGTTATGAAATTCAGAAATTCAATTCAAGAAGTTTTGGGGATACTGATTTAAGATATACTCATTGTATTCAAAAGAAAATCAAACTGAAAAACTTGCATAGAAACCCTGTTTTCTTAAAGGACTGTCTTACGCCAGAATGCTGGAGGGAGCATTTGGTATGTGTTTTTCTAAGGGAAGTTCGGTTGCAACAGCTGGCGGGGAGTGTTCAAAGGACAGCTCACGCGGCAAAGCTTGCCTAGCCTCGGTACGGTTAAAATGGTGCGCTTCTAGTACGATGGACGAGAGCCGATGAAGCGGTCCCTGAGTGAAGTGCCAGGACACCTAAGGAGGATCCTGGAGAGTTCTGACTAGGCGATGCACGGGCTCGCGGTGCCTAGGACACCCATGTGTATGTCGTGGAAGATTGTATGATGGACAAATGATTATTGTAATATGTTACTGGATCTCGTTGCTGACAAGCTAGTCTCAACGCAGAGTCCAGAGTGATTCTATTTTTTTTTAGAAACAAGGGACTGGATGGAATTTTTGAGTTATGACATCTGTAATCAATAACTGTTTGTCAATGGATTGTTTTATAAGTTAAAGTTTTAAAGAGGAGTCTGTGCGTATCTGTATTCAAAAGCAAAAGTTAAGAAAGGCATTCAATTATAGATGGGTGAGTAATTGTCTGGTTCTACCGATTCCAATGGTTGGGTGGTGGCTAACCCATGGGCCGGATGGGGTTAGGCTGGAATCAGTGGAGTTTTAATAATGAAATTGAATAATAGGAATACGCTTAGAACTCGAGTAGTTAAATAAAAACCTGAAGACTTCTCAAATGATTAGATCAATGGTTGTGCCTGATTGCGGTTAGGAAAAAAGCATTGATTCCTTCAAGTTAAGTCTGTAATAGTTTTCCTTCTATCTGGTTTAATCAGGTGAAGGATAGTTTAGCCTCTTGACCCTGTTAGAAAATTCGTTAAGAAAATCAAAAAGGTGGAATCGTCCCCGTTTTCCGGGCAAGGGAAATTTTCCTAGCTTCGGTTTCGGAATGACCACCAGATTAGTCTCGTGTCCTGACATTCGAGGGCGAGGCCCCGAGTGGGAAACCCTGCCCCGCGCAAGACGAAGCTACTTCTGTTGCTATCAACCGAAAATGCGATGCGCGGAGGGGGCACAGGGGTCTCACAGCTGGTATCAGAGCGCTGTTGTAAACTTATGAAACAGCAGCAAAAATTGCCTAAAATTTTAAAGTAAATCTGGGAAATAATGTTTTCACTTACTAAGATTATGTTGAAATGAATTCATAAATTAAAAACTCATAAATCGAACTGGATTTTTAGATGGATACCCCAAATCTGTCTAGCATTCCTGGACTTTCCCACAGTTAGGATATAATCGCCTTTGCCTTCGAAAATCTCATCAAATCCGCTACAACCTGAGAAAGCAGAGTGAGACTCGCTCGTCACTTTGAGGATCTATACTTTCCGGATCCAGTAGAGCGACGTCAGCACATGTGGTTCTCTGGAGGGCGATGTATTAACGTCAATACCAATCACTGTCAAAGACTCAGGCAGAATATCTCACTAGCCATGATCTTGATAAGGCTAGAAGTTATTTATTATGTCGAACTCTATAATCATTCACCCCGGAATTTTAGAATTTCTTGCCGAATTTTTAGACTTCTGAGCCGCTTTATTCCTAGGAGCAGAATTACAACACCATTATCACTGATGAATCGTATATATCATAGCATGTCTCCATTGCAGTATCGCCTTTTTATGCGTACGAGATTGAGGAAGTGACTTTTGGAGCCGAGACGCTCTATGTATATATCAAAAACTTTTGATAATAAATGATGTTTTGTAAAAGTTTCCAAATTGATTTCGTGGTGAGAATATTGGTTAATAAAATTATCAGAGTGAATCTTGTTTTTAAGAATTATGATGGAATAATTATTGTTTAAGAAATAAATCTAAAAAATTAAATAGTCATAAATCTGATGACAAAGTTAAGTTGACAAAAATCTCGTTTTGTCAGAATCATGAGGCGCGTGGCCCGTGCTAGGCAGCCGGATCCTCTTACTGATGATGAAGAGTTAGATCCGGACGTTCGTAAAGCCCTGCACCGATCCCAGCTTGGTCCCTTCAAGAGTGAAGGGGAACAGTTAGAAGAAACAGTGAAAAAATGGATCAAGACAATGAAAGAGTACTTTGATGTAACCGGTTATAATGAGAGGAGCAAGGTGGCTCTCGCCAGATTGAAAATTGTGGAAACGGCCAGGGTCGCATGGAGGAACCATTGCGAGACAAACCATCTCGACCGAAATACCCAGACCTGGTCAGATCTTAAAGCTTACCTCATGAAGAGGTTCTGTCCTCCGGGATTCCTTGAAACCAAAATGAATGAGTTCTTGGAATTGAAGCAGGATAGCCGGACAATTGAAGAACACCATCACGCATTTGCCCTTCTCCTCAAATATTCTCCACTTTTGGATAAAGAGCAACTGATGGCCAGATTCATTCGAGGGATGAACGAGCCATTGGATACTTTAGTAAAAAATGACAGAAGCTGTTAGAATGGCAAAGGACTTTGCCAAAGCATTTGTTGTGAAGGTCCCGCCAAAGCCTGCACCCTCAAACTTTAAAAGGTTCCAAACCCCGGGAAGTGCTTCAAAATTTCCACCCCCAAAGAGGCAGCAAGGCCCTATTCAGAATCAAGATGCTCGGAGATTCAGAAGTGAAGGAAGACCCTTCCCTCAGAACACTTCCTCAGGAGCCCCACCTTTTTCAAGGACTCAGAGGGACGAGCTTAGAAGTGAGAACAAGTGTTTTGGATGTCAGGGTTTTAGTCACCAGCTTAAAGACTGCCCGACTCCTGCCATGTCAAGAGGACACAGAAGTCAAGGACCTAGAGTGCAGAGACCAGCCCCTTCGTATCAGTCCGTCTCGTCAAAATCAGGGCAATCCCACGAAGAATCCAGCTCAACCATCTGCCTCTGTTCAGAGTAATCTCAGAACTCCCTCCCAGAACTAGGGTAACCAAAGAGAAAGAGTTCCACCCCAATTTGCAGCAGCCAGAGCAGTTACAATAGCAGAAGTAGTGGAAGAGGAAAGAGGTCAGACTTATGCCACAATTGAAACCAAGGGCCAAATTGTCAATTCTCTGCATCCACCAGCTGAGTATCAGGGTAAGCCATTTAAGCTTTTGATTGATTCAGGCAATACTCATTCATTTATTTTCCCTGGATGCTTGCGTAAGCTAGTCTTAGAACAGAAATCAGGGAAACCTATGCAAGTTGAATTGGCCAGTGGGAAGATTCTTTTCACTCACCATGAGACAGATCGTATTCAGTTTAATCTAGATGGAAATGTAACTAACTGTCAGTTCAGAGTCTTACCTTTGGGAGTTTTCGACGGAATCCTTGGAATGGATTGGCTCCACAAAAATCAAGCTGACATTCACTCTCACAATGGAACCATTTTCTTCCGCGACCTTCACGGGAACAAAGTTCAAGGAACCAGAATTTCCGGATCCCCAGATCTGCAATTAGTAAAAGCTTCTAGGTTATTGAAGGGACTTAGAAAGAAGCAGCTCATTTATGTTGTCAAAATGACACAAAGTTAAAGGCTAAAGAACCAGAATGGTTAAGTGAGTATGATGATTTATTCCCAACAGAGCTAACTAAGATGCCTCCGATTCAAGAAGTAGATCATGTGATAGAATTAACCCCCGGAGCTCAGCCAGTAGCCCAGCGCACGTACAAAATGCCAGTCTCCCTGAAGCCATTGAACTCAAGGAATAGCTTAGGCAGCTGTTAGAACAAGGGTTTGTAAGACCCAGTGTTTCACCTTGGGGAGCGCCAGTTCTCTTTCAGAAAAAGGATGGAACGCTAAGACTCTGTGTGGATTACAGAGGTCTCAATCAGCTGACATTTAAGAATAAGTATCCTATCCCCAGAATTGATGAGCTTCTCGACAGGCTAAGTGGAGCCCAGATCTTCACAAAGATAGATCTCAAATCAGGGTATTACCAGATCAGGAATAATGAGCAAGATATCCCGAAGACAACCATCAATATTTGCTATGGCCACTATGAATTTACAGTCATGCCGTTTGGATTGACGAATGCCCCAGCTACATTCAATCGCCTAATGCAGGACATTCTCAGAGAATACTTGGATGATTTTGTTCTTGTTTTCTTTGATGATATTCCTATTTACTCAAAGAATGCAACTGACCATGAAGCTCACGTCCGAAAAGTTCTTGAGATTCTAAGGAAGCACCAACTCTTCGCAAAAAAGAGCAAATGCACTCTCTGCCGACCATGTTGAATACTTGGGCTTTCTGGTATCAAAAGACGGAATTTCTCCAGATTCCGCAAAAGTCCAAGCAGTCATAGATTGGCCTAAACCAAAGAGAGTGAAAGAAGTCAGAGGATTCTTGGGATTAACTGGATGGTATAGAATTTTTATACCTAAGTATGCTCTCATAGCTTCCTCCCTGACTAATCTTCTCAAGAAGAATACCCCGTTTCAATGGTCTGCCAGGTGTCAGAGCGCCTTTGATAAGCTAAAGACCGCCTTGGTAACCAATCCCGTTCTGAATTTGCCAGATTTCTCTCTACCCTTTGAGGTAGTAACTGATGCCAGTGGTTTTGCCCTGGGAGGTGCGCTCATGCAGGAAGGTCATGCAGTGGCCTATGAATCCCGAAAACTCAAAACGCATGAGAGAAATTATGATGTCCACGACCTGGAGCTACTTTCAGTAGTCTATGCCCTGAAGTTGTGGAGACATTACCTACTGGGTCAAAGATTCACTTTGATGACAGATGATCAGAGCTTAAAGTGGATCTTCACTTAGAAGGATCTCAACATGCGCCAAAGAAGGTGGATGCAGACCCTGCAGGAATTTGATTTTGAAATCAAGTACCGCCCAGGCAAAGAAAATGTGGTAGCAAATGCCCTCAGCAGAAAAGCCTCCTTACTTGCAATCACAGTGGTGTCAAATCCATTGATTAATGAAGCAAGAGAGAAGATCATGCAGGATAGATTCTTTGACCCTATTGCTACCCTACTTATGCAGGAGTTGAACCGAGTTCAAGGGTACAGCCTGGATGAAGGAATTATGTATTATAATAGCAGGCTATGTATTCCCAATGATGAGGGAACTAAGGTTCAAATTCTGAATGAAGCCCATGATAGCCTTATAGTAGCAGGACATCCAGGTTTCATCAAGACCTACATGTCTGTAAAGAAAAGCTTCTTTTGGCCTCGACTAAAAAAGGATGTACTTAATCATGTAAGTCAATGCCTGATATGTCAGAAAGTCAAAGCCGGGAGTAAAAATACCTGGGAAGTTACATCCATTAGACATTTCCCTAGATGAAGTGGAAATGTATCAGTATGGATTTTATTACTGGACTACCTTCAATGCAATCAGGTTACAACTCCATCTTCCTGGTAGTTGACAGACTAACCAAAGTTGCCCATCTGATTCCAGTAAAAGAAACCTACACTGCAGTGGATGTGGCCAGAGTATTCCTCAAGGAAATCTTCAGATTGCATGGCCTACCCAGGAGAATAGTAAGTGATTGAGATCCCAAATTCACGTCAAGATCCTGGACTACATTCTTCGAAGCAATAGGAACATTCTTGGATCTCAGCACAGCTTACCACCCCGAGACCGATGGTCAAACAGAAAGGGTGAACCAAGTAATCGAAGATATACTTCGATCATGCTGTGGCAGGGAACCCAAGAAGTGGCTAAGCTATCTGCACCCAGTCAAATTCGCCTACAATACTTCTTATCACCGAAGTATCTAGATGAGCCCTTTCAAAGCTCTGTATGGACAAGACTGCCTAACACCATTAACTTGGTCCGACCCATTGATTAGGGTCGAGATGTCCAGACAGATGCTTAACGACATGGAGGAGCAGATGCAGTCAATCCGCAAGGATATAAAAGCTACCCAGGATAGACAGAAGCAGTATGCAGATAAGAAGAGGTCAGACAGAAAATTCAAAGAAGCAGATATGGTCTTCATTCGAGTACGCCCCAAAAGAAGTTCTCTATCTCTTGGGAAGTACAAGAAGTTATCCCCCAGATACTGTGGGCCATATCTGATTACAAAGAAAGTAGGTGACTTAGCCTACGAACTTCATCTGTCTCCTCATCTCAAAGTACATAATGTATTTCATATTAGCCTATTTAAAAAGTATGTACCAAGCCCGAATCATGTGCTTAATGATGAACTCTTAACTTCTTTAATCCAAGGACTGATGGAACTCCAACCTGAAGAAATCCTTGATGTTCGAGAGAAGGTTCTCATGAACAAAATTCTAAGAGAAGTCAAATGGAAGTTCTATCCGCCACCTGGGAGAAAGAAGCCGAACTGATGCAGGATTACCCCCAGTTTGCGAGATGAGGACATCTCGCATTTTTCAAGTGGGAGAGGATGTAAGATTCCTCCCCAGCCCCTCAAGATGTCCAGTATCTTTCCCTGTAATCAATTCCTTTTTCAGAATAATAAAAGATATTGTTTCTACCTGTTTTGGCCTAGAGAGAAAATATTCTAGAGAGAGGTAATTTAGTTTTTAGATATCTTTGGATGGAAAAATATCCTTTCTTATTAAAATAAATTCCCCGAAACAGATGTTTAAAAAGAATTTCCTCTTGTGCATTAGAAATAAATTATAATCTGCTCAAAAGACCTTAGCCTAAGGGTCCAGATTTTCTAAAATTTTTGGATTAAGGTTCTGAGGAACCAATCAGATTAATCCAAATGTAGGCAGGAGATAAATTGAAAAATAAAAGAACCTCCCTCCCAAAATGAGTAAATACTCACATAAGATGAAGAGTGAACTAAGGACCAAAGAAAATAGTTAAAAAACTGATTTTTGACACCTCACAGTGGGGATTCCCCCTCATGAAGGAGGCGCCTTTTTTCTCATCATTACTCCCCATTTTAAATCAATAAAATGAGATATTTCATCTCTCCTCTCTCCTATTTCAAGTCTGGTTCCAAAAAGTAAGCTAAAATGATCCAAAAATGGTCAAAAATTGATCAAACTCATCTGAAAAATTCTAGAATCAGTTTGCTTGGTTTGAGACTCACTTTTTCTTATAAATAGAAGCCTCCCTCTTTGTAAAAGCTTAATAGTGTTTATACACTGTTACTCTACTCCTACCCAGAGCCAATTATATTGAATATTCTTGATAATTCAATTGTTTTTTACTTAATCCTCTCCGAAGAAATTGGTGGCCACTCTTGATCCAAACAAGAGTAGAACCCTCAATCCCTCAAGCCAAAGGAAAGCTTACAAACTAAATGTAAGCTAAAATTTCTACTTTTTAATTTCAAATCTATGGTTTTCAGATTTTCTTTTTTTCTTTTTTTTTTTGAAAAAACGATCCTTCTATTAGTTAATGAGAAAACGCCATAAGGCTACAAAGCTCACCTCACAAGGAGGGATAATAAACACAGTGAACACCGGAGCTCCACCCCGTGGCTGGCCGCTCTCTGGGGGGGGCTACCTAGTAGTACATGCGGGAGGTGAGAAGAGCCAAACTGGAGGCCTGTAGTGCCAAGTAACATCCTCGCCCCTCGCGATGAGGAAAGCGCCAGGTTGCCAAGTGCGGAGGAACGCCTTGCGGCGACCTCTCATGCGATCCAAGTCGCCCTGAAGTTTCCCCCAGTGCCCTCTCAAGGTGTGAATGATGTCCACCCAGAGGGCCTGTATGACCTCCGCCGGTGGAGTCGCCTGGCGGTCTATGGCCTCCCTGCATCGGGTTTTCCATATGTGCCAAGCCGTCATGCTGCTGATCATCTCCCATCTGTGCCCGTCCCCCTCCTGGGAGACTGCCGAAGAGAAGTCTGGTGTCGGAACCACCGCCATCGCCCTGTCAGAGACCTGGATGGTCACACTGCCAGGGACGTCCTCGTATCCAAGGGCCGCGCTGCTGTCCGTGGCCCAAGCCACCGCACCCCACGTCACCATCATCTCACCTGGCGAGCCTACAAAAACCATCCTGAGAGCGCGCTGCCAGACCTGCTGTGCCTGTGGGCAATCCCATAAGCAGTGCCGCTGCGACTCCTGTGCATGGCCGCACCGAGGGCAGGACGCTGGGTGTCTGCCAAAAGCTAGCCAAGCCCCCACAGCCAGTCCTCTATGCGCTGTAAGCCAGAGAAAAAGCGTCACCTTCCGGGGCCGGAAGCTGGCCCAAAGGCGCTGCCAGAAGTCCCTAAGGAAGGCAGGGGAGAGCCCCTATCGCCGCCAATGCTCGGCCGCCGTCGGGGTGCCCGCTATCCTGTGCCTCTGGATCCGCCGCCCCAGCCTCGCTGTGTACTGAAAAAAGGGGGTGCCTGGGCTGGTAGGGGCCGAGTAGGGATCTCGCCAAAGCCACTCGCCTGAATCCCACTGGAAGGCGAATAAGAGGCCTACTGTCCCAAGCCCATAATCTCCAAGAATAGTCCTCCCCTATCGAGGCCGGTGAGGGGTCTACATGCCACTGTCTCTGATGAAAGCCGACCACCCGCACCCTCTGAAAGATACAACCCTGGAACTCATCCAAATCTAGTCGGGTCCTCTGAAGCTGGCCTCCCTCTCCCACCTCGAAGGTGAGTGGGGCGACTCTCTCTGCTGAGCCGCAGACCGCTAGAAGGATCTCATGCCGAGTAAAGACGCCCATCCACTGTGGAGGTGGAGGGTCCTGTACTGGAGTCCGCCACTCCCGGGGGATGGCCGCCTCAATGTCCTGCCTCATCAACTCTTTGCCCCTCATCCCGCTGAGTCTCCTCTCCTGAACCTCTAGAGGCAGCTGCTGAAAACATATCCAGTCGTCTAGGGACTGGGCTGGGCCGGAGCTCAATGGGCCCCACGACACGTGAGATCGCGATCCAACCATATGACCACTGGGAAGTCGGATCAAGGGGTTCCAGATCAATGGCTGCCTCAGGCGCTCCTCATCGGTGCCCGGGGGAGTCTGGAAGAGTGACGGCCTCAGATGCTCCCAGGCCCTCAGAAGGCTAGCTGCAAAACGCTCCTCGAAGCCAAGGCCCACTCATCTGGATCGCTGCTCTGTAAAGATCCACCTGATGCTGGGGGTCCAGGGGCCGCTAAGAGAAGGAGTGCGGTTGAGAATCCTGGAAACAAGAAACTCCTTCCACGGCTCAGCGCGCCTGGTAGGAGGCCACGAACCACCAACTTGCCAAGCAAAGCTCGGCTCTGACAAATAGGATCAACTATGCCCAGGCCGCCTCTCTCCCTCGTGATCACAGCCCATGCCACCTTGGCCCTGGCGGGCCGCCCATCGCCACCGGACCAAAGAAAGTTCCTGATGAGCCTCTGCACCTGGCCAATGCACGCCCGAGAGAAGGCCCAGCAAGAAGTGATGTACCACATGGTAGCAAGCAGAACCTGGTTGGCCACAACCACTCGGCCAGCCAGAGATAAACGAGCGGTACTCCAATACAGAAGCTTCTTCCGAATGCTCAGAAGAAGGGGGGCTATCTGCTGCTCCGGAGATATGTCAATGCCCACATAGCATCCCAAATAGCGCACTGTAGTGCCGGGGGGCAGCCACTGAAACCCATCAACTGGCCTCCAAGTCGGGGGGGGGCCCAGAACTGACCCACAACCCACACGACTTGTGCCAGTTGATCAAAGCGCCCGAAGCTCTGCAAAACCTGTCCATGGCTGAGGCGAAGCGGCGGAGGTTCTCCTCCCCTCCCTGAAGATAGAGGGCAGTGTCATCCGCAAACTCCGAGTCTAGGAGCTCCTCCGAGGTGCGGATGGGGAGCTGGAGGCCCCGCAAACCTGTATCCTGTGCCGTCAAGAAAGTGCTCATGGCCTCTGCCACAAAAAGAAAAAGAAAGGGCGCCAAGGGGCACCCCTGCCGCACCGATCGCGAGAGCTGGAACCTCTCTCCGCGCACGCCCTGTATCAGCACCCGGCTTTGAGCCGATGTGTAGAGTGCAGAGACCCCTCAGATCCACTGAGGGGGGAAGCCCATCCTCTCCATAGTGCCTTCCAAGAAGGCCCAGTCCACCCGATCATATGCCTTCTCGAAGTCGAGAAGGAGCACTGCCAGATCCTCCTGCCGAAATCTAGCCAAAGCCGTAGCCTCCCAGAAAGAGAAGATGTTATCCAGGATGCTCCTATCCTGGATGAAGCCTGTCTACGTGGAGTGGATGATGTCCGGAAGGTGAGGCTGAAGCCGCCTGCTGATCGCCTTAGCTAGGACCTTGTAGGCCGTGCCTAGCAAGGTGATCGGTCTCCACTGTCTAATCTCCAGTCTGTCTCCTCCCTCTTTGGGGATCAAGTGAATCAACCCTTCTGCCATGCTGTCCGGCATGTCTCCCGACTCCATGATCTCCTGGAATGCCAATCTGAAACCCCTATGCAAGAGACCCCAGTACCTCTGGAAGAAAGCCACTGAGAGACCGTCCTCTCCTGGGCATTTGCCCCGAGGAAGTGCCTGAAGAGCCGCCTCCAGTTCCGTATCCGAGAAGGGGGAGAGAAGGGAGTGCTGCAAATGGGCCGGCACAACCGGTCTCGTGAAGCTCCAGACTGCCTCCCGAGCCTCTCTCACCCTGCTGGCTCAGCAGAGAGCAG
This sequence comes from Cibotium barometz, assembly GCF_041138505.1. Taxonomy (NCBI): domain Eukaryota; kingdom Viridiplantae; phylum Streptophyta; class Polypodiopsida; order Cyatheales; family Cibotiaceae; genus Cibotium; species Cibotium barometz. Next base: position 1,407,474 of record NC_141055.1, read on the forward strand.
ATCCCTGTAAAAATCTGTGGCGATCGCCCGAACTCTGGGGGGATCCACCACTACCTGGCCATCAGCCTGCCGAAGACGCCTAAGACCCTCTCGTCTGAAGCGAGGCCCTGTCGCCTCAAAGAAATCTCGAGTCACTCTGTCTCCAGCCTGTGTCCAAAAAGAAGCCCGTGCATGGAATCGGAACTCCACCCTCCTCTCCTCGATGGATCTGATCTCTGTGCGAGCTAACTCCATCTGCTCTGAAATCCAAGGGCTCGTAGGATCCCTCTCCTGAAGTCTCTGAAGGGAAGCTAGACTCCTCCGCAGGCTCCTCTCCTGCTCTCTGAAAGCCTCCAGACGGTCCAGGGCAGCCTGTCTGAGCATCCTACTGATCTCCTGCAAACCCCTGTCAAGATTGCTGGCTGCCGATCCTCTCCTGAACTGAAGCTCCTGCCATACCTGCTCAACTCTGGTCGCAATCTCGGGCTCCTCTATAAGACAATCTGGAATCCGGACGCTCTGGCCTCGCTCTCCTCTCGTAGGGTCCTCGATCTGGAGAAGCACTGGAAAGTGGTCTGAAAACGAGGAGCCTGCAAGTATACCCACAGTGCCACCTCTATCGCAAGCCCACTCATCAATGTAAAACCTGTCGATGCGGGAAAGGTTAACTCCTGTGGCCCGTCTATCCGAGCGCGAGAAAGATAAACTCCCCTGCAACCTGCCAAACTCCGAGAGAGTCCACGGATCCTGGCCTCTCACCTGCAGCACTAGTTCCTCCCAGGCAGCGAGCTCCGGCCCATGGATGGTCTCCTGGCTGCCCCCCATCCTGTCCTCTGCATCCTCCAGCATGTTGCAATCCCCCCCTAGGCACCAATGGTCTGCCATGGGGAGGGACTGCCTAATGGTGCTCCAGAACTCAGCTCTCCCGGTCGCCCCATTAGGGGCGTAGAAGTTGAGGAAGCCAATGCGGTCTTCCCCAACCCGAAGGATGATCCACTGCGCTCGACCCTGGACCAGAGTGCCAGAATCCACAACCTCGGATAGAAGCTGCTCGCTGACTGAGATGCATACTCCACCCTGGTTCCCCTGGGAGCCATATGCCGGTGACCAAAAAGTGTGACTCCTGCCTGGCAAGATCTTCCCGCAGGTACGGGTACGCCCGACAGAAAGGTGGTGCTCCTGGATGAAAAGGATATCTATGGGTCCTCCAACGAGAGCCCTCTGGATCTCCTGGCGAAGTCTGCCCCGACCAATGTAGCAGCGAGGTCCACCAAGACCCTGGATGTTCCATGAGAGGATCCTCATGGATAAGCTATGGCAAGTGAAGCAACCGCCCCCCACTGGCTCACCCCTCTCAGCCGGCCCGGATGAGCTGCCCTCCACTCTGTGAGTCTTGGGCGCCCGCTTGGAGGGAGAATAGTCACTGTCTGTCCGGGTGCGGAGTCTCTCCAAAAAGAGGGTGACCTGTCTCTGTGTCTAGCCCCACTCCACCTTCGCCCTGTCTAGGGCATAGACGTGAGACCAATCCTCTGCATATATGTATCTAAAGGTAGGCTGCATCCTCGGGGCGGCGTGGAGGAGGATTAGTAGCACCGCCTCAACTGAGGTGTGGACTGGATCCGCCCGCCAATCTCCTATACCAAACAAGCTCTGCCCCGGGGCAGTGGGTGGTCTGGAGGAGTATCCTGGAGAGGCCGAGGGAGGGATGGTGGCTCGCGGAGAGGAGGGGGGAGAGCGAGGAGAGGATGGTGAGGCATCTGCCAGAGGAGAGGTGTCAGGGGGGGCCGCCGGGGGAGGCGGGAGCGGGGTGGCTGGGGGGGGGGGAGAGGGGGTGTGGAAGGAGTGCTCTCCGAGTGAGGGGAAGAGGGGCCGGGGGTCGCAGAGTGCGGCCCGGGATCCTCAGGAATCTGCTCCATGGAGGGGGCGGGGCTCCCCGAGGGGGGAGGCGGGAGCGGGGTCTCCACGTGGGGGGCTCCACCGGCGGCCTCAACGAGCACTGAGACTGAATCCTCGTCCATCGGGGTGGGACCTGCTGGCCGCCTATCCCTGACTGGAGCATAAGTGCGGGTAGGTGCCTGGACGCCAGTCGGAGTCACCTGTCCGCCAGCCTGTGCTGCCTGCTGGCGTCTGCGACGGTCCCTGCGGGCCGGGCGTTTCCGCCGGCGAACCTCCTGCCATCCGCCAGCCTCCTGGGTCTGCGCGGCATCCTCCGCCGAGGCCTGCTCGTCAGATGATGGCGCCTGCTGAGACGAGCCAGGGATGTCTGGTCTCTGAGGTGGATGGCCACCCCTCGGGCCTCTTTAAGGGGGTCCAGAGGCGGCAGAGCGTGAAGGATGAACCCCCTTGCGGGGACAGGCGCGTGCGAGGTGGCCCATCTCCCGACAGATGTAGCACTGGCCGGGAAGGCCCGAATACTCCACGCGCTCTATCAGATGTCCTCCAGAAAGACAAGGGAGGAGGATCGTCTTCGGGAGGGACTCCGGTGACGGAACCACAACACGAATGGCGGGGAGTCCTGCTGCCCGAGCTATCACTGAAGCCGCTGTCTGAGGCGTCTCCAGCACCTGCCCGAACGCCTTGCCAATGGATGACAAGAGGGGCAAGCACTCCCTGCGGAGTCCAGGAAAGCAGATAGTGATGGGGAAACCTGTCGCGCCTGCTAGTGGGTCAGAAGCGGGGTCGAAACCGTGAGTCCATCGCACCAGGAACGCCCGGGATGAGCGGAGGGCAATGGGGCTCCGAGCCAGCACCGTCTGAGCTGCCGGGGGGGACTCGAAATCCACCTGGTAGTAGCCACGTCCCAAAAAATCGACGCTGACGATCTTGGCAGGCACGCCAACGAGGCTACCTTGCAGAAGGTCGCGAAGCTCTCTCCGCATCGGATGGCTACCCACTATCTTGCAGACCAAGGAGGAGGCCTCAAGAGCGGATACTGTGGAAACAAACAACTGATGATCTGCATCTGTGAACTCCAGACGAAGACCGGAATCGGCAGGGGTAGTCGGAGCGGCTTCCATGGAGTCCTCCAGAGAGAAAAGGCCAGAGACCGGGGTCACCAACGGGAGGGACACAGCCCTACGAGGAAACGGAGAGGCGGAAGGAGAGAGGATAGCGGGGGCAGAGCGGGGGGGGGGGGGGGGGGGGAGGGGGGAGCTGAGGCGGGGGAGCTAGCGGTGGGAGGAGGGGCGAGACGGGAGGTGAGGGAGAAGGCGGGGGGAAGAGCCGCGAAGCGGAGGAGAAGACGGGGGGGGAGAGATGGCGGGGGAGGAAGCGAGGAAGGAGGCGGGGGGGGAGAGATGGCGGGGGAGGAAGCGAGGAAGGAGGCGGGGGAGGAGAAGGTGGGGGGGGGAGAGATGGCGGGGGAGGAAGCGAGGAAGGAGGCGAGGGAGAGAGGCGGAGGAGATGGAGAGGGACAGGCGGGGGGGAGGGAGAGGGGGGCGCGCGACGGCGAGAAGCAGCAGGGAGACGGGAGGGGGATGAGGTGGAGCTCGCAGGAGCAGATGCTTCAGTTACCACGTTTTGGTTTTCAGATTTCCTTGTTTTTTATAGTTGATTAAAGTAGCTTCTTATGCTATGCCTTGATGAAAAGGACATCCCCTTCTCTTCTTTACAATTCAGCCTTTCTTTATCCTAGAATGATTAACAAATAAATTGATTAAACTTTTCTTATTGTTTACTCATTGAAATTGAAAATTGTGTAGATTAGAGTCTTTTATATCTTATTGGGTTAATTTAAATAGAAAATAGAATGTTAAAAATTGAGAAATGATCAGTCATACAAAGGAGGTTATGGCAAAATTTTCTTGAATTTTGTGGAAAAGAAAGCTTATTTTTATGTTATTCTAAAAGAGTAATTCCCACCGTTTGTGCATTCTAAAAGAAATATTCTTATTTACTGCATATACATATTCACTTGTGAATATGCATGGATATCACTAATATTAATTATTGAAATTAATTTCTATGCATAGAAAGATGCATAATAAAAAAAAATATTATAAAAGTGTTATTTTCATTGAATTTAATTTCTATGCATAGAAAGATGCATAATGAAAAGTTTTTTATTATAAAAAAGTTGTTTTCATTGAATTTATTTTTTATGAATAGAACGATGCATAATGAATTTTTTTTAATTATAAAAGTGTTATTTTCATTGAATTTAAATTCTATGCATAGAAAGATGCATAATGAAAATTTTTATTATAAAAGTGTTGTTTTCATTGAATTTAAATTTTATGCATAGAAAGATGCATAAAAGTAATTTTATTATAAAAGCGTTATTCGTGTAAAAATTAATTTTTATGCATAAATAGATGCATAAAGAAATTCTTTTTATTTTAAAAGTGTTATTCCTATTAAAATTGATTTTTATGCATAAATAGATGCGTAAAGAATTTTTATATCAAAATTAGATTTCTCTTTAATTCTATGTTTAATTTCTATGAGTATTTGATAAATGAATAAGTAAATACTCTGAGAGAGAAATTTCTATCGTTTTATATTCACTCGGATTGTAAAGAGAAAATTCAAAAAATCTATCGAAGTCAAAATATTCGATAAATGATTAATTTATTCTTCATCGAAATTCGTAATTAATTTAGAAATCAGTTAGGTGAATATTCAATGAATGAAATTCAGTAAAATAGTAACTGAAATATCACTCCTTTTCGAGAAAGATAGTTCATGAAAAATCCTATCAGACTCAAACGCTGAATCAAACTATGTATGTGACCAAGACCAAACTCTTTCGTCAGTTTCAAGGAAAGAAGATGTGACCAGTTCAGGAAAATACACTCAAAACTCTTGCCAAATCTGAAACTAAGTTTGAGACCCTTCGAACTGATCTGTGGATCACGGTTTTACAGAATTCGAAGAATTCTGTTATGAAATTCAGAAATTTGATCAAGAAGTTTTGGGGATACTGATTTAAGATATACTCATTGTATTCAAAAGAAAATCAAACTGAAAACTTGCATAGAAACCCTGTTTTCTTAAAGGACTGTCTTACGCCAGAATGCTGGAGGGAGTATTTGCTATGTGTTTTTATAAGGGAAGTTCGGTTGCAACAGCAAGCGGGGAGTGTTCAAAGAACAGCTCACGCGACAGAGCCTACCCAAGTCTTGACCAGCCTCGGTACGGTTAAAATGGTGCGCTTCCGGTACGATGGACGAGGGCCGATGAAGCGGTCCCTGAGTGAAGTGCCAGAACACCTAAGGAGGATCCTGGAGAGTTCTGACCAGGCGATGCACGGGCTCGCGGTGCCTAGGCCACCCATGCGTATGTCGTGGAAGATTGTATGATGGACAAATGATTATTATAATCTGTTACTAGATCTCGTTTTGCTGACAAGCTAGTCTCAAAGCAGAGTCCAAAGTGATTCTGTTTTTTTTTTAGAAACAAGGGACTGGATGGAATTTTTGAGTTATGACATCTGCAATCAATAACTGTTTGTCAATGGATTGTTTTGTAAGTTAAAGTTTTAAAGAGGAGTGTGTTCGTATTTGTATTCGAAAGTAAAAGTTAAGAAAGGCATTCAATTATGGGTGGGTGAGTAATTGTTTGGTTCTACCGATTCCAGTGGTTGGGGGTGGTGGCTAACCCATGAGCCGGATAGAGTTAGGCTGGAATCAGTGGAGTTTTAATAATGAAATTGAATAATAGGAATACGCTTAGAACTCGAGTAGTTAAATAAAAACCTGAAGACTTCTCAAATGATTAGATCAACGGTTGTGCCTGATTGCGGTTAGGAAAAAAGCGTTGATTTCTTCAAGTTAAGTCTGTAATAGTTTTCCTTCTATTTGATTTAATCAGGTGAAGGATAGTTTAGCCTCTTGACCCCGTTAGAAAATTCGTTAAGAAAATCAAAAAGGTGAAATCGTCCCCGTTTTCCGGGTAAGGGAAATTTTCCCGGTTTCAGTTTCGGAATGACCACCAGATTAGTCTCGTGTCCGGACATTTGAGGGCGAGGCCCTGAGTGGGAAACCCTGCCCCGTGCAAGAGAAAGCTACTTCCGCTGCTATCAACCGGGATCTGGTGGCCGGCCCTTTTCTCATTGATAGAGGTGGTGATCCCACTTGGCATTACAGACCACCCCCCCTCCCCCTGTATGAGATAGCCTTCTCCTCATAGAGCGGCCAGCTAGAGGAGAAGCGTCTCTTTCCCCTTCTTTGACTACTTGATTCCCACCCTCTCATGAGGAGAGTTTGTATCTAGTCCTCCGTGGCTGTTTTTTTCAGTAACTAATAGAAGGATCTTTTCCACGAAAGAAAAAGAGTATCAATGGGTGGGCATTCTGATGCCATGTGTCCAAACTTTTTGCATGAGAAACAAGAGCTCGCAAAATTCCCCCATTTGAGCTTGATGAAAGCTTCCTGTGTGTGGAGTCCTGAAAATTCAACATCCAAGGCCACTCAGGAAGGAGTTGGTTTATCTGTATCCAAAGGATGCAAATCTACTGACACTTCCAGAACACCTAGGAGGACAAACCACTTTGCCTAGTGACTCCACCTAAAAAGGTAACGCAGGGTGCATATAAACAGGAAGCTCCGCCAACTTCCACCTACACAAGGCATCTGTGTTTGATGAAGCTTCGATAATCCTTCATAGGCAACCATGTGTATACATGCACCAGATCCACCCACACAAGGCATCTGTGTTTGATGAAGCTTTGATAATCCCTCATAGGCAACCATGTGTATACATGCACCATCTGTTGCCCAAAAAAAAGAGGTGACGTTTCCAAAATAGTTTGTTTATGCTGTTGATCAATAAGTAGAACCTCATAGAAGCCACAAGCAGCAAGGTAGCAGCCCTCAACAAAGCATCCTCCAAGCATGGCTTTAAGCCACTGCCCAATATCAGCAGTTGTAGGCATCTCCCCAAGAAAAAAAAGGATCACAGCTCTCTGCGAAAGTTTAGTTTCATTGTCGCAAGGTCTAGTAATACCTGGCCAGGAACCCACAATCGAAACTTGGGACAGGCTCATCCCATGCTTTCTTGATCTCAGTAAAACCTTCTTCAAGAGTGTCACATAAATGTTGCAGGTTGGGATTGGTGCAACGAGAGGAGCGCATCTCAAATCATCTCCTGTGTTTCTTCTCTTAGACAGAGAGGGATCTCTGCGTCTGTACAGTTCAATAGGAGAGGCCATTTCAGAGGCAGCGGCTATGAAGAAGAACAGTGTTGAAATTTGAGCATAATGATGAGCTATGGTGGATCATACACTAGAATCAACATCATTAAGAAAGTGATTAGCAAATAATTAACACGTAATTAGTGAATAGTTAGCAGATAGATTAATGTAGGCATGGATACTCAAAAACCAGCAAATTCTCATTAGGGCTATGCCTCAATTTATAGAGTTTACATCAAGCATCAAATCCCATTGATTTCTCCATGATTCACTCCCAGAATATCTCCACCTCTTGCCTGATTCTCTCCACCTCTTCTCTTTTCCCTGAATATCTCCCAGAATATCTCCACACTCCTAAATTCCCTCATGCTACCCATTATTCTCTCCCAGTAGATTCTTCTCACCTTTTCACAAGTTCTTTCACAATTACATCTCCTCTTTTACAGCCTCTATCCAAGAGCTTGTTCCCACACACACCCTATTCACTTGTATTTTCAACACCTCCCCTCAAGTGAATACTCCTAGAACACCTAGACCCTATACCAAGTTTGCCTCCCCTTACTTGGTAGTCCGCGACCAGTGTCTACTCCTCCCCTCAAGTTATCTCAGCACACCTGGACCCTGTATCAAGTTTCTCTCTTACTTGACAGTCCGCGACCAGTGCCTCAAGTCCCTAAACTCCATAGTCCTTGACACTCGCTCTCTCTCTATGTGTCCAAGGCTTACTATAGTTGCCCGCGACCTTGACTAAAGTGCTCACACATACATCTCTCTACCACGTGGCCTACATCATCGGTGGCTCAGAGGTGGTTTTACTTTGTTGGGGCAGGTTACATTGGGTTGTGGGGTCTCTCTCTCTCTTTTTCTCTCTCAGAGATTTTCACATGGCTCCTCACTCTTTGGAGCCTCACATCTTCTCTTGTCTTCACTCTTCTTCTCGTGGCAGCATCTCTCCACGCGTCCGTCTCTTCTTTCAGTCTTCTCTGGGCAGCTTCTCTTCTTGTGGCAGCTTCTCTTCTCGTGTCCATGTCTTCCTTCAGGTCTTCTTCTCGGTGTGGATCCTCTTCTTGGGAAGAGATATTCTTTTTCTTTCATGGCTGGGGCCATGAGCTTGTCCGTCAGGTCTTTTTGCTCCATGTGAGCAACATGTTTCAATGTTTTGCTGACAGTTCCTTTGGGCTTTTTATGTTTATCTTTTGTCATTATGCAATGCAAACCCAAAAATATGCGGGAGGTCTTACCTCTTGCCTTATTCTGGACAAGGGCAGTGTCTGTTCCCATTTTTACACTGATGCAATGTGCCCAATACATAATGCGTATAGCATTCATTCTCATGCACATTCCAAATGCAACTCTGGCTGTGAATAATCTTGAATTTGAGTGAGATTTACAGGCATTAACCAAGGGTTAAATGCAAAATGATGATTTTCACAATTTTATCAGCACAATTTTCCCAGAAATTACATTAAATCAAGGGTAACCAATTTGTACAGGATGGTTGGAGTATCAAACCAACTCCGATTTGAAATCTGAAGTTATAGGGATCTGTATCAGATACCTAATGGTTAATTTGAACCCTCAATTGCACCAAAGTACAGTGATTAGCACTGATTAATCACTGATTAGTAAATTAATGCTCTGGTTTGTGTGCAGAAAACAGAGTATGCGGGGAGTCCAGATCTGGTACCTTCCACTTCAAATGAGCTCAAATGCTTTCAAAGGCATCAATAGCAATGAGTCTAGTAGAGGATTAAGCCAAGAAACACAAGATTTGACCAAATAATGAAAGCTTAATCTCTGTTTTACCAAAGTCACCTGCAGATTTGATGAAGAGCTTTGATCTCAATGTAGACTTGATGAAATTGATTTCTGTCTTCACCAGCTTGTAGAGCATGCTTGATTACCCCTTGGGCTAAGAGGAATTAGAAAGATTTGAACTGATGAGCTCAAGATCTGCAGTTTCCTTCAGAAAAACGGCGCCTGCTAATTAGCGAAAATTCGCTGCTTCCGCCGGCGGTTTGCTGCGTGGAGTAGATGGGCTTGAAGCTAGGGATGTTAGCTAGCTTGTGTATAAAGCTTGTGCCCTAATTTTATGTGTGCAAGGTGCTAGAGACCCTCCACTGGCTGGGGGTGAAGGGGAAGATGAAGAACTCACTAAAAATTGATTTTTTTTGCTAATTACATACTAATCCTAATTAATTCACTAATGGGCTCATAAATCTAGTTGATTCTAGGCATGGCTCTGATACCATGTTGAAATTTGAGCATAATGATGAGCTATGGTGGATCATACACTAGAATCAACATCATTAAGAAAGTGATTAGCAAATAATTAATACGTAATTAGTGAATAATTAGCAGCTAGATTAATGTAGGCATGGATACTCAAAAACCAGCAAATTCTCATTAGGGCTATGCCTCAATTTATAGAGTTTACATCAAGCATCAAATCCCATTGATTTCTCCATGATTCACTCCCAGAATATCTCCACCTCTTGCCTGATTCTCTCCACCTCTTCTCTTTTCCCTGAATATCTCCCAGAATATCTCCACACTCCTAAATTCCCTCATGCTACCCATTATTCTCTCCCAGTAGATTCTTCTCACCTTTTCACAAGTTCTTTCACAATTACATCTCCTCTTTTACAGCCTCTATCCAAGAGCTTGTTCCCACACACACCCTATTCACTTGTATTTTCAACAAACAGATTGGCTTCAGCAAAGGCGAGGCAGGGGAGGGGACACGAGGCAACCACCCGGCAGCAAGAGCAGGCGACAGCCAGCAAATACAGGAGATGGCCAACAGACGGATAAGGTCGATAGCCAGCAGCTACTACAGGCAACAGTGAGCTGCAGATAAGGAGGTCGATGGCAGGCAGGAATAGGTCTACCACGAACAGGAACACGCGACACTCAACACACATACCACTCTCTCTCTCTCTCTCTCTCTCTCTCTCTCCCTCTCTCTTGTGGTAGTATTCAGTGGGCCAGTGTTTTCGATGAGGAGAGCAGCAGAGACTAGATTGACTAGAGCACATGCAGCCCTGGGTGGTTTGGAGAGGATGTGTTCGTCGCAGGTTCAGTTTCAGGAACCTCGAACGAAACTTTGGCTTTTTGACACTCTAGTGACATCAGCTATGCTTTATGGAGTGCAGATATGGGGACCTTCAGTGGGCCATCACAGCGCACGCGGGTGGAGAGGTATGGAGAGGCCTTTGGTATCTATGATTGCTAGGATTATTAGAGCCAAGGCCTTGGTACCTCATGAGATTATTCGAGCAGAGCTGGCGGCTTCCCCTCTCGTGATTGAGGCTCTTACGAGATCAGTCTCCTACATACATGGCTTGTGGGATCTCCCCCGATACAGATATGCACGCCTCGCCCTTGAATCCTCCCGACAGTTAGCTTTACATGGAGACACGGCTTGTTGGTATGGACAGATGACATCTTGGTTCCAGGCACATGGTTTTAGCATGGACAGATTGCCTAGTATTCTCTGGAGGCACCCTCTCTCACTCTCACACGGACAAAGATTACCATCCGTCAGGATTTAGTTCAGCTGGACATTAGGAGGACATGGATACAGCCGACTGAGGAGCTGGGCACGAAGATGGCTTTCTACACAGAGCATTTTCTTCAGCTCACAACAGATGGTTTTGTGATCAGACCCAGTTACATGGATGTACACTTGTCTCATGCAGTACGATGTGCTATTGGTCAGATTCGCACATCCTCACACCAGCTTGAGATTGAGATTGGCCGATATAGAGGTATACCAGCTGAGGCCAGGATATGTCGAGTATGCCATGGGGAGCCAGAGACAGAGCTGCATTATATATGCCATTGTACTGCATACTATGAGATACGTGGTCGTTTCCACTGTTTATTCAGAGAGGGTTTTGGACCACTTTCCAGAGTCATGGGGTACCAGGACCAGAGGTGTTTGGGATTTTTCTTGCTTGAGCTGCGGAGATATAGAGATAGCCTGCTTAGGCGCACAAAGAGCCAGACTCAGAGGCACATTACAGACTTCTTTAGTCCAGCCATCACTGCGCCAGATGGACCACAGCAGCAGCAGGACATGGATACCACCCACACCAGCGGTACACTGATTGATCGTGCGATTGAGCTTGGGTGGTCCAGACGCCCACGACTATGGAGGAGGGCATCCCAGCATAGACGGAGGTTGCAGCGGCAGATTCGGATTATTCTTGCGAGACATGCGGGACACCCAATCAGGGTGCTGACCACAGAGGATATTGAGGAGATCCGCCAGCGTCCAATGCGGCACATATTATGAGATGGAGGCACCTCCATAGTGTACCCCCCCCGTCCCACATGATATTGTATCCCCTCACTGTACTCCACTTCACCTCCATAGCGTACCCCCCCCCCCTCCACGATATTCACACCCTATAAGGGTTTCTGTCTACCTTCCGGTTCCAGTTTCATTTTCTAGGTGCCAGTAGTATCATCTTTATTTTTCATTTTCTGGTTTTTTATCCAGACATTGTATCAGATCCACCATGATGTAACTTTTTGGTCTCATAGGTCATTATGGCCTTTTGAAGACGTTAATATAACATTTCATTTCTCTCTCTCTCTCTCTCACACACACACACACACAAAGTCGAAGACTTCTAGCTATCACCCAAGATGTATTCACATCCACATACAGAAAATCACTAGTAGGACCCTTACTTGCATGATTGGGTCTCATTGGCTGTATTCGACCTCTTAATAGTCATATTCTCTCTCTCTCTCTCTCTCTCTCTCTCTCTCTCTCTCTCTCTCTCACACACGCACACGCACTCCCCTGTACCCAAAAAACAGAACAGTGTGAAGTGTGTGATGCCTACCTCATATAGATCATTCGAAGCTAAACTAGCCAACGTGTTGATTGTCAATCTGAACTCTCTGCGCATGCATTCAGCAAAAGATTGAGTCCGTCCTTCCCTCACCTAAAAGCCCAAGACCAAGAGATGAGTACTTGAACCATTGTCTCTTATAGATACTAGACATTTGCAACCAGCAGAAAAAAAACCGAATATCATGCTCACTGATCGTTAAGCACTAGTGTCAGAGTAGAAATGGTTGATGCAATGCAATCATTTCTACTCTTGTGAAATGCTCATTGATCAATAAGCACTAGTGCCAGAGTAGAAATGCTTGATGCAATGCAATCATACCGAGCGAAAAGTCATCTTCACACCAGTTGGGGAAGATCTTTTGAGCACTTTGATGGATTCTTTTATCCATTCGAAACTGCTGCTTGAGCTCTCTTTAATCTGCACTCACACACAAATGCACAGCAAAACCTTACACACACAATTTTTTTCCCAGGAATACACACTCTCATTTTAGACACCCATTGTTGGCATAAACTTCCAAAAAGCAATTGAATGATGTCAATATTGATAAAATCATGCAAAAATTGGGAAGCCTGGTGATAACACACGAAAGATGAGCCACAGGATAAGAATATTTAGTCTTTCCTCAGCAGTCCAGAGATTCAACACTTGTGAAGCTTTGCTAGTGTGATACAAATCATTGCTTTGTCCGATTATGTATTGTTACATGCATTAACGAAGGGATTCCCCTAGGGACGTACCTACATTAGGGGGTGTAGAGGGCTTTGGGTCCTTTGTGTGGGATGAGGGAAAATGGCTAAGGATTGAAGCATTGGCCAGTCCAGTATGAAAAGGGCCAGATAGGGGGGACATTTGGGAGTCTCTTGGTAGGCCGAGTGTAAACTTGATTAATGGCCACCTTGCATCATCTAGAGAGTAAACGATCAGGAGCAAGGTGGTGACACAAGCAACACAGAAAGTAAATGATTGGGAGCAAGGTGGTGACACAAGTAACATAGAGAGATTTTCCAAATGCATGGTTGGGCTCTTATGTATGAGCTTGCGATACAATAGATGTTACACTGGTAAACCCGCAATCCTTCACGCAAGATTTCCTTCTTTTCGGGTTAATTTCCTTATGCTTAGCTCACACACAGCACATTCATTCTTGACCTGATCCAGCTGTGTTCTGTTCTCTGTGAGAACACTAGCCCTAAGCCACAATCCTCAACAGGTGATATTCGTCACCAGTGCATTAGCCCATCGCCTCAAGTAACTTCACATGCCCGCCTACATAGTGCCCAGAGCACGCTTCTCAAGACCCGACCGGCCACGATAGTCCACCCTCTCTCTTTCTGTGAGTTTTACATGGCACTAGCACACAAAATCACATTTCCATGCCTTTGATTAACCCTTCACCTCTCCAAACAAATTCCTTAAAGGTTTTAAAATTTTACAACCAGAAAATCCCTTTTTCAAAGGTTCACACTGCCCTAAAATTTCATGCTTCCACCATGGGAATAAATAAACTTTCAATGTGCTTCACACCCTCGCAGAGACCGTGGCTCAAGCCTTCCTGGTACGAGTACACAAACAGGTATACGTGCATGAACAATTACAAGTACACGAACAAAGAAACTTTCAATGTGGTTCACACCCTTGCAGATACCATGGCTCAAGCCTTCCTGGTACGAGTACACAAACAGGTATAGGTACATGAACAGTTACAAGTACACGAACAGGTACTAGTACGTGGTGTCAATAGTAGGTACTCAAAGGTGCCAGTTAACAGCACGTACATCTACCTTGGAACCACACTTCGGGGAGGAGAAGCTTTAAGGCCATCGCCCAAATTTCAAATCTCCAACTTACAAGCTTTCAAATCAAGGAAGTACACGTTTCATCCATTTGAAACGCGCAAAATGTTTCAAGGCCAAAAAGTTTTCGAAAACCTCATTTTCAGATACATTTCCTCCATGTTTTCTTATTGGCCTTCTCGTCGTTTTGTCGTGCACCTCTCATCTGCCTATTTTGAAGTCTACCATCGAGCTGTCACAGGAACCATTGAGATTCGAACCTATCGCCCAACTCGCCCAACTTGCTACGCGTGTGCACACCAATGACCAGGCTTGACCCTCTTCTTCTCCTTCCTTGCTTCTTTCCCTTTCCCTCCTCTTTTTCGTTTCTCTTCCACCTATTCTTCTCCTTCCGTGCTTCTTTCCCTTTCCGTCCTCTTTTTCGTTTCTCTTCCACCTCTTCTCCTCCTCCCTTGTCTTATTCTCTTCTTCTTCTTCTTCATCTACTTCTTCAATTCATCACACTATGCTTCCTACTGGTTTTTGAAAGATACACACACGTATGTGTGTGTGTGTGTGTGTGCACGCACGCGCGTGTTCAGGTCTGTGTACAGTAATCTGTGCAATCATGGCGGCTGTTTATGAAAGAAAAAGGAATTAAGAAACCAAGAAAAGACATTTCGAAGTCAACAGTGCTCACTAGCACACAAAACACACACAAATGAGCAAGAACGCAGATGAGCAAGAGCACGCAGATGAGCAAGAACAGTAAGAATGGTGAGAATACGAGAACACAAAAATAGATGAGACTAGTATTGCCAGAATGATCCCCATCACACAATCCCATATCCCTTTTGTACAATGCCGCTCGGCCTTTGGATTGGTCCAAGGGTGACCATCAAGTGGCCCTGCCGTCCTCACTACCGAGGAGCGTGGTATTCATTAAGTGAGCACAAGAGACAAGTGGTGCATCGTTGTAGTGCTAGTGCAAGTGGTGCAAGTGGTGTGCTTGGCCCAGGTGTCAATGCAATGGGCTGGACCGGTCCAAGGTAGCTGGCACTTTTGCCTGGTCCAAAAGTGAAAGACCAAGGTGGCGGCAGGAGTGGGCAGCCAGGGTGGCTACAGATCATCCAACCACTAATTGATTCACCGTCCTCGGTGAATGGCAGAGACAAGCCGACGTAGAAGATGGAGAGGCTGCCAAGACATTGGGGTGATATTTATGAGTTCAAAATAGAGATTACAATAGAGATAACTTGATCAACATGTTCAATGATATATACAATGAAATGAAATAAAATCTTACATACTAAACTTCTAATGTAACAGTAACCAAAACTGAACTAGAGGTTTTAGGTGTGACGAGGATCGGTAGAGCCATTCTGCCCTGTAGATGGGGGTCCACTAGTAGCTGCACTCTGACTCCCGGTGGAACCGGCAACAATTCTAGCCATGAGGCCTCCAAAAGCAAACTGCAGAGTCTGTCGCACAGCTTGAAACTGGGCAGCCTTCTCCCTGAGAGAGGGAAGCTGTGTAAGATCCATATCAACCATAGCAAGGTCTGACCTAGCAGACTGAAGCTCCGCCTCCAGTGTGGCGGCATGATGCAGGGATGTTGTAAGAGAAGATCTCAGAGTAGCACCTTCTGCACGAAGTTGCGTAATAGCAGTAGTAGCCTGTGCCAGGTCCTCCTAAAGATGGGTTACTTCTTGAGAGCGTAGTTGCTGGGCGGCGCAGCTCTCCATGTAACCTGGACCATTCCTTTGATAGTAGGATGAAATAATCTATCAGGTACTCAGAGTAGATGCGTGCCTCGAGGGACACACTCTTAAAGTTGCACACAAGACATGGGCGGCACGCGGAAGATCCAAAGTGTGTGGAAGCCTGGTGAAGGGAAGCTCATCCCATAAGTGATCAGGAGTGGCATATGTGAAAGGAGATTCGTGCTCCGTTAGGCCTTCTTGAGCCACATAAAGCTTTCTTCATGTCACAAAAGCGTGTACGTTTCGTGGCAGACGTGGTCAATGATGAAGGCTATGTTATCTCCTTCCAAGCAGCTCGCCGGAGGTATGGGTTAGGCATCCACTATAGGCCTCTATGGCATCTCATACGCACCCTCTTACAACCTCTTCAACCAGTGTCTCCGTTGAATCATGAGGAGCATTTGAAGGACTGGCGGGTCACTCCACCACAAGGTATAGGGTTACATGAACTAACAACTAAAAGGATCTATATCAAACTCCTTGCTCCTCCTTGGATCGCAGATCATGCTAATGCACTTTGAACAATGCACAAAACACATAGATGGTGGGGTGGTGGTTTTGAGGAGCATATGGAAAAATGGTTTGCCACTAAAAGAAAGATTGTTCCTTTGGAGATGCATTGTGGGAGTTCTGCCTACCAGTGTATTCTTGGAAAAGAAGCACATCGCAATGGCAAGATGTCACTGTTGCATGCTACGCCGATGAGACATTTGCTATGGTATTGTGATTTCTCTCGTGCCCTCCTGGACAGATTGTCGGGGCATCTTCGCACTCGATTCTCGAGGGCTCAATTCGGGAAGACATTCTGGCTTTTTGCTCGGATTCCACAACGATATACCAACTTCGCGGTATTCTTCGCATGGACTACCTTTTGGGCACTGTGGAGAATATGGCAAAATAGAAATAAGATGCATTATGGACACATTCCTCTTGATCAATATGCCTACTTCCGACGCTTGTTGAGATAGTCTCTACATGACTGCCGAAACTTGCAACAAATAGACGACAAGCAATACATGACCTTCTTTGACTGCTTCTAGGCAGTCACATCCCTGGCCCCAATATAGGGGCCTCAGTTGTATCATGATGTTCTGTTTGTGGGTTTTCACCTCGCAATGAGGTTTCCCATTGGTATAAGGAATTACTATACAAAAAAAGTGTGTGTGTGTAGTATGTGCACGCGCTGTGTGCGCGCGCGCTTCTATACCATGTCCAAAATCAGCTGCTTCTTTTTGTTGTTCATGTCGACCCTTTTTTATTTTTTTGTAGATCACTTTACCGGACTTTCAAAGATTCTTATGATCTTGGAGATCTTGCATTTCCGCAGTTTGAGGTGTTTTTCCACTATTTCTAATCTAAGTCCTGGCTGTCCCACTCTGGGACAGCTATGAATGTACATTACTCTTATTAATGAAGAAGCGGTGGTTTCAATTTGAAAAAAATGTGTGCTGCTTGCTACTATCAACCTGTTCCACATGTTCCTACTCGCCGTTGACCTCCTTCGTCGCCTGCACCTGCTAGCCTGCATAGACACAGAGACCCTCTGTAGAGTCTAAGAGAAGAAACACAGGAGGAAGCTCCCAACGATATGAGATGTTCTCCTCTCCTTGCACCAATCCTGACCTGCAACATTTCTATGACACTCTTGAAGAAGGTTTTGCTGACATCAAGAAAGCATGGGATGAGCCTGTCTATGAGTTTCGATTGTGGGTTCCTCGCTAGGTATTACTAGGCCCTTGTGATGAAACTTTCACTGAGAGCTGTGATCCTTTTCTTTCCTAGGAAGATGCCTGCAGGCTGTGATGTTGGGTAGTGGCTTAAAGCCATGCTTGGAGGATACTGTGTTGAGGGCTGCTACCTTGCTGCTAGTGGCTTCTATGAGATTCTACTGATCCACAGTATAAACAAACTATTTTGGAAAAGCCCCCTCTTGTTTTTGGGCAACAGATGGTGCATGTATACCCATGGTCGCCTACAAAGGATTATCAAAGCTTCATCAAACAAAGATGCCCTATGTGGGTGGAAATTGCAAAGCTTCCTATTAATATGCACCCTGGTTTACCTTTTCTGGCGGAGTCGCTCGGCAAAGCGGTTTGCCCTCCTAGGTCTTCAAGAAGTGTCAATAGATTTTGCATCCTTTGAGATATAGATAAACCAACTCCTTCCCGAGTGGCCTTGGATGTTGAATTGCGAAGACTTCAGACGTGTACACAAAGTTTTTCTTTAAGCTCAAATGGGGGAATTTTGTAAGCTCTTGTTTCACATGCAAAAATTTTGGACACATGGCATCAGAATGCCCATTGGTACTCTTGCAGCCGCTAGTAGCGACAATGCCACCTTGAGAGGTCGTTCCTATTATACCCATGCAATAGCAAAAGGGAGAAAATGTGGCACAGGCCCTAAATGTCATCCTAGATGAGGGAAAAGAAAAAATTGGCACGGCAAGCCCTCCTATTATAAAGGAAAAAGAAAAGGAAAAACAAGAGCCAAATGCATAGCAAGACACCAGACAGAGACCTGTAGTGTCTCCTAATTGGAGAGAATGACCCTCTATAGCGGGGTGAACTTTTGGGGTGGCTGATATCTCAAATAATGTTACAGGTGTGGGCAGAATGTGCAGAATGTGGGCTGCAGTTGTTGTGAGGGGTAACCCCTTGTTTGCACACACTATGACAAATCCTAATGTATCTATTGGTACTGACACTCTTTTACATGCAAGCAACGTTCATGATGATATTCCACATTATACATTGCATAGTGATACAAGGAGCCATGCAGCCATGCAAGTTGAAGGGTGACCTGTTTTGCTTACACTTGTTGTAAATATGTATATACCAATCAAATGCTTTACATAATGTGCAGGGCCTCAGTGATGCAAATAAATGGAGGCTCCTTTGGTCTTATGTAAATACCATGCAGCCACATATAGTTTGTTTACAAGAGCATAACCGAGCATGCTTTTGCTGGAAGACATGGGATTTTCTCTGGTTATCATGTCTTGTATGCGGAAAAGCAAGCTTTTTTTGATACTCTTATCATGGTTAGACATGAACTTCAGCCTCAATTGGCATACAATGATTCTAATGGCAAATGGATTGTTGTGCGATGTATGATTGTCGGTGAGCTATATGAATTTGCTAGTGTTTATGCCTCACAAACTTCAACGAGCACGGCTGCAATGTGGTAGTCTTATCAAACATATATATGGCTATCAAATGCTTTTATTACAAGGGATTTTAACAATTCACCTACTTATGCTGACAATTCGTCTCATCATTCTCATATGATGCACATTGAGAAACAAATGTGGGATCAAACCCTGACTCTTTTGGATGCATGAGATTCGTGGACACATCTAATGCCTCTGCAGTCGGGCTTTACTTTTCATCATAATGCACTTGCAAACTACTAGGCACGTTTGGACAGATGGTATCTTCTGTAATATGATGCATATACTTGCAAAATGTGGATTGACCATACATTGAGGCTTTCGGATCATGTGCCTGCATGGCTTGGGCTATATTTGGAAGAATTGGATGATGCTCTCAAAAATTTGGGTAAATGGAAGTCCCCAAGATGGGATGGGCTTACGGTGGAGTTTTTTCATGCATTTTGGGATGTTCTAAAACACCCCATCCTCTTAATGGTCAATTATTGCTGGTCTATTGGACAGTTGCAATATTCCTTGAAAGAAGGCTTACTTAAATTTTTGCCCAAAAAACAGCTTTGTGAAGGTTTAGCGGATTGGCATCCCATCTCTCTAATGCGTGTGGTGTACAAGCTTGTCACTAAGATGCTTGTGAATAGAATCAAATGTATGCTGCATGCTAGCCTTCATCCCAATCAATATGATTTTGTCCCAACAAGGCAAATTATGGACAATATAGCCAATGCTTGTATAGGCATTGAATATGCCAAATACGTGCACCATGATGCCCTCATCCTGCAGGTAGACATAGCTAAAGCCTTTGATTCTGTTCAATGGGATTTCATAGCGCAGGTAATGGATAGAATGGGATTTGGGTGCAAAATGAAAAATGTTGTTGTCTGATTGTATCAAGAAGGTACAACGAAATGCATTTTGGGAAGTGAACTTTCAGCCACTTGGAAGTTAGGCAAATCTGTCAGACAGGGATGTTCGCTCAGTGCCCTACTATATGTTACTGCTACACATCCGATGCTCCTGTATATGGATAAGCTGTTCACAGGATAGCCTACTACATGGAATTTCCATGGGGAGTGGAACCAAGTTTGTGGCTAAAGCCTGTGTCAATGATTCTTTCTTTTTTCCTCAGAACACATAGCCTGATGTGAGGGGAATCATGCAAGCTTTCTTCTTTCCTCGGAACAAGTTTGTGGCTAAAGCCTATGCCAATGATTCTTTCTTTTTTCCTCGGAACACAGAGCCTTATGTGAGGGGAATCATGCAAGCTTTGTCACTTTATGGGTTGGCTACTGGGCTGAACGTCAACTTTTCAAAATCAAAACTGTTACAGCTAACACATTATGATTGGCCTAGATTACTCTTGCCACAACAAGTTGTGCCACCTAATCAGATAGTCAGACATCTTGGATACCCCATTGGTTGGGAGATCTCCCTCAAAGAAGAGACCGAGTGGGTGATGCAAAAGCTACATCACAAGATTGAATTTTGGAAGATGTCTTCATGGCCATTGCATGTACGTATGTGTATACTCCAGTCTATAATCATGGCGTATGTGCAACTCTTTCTTCCTTTTCTACCTTGGTCTCACAGACAGATTGACATTTTCATGTCTAAAGCCCTGGAATGCTTGTGGAAAACAATTTCCACAAAAGCGGACAGAAAAGCCCTTGGTCTGTTGAAGAAAGATTTGGTTTGCTCGCCTAAGATGCATGGTGGTCTTAATATTCTCAATATCCATTATCATGTCCTCGCAAGGAAGGCGATGCTTCTACTTGATTTTATGGCACAGACAAAGCCATGGGCTTGCATGTTGGGTAGTATGTGTGTCTCCATGCGTACAAAAGCAAATGGACTTTGGGTCACCCGTTATGTATGATATAGTTTTTGAACATTTTAATGGCAAAATCACGGGTTCTATTTATGCTACTGCTCTTATTCAAGAGTGGAAAGCTTTGTTACACCACTTACATTGGACGCACCGGCCCACAAACCAAGGAAATTCTCTGACTATGGAGAACATTCATTGGAGTAGGATGTTTGAAGTGCCTCTTGCATTATCCCAGCCAAGGAAGGTCTATAACCTTTCCGTGCTTGGAATTCGCCACATACGGGATGTTATTGATGAGCATGGTATGGTTTTCTGATCAGACATTGTCATTTCGGATTGCATCATCGGTCAATTTGGAGGGTCATTATGGAAATGATGCAACCATTGCAGTCAATGCACACGCTTCAAGAACAAGACAAACTTATAGACTAGCTTTTTGACAGGCACCTTCTTGGATATACACCTCGTCCTTCTCATCAGCTCTCAATTTCTAGGGCATACAACTTCCATTTGCCCTTGCGCCCAAAAATTGGAGAGCTCGCTTCTCTGCGGCTCGAGGTGTTTGCCCGTTGTTTCTGATCTGAATCGTTAGTGTCCCATTTTGGGACAGCTATGAATGTACACTACTTTTATTACTGTAGTGATTTCACTAAAAAAAAGTGTGTGTGTGTGTGTGTGTGTATACATAAGTATGAGTTTATATGCTCGCGAAAATGCATGGAGGGCTTAACGTTTTTAATACCCATTATCATGTTCTGGAACGCAAAGCCACTCTACTTCTGACTTAACTCGGATGCTTATGATTGTAACTGTCTGCTTTAATGTGACTTAAACCTAAACAAAACCTGGCATAGTAAATTGCCACTCAAATCTAGATCGTTTTTATGGCGATGCTTGTTGCTACCAGTTGGAAATGCCCTTCTTGTCGTTGCATAAAGGAAACATTGATGCATCTTCTTTGGTCTTGACCGCAGACCAAAAGTTTCCTTCGGGTGCTTAAGTGACGTGAACCTGCGCTGCTGCCCCCGCCTGCCCTCTATTGCCTCCGCCTGTTTCTTTGCTGCTCCCACCTGCCTTCGCCTGCCCATCTGCTACCTTCGCACCCCCCTTCGCCTGCCCAACTTCTGCCCTTCGCTAGCTTTTCAGTCCCCGCCTGCCCTTCAGCTACCCCGCTAGCCCCTCTGCTACCCACCGCCTGCCTTCGCCTCCCCTTTTGCTGCCCCCGCCAACCCCCCTTTTGCTGGCCCGCCTGCCCTTCAGCTGCCCCCGTCAGCCCCTCTGCTGCCCCCCGCCCGCCTTCGCCTTCCCCCTTTTGCTACCCCCGCCAGCCCCCCTTTTGCTGCCCCGCCTCCCCCTTTGCTGCCCGCCCCATGCCTTCTTCAGTCCCCGCCTACCCCTCTGCTGCCCCCGCCTGCCCCTTTGCCCTTGCTTCCCCAGCTGCTCCGCGCCTTTGCCCCCCTTCCTCTGCTCCCGTTTTCCCAGCAGCTATTTTATCTGGATTCAAGTCGGCCGCCCACTTTTCTTGATTGGTCTTATGGCTTTTTCTGCCGCAGCCAATCGCTCATCACCCCCACTGGCCAGGAGAATCATCAATTTTTCACAAGACGAGCTCACCTCTCTTCAGCACGACATTGACCTTGAGGTCCAAACTACCCTTGTTGCGAGAGTTTATGGTTCCCACCCTTCTCGTTCACAGGCCCGTGAATGGCTTTTGGTAGCTCTCCCTTCGGAGCTGATTGTGCACTTTCAGGATACTCGTTTACTTGGTCGAGGCTTCTTCCAGGTGGACTTTCATTCTTCAGAAGCTACTTCTCAGGCTTTGGCTAGCAACCCCTTTCCTCTTGGTCCTAGGAAGATTTTCTTCTTTCAGTACCAGGTGGGCTTTGATCCAGTGGTGGAGGATCAGCGCCTTACCCCAGTCTCACTACGGTTCCCTGCTCTTCCTCGGTCCTATTGGAAGCTTTTAGCTTCCATAGGGGCATCCTTTGGCCAGGTTCTAGAGGTACCAATCCTCCCGAGCTCTCCCGCCTCAGCTTCCGCAGCCGTTACCGCCACTCTTGATGGTGTACCCCGGGTCCTTGTGCTTGTTCCTGATCCATCGATTACTGATGATCATGTTATGCTTCAGAGACCTGACGGATCTCATTTCCGCCAGAGGATGGAGATTGCATGCAGACCTGACCAGTGTCGGATTTGTCATCGACAGGGTCACATTGCTAGAGATTGTCCTAGATCGAGGGGCCATGCTAGGAGGCGGCGTGGTCTTGCCCATCAGAGGCCTTCTGCAGATGCTGAGACTCCAGCTGCTCCTTTGACACAGCAGACCACATAGCGTTGGGTTGTGGTTAGGGATGGCAGGCACCCTCGGACCCCCGTACCTGCCCCTTCACCCACACTCCCTGTGGAGCACCCTAACCCCTATGCAGCTCTTGCCTCACAGGATGTTGATCCTTTCTTGGAGGATGAGGCCTTGCAGGCACATGATCTGGATCCCTCACAGGAGGATGCTGCATTACAGTTACAGGATGATTGCACCCTTGAGGATGATGTTGCACATTCACATTGTCATGGTACCTCTCCAGTTCTGAGGACTAGCCCTGGCTTTTCCCCGGAGTGGGAGAGAGAGGTAAGATTTACATCGTCAGATTTTCCCTCCCTTACCTATGCGAGACGTACTTCCGCCTCTAAAGGGGGTCCTTCGTCGACCACGAGATCAGGTCGTTCCTACTCTGCGTCTTTATGAGGATTGTCTCTTGGAACATTCAGGGTCTTGGGGGTTTTTTTCCACTTCTACGGAAACAAATTGTAAAAACCCAGCTTCATTGTACAGTCAGGTGGACCTATGGATATATCGCTCTTGCAAGAGCATAAACTGGATGCTAGTCAGTGTGGGAGATCAGGCAAGCTTCTCTCGGGACACCTTTTGGTCACCGGCTGTTGGTACCAAGGGTGGTGTTTGTATCTCTGTTTCAGCTTTGATCTTGCCTTGCATCCTTGGACATGGTGTCATTTTGCCTGTGAGAGCGCAGTGGATCCTTCTTATGCAGGGTACTACACGCATTGGTATTCTCAGTCTCTATGCTCCTAACCATAGAGGTGAGAGGATTGCCTTTTGGAAATCTCTCACTACATTGATGCCTCTTGCCAACCATTGGATTATTGGTGGGGACTTTAACATGGTTGAGATGCCAACAGATAAAAGAGGTGGACATGAGGGCTTGGTGCATCCTCTTGAAAGAGCGTCTTGGGAGAGGTTTATACTCTCCATTCATGGTAGAGATTGTTGGCATGAGGATGACATTTTCAGGAGTCCATCCACTCTTCTTTATTGATGGTCTAACAGGAGAAGAGATGTAGGATGTATCTATGCACGGTTAGACAGATTTTATGTGGATGATTGGGTGCTTGACAGAGGTGGACATACTTTGATTGCTACAAGCACCTCCAAATCGGATCGTTGCCCAGTGGTTTTATGTATTAGAGATCCGAATTGCCATGGATCAACACCCCATGTATGCATCCCTGATCATTTGTTTTCAGATGCAGAACTATCGCGTCGTATGCTTGATATTTGGAGATCTCATGACTTCGTACAGGCCTCTCAAAGCCTGGCCTCTGCTCTGTGATATTAGTGACTTTTATCACACATGTGCCCTGTCTAAGAGGCAAGAGGCCTTGGACTTAGAAAGGGCTATTAGACGTAGATTGGCTGCCTTGCAGAAAGAGCACGAGAAACATCCTCATGGTCAATGGGTTGCAGATTCTTTATGTACTATTAGAGTAGAACTTCATCACTCTCTTGAAGCGCGCGGAGTATCGTTTCCATGCCCAGGAATCCTTTTGGACACAGATGGGTGGCAGATGTAACAAACATTTCTTTGCTTCTCACGGCCCATCTCATGCCAGAGATAGTATCAGAGTGTCAGGCAATTGCAGGATTCACATGGCACTCTTCACTCAGATCCTCTCATGGTTAGATAGATTGCCACCGATTTCTATTGCCAGCTTCTTAGTGCTGAGCCGCATTCTGATCTGAGACACAGGGCACAGAGGAAGGTTTGGAATGCATTGCCACATTTGATCACCGAGGAGATGTGTGCCGCTCTGGATGCCCCTTTTTCTATGCAGGAGTTCAGTCATGCTCTTCATGCCTTACCTCATGGTAAGTGTCTAGGGGAGGATGGCCTCTCCCCTGTTTTTTTCACTACTTTTTGGGATGAGATTGGGGCTGAGATAACATCGGCTTTGCAGGAGATGTGGGACACAGGTTCTATGCCTTCTTCTCTCACTGAGAGGCTTATTTATCTTAATCCTAAGAGCGGGGATAAGACATTGATTGGCCAGTGGAGACCTATCACCTTACTTGGGACTGCCTATAAGATTCTTGCTAAGGCAGTGAGCATCAGATTGCAGCCAATTTTGCAGGATAATATTCATAATACCCAGAATGGATTCTTACACGGCAGGAGCATCTTTGATAACATTTTCTCGTTTTGGGACGCCGTCAAATGGGCTAAAGCGAGCAATCAGCCCTTAGCCATTCTGCTCTTGGATTTTGAGAAGGCCTATGATAGAGTGGATTGGGACTTTCTTGAGGATACTCTTAGTCATATGGGCTTCTCTCATAGATGGATCAAGGGAGTTTCATGCATGTATCGTGGTGCCCACAGTAGAGTTCTTGCTTGCGGTGATAGAGGAGAGCGGTTTCAGATTTCTCGCTCAGTACGACAAGGCTGCCCATTAGCCCCTTTATTATATATCATAGTTGCAGAGGCCATGAGCATCTTTCTCCGCTCCACTGCTGGTATTTCAGGATTGAGGTTGCCTCTTCGTAGTCATGAGGAGTTGGTTGACTCTGAGTTAGCTGATGACACAGCCCTGTTTTGGGAGGCTTCACATATATGCTTATGTTCCTTCCGGGTAGCACTAGAGGCTTCACATATATGCTTATGTTCCTTCCGGATAGCACTAGAGGAGTTCTGTTTGGAAGCAGGGGCACTCATTAATTGGCACAAATTTGTTGGTTTTTGGGTTAGTGATTCACCGAGAGTTGATTGGGGTGCAGAGCTTGGTTTTACTTGGATCAGCAGAGGATATACTGCTAGATATGTGGGATGCCAAGTTGGGATTGATATTTCTCCTGCACAGCAGTTTGCTCCGGTACTTACGAGTATCCGGAAGAAGCTCCTCCATTGGAGCTCAAGGAGATTAGATTTAGCCTCCAGAGCTTTGGTGGCTAATCAGGTTTTGCTTGCCTCAGCTTGGTTTATTGCCTCTTGTTGGTGCTTCTCTCATGCCTGCATTGGCCAATTGCGGAGATTGATCCGAAATTTTCTCTGGTCGGGCTTGGATGGTACCTCAGACACTCGTGCTAGGGTAGCTTGGCTCACAATTATTCAGCCCAAAAGAGAGGGGGGCTTGAATATTATCGATCCGGATGTTCAATGCAGGGCGTTGCTTTGCAAACTTGTGGTCAGAGGTTTTCTACCAGGCACTGAGCCTTGGAAGGATTTTTTCTTGTCTCAGATTTCCAGATGTACACCCAAGGTCGGGAGAGACTGGATGCCCAACACACGTTTTTTGTTCACAGAGGCTGATATTAGGGCACCATCTTCCCCTCTTATTGCAGCCATTGTCAGAGCATGGAGAAGCATGAGATATTTTTTGCAACAAAGGCTTCCTAGGTCTTTGGACGAGGCTGACCGACAACCTATTATGTGGAACGAGTTCATTAGGGATGAGGCTGATCGGCCTCTTGGTGCATCTCGTTATATGCAATGGTCAGGATGGGAGAGATTGGCATTAAAATGATTCAGATTGGGTTGGAGACTATGGCACCTGGCAATCGACCAATTGGAACTATTTTTTTCTTGGCAACTCATGCATATCTTGGTCGAGTAGGAAACAATCCACTTTTGCCACATCTACATGTGAGGTTGAGTACAGGGTAGCCTTCACTACTGTGGTAGATTGTGTACGGTTATGGAGGTTACGTGCAGATCTCCACGAGTGTCAGCAGACACCAACCACCATATTCACTAATAGCCATAGTACTATGGCTGTGACATGGAATCCAATTTTCCATGCACGTACAAAGCACAAATAGATACATTATCACTACATCAAGGGGAGGCTTCATGCAAGGGAGATCACTTTAACCAACTGATCTACACAAAATAACATTGCAGATTTGTTCGCATTGCCTCGAGAGAAGTTTGAAGCTTTTGGCAAAGCTTTGGGTTTACTCTCCTACAGAAAGTGATTTGCATCTTTGTACAAGTTCGTATTAGTAGTAAGGAGGTATTTGAAGGCAAATGCTTATATGTAGTGCTACATGTGAACAGGCACTAACTCCAGGGGTACTTTTGTTCTACGTGTTTTTCCCCTTGGACATCTGGTGTGAAAGGACACCTAAACTAGGTTTTATTATTATCACTTGCACTTGCCTCTTATCTTCATTGTGTGAATATAAGTGAAAGAACTTCCACCACCCTAGCTTTCTCTTGCTTGCTACATGTGTATGTGAACCCTAACACCTATGTGCCAACAACTGTAAGAGTATGAATTACAACCAATAGCTCTTTCCTGTAGATGCCAAGAGAAAGCTCAGCATCATGCAACTTTCTGCTCTCATATGCAACGGCATGTCCTTTTTTATTTAGGACAGCTCCTATGCAACTGCCACATGCATCATATTCAACACTGATTGTATTTTGTAAATCAGGAATCACCAAAACTCGTCCCAATGTAATGGCACTCTTGGCCTTGACAAAAGCATCAATTTCAGATTTTGACCATTTAAACTTGGTAAGTTTATGCGATGGCGAGGCAATCATTGCAAAATGAGATATAAACATCTTGTAATATGAGCATAAACCAAGGAAGCTATGAACTTCATGTATGGATTTGAGTTCCAACCAATCCTTAATGGCTTGGATCTTTCCAGGATCTATTCGCACACCATCTTTTGATGCTATGTGTCCATGATAATGAATCTCCAATAGGAAGAATTTACTCTTTTTGCCATTAATCATAATCTTATATTTCCTCAATTCATCAAAGACCACTTTCGAGTGCATCTTATGCTGTTCCTCATTCTTTGAACACACCAAAATGTCATCAAAAAAGACACATGTAAATACTTTATGAGTTCTTAAAATTTGGTCCATCATTCGGTTAAAGGCCAAATGGCATAATCAAATACTCATAGAGATCAAAAGATGTGCAAAAGCCTGCCTTGTGTACATCTTGAGGCATCACTCTCACTTGGTGGTAACCACTCTTGAGATCAATGCGACTAAAACATGACGAACCATCCAATTTGTCCAAGATATCATCAATCCTCGGAATAGGAAACCGCTTCTTTATGGTTATCTTATTAAGTGCCCTATAATCTACGCACATGCAAAATGAATCATCCTTCTTTTGCACAAGAAGAACGGGTGAACAAAATGGCAAAGAACTTGGTCGCACTAAACCTTTCTATAAGAGTTCACCAACCTGCTTCATAATCTCCTCTTATTGGCAAGCACTCACACGATATGCCGGCCTATTAGGAGGTGAACTACCGGCACCAAATCAATATGGTGATCCTCTGGCCGTAAAACAGAGGCATTTCACTCGGTAATGCATCAGCAAAGCAATCTCTATACTCACTTAGAAAATTCAGCCTATAATGAGTAAGAGAATCTACATGCAAGTTGCTATGTTCCACGTCATCATGTACAAAAACCAAAACCAAGTACTATACAACGTGAATAGTATCACCCGATTTGCCTGCATCTATAAGATGCTCTCGGCCTTTGTACATAAAAGAGAGTGTTTTGTCTTGTAGTTCTTGCAGGATTCAAGGCAAGTATGCCATGGTTTGCCAAGCAATACATCACATCCATTGAGAGGTGCAATAAGGAAGTTCTCATGGTCGAGGTAACCCTGAATGTGAATTTGGAACTTTCCAATAAGAGGAGTGACCTTCACATCCTTCTCAGCAAAGGTTGAACATGCACATATTTCGGGTCCCATATCTCCCACTTCAATCCTCCAGGCGGCAACCATTTGGGCGGAGACGCGAAGTTGTCGGTAGAGCAGTCATCAAACATGAATAAGGCAGGCTGGTCTTTAAGTTGCCTCCATGCTTTGCATACTACTTTATCCTTGCATGGATGATCTTTTACGTCGGGAACCATACTCCCATGCACTTTAGGCTCATCTTCTTTCTAGTCTTTGCTTGTACATTGGCACAACATGTGGTCTTTACTATCACGTTTTAAGCATTTTCCCTCTTACATGTACCGCGTCCTTTGTTGCCTGCAGAGACAACCCATTATGTGCTCCTCTTATTCCATGGCTTCTTCTCTTGTATATTTTCAGCTTTTGGAGCACCTTCGGCATCCTTGAAGTCCCTTTTTGGTGGTTTTCCACCTTTTTACATGCTGAAACCAGCTTTGTCATTCCTTTTTTCCATGCTTAGGTCAATCTTTGATTACACCCATTTGACATGGACTTGCTCGGAGGCTAAAGCTGAATTTATAAGCTGTAGAGTTTGATTCGAGAAAATTTCAAGTGCATTTTAGAAGATGGGTTGGTTGAAGCCCCGACTGAAACTTTCTCTTCTTTTCCTCTTCATCAATCTTTATATAAAAGAAAACCCTTCCAAAAGTTTGATACATAAGAAGTGATTGATTCCCCTTCTTTTGGCCCAACCAATCCCACTTTTTGCGTATGTTCTTCGCAAAATTGGGAGACCAAAACTGAGCATAAAATACTCCTTAGAAATCAGCCCATGTAGCAATGGTGTTGCCAAAAAGCTTCTCAACCAACCACCAATGTGCAACAATCCCCTTCAAGTACATGCCAACATGTCTTATAAGATTAGATCCCTCAGTGAACTCTCCCTCATGGAACGCATAAGTGAACTCTCCCTCATGGAACGCATTCTCAATCTGGGAGATGAAAGATAAAGCTTTGGTGGAGTCATACTCGCCATGGTAGTTTTACAAATTTGTCTCCTACCTTGAACTCTTTGGTCGCCTTGCTATGATGAATATCCTCCTTACCAATGTTGGCTTCCCTTTTGTCTTTATCTCCATGAGGAATGTAACCATCCAATTCCTTCCTTGTAGGAAAACAAACATGAGTCCGTTCCCTGCAATGTGTACCTAAAAACGAAGAAGCATGCCTATGAGATGAGATTCCATATGTAGTAGAGGTATGGCGAGAGGTTACTATCACCTCTTTTCTCTCTTGTTGAATTGCAGATTTCAGCTTTGCGGAAGCGACTCCAAGAGGGTTTGGACGAGGTGCTTTTTTGAACATAACCTGACCCTCTTTTCCCTCCACCACATCACCTTGATCAATGAGAAAAGAGAGTGCCATCACTCTTGGTTTGACACCCAATTTTAGTGCAACAGTTTCCAATTCATCATTCACAAAAGCTAAGTGCTTTTGTGCCTTCTTAACTTCTAGATCTAGTTATCTCTTGAGATTTTCCATCCCAACATGTGTGGCATCAAGCTCATTAGTATCTTGCACATTCTCTTTACCATGGAACACCCTTTACTACGGGGCGGCTGTCCCTCGTGTGCATAATCACCACAACATACATGAGATACATTTTCAGCATAGTCTTCATCACTTGCATGGGTTCCATGGTGTACATCTTCGACAACCTGTTCTCCACGAGCTTGCCTTCTTGAGTATACATTCACTCCACTACCTGTATGGCTAGCCATGATGTTTAAGACCACTAACAATTAGTGTATGCAAGATAGGATCGTCTTCCACACAGAAATTGAGGAAGATTCTAGGCTCTGACACCATGTAATTGCCCCATCTTAACACACACTTGAACGACTAATACTATTAAACAAGATAAAATGCCACAAAACCAAATAAGATAGCAAAGTTACAATTTAAATGATGTTGCAATAGGGACGGAAAGGACCGACCCCCCTTGTAATATGATTGTATTATCAAGGATTCTTCAAGATACAAGCTTCTTGGGCATCACATGCCAGATATCCAATGACATCCATGCAATGAAAACATTTTGCAAACATGTTTTGTCAAAGTCGGGTTTGATTCCACAGCTTTTTTCACGAAGAAACTCACTCAATCCCCACTTTCTTGCCGCAAACAAGCAGCTATGCTCCACTGGCATCCATACACAAGCATGCATGTGCCAGGCTGACACATAGAAGACCTTAATGGTCAAGCACGCAGATGTAGAGTAGGTAAAGAGAGAACTTAAAGAAGATCTTACCATTGAATTTGCTGAATTTTGAGAGAAGAAAACAACTTTTGGTCAAATTGTCCGCGATAGAAATACTCCAAAGCATTTTCGGCAGGTACATATCCAAGAGATAGCAACTGAAAAGAACTCCCAAGGACTGGACAGCAGTGTAGCACTCATTTGTCGGCATCCAAGAGTTGGAGAAGCAAGAAACCATGCCAAAAAGTATATGTATGGACTGGTTATGCTGAAAATTGTCTTCCTTCACCTGCTCATGAAAAAGGCGCCTATTTCCCATCAAGAGAGGGAGAGGATAAGTCTTTCCATTCAAGTAGTTGGTGGCCATTGGGCCACCTCAACAGGGGCCACACCTCTCCCATAAGTGGAGAGGATGCCCATTAAGTTGTCCACACTCTTTTATTTAAAATGTGACGAGTTTTTGAGAGTCTAGCCAGCCTCCATCCAATAAGTGTCCAAACTCACCCGCGCCCGCAGAAACAATTCCAAGCATGCAAGTATGCCATGCATAAGAATGTATTGGACATGGTCATTCCAGGCATAGACATTACGTCTGCAATAGCACAGTGGTAGACACAAGACATTCCCACGCGCTTCCTCCATGATTTTTGCAAGCGGCTGTGGGACAGCTTCCGGCCACGAAAGATTACTCTTCCGGTGATCTCTGGACATTCCTTCCGAAAATGCTCCATTTGTCGAGAACATCAGCATCTCATCATATCACGTCATTGGTGGAACATCCAAAATAAATAATTATGCATCCGGAAACTAATTCTTGGGGCAAGGGAGCTTGGTAGTGGGCACCTGGCTGGCAATTGGAGGTCGGCCGGCTCTCTCTTTTAGATGTGGACACCCTCTGGAGACACAGCGGCATTGCCTTTGGGATTGTCCCAAGGCGCAGTAGGTTTGGTTGCGGATCTTCCGTATTTTCACCATGGACCACGCACCAGCCCGCACCATCACCTGGGGGCGGTAGCCTGGGCTTTTGAGACAGCACTGGCCCTAGCATATAAGAGACGGGATAGAACCTTGCCCTTCTTCCTCTCATCACATTATCATGACATCGCCGTTATCAACAGCCCCAATTGGGAGGAGGCCACAAGCCCTTGTAAGAGGTGGGAGATCATCAACAGTACTGCAGCATGGCACATTTGTGGCATGCTCACCAAGGAGGCCATAGAGGGCACTATACGCCACCCACTGAGTCCACCTGTCTGTTCAAGTAGGTGGATTTTATCATCATCCTCATGCTGATGCTTCTTGTTTATCTATAGGTTATGTAGATGCCAGCTCCAACCCCACGTCATGGACTTCTTGTTTTGGCGCACCTAAGATATCCACCATCACCTTCAACCTCTGTGCCTTATAATCTTCTCTTGATGCAATTTCTCCTTCTAGGGCATTGGATGCATCTGGAGGAATTTCAATCTCTCCTTGTGAGACATGATGAAAGATTTGGGGCATTTTTTTTTCAACCTGCATCTCTTCAGCTATACCCGATGTGTGTTCTGTGTTCGCATTTGGCACTGTGTCATGGAACTCTTCCTTGTGTTCAGCTGTTGATCAGTTTCAATTGCTCCACCAGTAATTTCTTTTCCTCTAGTCCCACAAGTCTCTCATGGCATCATGATGCTCCTCAGTGGTTGAAATCACCTTACATATTGGGGTGATTCTATTCTTTTCCGGCTTACAGCCGTGATTGTTGTATGCCTTTTTCATACTTAATAGAAGTCTCTTGGAAAAAAAAATATTGCTCCACCAGTGGTCTTCTCTAGCTCTTCCAGGAGCATATGGATGGACATCATACACACCCTCCATGTCTAGTGGGAGAAGCTTCAAGGTGGCTCTCAGCGTATGCAGACACGCCGGGAGGCTTTTCTGCAGATTTGGAGCACCGGTCCTCTCCTCAGGGTCACAGACAGCAAGGTTACTTAGCATTACAGGCCACCTATTTGGGTGTTCCCCCCTCCCCCCCATTGTATGAGATAGCCTTCCTCCAAGAGTGAACAGCCTGTGAGGAGAAGCCCCTCTGTCCCTTGTTGTTTTTCTCGTCTCCCATGATTGAGACCCGGTCATGTACTTGGCTGATTCGGCTACATTTTTGGTGACTAATGGGAGGATCTTTTCTTGGGAAAAAAAAAGGATGCAGAAACTGACAGAAGGCTGTGTTGGCAGGTTTTGAACCTACGATGTCCAGGCCCAGGTCACCTCCCTTTACAGCATGTTGAGGCCCATTGGTGGATACAGAGAGGATTTACCAGTGTGCCCTTAAGGTGCTACCTCATCTTCTTTCATCTGGACAGCTCTGAACCCAGCCTAAGGGTGTTTGCACACAACCCTTCAGTTTAGTGATGCTAGTGATAGCAAGCCTGGAATTTGTTCATGTCTTATCATTTTTCTTTAAAACCTCACAATATTGAAAAGAGAGAAAAAACAAAATGATCCCAACTCGTTAGCAATCATGAATGCACGTTAGCACATATAGAGATCCTACAAGAAATATGTCTGTAAACATTTATAAGAGGCCTGCAAGGACCTTCAGTTTAAAAGGCCAATATGAAGCTCAGCCATAGGAGGATAGAGCTCCACAAATATAGACCAACAGCAAAGCAGGTGCTAGTGCACGAAAAGAACACGTGCACACACATATACACACAACAGTACGCAGAGGAAATCTGGAGAATGAAAAGTTGGAACTAACTCACTAGAGCCTCAAGTATCTCCTCCACACTGTCCTTTGAGAAGATGCTGTTCAATATCTCCACACTGTAGATCATACAAGTTTTACCACTATGTCATAATTCTTCACTTCACTAACGTCCAAATCACACAGCACAATCTCGTCATGAAACAAGACTCAAAATCAAAGCTGGTATTAATACATCTACCCTATGATTTCTTTCAACATATCAAGTGCCTAAGGAAAGAAATTACAGAAAGTAGGAGTTACTTTATAGGCTTAACCTTAAGAGAAAACGTAATCATTTGAAGACATTCCTAAAAGAATGCTCAATTAGCTACTTATATAGATTAGAAAATAAGGTGCAAAGCTTCAGGAAAACACCCCAAGGAGCTCTACTTTGAACACCTCTGCATGTAACTTTTAATAACAGGGAAAAGAAGATTCTTTTCAGCAATGTAAGACCCTAGCTGCAGAATACAGTCCAGCACCGTACACAAAATCAAATCCTGAATATCAACCTGAATGTTGAATAAAGACATACTAAGTAGGGATCAGGACTGAAGGATCGAACATACAAAACCAAAATTCGCTAAAGCGGGAGCTCCTTGTATGTCCTGACCTGCGCACCTCTCCACTTGCCCGGCTGCCACTCTTCCCCTTCCCCTTCTACCCGCCATTCCCGCGCATATCCTGCTTCCCATCATTCACCCCCTTACGTGCATCTGTCATACCCCCCTGTCGCACTACGCAGATAAGCCCCTCCTCCTGCCTCTCCCACATTTTTGCTTGCATCAACAAACAGAACAAATTTTACTGTGTTCAAGTCGGCCGCCCACCCATTGATTGGCGTTACAGCTTCTGCCCAAGCCAATCATCCTCCACCCCCACCAACAGGGAGAACATTCCTTTTCTCCGAAGACAAGCTTAGGACCTTACAGTCCAATTTTGATAAAGAAGTCAAGACCACACTCATTGGAAAGATTTTCGGGTCTCATCCTTCCTGCTCTCAGGCTAGGGACTGGATCTTGGCAGCACTTCCCACAGAGCTTACTTCACATTTTACCAATGCCCGCTTACTTGGAAGGGGCAGATTCCAATTCGTCGGAGGCAACCCCTCAAACTCTTGAGAGCAGCCCATTTCCTCTAAACTGTTCTGCGTCTGATACCTAATACCGTTGGAACTTCGACCGGATGCTAGAGAGCCACAACTTTTGTCTGATCTTCCTCATGCTCCCCGGCCTCCCACAGATCTATTGAAAATTTTTGGCATTCCAGGGCTACAGCAGCTCCCATGGCGAGTGTTGATGGGGTACCACTGTAACGTACCCATTATAAATATAGCACATTTAGCACAATATGGCATATCCTTTGCAAGTATAGTTCAGCTAGATCATTATAGTTGCATTTACTTGTTATTTTTTAACCCTGAGAAGCTGCTATTTTGAGACGATTGCAAATTAAGCACTTTTTACTCGGGAAATGAGAAAACTGAATTCAAATTTGAAATCTTAAGCACGACAATACCCCGGGCAAGGCTTTCTCTGGGATTGAAATGGGTAACCGAAGTGGCCCAAATCAACCCGTGAAGTTTTTAAATCTGGCGGCTTCAAACCAAAATTAGCAGCATTCCGAATGTCCAAACGACGGACGGAGAGCCCCAAAGGATCCCGAGGCAGTCCCAAACAATTTCCAATTAAAAATCCCGACGGGCTCGACGGACACCCCCAGGCACACGCACAATGGGCCCCACCACGACCCCCTGGGTGACATACTACACCTACGAACACCTAAGAGTTCATTTCTCGCGAAATTATGCATGCACATATCCACGGGCACCGCCCGCCAACCCGCCCAGACAATGCCCGCCACCCCCTTGGGGGGGGGGGGGGGGGGGGACACCGAGGGCGGTCACCTAGAGTGGCGTCGAGGGCAAGCTCTAGCCAAATGACCCATCTATCTGCAAATGACGCATTGGCCTAGAAGGCCGAAATACACCACTCGCTGCATAATGGGGTCGCCCCTAAGGCTGGGAATAGATATTATGTGAGGCACAGTATCCGATGAGGCAACACAGATGCGAAGAGATAGAATCCCAGCTGTTCGTGCGAGGGTGAGGCAGCGGTTTTGGGGGGGGGGGGGGGGGGGGTTCCATCACTCTCCCGATGTCACCACCAATCACCAGGAGAAGAGGAAGATATTCCTTCCTGAGGCCTGGAAACCAGACTGTCACGCAAAAGCTTGAAATTCGAGCTAGAGGGTCAAATGTCGGGTCAAAGCCGTGCTGCCACCATGCAAAGAAGGCCTAGGCCATACGAATTGCAATGGGGCTCAGCTGCATGACAAGATCAGATGCCGCTGGTGAGTCGAACTCAACCTGGTAGTAGCCATGGCCCAAAGGATGAATATCTATGATCTTTGTAGGCGCACCTAGGAGGCTAGGCTGAAGAAGGTCTCTGAGTTGGCCACGCATGGTGTGGCTACCAACAATCTTGCATACCAGAGTGGAGGCCTCTAGGGATGCGATAGTCGTAGCGGAAGCTGCAGGTTTGCTTCAGAAAACAAAAGTCAAGTAACGGCGGCCTCAGTTGGGGGAGAAGTAGCGGCTGCCATGGAGTCCTCCTGGAGGCAAGGACCAGAAGAGGTCGAAACTTGCCAAAAATAAAGAAAAGCCCACAAGTTGAGGGCGCTGCCGATGACAACGGAAGAAGGGGAGGCGACAAGACAAGAGGCAAGATAAGGAGAGGCGAAGGCGGGAGCAGGAGGGGGCAAAGGGGGGCGCACGCGGGCAGGACACACGGGGGGCAGATGTGCGGCATAGGAGAGGGGGGTGTAGGCGCGAATAGGGCAGCGAAGGGGGAAGGAGAGGGGGGACACAAGTAGCAACGACGAGCAGGAGGGGGGAAGCCCAACTTGAGCCTTTCTAGGATCTTTGCCCACACCCCAATCATGGGAGGCCCTTGGCCTCACACTTGGGATCATCTCAAGCCGGCCCTGCAACAGTCAACTCCAGTAGTCTCCAAAGAGCGTCCCTGACAGCCTCTGATTTGGAACCCCATGGTCCGTCTGCATAGTGGTCACATGCTCGAGGCTCGCCTACGCGTATCGTGGGGAGCTTTGAGCACGGGCCTTGCTAGGTCACTTGGAGATTGGCTTACATTCACACAGCAACTCCCAGTCGCCCAAGAGAGGGCCCTTACTGGGATTCGGGGCAAAGACAAACTTAGCCTCGACATCAACTCCTCCATCCCTCCGAAGTGGATGGCCCTGATACAAGGCCCTCCTCCCCAACGGCTAGGAGTGTTCACGAGGCAGTTTCATGGCACGGATGAGAGCTTAGCCTTACTCACCTTCTCTATTGGGCTTCATGTTAGACTAGAGAGAGCAGAGACCCCCTTGAAGGATTTCAAGGGTTGCACCTTGCAAAGGGTGAGGGTGATTGGTTTTCAAGCACATGAGTGGCACATCGACCCTCCACCCGCCAAGGTGGCCAGGCGTTCATGGATTTGGGACGGCCAGCCTCTCATGCGTCTCCAGTGGACCCGTGAGAGTGGACATGGCATGATCCAGAGGACGGTGAGGAAATGGCACCCCCTTTTTTCCATACATTGCACGGCTGGGCCTTTTCAGAGGCTGAGGGCAATAGCAGCAAGAGCAATCCCAGAGCCTCTTGCACTTTCTCTCAGATTTTCGGAAGCGGTCGTGGGGTAGTTTTCGGTCGCTGAAGATCACTCTCTTCATGTGGCAGCTGGCACATAGGAGCTTGGCAATTGGCCCTTGGTTGACCATTGGGGGTAGACCACCATTATGTCCGAGGTGTGGCCATCCCCAAGAGTCTCAGCGTCATTGTCTTTGGCATTGCTCGAAGGCTCAATAGGTTTAGTAGCTGATCCTACCCATTTTCACTATGCATTGGGCCCCTACCCACACTATTACGTGGGACACAATCGCTTGGGCCACTAAGGCCGTAGTCATCATGCCATATGAGGAGGGTGGGGGACTAGCCCTTCAGGTCTCTCACCTTTGTATTTCTGCGGTGTGAGTTCCAGCTCAACCTACATGTCACTAGACTCCAGGTTCTAGCCAGAGATGGGAGATTTGCATGGCACATCTAGAGAGCTCGATACAGCGAAGCCATCTAAGGCACCCTCACCCCGCCAATGGAGTCCATCTAGAGCATCTGGCTCAATATCATTTATACCCTCTGTGGTCAATGGGGGCAACTTCAAGGTGGCTCAGACTGCATGTAGAAGCGCCTGGAGGCCTTCCTGAGGATCTCACATCATGGTGCCTTTCTTATTGATAGTGGTGGTGAGCCCAGTTGGCACTATAGACCACCTGTGTGGTTGTTTCCCCTTGTACCATACCCACCTCATACCAAATGCCTCTGCTACCTCTAACAACCTAGGACTCAATGTTGGTTTTGATTGATTGATTAAACTCTTAACGAGTGCATGCTTTTGTAGGTTGGTAGCCTCATCTTTTCACCCATAGGAATCACACACACTACTAATGACACGTGGCACACTTATCCTATCTTCTCATAAGAGGGTGTTCACACCTTAAGAGGTGGTTCACACACATCAGACTCTGAATCCTCACAAACCCCCCTTCGGGAGCCAAGGTGGAGATGCCTGAAAAACCTTATGCAAAAAAATGGAGCCTTTTATAAGATTCAAGGTTTATTACACACATATAGAAGGACTGACACATACAACACTTATTACAATCAAGTTTAGAGGACCACACACATTGGCTTTTCATAATCTTCCTCCTTTAGAGAAAGATTATCCTACTGCTTAGGATGCTCCTGCTTCTTGGACTTCTTCATCTTTTGCCACCAGGTTTGCATGCACCTTCGCTTGCTCCTTGGCCATCTTCTTGAAGCATCGGTCCTCTGTGTGTCTGAGTTTTTTGCAAAAGTTACATCTGATTGTTCTTTTCCCTTCCCATTTGTAAACATGGCCCTTTCTGACTCAGAGGAAATCTCATATTGCTCGGTGGTCTTCATCTATGAGAATTGCTATCATCTCATCATAAGTCATTTTCTCAGCCACCCTTTCAAAGAATTTTGAAAGCTCTTATATACTTGATAGAAGCACAGCTTTCTTGTCATCTTTATCCACGAAAACTTCCAAGCCAAAGAGTTGTATTATGGAACCTAGATTGCTCAAATGTTCTCCCAAAGTTTCTCTTTCATTATTTTTAAGTGGAAAATTTTTTGCTTAAGGAAGACTTTGGAGTTAATGATTTATTACCAAATAAGTTTTCCAACTGGTCCCATACCTTCTTTGAGCTTTTGGTGAAATCCATCTGGTGAATCAGGTTGTCGGACAACCCGAGCCCAATGACCGCCATGGCCTTGTCAATACGGTCATTCCATGTGCGAATGAAGAAGGTGGAGACTGTGGGGCATGGCTCTGTGGGCTGTGGTATAGGGGGCTGTGCAGGCACATCATAGAGTCTCTCTGCGTATGTCTGCCAGGTCTGAGGATCGGTAATAGGTGTGGGAGGACGGGGCTCTCTGAGTCTCCTCCAAGCAGCAAGCAGCATCTCTGCTCATGAGCATGTGATATGTGTCCCAGTACTGTCATAAGCTCGCCGCTTACGGCGGGTGAGAGTATGCATCCTCCTACCTGCCTGTCTCTGGGTGATCTCCCCGCGAGCCCTCTGCACTCAGAGACTGCGGTAAAGGTTTCTGCACTAATCATCATACCATCGGTTATGGGGCATGCTCCCAGATGTAGGTGGCTGTCCTGTCTCTATGTGGTATGGGAAACTCCTCGCGGCTGCGGAGTGCAGTACATGTGAGAGCTGGGAGGTAAGCATAGCCATGGGTGCCGATGGGTCTAAGGCAAATAGCTGAGAGAGAGAGACAACTTGAGCTATGGCGACTGCAAAGAAAACACGATGATACGAGAGAGAGAGAGAGAGAGAGAGAGTATTGCACGATGTATGCTGGTAGCCTTATCTTTTGACCCACAGGGATCACAGATACACATTATGCTAATGACAAGTGGCACACTTATCCTATCTTCTCATAGGAGGGTGTTCACACCTTAAGAGGTGGTTCACGCATTAGGGCTCCGAATCCTAACAGGGATGCTATTGCATGGTTAACTAGGTCTGGCCCACAGCTTCTTTTTGAGGGCAGGGGAGCAGATCCTATCATATTTGTCCGTAGGGGCATAGCTCAGAGGTGTTTTCTTCAGGATATCCCCCCAGTTACGATACACTCCACCTTCTCTGAGTATTGACACGACCTAGGAGATTATTGCTAGTATCACGGTGTGGCATATCTGGAAGAACAGATGCTCAGAGGCCTTCAAGGGTATTCAGGTTTATGACACCCAGTGTACATTCATACTTTTGACTACCTGGGCCCGCATACAGGGATCTTCCAGAGCTGCGCAGACAAAACACAGCAGATTTATGAGTAAGTGGAACCGTGGAATTTTCTTCTCCTCCACTCATACAGGGATTTCTTATGGCAGCATAGTTCCCCCGATTGGTTGAGATCACTCTACCTTTTGGTTTTAGATCTCCTGTTGTATGATTTTATTTTACTTAATAGAAGTCTCTTTTTATTTGTTGGGGGGGGGGGGGGGAGGAGAGAGAGAGAGAGAGGATCCTCCAAGGAGTCAAGAATCAAAGAACGGACCTGTGAAGGGCACTTTTTTCTCCAACCTCAACAGGTGAGGAGAATTTGTTGATCACTGCAGAAACAGCAGCTTCATCCAAAGAATCTATGTTCACAAGACACTCTTCCAGCTCTTGTAGCTTCTGTACAAAGGGACAGCAGTCATTATTATTAGAAGAGGGCAATAGTTTGCTTGGCTACAGAATTTTGAGATCAGTTGCAAAACGCTATCATTGAAAGAAATATTTAGCATGATGCACTATACAGGGAGGGTCACAAACCTCCGAATGCACAAAGTGAGTTGCAAGGCCACACGAGACCATCTCAGCTCCATCAATACGTACACCCGTCAATGCCAAATAAACTCCTAGAATTTGTCCATGTTTGAGCTTGGATAGATGATGATACTAACTTTAATACCCCACATATTTTAAGATCACAAGCATGCGAACACTTAAGAGCAACATGCGCACACGAAAATCCATGAACCCATCTAGGGGTCAACATTATTGTACCCATCTAGGGATCAACATTATTGGATATTATTGCTAGCTCACATGAAGAACCCCTTCACCCCAAAAAAAAAACCAAAAACATCACCACTTATGCTCAGATCCTTTGGAGGACATAGACATACCAAAATAACCTGGCAAATGCGAAAGAAAGTAAGAGGCTCCAACATCTGTATGATAGCCTATGGCAGCTTCTGGCATTGCAAATACCTGCTAGGAAAGAATTAAAAAATCAAAATACATATAAGATTACAATCTGAGCAAAATATTCTACTTGACAGTAGCTTTTTTGACAATGACTCCAACTGTAGTACCAGAATGATGGAATGAGGCTCCAATGATGCATAGGTATGAACATGAAGCATTGGATAGGACATTAAAAGATATCATGCAAAATCCAGAAGACATTGCCAGTTGTACATTGATTTGTCTCATAGGTCGAGTTCAGCCTCTAGTAGACGTTAATACAGCTTTCTTTCTTTCTTTCTTTCTCTCTCTAGAGATCAACCATCTTATTGTCTCGACCTGTCATGGCTTCACATACACCACACATAAATGTCTCCGCCGGGGCTCCCTCCAAGTCAAGTCTCCGAGGATGGATTTATTGTGATCCCCAAATACCTTCACAAACACAGGTCACGCACCATGTGGATTGCCATTGGCCACTTGAGAGTATCATCACACCATCTATGGATTGAGTTTTGCAGAGGAAAGGTAATCCCTTGGGAGGCACAGGTATGCAGAGTATGCATGACCGAGGAGGTGGAAACAGTGAAGAACTACATGTTCAGATGCCCACCCTACTATGAGATTCCCGAGAGATTCCACTGTCTTTTTTGAGATGGAATCAGCCCTCTCACGGGTGACGCAGGAGTACGAGGATCAGAGATGCTTGGGTCTGTACTTACTTGACCTCCATCGTCATCAGGATGTCTTCGCTCAGACAGCAACTAGGGGGAGAAGATTGATGAGCTTCATGAAGGCCTTTCTTAGGAAGGGAAACATGGGAAAAGAGCTCTCTTTTCTAGCTTGGCACAAGTTCTGTAGACCCAAAGAAAGTGGTGGTCTCGGAGTGCTAGATATGAAAATACATGACACGGCAAGGGTGGCCAGGTGGCCAAATGTATGTACCTTTCTGAATCAAAAGCTGATCCGCTATGTAGTTGATGAGCTGTGCGGTCCCTCTTCCCTTGTATAGTGGGAGAGGCATCCACTGTATTCAGTGGATGCAACTGAAAGAAGTCTGTAATGAAGGTCTGGGAGGTGTCGTGCTGACTCTGACTAGTGTCTATCCTTAAACTAGAACAATGGAATGTAGGCCTGCAAGTACGCCATTAAAATCACCTGATGAATTATAACTCTAAAGTGAAAGGGAAGGCAAGTACTGTCCAATTTTTTGAATTTGACAGCCATTTGTTCCATCAACCAGTCTGTTATGTACCTGGACACTAATCTACAGATTACAAATCTAATCCAGTATGGTTAGGGGTCCCGGGATTAGGGATCAGCAGGCTGATACTTGGCTAGGGTTCCTGGATTGATGAAACCTTTTTATAGTGAGTTGTTTATGGCGTAGTTATCACAATATAAGTGAAAGCTTGGGTTATTATGAGACATACTTGTGCAGATGCAGAACTGATGATCTGGCTTGGGCTAGGAGAGCAGGCATGCTCATGCCACGCACATGGCAAGTACATGGGTTGGCATGTCAAAGGCCTACGGGCAGGCCTCAGTGGTATGGACACCGGAGTTAGACACAGACCTAT
Source organism: Cibotium barometz (assembly GCF_041138505.1). Classification (NCBI taxonomy): domain Eukaryota; kingdom Viridiplantae; phylum Streptophyta; class Polypodiopsida; order Cyatheales; family Cibotiaceae; genus Cibotium; species Cibotium barometz. The sequence goes on from NC_141055.1 coordinate 1,449,835, forward strand.
TGGATTGTGCAGGAAGCCCTGGTCTTGGCTCAGGGCAGATCGGTGAATGCCAGTTGTGGTTGGGACGTGAGTCTGCTACCGCATGATTTGGCTAAGGACTAACCTTGATTTTCAGCCCTATTTAGGGCAGATTCAGGGAAGGACTTTACAGTTGGTATCAAAGCAAAACTAATGCAGAGGCTGCAGAGGTATGTGTCTAGGCGTCATAGATGTAGGATTTCCCAACTATTGACCTGGGCAGTGCAGCCCAAGAAGGCAGCCCATCATCGCACACAGGAAGGGGGCAGCCAGCAAGCAGAACACGTAGAACAGCAGCCAGCAGAAAAAAAAAGCACACGCATATAATCAAAAACAGGCAGGCAGATTTGGAAAAAAGTAGCATAAAGAGAAAACAAACGTTTTTTTTTTTTTGAATTTTTTAATTAAAACTGAAAAATGCTTTAGTTTTTTGAGGAAAAAACTCAAAAGCAAGTAAGCTCCTTGCTCATGAGTTTTCCACATTCAAAGGAAAATCCCCTTGGTTAAGAGGGCTGAAAGTACCCGCAAGAGCAGGATTGGGACGTGTGTTCATGGACGAGCGGGATTTTGGCGACACTTCATCTCGACACGCAAGTTTTCCTTGAGCAGCAGCAAATTATCCTGGGTTTGTCATGACTAATGAAGTACATAACAATCAAGCGATGGATGAGAATGTTCAACCCGATGACAACCATCAGGATGACAATGTGACGGTCAATGACCTGGTCGCTAAGGTTGACTTTGACGCAAGGATGACCTTGTTTGAGCAGCAGATTGCAAGCCTAACTAACACTATTGTTGTTATTCAAGCAACTTTGGCAGGTTTGGTTGCAACAGGGGAGTTGGGACAGCTTTAGTTGCACCCTCTTTTCCTCGAGAGCTCTATACGGAGGAGCGGACATAGAATACTCGAGAGACAGTTGACTCCTCGCTTCACGGATGGGGTACGAACTTGGAGTTCCATCCTTTCCCCAAGGATAAAAAGATACAGATGGTAGAGGGATTCCTTGCAAGAAAAGCCCTTTTTTTTTCCCAGGAAAAAGATCCTTCTATTAGTTACTGAAAAAGCGGTCACAAAGGGATAAATACAACCATTTTGAGCCTTCAGGAAATCCCAAAGACAATGTCGCTGAGACTTCTAAGGGTGACCGCACCTCGGGAAAGCTACTGGCCAACATCCAACCGCCAACCACCAAGCTCCTGTGTGCCATCAACCAAAGAAAGAGGGTGATCTTTTTGGGCCGAAAACTGTCCCAGAGCCTCTTCCAAAAATCTGAGAGGAGGCACTGTGAGAGGCCTTGTGACTGCCAATGTACTACTGTTGTCGAGGTTCCATCAATCTCTGGCATCTGAATCTTGCAACCTAGCTGCACTGAATATGCAAAAAAGGGGGAATCCAAAGTCTCCTCCTGTTCAGCGGGATAGTGCCAAGTCAACTCTCCCAGGTCCCACTGGAGGTGCAAGAGGGGTCGGCTCTCCCATACCCATAGCCGCCATAATCTCTCTCCCAAGCCACCTTGGCTGGTGGGGAGTCTATGTGCCACTCACATAACCAAAATCCAATCACCCTCACCTACTATAAGGTGCATCCAGTGAAATCCTCCAAGAGGGGCTCAGATCTCTCTAATCTGCCATGGGAACCAACAGGAAAAGTGCGCAAACCATTGCCCTCATCCGCCCCGTGGACTGCCAAAAGAAAATCATGACAAGTAAACACTCCTTGTCACCACAATGGGGGGATCGGGATAGGTGTCAACCACTCCTGAGGAATAGCAGAGTCAATATTGATGCTGAGCCTGTCTCTACCCGGATCCCTGCCAAGCCTCTCTCTTGAACCTGCGAGGGTTTCGTGGAAAAAAATTTGCAAGTGCAAGTGCATGTGTAGGTGCTTTTCTCAAATAAAATATATTACAAGAGACGCATTAAACAAAAAAAACTCTACAACTCAAATTTCCATTCATAACATAAAAATTACATAGTCATCTCACAACATAGTCATGAAAGTTATATAATCATCATAGCTATATCCTAGGCTTCTTACTACTAGGCTCTCCAGACTCTAAAGCCGCCTTGATGGTTGGAATCAAAACATGGAACCATTCAAGCTCTGTTCTGGTGATGGTGGAATCCTGTATCCCTCCAATGCCACGGGCCACCACATAATGTAAAGGCCCTGGCCTTTGAGCTGAGAACAAGTAAAGTAACTTTGAGCGTCAAAGTAGAACAACTTTTTCCAAACTTGATTTAGTCGAACTCCCTATGTGCAAGCCAATCTCCAAGGGACCTCGTAGGTCCTAAGCTCAATGTGCCCCATGATACATGAGGTCAGGCCCCCAGTGTGTGGCCACTGGATAAACAAATCAAAGGGTTCCAGATCAATGGTTGCCAAAGGCGCGCCTCTGAGGAAACCGAAGCTAGCTGCGTGAGGGCCGGCCTGAGGTGATCCTAGGCTCAAAGTAAACTCGCTGCAAATCTGTCCTTAAAAGGCAGGGGCTAAATCCGTAGGCCCGCATCTCTGTGAAGATCCATCTTGTACTCTGCAGCCAAGGACCCCCTAGACTCCGGGCGCGCGTCCTCAAAGGCAGGGCTAAATCCGCAGGCCCGCATCTCTGTGAAGACCCATTTGGTACTCTACGGCCAAGGACCCCCTAGACTCTAGGTACGGGCTGAAATCGGGGCCAAGAGGAAGTCCTTCCAAGGCTCACCATCGGGAAGGAGTCCTCTAACAATCAACTTGCCCAGCAAGGTGCGGCTCTGAATAGCAGGGTCAATGATGCCTAGGCCCCCTCTACATCACGGTTGAATGATCACTCTCCATGCCACCATGGCCCTGGCAGGCCTCCCGTCACTACCGGTCCATAAGAAATTCTGGAACAACTGCTGGACCTGACCAATACATGCTCAGGAGAAGGCCCAACAAGAAGTAATGTACGACATGGTGGCAAGAAGGACCTAGTTCGCCACCACCACTCTACCAGCTAGGGAGAGTCTCACGGAACTCCAGTACAAAAGCTTCTTCCAAATGCTCAAAAGAAGGGGAGCAAGATACTGCTCCGAAGAGATATCGATGCCCACCTCACATCCAAGATAGCAAACTAGAGTGCCTCCTAGAATCCACTGTAAAGCATTGACTGGACACCAAGTTGGTGCAGAGCCTACCCAGAAGCCACACGACTAGAGCCAGTTGATTTGCGCTCCTAATGCGTGACAAAAGATCTCAATCGCCTCAGCGAATCTCTGGAGATTCCCAACATCTCCAGAAAGGTAAGCTGTTGTATCATTTGCAAACTCTGAGTCCAGCAGCTCCTCCTAAGTACAGAGGGGGAGATGCAATCCCTGGAGCCCCGTCTCCTGAGCTGAGAGGAAACTGCTCATGGCCTCAGCGACAAATAAGAAAAGATAAGGTCCCAGAGGGTAGCCCTGCCGGATCGAGTGGGAAAGGGGAAATCTGTCTCTAGGGGCTCCCTCAATGAGAACCTGACTGTGAGAACCTGAGTAGAGTTCTGAAACACCTCGGATCCACTCCACAGGGAACCCTGTCTGGCTCAGTGTGCCCTCCAGAAAGCTCCAATCAACCCTATCATAAGCTTTCTCAAAGTCTAGGAGGAGCACTATGAGGTCTTGCTGCCGCATCCTAGCCAAAGCTGTCACCTCCCAGATGGTGAAGATGTCCAAAATTCTCCAATCCTAATCAAAGCCTGTCTGAGTGTCATGAATCAAGTCAGGGAGGAAAGGCTGAAGTCTCCTTCTGATGGCCTTGGCCAAAATCTTGTAGGCAGTCCCAAGAAGGGTAATGGGTCTCCACTGCCTGATCTCCAATGTGTCACCACCCTCCTTGGGAATCAAGTGTATCAAACCCTCCGAAAGCCTCTCTAGCATGGCACCTATGATCATAATCTCATTGAAGGCAGCTCGAAGGCCGCCTTCCATGAGGTCCCAGTGACAAAGAAAGAAATAGATGGGCATTTGCCCCTAGGAAGTGCTGTCAGTGCCTCCACCAGCTCCTCTACAGTGAATGGAGTCAATAAGGACCAGAGAGCAGGGGGAGCCACCTCTCTCGTGTGCCGCTAGACCTTCTCGTGCATGTCCATCACCTGTGAGGATAATGGGACACCAGTGAGGAGAGATTGGAAAAAATCCGTGGCGATGGCTCTCACATGGGGGGGGATCAGAAACAATAGCTCCATCATGACCACGCGACCTACAAATGCCATCTCTCCTCCTGTGGCGGCCGACTATCTCAAAGAAACCCCCTGTAACTCTATCGCCGGCCAGAAGGAAGCTCTGGCATGCTACCTGTACTCCATCCTCCTCTCCTCTATAGATCTAATCTCTGTACGGGCGGCAGCAAGCTGGCTCTCAATCCAAGGTCTATGTTGGAGGCCACCACCTCCCCGTCTTGGTCTCTATGACCTGAGGCTCCAAGCTCCATCCTAGCCAAGGGCCAAATGTGGGTGAGCACGTCGATGATGCGAAGATCGTGAAGATGGTGAGAAAGCTCAACTGCCTGTCCCTAGATGGCAACAACCACCAACTTCGAGTCCCACTCCATCCCCAGGGCTGCACTCAAAGTAAAAGAGAAGATCATCATGCAACTCTCTGGCATAGAAGGTCTGGAGTGGTGAGAAACCACACAAATCCGAATGGGAGCTACTGTCTCCTTGAAAATATTGTCCCTTCCACCGGAAGACATCGGAAGAAACTATAATCCACGGGCAGCCCCAAGATCCGCGAGGGGAAAAGGGAAGGGGCGGGGGGGGGACACTGGCGGGAGAGCCCTCACCTGGGAAGCAGCAATGGTCATCTCAACACGCTTAGAGAAACGATGAATCAAGCGGCGAATGGAACTCACCAACTGTCTACGCTCTGGGTCGGGGACTGCTGGAGGGCGTTGGGAGTGCTCTGGAGAGGCAGAGGGTGAGGGGAGGACGGGCTCAAAGGAAGAGGACGGGGCAGAGGGGGCAGCTGCAAGAAGAAGTATAGGTGAGGATGGCGAAGGAGGAGAGGGGGGGGGAGGCAGAGAGGAGGGGGTGGAAATGGGCCTCCTAAGTGGGAGGGTGCTGGGAGGTGCATGCCGAGGGATCAGTGGGGCCAGTAGGCCTCACTAGAAACTAAGAACTGGAGGAGGAATCTCGGCGGGGAAGCGGCTGCCAAACTGGAGGGGCCGGAGGGACCCTCTCAGTGATGACAGGAGAGGGCTCGTCACCGACTGGTGGGTGCTGTGATTAATGCTCGAATCGGTTCTCTGACAGAACTGCATCCTCCTGTACTCTGTTAGCCTGGCACGCGTGGTGGCGATACTTAGCTCTAGTAGTTGGCTGATGGCCCTGGCACACGCCAACAGTCTGCCACTCTTCGGCGCAGAGTCATCCACAACTAGGTCTGGATGCTCGACTGTCGGAGGGTGACAAGGAAAGCCCTTACTTGGTGGAAAGAGTTATGAGTGAAGCCCACAACGTGGGTAGATTTCGAGAGGGTTTTCCGGAAAGAGTTCTTGCATGCGGAGGATGAGTATGACATTGTGTCCAAGATTAAAAACTTCATCTTACAACCCCAACAACCCTCATTAACAGACTAGCCAGGATCCCAATGTAAACGAAAGTTTAAGCATGTGAAGACTTCACAGACTCCTGCATAGACCCAGTGTCAATCATAGACCTTAGGTAACCCCAATTCGAAGAAATCTAAGAAAGAAGACTCTTCAATTCATTAAGGAGGTTCGATGCTTCACCTGTGGTCGCCAAGGGCACATGAGGACGAACTGCCTTCAAGTGAAGGCAAGTCAAAGGGAGCCCATGCGACCGAGGCTAAAGGTAAGATTACTTCCGTACACACTATTGTTTCAAATCAGAGTTCTTGCAGGAATACAGATGTATGGATCAGTCGTGGGGAAAACTGTTCACATTCTTTTTGACCCTGGAGATATAACTTCATGAATGCCAAGCTTGTGCAGAAGGTGGGAGTGGAGACGCAGCCAAGTGATCACCAGTATCATGTCGACATGCCGTCACGCGCACAGTTTTGGGATCAGCAAGTGTCTCAGTTGCCTATAGCTATACAAAGCTGCTCAAAGCCACTAGATTTTCAGATTATGAATCTTGACAGAATAAATGTTATTATAGATAAAGAGTGGTTTCATAACCACGATGACAGATAGATTGGAAGGGTCATAAGCTATCTTTCCTCAAGGACAGTGTCTAGATTTGTCTGCAGGGTGATTTTGATGTCCCATCCACTACACCTAGAAACTTCGTTGAACATAATAATATACTAAAGGATTCTAGTTATGAAGTGTTCCAATGTGTTCTAGATACCATGTCATCCGATGTTAATTATGAGTTTAATTCAGTTAGTCTTGATGTATGGGAGACACAAGCTTTGCCGATGTTTCCCAACTGAGTTACCTCAATGGCCTTCCGCCTAGTCAATCGGTTGATCATAAGATAGATTTAGTTCTACGGTCTCAACCTATGAGCATTGCGCCTTACAAGATGAGCCAACTGGAAGTGTCACCGAAGCATCAAAATACAGGTTAAATATGCGAAAACGCAACGCACAAACCAAAAAAAAAAAAAGCAGTATCTCTATATAAAAAAAAGTAACATGTCACTAACACGTGGCAGGATAGCAATGCAAGGTCACCTTACAAGCTTGGAATGATACTCGTTTCCCCGTTTTCATTCCTTGAACGTTTCCGTTCCCGTTTCTCATTTCTGGTGATTGGAAAATGAAGATCGAGCAAATGAAGAAAGGGGAAGAGCAACCAATAAAGGAGGCTGCAGCTGAAAATCAGAAGTCTTCATGAAAGATATCACCTAGTCCCTCCACCTTCTCGTGGAAGGAAGAGGAGCCATTCCAAATCAGCCCACTCTCATCGGGGGAAAAGACGACATAGTCGGAAAAGGTCCAAGAGCCCATCTTCTTCATGAAGCCTTTCATCTTCCTCGTCTTCTTCTTCCTCTTCTTCCCCTTCTAGGTCATCCTCTCCACGGCATGAAAAGAAAGGGAAGAAAGGTAAGCGCAAAGCTAACGAGTTCAAAGGAGGAGGAAGGACAGTGAGGTTTACACCTTATGATGAAGCTTATGGTTACACAGACGAAACCCTCACTTTTATCTACCAATTCGATATTGCTTTTGGTTCCGTAAACTATTCTAAGTCATCCAAGGTTCACATGGCTAGTTTACATCTTACGGAGACAGCCAATGCATGGTGGGGTGCACTCATGGTTGAGTGCAACATCTTCCAAGAAATGGAAAGACTTCAAGAAGCAGTTTTATGATCGGTTTTTACCTAAGAAGTATGAAGATGATGCGCACCTTGCATGGGAAAGGTTGTGGATGGAAACCAATGAGACAGTTGATCACTACAACAAGAAATTTTGGGATGCATATCTAAAGATTACTCCTTTTAAAGAGATTTTTGAAAAGTCTAAGTTAAGAAAGTATCGGGCTGGTTTGCATGACAACATTCGAGAGTTTGTGAATATATACCCGAACGATACCGTCCAAGATTTGATGCATTCAGCTTCAGTTGTTGCCGGGGTTTACATGGTAGTAGACAAACCAAAGAAACAGACAAGTATTGGAGATCAAAAGTCTTCGGTACTTGAGAAGTGTGAGAACTCCAAGAATAGGTTTCAACCTATGAAGCCGAGGGGTATTCAAAACTCCTACAAAGGAAAGCACAACTTGACTAATGAGCAAATAGAGATCCACCACAAGGGAAATGCTTAGATGTCGAAAGAGAGACACATGTCAGCCCAATGTCGGGATCGTTCTAAGGGATTTAGAGAGCAAGTAAATTCTAAGGAAAAGTCTAAGTCAATGGTTGGTAGGATTCCCGATGTATTGGGAAACACTTCAAAACCCGATTTCCTCTCTTGGGGCAAACTGCCGAACAAGAATGCTCTAGTGTTGTTTGACATGGAAGCCACTGTTGGGGTTGGGGAGAGCTTGCCTGTACACCAACACACACACACAATGAGCTTGAACAAGAAACGTGAGAAAGAGAGCTACTGGAAAAGTACTCTATTGTGATATGGTACAAAAGTACAATGAGTACACAAAAGCCTAGGGCAAGGTGCCCAACAGACATAAAGTGTGTTCACACGGGAAAATACCTGTGTCCAGCCACCCACAGGGAAAAAGTACCCGTGAGTAAGCTGGGTTCACACCTGAACTAGCCGAGAGTGGCTGGATGGTCATGACCAACAAAACCCCCTCAAGTGAATGGTGTGAACGGAGACAGGGTGTAGCAGACTACCCTGGTAGAGGTTGTAAGCTCAAAGCTGTGTGGAAAGCTTCAAACTTTTCCCTCGAAAGAGGCTTTGTAAACCCATCTGGTATATTGGCATGTGTAGTCACATAAGCCAAGTCAATCTCTCCTACATGGAGTCTTTCCCTGACATAATGATAGTGAGCCTCAATATGCTTTGTGCGGGCATGAAATACTGGGTTTCATGCAATTGCCAAAGCACTCTAACTGTCAGTGTAAATGGTGGTAGGGGACGGCTGTCCAACACCAAGATCGGCTAATAGGCGTCGTAGCCAAACACATTCCACATTAGCTGTAAAGGCTGCCCTGTATTCAGCTTCAGGGCTAGAAGTGGCCACTGTAGGCTGCTTCTTACTGAGCCAATGCTCACAAAGAGGGAGAGAAACTTACAGTCCTTGTGTCACTTTTCACAAGAGAGAGGAGGCATGAGAAAAGCTCTATTCTATCCTGCCCTCCTGTCTTGTAGCCGCCTGCAGTCCAGCACCTGTTTCCACGTGGGGGGGAGAGAGAGAGAGAAACTTGTGGGTGAACATACTATCCAACCCTGCACTCCCTCCTGCAGTCCACTTCTTTGTGTCCAGCTCTGCCTGCGTGATGCACACAATAATATGCCTGTGCGCCTGTCTGTACAGCAGCGCAGCCCGACAGCAGAGAGAGAGAGAGAGAGAGAGAGAGAGAGAGAGAGATTCAGCTGCGCCTGTATGTACAGCAGTGCAGCCCAACAGCCAGTCTCTTCCCAAAAGCAAGAGCGAGAGATTCAGCTGCGCCTGTGTGTGTTTCAGCGCAGCCCGCCAGCCAGCCTCCCAAAAGCAAGAGAGAGAGATAGCATGCTGGCCCGACTCTCTCCAAAAGAAAGTGGGCCCCCAAAATAGTCTAGGGGCCACGATGCTCCAAAAAAAAAAAGGAATGGCCACGATGCTCAAAAAAAAAAGGAATGTTCTTTTATTTTTATAAAGGTTATAAACCTTAGTTCCCTTTTGTTCCCTCCACACATGGGTTGTCCACACATGGGGTTATTTACATAAAACATTTGCCCCAAGTATGAACTTTAAACATATATCTTGCTCACCGACCACCATGCTCACACTTATGCTGCACAAATTCACAGGGTCGTGACATACCCCCCTCTTGAAAAATGGCAAGCGTCCTCGATTGCATTCTGGTGATACAGCAAGACGTCCAAAGCAAAACCACGCCAATAACGAAGGCTGCCCAATACAATAAGATATCAGCCATGTGATCCAACTAAAAGTGAACCGTACTTGGTTTTTGCATCCTTTACAAAAACCAAGTACGCGGAAAGATGCTTTTTCATTACTGATGAAATGGCCGAAGCCGATACAATAGGAACAGATTCCTCTTTAAGCTTTACATCCAAAATATGAACAAAGAAACTCCTGTAGATGAGGAAGTTCTTTCCACGGGGACCTATTGGAAAGCCAGGCAGGTGGTAGTTAATTACTTGCAGAAGGAGGTGGATGTTGCACATTCTCCAGGCTTTGTGGTTCCGGATTCAGAGAGGGTGGTTTACAGGTTTACGAAGGCCTTGAGTGGTCTTCAAAAGGTTTCCAGGACTTAGCATCCCACCGTAATAGATGTAGATCCTTGTGAGCAGTATGATGCATCCTTGACTCAGTAGCAAAATGGTTCATTGATTTGGTTGATGCATTCCAGATTGGACGGGAGCTTCCTAATGAGGCTGTTGAGCTCATGTTTGCAAAGGACTCTTTGGGAGGCACGATTGCATATCTTGTGGTCTCTACAGCATGCGAAGGATCTTGGACTCTTTTACACAGGAGGGGGATTGATGGATGGAGTCAAACTCCATGGATGGAGTGACTCAGTTTGGGGAGGAGAGCCAGACACGAGGACCTTGACATCAAGCTACAGTTTTTCCCTTGGCTCAGGAGCAGTTTTATGGAGCAGTCAGAGGCAGCCATCTATTGCATTGTCGTCGACAGAGGCAGAGTACCGGGCTGCTAGTGGTGCTGCTTACGAGGTGGTAAGGTTGCAGGTTACTTGGCAGGATTGGGTTTCCACTGGTGGACCCCGAGGTCATCCAGAGGCATTTTGTTCGTGAAAAGATCGTTTGCTGATGACATCTTGCTAGAGTTCTGTTCGACGGAGGACAGTGTGGTGGACCTCTTCACGAAGTCTATCTCAGGCTTTGCTCCGGTGGCACTCCAGCTCACTGGGGTTGGTTCCACATCCAGGAGCTGAGAGGGGGTGTTAGCAGTCATCTCCTGTCTGTATATTTACACCAGGACCTCTGTTGTGGGTGTGCCCGCCCGATTTAGGTGTTTTCTCATTTTTCCCCACTCTCCCTATTTTTTCTGGTGTGGGAGGCTGTCTTGTGGCTCTTGGCTGATCCAAGTGTGGTGGCCGACTGCTTCCGCTGCTCCCCACCTCTCTCTGTAGGTGGCCGACTTGGTCTAATGCTGGCAGACTGATGTTGCAGCAGTCGGGTGTCCTACAGAGGGCTGTCGACTGGTTTTCTACTGGCTGACTGCATCATAGGGGCCATACAAAATGGCCCCTAGCCCCCACACTGTTTGTATTCAGTATTTCGGGATTCCTAGTGTATATAGTAGAGTTACACACCTCTCTCTCTCCCTCTCTATTGCTGCGTTTTTCAGCAGTGCACTTGCTCTTGTGTTTTCAGATTTTGTCTTCATCTCTGCTGCATATTCTGATAACTTCTGCCTTGTGCAACATCATTCTCAGTCCAAGCGCCTTAGTGCTTCAGTCCCAAGGCTTTCCAAAGTGGCTTCAAAGTTGTCTTCAACCCATTTGATGGTTCGGCAAACATTTGGTCTACATCGTCCTTGCATTTAGCATTCTCCGTCATCATTCTCAGTAAGTTTTCTGCATTGTAACATAAGTTCTCCAAAGTAATAAACCAAATACTCCTGCTTGCTTGCAGGAGGGGGCCCTTAAGTAGGTAGATTGGGACCCAATCTGGTGTCATCTCTACATTCTCTCTCTTTTCGGCTCTCTCCTATGAATAAAGATAAAAATGGATTGCTTCATGCTCACTAACTAAAGGTATAAAGAAGGTCTTGTTGTGTGTTACACGATCATACCAGTTCTATGTTACAACATAACTGAGTGCTCAGTGTCAATGTGTAACTCTAGGACATTGGCTAGTCCATGATGCAAATTATGAGTGGACGACCCAAGAATGGCTACTGTGCGTGGTATGGGATGCGTGCAGTAATTGGTTGTAGGCAATGTAGTCTTGGAGCTGAAAGGCCTCGTTATCGGGGATAAAGTTCAAGTAACTCTCCAAGTATTGTAATTGATGTAATTAATGCTGTATTTTTTTCGTAAATGAGTAGTATTCCTGATTGGAGAAATGTCATGCAAGTAAGTACTCTTTACTTCCGTCAATTGACTTCATGCTATCATTAAACCAATTTAATTGTTTATTCCATTAAAAAGGAGGGAATATTCGTGGTGCGAAGTGATAAACTTAAGGCCAACCTCCTACATGATAAAAATAACGTGCACACGTGCTTCTTAAAAAACACATCCCTTAATGGCTCCTAATGTTGTTGCTTGCTCTTGGGTTCGAAATTCTAATGCCATGACTTGAGTTTAAATCCCACTTTCCCTCATCTTTTTATGTGAGAAAGTGGTTGTAAGTTAAAGGTATGCTAATGTTAATCCATATGATTAATTTCCCACAGCTCATCTAATTAAAGGAGCCATGAGCTAAAAATTATATATGGCCTTCATGATCATTTGACTGGTCGTGTTTAACTTTTCACATCTTGCTAGCTTGAATGTTTTTCTTTTAAACGAGTTATATATGTATATATTTAGGTGTTAGGATTTGAATTCATGCCCCCCTTATGGACAGCTGTGGTGGTATATCCACTCAATTAAGGGCCTGCCTGGATATTTAATGCCTTTGAATCTGCAAAGCAATACTTTCCAAGTAATCTGCAAAGCAACCTTTTCCAAGTTTTACCATAGGATAAGAAAGAAAACATGGTTGAGCACTCACAGTTCTCTCTGTGACAATTCTGAATCGACATGGCACAGTCAAACCAGCACCACCACCCATGACAAGGCCATGCAACAGCGCTACCTGTACAAGAGAAAGGAGAAAAATTGCAAAAGTCATTTTAATCTCTTGGAAACCATAACTCTCGACATGGTTCTTTTTGGTACACAGTATACATAAGCCTGTTAATAGGCAGACATAACAGAACAACAATGCAATGAGTAGTATCAGCATACAGCCCCAGGATTTTAAGTAGTAAATGTAAATGAAATGCTAAGGATTTCGCGTGGCATTAGATTGAAAAGAGTTGCACACCATATGCTCATTGTGAAGTTCTTGTTTGGAGCCAGACAATCGCCATGAGAACACCATGTGAAGGAAAATTAACCCCACCATGCAACACATTTCAGTGCAAATCTGTACAAGATGGCCTGACAAAGCCTTTGATATTTTAAATGGCCTATAGTAGGTCTCGTGCACTGTGCTCCCTCCTCCCCTCTCAAGGTCTATGTAGATACTTGAAAAGTCTTAAAATCCATTCAATAACATAGCTTGGTCAAAATTGAAGCATGATTTAGTATTAAAAGGTTTTTCTTGACTAAACTAAAAGCAAATCTATGGGTGTTTCAATAAAAAAGTGTGATGCAGGGTTGGTGATAAAACGCCAGACCAAACCACAACATAACATAACATGTGACATGTACAGAAAGACACCAGCATATCTAAATATGACTAACAATTAATAACAGCCAGTTTCTCAGCATGGAATTTTGGAAAGGTTTGCCTGCAAGGATTTACTACCTTGATACAGCACTAAGCTGCCTTGCTAACAAGGCTGGCCTGAGTTTTGACGTTGTTAGAAATTATATACTGTGGGACTTTCTCCCGCCGGTCCAGCTTTACTACATTGGGTGCCATGTTGCAGCGTCCTATGTGGGATATTTTAGGGTGATATGAGAGCTGCACACTTTTGTTTTGGGATCAGATCTGACATTTCAGCTCTTATTACTTTCTTTGATTTTTATTTTAGTACCCATGATGTATTTCATCGACATGATGTAACCTTTTGGTCTCATAGGTCATTTAGGCCTTTTGTAGACATTAATACAACTCTCTCTCTCTCTCTCTCTCTCTCTCTCTCTCACAGACTGCATGGGAAGACAGTTACAAGCTCTGGAAAGACAGTTACAAGCTGCAGAAGGCACACAAGAGCAAGATCCTAAGTTCAGAGTGGATGACAGATAACAAACTATGGTTTTCTGGATGGGATGGGACGCCTCACATCTCCTTTCTAATTCCTCCAAGGACCTGCGGACCTGCTGGTCAATGAAACATTTCTCCAATGGCACTCTTTGACTTTACAGGACAGGCAATACCACCACTACACCTAAGCCCCACACACAAACTTTCATGGGACTTACCTTGTTTGCAGAAAGGGGATTTAGGACAAATCTCGGAGGTTGATCAAAGTTTTATGGTCAGTTAAGTAACACGCTTGGTTGAGGCAGTCATATAGAGATTGTACCCTATCCTTCCACATATTCTGATGATTTTTCTATAGACTAACGTCCTGACTGCACCGGATTTTGAGGCAATCTCGGGTCAAGCCCTAGTTAGGCAGTGTTAACTTCATGCTCACAGAGCAAAAACAAGTACCTGAGGCAAATAATAGAAATCTTAGAAGAGGCCTCATCCCAGGAACCAGCCAGGGCAGACATAAATCATGGATATGTTCCTTCGACACATGGGGGATTGATCATCTAGACCCTTGAAAATTCTGATTATGCCCACCTGTGCAACAGAGCTTCCTCATTACTTTGTTACTGAATTTCTCAAGGGATGCTCTAGGCACATCCTACTACAAAATTGTAGGCATATTGAATTGTTAGAGTCCCTAGGTAACATGCTAGAGAAAGTAAATCCTAGAGAAAGCAGATCAGGAATAGAATGAGGACATGAAGCATTACCATAGGCTTTTTATATGAATGAAGATGAAAATCCAACCAATATTTTCTGTATACCACTTCCCGACACAATCCATCCTCTGCAACAGGCCAGCAGAATGCTTAGGCTTCTAATTGTTGGAAATTTTAACTCTGCTATAGGAACTTGTATCTGATAATAAAAAGTTGAACCTTGTTTCCCATGTCGATAAAACATTCGGAGATCACCACCTGCACAAAATGCCCGTCCAGCACCCTGACATAAAACAGAAAAATCAACAATCAAGCTCTGTGCATGAAAAATATTTGCAGGACTTATAATATAACTAGATATATCAAATGTGAACCGATTAGGATTAAGATTGTGGTTATATGACTAGGATTAGGATTAGGATTAAGTGATACATTCTTACGCCCTTTTTTGAGAACTCTTTAGTGTAAACATTTGTTTGCTTCGTACAAAGGAGAGCACAATTCATCACTCTTTTCCTTTTGAAAAGCTTATAGCATACCTTCATGATGATTAATTTTACGTCGCCATCCGACTCCCACTTCTCGTAAGCCTCACAGAGCCTTTTCACCTGTAGATTTCATGAATAAACATGCCAGTTATAGCTATTCTAGATATAGCAAACGTTTATGAAAATTTGCATGTAATGTCATCAAAGTACCATTGGAAGGGTAATACAGTTAAGCTTCTGAGGTCTATTAAGAGTTAAAATCCTTGCGCCATTCTGTTCTTCTTCAATCAGACCCTGGGGCACACAAGCGGATTGTCTCACATGAACCCAGAATTCAGAAGTCAAAGAAAAAGGCGTCAATCGATATAATTGTAGCAAAATATACCACTTCCACAAGGTAATCGGGAGTCTTCTCGTTTTCCATATATGCAAGACGGCTTCCAAAAACAAGGGTTTTTAGTGTCGAAACCTGGCCAGCGGCGATGGCACAGCGGCGAGAAAGAGTGAAGAAGGGCGAGGGGAGGGCGATGAATAGACACTGTACCTATATATTATGATATCTAAGTGAAAGGTGGTCGAATTTTCACCCCCACGAGGCGCAGCAAGCAGCACGTCTAATGTGGTGTGAAGCCCACGAGTTGAATGCTTCTTGTTTGCCAGTCAAAACTTAAAAGTGGTGTAAACAACTACTACTACGCATGTAAAGACCACTCTTTCTATTGTATACCTCCGCGCGCCCACAAAACATTTACGGGTCACTCGGAGCCTATGGAAACTCCCTCTCAATTCTCACCACATAGAAACTCTCTCTCTCAAATTTGGTGAGGTGTGCCACTCTCAGATAAATGCATCTTACATATAATGTCTTTTGTCTTTTCTTTACAACAATGAGAGAGAGAAAGAGAGATACACCTACACGTTGAACTTTCTTTTCATCATCATGAAACTCACCTTTTAAGAGGAAGGCCCTTATTTTTTCCCTCAAGGAAAGGTAAGAAAGAATATTTGTCCTTTCAAAAAATTAGATAAGATAAGAAAATTTGAATTTGAGAAAGGAACAATGTGAATCATTACCCTTTCTCCCTCAGCTCTCTCCCTTCTCTCCTTTAGCCATGTGGAAGTGGGAATAGCTTGTGTTAATAAGCGTACAGATATAGAAGAGACTTCTTGTCGAACAAAGCTCCCTAATCTCTCCCTTCTTTGGGTAACTTTTTGGTAATATTGTCTTTAAAAAATGAACTCACTCTCTCTCTCTCTCTCTCTCTCTCTCTCTCTCTCTCTCTCTCTCTCTCTTTTTTGGAAAGGTAAGCTGTTGATTGTTATTAAACTTTTTGGTCATATTGATAAATCTCTCTCTCTCTCTCTCTCTCTCTCTCTCAAAGCTCGCTCTCTTCCTTTCTCACTATAAAGACATCTAAACAATGCCAATTAATCATTATCAATAGATCTCATAGCATAACAAAAAAACAAAATCCAAATTTGCAATCCATGTTATCGATCCTTCTCATGCTCAAGGGAGGGAGTTCGAGCAGAGCTTAGGGAGTTACCACATGGTCGAGCCCTCGCTCTAGCGTATGCATAGTGATTTATTAATTACAATTCATGGAGGAACCATGACCACTTAAATACTAAGTTGTACGATATACTCATAAACATACCATGACCCTTGTCTTCATCAAAGCTAAGATAGATATAATGATACCTTCTTGATATCTTCACCCTGTTAGCCAAGGAGACTAAACTTAGACATAGACAGAGTCACATTTGGAAAGGAACATGACACAATGTCTTTAGTGCAGTCTTTATTGTTACCAAGTAATGGCATCTTTGATGCAAAGTAAAGTATAGTGAGATTACACACCTCGAAACTCAGGAACTCACCTTAGAAGAGATCCTACATCTAAGAATCCTCATTCTCCTCGATAACCTACTCAAACACTCATATTCATGTAATACTCACTATTGTGATAGGCTTCCAAAAACATATCTACACTTATCATGCTATTGTAAAACATAGATCATCTTCTCCACCATGAATAAAAGAGATGGAAAAGTCACCTTATGTAGTTGTAGCAATTTCTCATTCACCAGCTTCTCCAATGCTAGGCTTAATTCCATTGTTGCAGAGTAATGATATACTTGGATATGAGCATATCAATATATGGCCTTCAGAAGCTAGCAATCCAAAAAAGAGAAGCTTGAAAATAATACCATAGAGTGCATTGTCTTTCTTCTGATCATCAAACTCTATAATCAATGTCATAGCAATTAGCTGTTGTAGCTTTACTTTTACACCATGGATATTCTTTTGTCACATGCACACATCATTGGAAAATAAATAATATAGGCACTTCACATCAATCCTACAGAACCCATAATAGATTGCAAAAACAAGCTTCAAAAGTAACATAAATGGCCATTAAGATAAAGCAAGGTTTACCTGCTACTTCTTTAATTTCTCTACATGAGATCTTTGCTCATCACTAGAGTCTTTAAAGAACCTACGCCCAAGCGAAGACGGCATTGTCTACTGAGTTGAATTTAGAAAGGAGACTTTACCACCACCAACCAAAAAAAGAGTTTAGTTGGCAAAACTTGGCAATGAGACATTTCCACCAACTATAGGCGTGGCTATAGACTACAGAGCAGCAGAGAGAGCTATATAGCACAATCTCCAACTTTACTGCCCACGTTAACACTACCCCTTCACCTTATTAAAAGGATAAATGTCCACGCGTACATGAATGCATGGTCTATTCTTAGAAAGTGACACAGATCTAAATTTCTAGGGAGATAGAATTCAAATAAATTTGTAAGAATTGATTTAAATTCAAACAATTCATCAAACATCACATGATCATGACCACAATATTCAAAAACAAGTAAAATACTTAGCTCACAAAGATTAGACTCCAAGATTGGGTGCAATCATTCCCCCTCATGTGCGTATGGCCTATTTTCCCCCACACATGAGTATTTATGAGATACTTTATTCTAATTTAGGCCATGTCCTCCAAAAATACAAAAAGGGTGCATTTCTTGCAAGACATTCTCTTATCTTCAAAAATAGAGTGCCCATAAATTGAGGCTTGGGTTTAAAGCATATCACGCTTTACCAAATATTAAAGATCAAGTCTATGCTTGATAAACTATGGCTTTTTTAAAATAAATCAAAATGTGCACAAGCTAGCACATGTATATACAAAGCTTGTTTACAAAAATGGTGTGCCAAGTAATAAATTTGTGCGACTTCTCTTCAATCCTCGGAATCCTCTTCACCTATAAAATAACCAATAATAAATTGGTGAAATAAATATTCCATAAGCATACAAACCATCGTCACACACATGTTTGCCAGGCGTAAGTAACATGGGAATCACCTCTACATACGAACCAACTGAAATAAACATTGGAGACCCCAAGCATACGTCAATATTCACCAAACGTATTAATATTTATAATGGTATCACCCATGATATTAACATAATTTGGCATGACGCAAAGATAATCCAAGTGTCCCCGAATTATCTAGGAGGGTAGAATAATATTTTTAAGAGGGCTTAAAATATATTCCCATAACATTCCCTCTTGCTTGAGTTTGCAATTGCCCTTAATTGCCGGTTTGTTGAAAAGAACGGAGGATCTCAGGGGAAGCATGAAATTATTTCTCAAGCACCCATCTTGCATCTTCACACGAGGATGATTTTTAAAAGTTATTAAATATTTGCTATATTGGTTTCCAGTAGTAGGAGCTGGTGTAATTTGATGGTCAATGATAGTATCTGGGTGTAAAACATTTTGGTCTCCTTCAATAAGAGGTGGTTCTTCATATATTGGATGAGTGGAAAGTTGTCCTTTGAAAGGTTTTAATAAGCTAACATGAAATGAATTATGAATGCGGCACCAATGAGAAGGTAATTCAAGTTTATATGCAACATCATTAATTTTGTGGATCACTTTAAAGGGTCCATAAAATCTTGGTGTAAGCTTAATAACTGGGAAATTTTTAACACTTTTAAGTCAACGTCCTAGTATTCACAACATTTCTATTATTCCAAGTCAATTATTAAGCCCTATGAGAGAATCATACGATACATATCAAGGTAAGTTTTCAATTCATGCTTTATTGAAAATTTAAGGGAAATAAAAGGAAAATCAATTTCTATATTGCATGATGATGGTAGTTCGCATGATTTTATTTCTGAGAAAGCATTGAAAGCGCTTAACCTAGAAGCATCATACTTTAGTTACAAAGTAAAAGCTACATTTCAAGGTACTAAGTACAATTGCACCAGGGAAGTTAAAGATTTAGAATTACAAATGGGTTCACTAAAAGAAAAGAGAACATTCCTAGTGGCACCTTTACAAGATGTGGATGTCATCTTAGGTATGCCATGGAAACATGAGCATAACCCCCAAATTAACTATGACACCCATACCATATGGTTAATAAAAGATAATCCAAGCATCCCCGAATTATCTAAGAGGGTAGAATAATATTTTTAAGAGGGCTTAAAATATATTCCCATGATAGAAAGATTAGTTTTTCTTCTTATTACTTAAAAGCTTTATTTCTGGCAACATAACATTCTTATTATTTGTTTAAACCTATAAGAAGTTTTAACTTAGATGTTATAAAAACTATTATAGATTGTACTTATGTCTACCGATAAATAAAATTTTAATAACAACAACTAGTTTAAAATAAATCTTAAAAGATAAATAAAGTTTCTAAAGTATTTTTCTTTTTCTTAACAGAAAGTTCACACAAAGAATGGACACAGTTTTAGTGTTTTTTTTTTTAAATAATAGGATAGCAGCACACAATTCTAGAGTTTTTTTAAATAATAGGACAATAGCACTTAATTTTTAAAAATTATTTGTGTACACAAAGTTGATACATTGCATCAACTTTGGCACAGAAACTTGATGCTTTGCATCGAGTTGACACACACAACATTAAGTTTATACAAAAAAGTTGATGCAATGCATTAACTTTGCATATACAAACAAAGTCTTTGTATCCATTTTTAAAGACTCTGTCTATGTATGCAAAGTTGATATGTAATACATTAACTTTAAAAAAAAATTATTTCTGTATAAAAGTTGATGCATTGTATCAACTTGTTTATGTATAAAAAGTTAATACATTGCATTAACTTTGCCACACCAAGTTGATAAAACAAACATCAAGGTGGCTTGGCAAAGTTGATGCAATGTATCAACTTTAATAAGATGCACAACATCAAGGTGGCTTAGCAAAGTGGATGCAATGTATTAACTTTAAGAAGATGTACAACATCAAGGTGACTTAGCAAATTTAATGCATTTCATCAACTTTATTAAGAAAAAAATGTATGTAAAGTTGATGCATTGTATCAATTTTCGCATATGCAAACTTGATGTTTTGTATTGAGTTGATGCAGAACATCAAGTTTATGTAGCAAAGTTAATGCGGTGTATCAACTTTAAGAAAATTTGTTTCTATATGCAAAGATGATGCATTCCATCAACTTTGCCACATAAACCTGATGTTGTGCATCAACATGATGCACAACATTGAGTTTGTGTGGCAAAGTTGATGCAATGCATTATCAATTTTGCATACACAAATAAAGTTTTTAAAAGTGTATGCATTGCATCAACTTTGCCACGTAAACTTACTGCTATGCATCGAGTTGATATGTAACATCAAGTTGGTGTGGTAAATTTGATGAGATGCATCCACTTTTAAAAACATTTTTTGTGTATACATAGTTGATGCGTTGTTGATGCATTATATTAACTTTTTCACACAAAAACTTGATGTTGTGGATTGAGTTGATGCACAATATCAAAAATTGATGCAATGCATCAACTTTAAAAAACATTATGTAAAGTTGATGCAACGTATGAACCATTGCATCAACTTTTGCACACAAACTTGATGTTATGCATCAAGTTGTGCATGCATCAAGTTGATGCACAACAAGTTTGTGTGGCAAAGTTGATGCAATGCGTGAACTCTTTATTTTTTAGGGCATGCATATGAGATGGTTTTTTATTAAGTTAGCACATTGTCAGTTAGACTACATGCATGTGCAGTAAGTTATTTCTAAACCTAACTGTAGAAGACATATATCTGGAGGCACTGCCACCTCGCGCAGTTGGACTACAATTTATAGGCACCTGATAGGGTGCATTTCTAGGGGGTGGTCCACTCCCTGGCCCCGAAGGGTCATTACAGTAAAACCTCATTGGTTTTTTCCACTTATCCGGATAGTGTAATTGGGAGTCATGTAGTGATCGCAAGCTCAAAAAAGCATGCATGGTGGCTGTGTGAGACGACTACTATTTTATTGTCTTAAAAAGGATAGTTTCTTACACAAAGTTGATACATTGCATTATCTTCTCCATGCAAACTCGATGTTATGCATCGATTTTACCACAAACTCGATGCATGACATCAAGTTTTTGTGGAGAAGTTCATGTGGTGCATAAACTTTGCTCTCACATAAGCAAGCTAGAAATGGTGATCATGAAGTAATAATTTAAAAGTAAAATTTTTAATTAGTAAAATAGCCCTAAAAGCACTTCAGCCCTAAAAGTAAAATTTTTAATTAGTAAAATAGCCCTAAAAGCACTTCAGCCCTAAAAGTAAAATTTTTAATTCATAAAATAGCCCTAAAAGAACTTCAGCCCTAAAAAGTGATCGTTTTCTTGTTGGGAACTTTATCGCTTGTGTGCATCTTCTTTCTATCCCTTTTTCTACACAGTGGACAATCTCTTTGTTTGATTTCATGCTACGTGGTTGTCTATACCAGTCTGTGGACTACCAAAATCTGTTGACGCAAATATGGTGGACATAAGAGAAGGCGGCCTTCATCTAAGCCAAGATCTTCTCCTCCATTCAAAATTTTTAGTTTTGATTCCATTATAATGCATCCAGTTCCCCATGAACTCGATGCAGTGCATCGAGTTTGTACGTAAACTGAAGGTTGAGAACAATCTACACTCAGTCTTTTCCTGAAAGGTTTTATCTCTACCTTGCATCTCAAAAAATTTTCTTATTCCTTCTCCTTTACTCTCAATGACCTTACAACCATATCGATGTGGTGCATCAAATTATAGACTTACAAGTTCATCCCTTCTTATCTCTCCCTTTGGTTTTCCATGCCGCTTTACAACAATGTAAGTCCTCTTTCAATTTTCTCCTACTTGTTTCCTTTTTGCTACAAAAATTAGTTATACTACTTAATTCATTCTTAAATTCTTCTTTTTTAATCGTATAGAAGTAGATTAATTTTTGTTGTACTTTTAATGTCTTCTAATTTCCATTTCTTATTTTAGAAGCTTGTTTTTCTCTATTTCTTGCATGTTTTTGTTTTGATTTTCTTGTGATAGCCTTGTTGTGGCTCACTTTAATGGTTAGCTCTACCTTATTGATTTTTGTTGGATTTGATTTATTGGACCAACTAATAATTGTTTTGCTAAATTTGTTTCTTTATATCTATAAAGTAGGGGTGACGAGATGAAGAAGTCCTCTAAGAGGCCCACCGTTGAGGCTCCAAGATTTGATTCACCTCCTCAAATACAAGCTACAAAGAAGAAAAGAAACAAACGTTCTAAAAAAATTGCAAAGGAAACCCAAGCTGCTACTTTACCACTCGGGAAAAGATCCCTCTTCCAACAAGTGAAAGCTTCACAACAACATGAGAAGAGAGATGGTGGTGTTACAAGTGTTAAAAAGCTTACCAACATGATGTTGGATGTTATTGTAGAGAAAGAAGTACAAAATCAAACAACTCGACCAGGTTTCAGGACCATTGTCACTTTTCCTCCCCAGGGTACTTTGACAACTAAAGCCTTCAACCAAAAGAATCGAAAGGAGGATGAATTTATATATGTTCTTGTGAGAGCTACGACAAAGAGAACAACTTATTATTATGCCCAGGGAGAACTCATAGTTTTATAACACCATCAGATAGACCTCAAATCTCAGGAGGTACATAAATTAAAACTCTTGCTTATCTTCAACGTTAGTGGTGTCTTTATGGGGTCAATGGTGGTCATTTTTTTGTCATTGCTAGGCATTCCAGCAAGGGTAATCTTCTTGAAGGTCAAAAGTCTTGTTATAAAGTGTTAAAGGTGGATTATAGAGGAGAAGAGAGAGATGATACTGTTTCTTTTATTATTGATGATATGAACAACATTAGAGAGTTTATACTAAAAAATAATCTTCAAGTGGGTCTTTTTGGTCGTGTGTAACTCACTTGTGTCTTGGAAAACAATGACAACCTGTTAGTGAGCTTAGGACCTTTCTTGTAGTGTAGTCTCTAATGTTGCTAGCTTTAGAGGTCACCCCCAAGAGGGTCCAAGGTCTTCTACACTCGAGCCTTATGGGAAAGGAGGACAATAGAGAGAGGTTAAAAGGACTTCTATGTCTATAAGCTCTCAAGGCGAGAGGACATCTCATAAAAACAACAATTCATCAAGCGAGGATTTTGATTCTTCAGATGACAATGAGGAACCTGACATCATCACTCCTAGTGGTGAGCTTGGCACAGGTGCACTCCCAACTCAACAAAATCAATAAAGAAGATAACTAAACAACAAAACTTTTCAATGGAAAAGATACATCGACCACCTATTGATACACCATCTCGTAGAAGATTAATGGAGATTAGAGAACCTCACACAGTACATGTCAATAATCTTAAGAAGAAAATGAAGGTAAATCCCCATGCCACAGTGGTTCCATTTATTGTTTTGGTAGACCCCCAAGATTATCCTAATGAAAATAGCTTAAAAATGACAGAATTTCATAATTATAACTCTTATGTCATTGGGGGCTCACACTCTACTGAATCTAGGAGGGATCTGTTAATGGAAAATCCAAACAGTTCTTACTACAACACTGTAGATTGCAAAATTTATGCTTCTCTCACAGTTGAAGAGGCAATACTTCTTGCATAGGATCATAATAACAATAATGACTACCGTGCAAAGATGTCTCAGGTTGAGAAAATTAGGTTTTTTCATGAGTTTGTGGAATATGTGGCACGACACCAAAAGGTTGATGGCATATTATGAAGACAATGTCATTTGAAGGTTAAGATTCTTGTGGAGTAAGAGGAGCTCTCATATGGACTCAAAAAGTACGATACTCTATTTCATCTTGCTTTTCATACATGATAGATTTGGGATCTTCAAAATAGAACCTTTTTAATGTGGGAGAATAAAACTTTGAAAGGGCGAAGACCTTTAAAAGGCTAAATGAATATAGTAGCTTGGCTAAAAATCATGGGGTAAGAAGGTGGATACATCAATTGAAGTTCTTGCACACGACATGAAGCTTAATCCATGGCGAGCACTTCAAGGAGTGAAGGATCAAACACTGCTAATTTTTGTCTTATCGTGTGTCATTTTGAAGGAGCTATCACTTGATGAAATGTCTTTGGAGCTACAAAAGTAAGTAAAGTTTTAAGTTGTTCATTTTTTATCTTCTTAATGTAAATAAAGTATTATATTGTCTTTACATGTGGCCTACATCTGTAAAGTTTATATGAAGATGCAAGAGGTCATGATAAAAATCTAAATTGCACCACTTGGGATGACGTATGTGCACACAGTATCCTCAGTCTAGCACTCAGGTAGTTTTTGAAAGATTTTTTCTTGTCCTTCAGAGATTGGGTACTATTCTTTTATTTTTTTATAAAAGATTCAAATGTGATGGTATGACAGTATTGCTATATTTTTTAAGAAACTAGCCACTTAATATTAAATTCTTGTATACTAACTTTCTACTAACAACAGAAGCCTCCAACTAAAAAAGGTAAAAAGTCATTCTTTCAACAGGAATCAGAGTGTCCACAAAACCTTATTTTGCTCCTTGAAAGCGCTTGGTAAGAGAAATCAAGACGCCTTCTAAGAAATTTTGCTCCAACCAAAGGAGATGAACTAGAAGAGTTTTTTATTCCTAGACAACAAAGCAAAGCAACATCCTATAAAGTGATTTGTGGGGATGTAAATAATCTTTAGAATATCACTTTAAAGAAAAATTATAGTATTGTTATTGCCAACATCCCATATGGTTTTAATATGTGGTTTTACAAATGATGAGAGAGAATATACCTATTAAGAAATTCAAAATATGAGAGAGAATATACCTATGATGAGAGAGAATATACCTATTAAGAAATTCAAAAGATGTTGCAAAATTTTAAAGTGGTAACTACATCGATTATGTGGAGATTTGTGATCTTTTATAGCACTAGCCAAGCTGCATTTGTAGCTCTGAGAAAAGAAGCACATGGTTTGGAGTCTGATGTTTGGTATGATTTCAAGAACTTATATTTTTAGTTTCTTTTCATTATTATTCAAACACTTTAGATTTGTGTTTTACTAAATTTCATTGTAGGGTCAAAATAAATATAGATCACGTTCTTGGTCTTCGTTTTTAAAAGTTCCTTTGAAATACTCATGGTTGGCTATTGGGATGACATTGAGCAAAGACGTGTTAAAGAACATGTCAATGATTCTGGATCCTCCATTGTGCTTTCTTTTGCCACATTAACTAGGAAATTAAGGCATGTGACTGAGTCCAAAGCCTTGGTGAATCCCTACTAGAAGCCTTAGCGCTTGATTAATCATTTGATTGACCTATTTTCTATGCTAGATGATTGGATACTTGACTTGTTTTCTAGAACTGGTATACACTTATTCTTGCTTTAAAAAATCATATTTAAATATATATTTTCTTATTTATGATTGTGTGTTAGTTCTTATATTCATTTTTTAACATTGCAGGTACAACTATGACATGTGCAGTTAAGAGAAAGAGAGACGGCATTGCATTTGAAAAGGATGAGATCCAAGTAGCCTTTATTCCTATGCATGGAATAAATGATGCTATGGAGCTACCAGATGAAGATTAAGAGGTGGGAGTGCTCTCCATGAACGCTAACGAGGGGACGAGAAGTTCCAATTAGCATCAAAAGAATATATGCCTTCCCTCTCTAATGAGTGTGGGGAATTAACATCTCTACTAGAAAATGAGAATCTTACTTATGCTCCCTAGTCCCCAAGGAGAAGAAAACAATAACCAAACCAATAAAGAAGAGATATTTCGATTTTTAAGTCTACTACTTTACATAATTTAGTTTATCATGACTCTACTACTATATATATTTTAGTTTATTACTTTGGAATCCTTCAAAAAATTTTATCTTATCTTTGTAGGAAGAACTTTTATTTCATATTATTTGTATTGGCTTTGCTATTTGGGTCTAGAAATAGATTGAAGCATGATTGTAGGGTTTTTTGTAAATTATAGAGCTTATGATGTTATCTATTCTAATAATTTTTTTATCACTTGTCAGATAATGCATATATTTGTGTATAGTGTTAAACTTTGTTCCAAGAAAGTTCATTAAAAAAAGTCTCTTTCATTCATGAAATTTATAAAATAATTTTTAATTTTAAAAAAGGTATTTCTTTAAGTTGTGGGGACTTCTTCTATCCCATTTAAAAGTCAAGTTGTTTTTATGTCAAAATTTATTAGTTTATAAATCTATGGAGGTCACACGTGTTCAATCTTGAAAAATGTGTCAAAATTCATGTAGTTTTTTAATGTACACATGGAATTATAAATGTGTTTTTAAGCTATTTATGAGCTTTCACACATTTTGGGAGGGCATCTTTCTTAGGTATCGTCAGTTATCTATTTTGCTCGCCAATAGTGTTTTTTACAACAACACGAAAGCAATTTATTTATGTCATGATGTTTGGGTGCTAGCCATATCTTTCTCTCATCATACCGCTCATGTTACCTTGATGGTGGAGTCTCTTTTCCCTTCTCCCTTGAGGGGGAGTAATGCTGTAAAAGCTTGTGAAAAGCATGAAAGCATATTGAAGACACTACAACACAATCCCACGGGCTTGAAATGGTGGGTTTTTCCAAGGACGTTGTTTATGTGATGACGGGCGGATGTTGTATAAATGACACATTTGAAGTTGAAAAGACCTCATCGCAAATGATCGCCACGTCTATTGTCGCATAAGCAACGTGGAAATGTGCATCGTATAAACGACATCTGAAATAACACTTGCAAACTACGATGCATCGCTTAAGTGATGTTAATAATGTAGGCATCGCTTAAGTGACACCCTGGAAAGTTTTAAAAAACCTAAATAGATGGCTCTTGCGAAATCCTAGGAGCCATCTGTTATACAGCTACGCTCTTCTTGCAGCCTCGATCACTCACTCTATAGCCTCTCCACGCTGATCTGCGCCCTTTCCTCAACCCGTCCATGCCACCTTCCTGCCAGGTCAGTGGGGGAGAGAGAGAGAGAGAGAGAGAGAGAGAGAGAGAGAGAGAAAGCAATGTGTGTGTATGTGTGTGAGAGAGAGTGAGTGAGAGAGAGAGAGAGGTGTGTGATTGAAGGATTTAAGGTGGATCCCAAAAGAGGATTAACATGGTGGATTAAGCATAATGATAAATAAACAAGGGGCTTTTACAATATGAACAAGGGGAGCGGTGGGCCAGTCCCTAATGGCAAGATCAATTGTGCCCAACGGTTGGAATTAGGGTTGATTAATCTCTAATTAGTAAAATTTAGGGTTGATTAATCTTATAATTAGGGTTGATTAATCATGGCAAGTCCCTAATGGCAAGATTCAACCGTCAATTATGCCCAATGGTTAATCTCATAATTATGGTTGATTAATCATCGAGACTCCTCCTTCGATTTTCTCAATTTCTAGTGAGACAAGATGGCCCCATTGAACTATTTTCCACTCACTTGTTATCTCTCTCTCTCTCTCTTCTCTATCATCTACTTGTGTTTTGCATCAGCATGTTCCCAGAAGGTGTTTAGGGCTGAAAGAAGACTCCCAAAGCTTTCGCATGTAACATTGGTATCAGAGCTTCAGGCTGGTTTTGAGATATTGTTGGCTGCCCATGTCCCACCCACCTTTACTATTGAGAATGGATGAAACCATTGTCTGTGTCTTGATCTTATGCCGGTGTGGGGACTAGGCAACATTGTTTCAGCATCAAGCTCAGTAAGGCTAAACATTGATTTAGTTTGAGATGAAGGTGCACGGTCCAAGGTATAAGAAAGTGCATAGGTATGAGGCCCAAGGAAAGGAACCCAAGACATGGAAGAATTCCCAGGAGGTTGGTTGGTGGTGTTCCACAAATCCCAAGGGAATGGTAGTCCTGTAAGTTGGGAGTCACTTGGGGCACACCAAGAAAGGCTTTCAGGCAATAGTTATAGGGGAGGTTGATCCTCCAAGGGGTGGAGTGAGAGCGCAAAACTCAATACTCAAGAAAGAAGACAAGAGACAGTGTTCAGGGACATGCCAAGAATGGAAAAGGGACTGGATGGAACAGATGCATTGATCTTCATCAGAGTTAGAGTGGATTTGGAGACTGGGCTGGGTGTTCAATGAAAAGGTTGCCAAAGAGGGAAGGATTATAGGGGGACTCCACGAATAGAGAATGGGTTGATGACAGTCATCCAAGAACACAGATTGGAATCCTGTCATCAAGTTTAGCAGAGGGGGATGTCATGTATAAGACATGTGTAGGACTAATCCTAGGCTAATCTTGAAGAGGCAACATGATAAAGATAAACTAGAACCTAAGTTTTGAAGCATAGGTTGCTGTTTTAGCAAGCGATTTGATTGGTGGTGGACAAAGATACTTTTGGCTAGCACACAAATGAGGAATAAGACCTGTTGGCTATTGCAGTATCTGATGGATTTTGTCCAGGAGCTGGCCAACAAGTAGTTGGCCAGTTCACAAGGCCTATAAATCGCATTGGTTTCTCATTGTTTTGACCATTCAGTCCAGCTAGGACTAGGTCATAGATTTAGGCATAGACTAGGTTACACACATTTTCATGAAGGCAACCTATGATTGTAAATATTGTACACCTTTCTGTAGGATAATAATTTTTGGTAAGCTTGAATGAATTTAGTGAGCTTCGTGGTTACACCACTTATATTCTGGTGAGATTTATTAAGAGACTAAGGTTGAGTAGAAGGGTGAGAGAAGGGTGTGAGTGTGAATGGACTTGAGGTCCACTTGTTCACCTATTTAAAGGTGATGCCATGAGGCATTTTGCATGAGAGAAAAGCCTAGTTGTATGCATAAGCAACTTAATAAGCAAGAGTTTTTTCTTGTATTTTGTGAGTCCCTCTCCTCCACACACTTGATCTATCATGAGCACCACGTTTTCTCATCATGGTATCAGAGCTTAGGTGAGTTCAAACTTTGTGGTGTAGAGAATAGGTCAAAATTATCCATTTTTTGCTCATCTCCTTTGTGTGGAGCACAACCTACTGCCCTTGGAGGCCTTCCACAGTCGTGTAGAGGGCTCATCTCTCCACGACCTTTTCATGGAAGATGAAGAGCAGGTGCAGGCGTTCATAAACGTACGGTCAATTTGAAGAAAGAGATACGCGTCGCTGCGGCATTGTCCACGTAGCAAATCGCCTGCTGTTTTCTGCCTCCTGCGCTGGTCGTACACAAATACTCCTTGTGTAGGCTACAATAAGCCAAGCCATCTTAGGGCTTTGGTAGCCCAAGGTTTGAGGACTTCACAGCTAAAATCTCAGCTTGTTTCGTCCACAGATGCGCTGGCTGGAGGAGAAAAACCAGGCGCCTCTTTCATTTTCACTCAAGCTTTCCATTAAAGCTTGAGTTTTTGGGTTTTGTTCTCTCTAATCATCTCTCCCTTCCACTAATCACTCAAGTGTGAGAGTGCATTAGTATTGCTGGTCCTAATCTTGATTTTGAAGTGTTTTCCATCTACATGAGGTAGCCATAAACCTCATACCCGTCAAGCTTCAACACCGACATCAAGTTTTAAGCTTTCAAAGTGATTAAAGTGTGCTTCTAAGCACTAATTGTGTTGTTTAACACTAATCACTCTATTAATCCAACAAAAGGAGGTTATCTTAAAGTGTTTTTAAACACTCATAGTGTTATTAAACACTGATGGTGAGTTAATCACCAAAATAAGTGTTATTTTACACTAAAAATGTGCTTTTTAGCACTAATTGAGTTTTATACACACAAATGGTGATATTAATCATCAACTAAAGTGTTGCTAAACACTAAGGTGGTCTTAATCATCAAAGGAGGAGGTCATTTACATTAAGAAGGGTCTTCTTCATCAACATGGAGGCCGGGCACACACCATAAGTGCCACATTCAAGTCTTCACGTCCACCGCTTCTTCCAAAGAGTAATGGTGCAACCATGAACCAATTGTCTTCACCTCATAAGCTAAAGAGGTTGAAGAATTCTGGTTTTTTATCATAAAACTCAGATTTTTTAGTGTTCTTAAAGTTGGGCACATGTACATTAAGTGCTCATCTTCAATGTTTATGTGTGTTACCCTTGAGGCCCTTGTTTGTAAGAGGCATAGGCAAGCCATAAGCCGTATGCTCTCGTTTCCCAAGCCCAAGGCACTTCATTCCGCTGCATATTCTGTTTTTTCATCGTATAAGATGAGTTGTAAGGTTGAGCATAGCATCCCTAAATGCTCTACCTTGTTGGTTGTCATGATTTTAAGTATTTTTTGGCATTACTTTTATAAGAGGCATTGGCAACATTATGAGCCATGTCCTCTCCTTCTTAAGCCAAAGATGATTAACCTTATTTGTTTGAGTATTTACCTCAACCAATTACTCATTAAGCTTGTAACTTCAAACCCTAAAGGGTATCATTTAACTAACATGCATAAAAGCTATTGTAATTGTGGAGTAGACACTGCCCTTGACCAATGCATAAGGCAAGTGGTAAGACCCTCCCTTTCCCTTCCCCATTTAAATCTACCTCATCACTCATGGAGGAGATATGGTATTCAAGGAAGCATAAAGCATGTTGGAGGACCATCTAAAAGCAAACCATTTAAGCAAGGGTGGCAGCCTTGTCATGATCATTGTGTGAGAATGGTCAAGGTGGAAAGCATATGGTGGAAGCAATGGCATGTATGTCTCAACCATGTCATCTACAAGAAGCGAAGCAAACACAAAGAGTGGGGTACACCATCATCGAGGTGTACATCTTCATCGACAACAAATAAAGACTTAGATGGCATCAATGTAATAGCCTCTAAGGCTCTAGGAACACATTTGTAAATCCTAGATTACCACACCTATATTCCAAGCCTTGTACGCCTAATGTTATAAAGGCACCTTATGTCCAATACCACCTATTCCATTTCTATAGTTGGTATTGAGGGGGGGTATTAAGAGACTAAGGTTGAGTAGAAGGGTGAGAGAAGGGTGTGAGTGTGAATGGACTTGAGGTCCACTTGTTCACCTATTTAAAGGTGATGCCATGAGGCATTTTGCATGAGAGCAAAGCCTAGTTGTATGCATAAGCAACTTAATAAGCAAGAGTTTTTTCTTGTATTTTGTGAGTCCCTCTCCTCCACACACTTGATCTATCATGAGCACCACGTTTTTCATCGAGCTTTTTGGCTAGATTAAGTCTATTTTGACTAGGTTTGGTGAGCTTAGTGGTTACACCAATTGTACTTTGGAAACCTCATGGTGGCTAATGTTTTTCCACCCAATTCAATGTGAAATGATATCTTGCAAATGTAGTACTCTCTAACAAGTGATTATTAATCAAGCAATATGTAGTGTGAAGTGACAAAAGTGATTAGTGCGTATCATTAAATTTTAATTAAAACATGTGCATAGAAATCCTACTGCACCATGCTTATTTGTACAAAGAATAGCTCTATAATATATACTATCATAGAAATCCTACTACACCATGATTATTTGTACAAAGAATAGCTCTACAATACATACTATCATAGAAATCCTACTACATACTTATTTGTACAAAGAATATCTCTACAATGTTTATTTGTACAAAGAATAGCTTTACAATACATACTATCAATTTTTTATAATGTATAAATCTAAGCATGCGTATCATCAAATTTTAATTAAAACCTATGCATAGAAATCCTATTACACCATGCTTATTTGTACAAAGAATAGCTCTACAATACATACTATCTTGTTTTCATAAATGCCTCCTCGTCTATGAGTTTCATTCCCACAATAATGGGCCATATCTTGGGTGGCAGATTGGTCTTTGGGTCTATGTTGGTGTCCACAATATAGTAATGAGGGACGTGATCTGGGTAAAACCACATCCACTATCATGAGACTATTAGGGTGCTTATACCCTTTGAATAATGGTGCATGCATACCCTTTGCAAATCCGGCTATGTGTTGCTTACACCTCTTACCACCACAAGGAGTTCTACTACATGTGGCCTTGCTGCCAATGCATGTCCTTTGGATTGCCCACATTGCTTCATTCACCTTGTGCTCCATTGCCGGAACATTCCTATCCTTGACATGCCCATTATGCCATCATTGACATATTAATCGAACCTCTACTGATGTAGCTTAACTTGTAGAAGACATGCACCACTTCTCGCACATTGCTTTGTGCTCACCTTCTTGAGATGTGGCACACACATACTTTGTTGTGTGGGAAACCGTGCTTAGCTCCTAATAAAATAGCCAGGACCTCTCCCTATTTGTTAGGACATTCTTTTTGCCACCCTTAAACACATGTCAAATTGCATTCTAGTCAGCCTATGCCTCGTCTTCATGAAACCAAAGAAATCATCTGCCATTTCATAACCATGGTTATCCATCACCTCATTGATGCACTCCCAAAACAGACATTGGGCCTTCATATCCTCCTCTTTCATTTCACATGTCGCAATTTCTAGAAGATCCTACATGTTGCATGGAAACTGAAGTCATTTATGATGTAACATAGCTAAAATCCTTTCACCACATTTATTATGACATTTGTAATATGCTACCTTGGGTCGTATACATGACAAGCCATTGTCCCCAATGGAATGTGTTTAGGGAGGTGCTTGTGGAGTCTGCCTTTATACTTGTACAGAGTTTCTACATGCTGATGACACTTTGGCATGTACCTTATGTATAGAGCACTTGGGGATTACAGTGTGAGAGGCAAAAAGTTGTAATTTAACATTGCGTAGGACTTTGTTCATGCATCTACCACAATACATGTATCTCATGTCAGAAGATGTGGATGAGAAGAGGTGAGTGAAAGAATGGATTGTAGCCATTTTAGATTTTACGTGAGCCACCATGAATTCTCTAACGTAGTTACATGTGTGTGTACGTAGGTCTCTGTTTTGGTCATTGGCCATCTTTATGTAGGTCTCTATTTTGATCATCGGCCATCTTTATGCACCCCCATGAACCACCATGAATTCCCTAATGTAGTTACATGTGTGTGCATGTAGGTCTCTGTTTTGGTCATTAGCCATCTTTAAACATCCCCACCACACCACGTTGAGTCCCTCAAAGTATGATAGGTAGGGCAACGAGGTAGCTACTAATCACTCAGGTTTCAAGGTGGATGATGACGTCTTCATAGAACCTAAACTTGGAGAGGGAACCCACCCATACATGTTGGATGCAGATGAGAATCCCATTCGATATGTTGATGAGTGCACTGAGGCTTTTGCAAGGTAAGACTAGAGCTTTGTATATGGCATTCATTTCATTACCATTCATTTCAAGTAGTGTAATCGTTTCATATTCATTGTCTTTTGTATTGTTGTACGTTAAATGGCATAGTAAATTAAAGAAGTGTGTATGGTAGGTGGTTACTCAATCAGGATGTTCACACCGATCAAGGGGATGATGTTCTAGATTACTTTACCAGAACTAGACCCTTGCTAGAGCATGCAAGGAACTACATCAGCATTGCATTAGTGTGGAGTGGGATGACGTGTGCTTTGGTTCTTGTATATGACCTCTTTTGCACCATCCTGAGATGATTTAGGGTAACATTATTTCAAGGGAGACATCTCTGATTATGCTCGATGGGAGCAGAAGAGGGATGTGGGGACCTCGTCTCCACACGATCACCACCACTTTCCTCCACCCATTCCATTACCCATGAATCTAGCAAGGTCTAGGGGCGCAAGCTGATTTTCCATTAGAGGCCTTATTTTGAACTAAATGGCTTATATGTCCCATACGCTTCCTCATATGATGCCCTCATCATGGGCACATCATTCCAAACTAGCGAGGTTGTTATTCCCACCTGCACCATTTAGTAGAGATCCCTATATGCAGCTAGCTTACTTCCATCATTAGCCATGGCGCCCTCTTTAATGCAATCCATCAATGTAATTCCAAAAAAATATTGATTTTTCACCATATTTTGTTGCACTTTTGTACACTTAACGTGGTGCTATGACATTGTAGTTAAAGTTGCTATGAGATTATAGTTACTTGAGTTAACACAATAGAGAGAGATGGAGAGAGGGAGAGAGATTGAGTGAGAGAGAGAAATTTTGAGAGAGAGGGAGATTGTGTTGTCTTTGTGTGACATTAGTCATCCTCATAGATAATAGATATTTTTATATGCTTTCAAAAGTTATTTTCATATGATATTTCTGTAACCTATAAATAGAGTAGAGTTTGTCATTAACCACTAATCTTATTTGAGGGATACATCCCACCCCAACCACCCCTTGTTTCTTTATATTGGCATAGGTTGGGCATACGCTCCATTTTCATAGCTTCATCCACCAATCTCTCCAATAATGCGATGTTTGTAAGTATCTTAATTAAAGCTCTTGCATCTTTCATGCACCAATCACGTTAGTAGTGCACGAGCTCTACAAGAAGCTCACACCAGAGAACGTGGTAGATCTTGCAGAGACAAGAACATACGAGCGGTAAAAGTAGCAACAACCATTGGGATAAGGAAGGCCTTTGGCATTATTGAAGAGGCAAAAGAGGCTCCTCTTCGAGGAAAAGCTAAGGTCTCAAATGCTTTCTTGTATTGTTGCTTGTGTTCAACATCTCCTCAGTGGAAGTTTCGTGTGTCTATGGTGTCTTTTAGAGAAAGTTGCTATGAAATTGTAGTTTAACATGAGTGGTTCTACAAATGATGAGAGAGCATATACCTAGAAGTAAATTCGAAAGATGTTACATAATTTTAAAGTGGTAACTACATAGAATATATGGAGATTTATGATCTTTCATAGCACTAGCCAAGCCACATCAGCTATTGCAGCTTTGAGAAAAGTAGCACATGGTTTGGAGTCTCTTGTTTGATATGATATCAAGAACTTATGTCTTATTATTGATTGTGTGTTAGTTCTTATATTCGTTTTTTAAAAACTGTAAGTACAACTGTGACATCTGCAATTAAGAGAAAGAGAAATTGCATTGTAGTTGAAAAGGATGAGATCCAGGTATCCTTTATTCCTATGCGTGTAAAGGGTGCTATGGAACTGCCAGGTGAAGATCAAGAGGTGGGAGCGGTCTCCATTTAACGCTAATGAGAAGTTCCAGTTATATAGCATCAAAAGAACCTATGCCTCCTCTCTCTAATGAGCCTAGGGAATTAGCATCTCTCACAGAAAATGAGAATGTTACTTTGATGCTAGTGGTTCCCAAAGAGAAGAAAACAATAATCAATCCAATCAAGAAGGAGAGGAGGATCGAGATCAGGTGCTAGATCATGGACCAAGTCGTTCAGCTGGGCGTCACTTCAATCAGCATACTCCATACGTCGCTTGCAAGATTTGAAGGTTGTGCAGGCATGCCAATCAAATTTGCAATTTAGGGTTTCGATGGTGGGCTGAAGACCTCTCTCTTCATCTTCTATGTGCTAGTGCTGCTGGTGAACGCCGCCCATCGCTACTGTAGTAATTCTATTCTCAAAAACGTTCATTTTCTTGTTTGTCACGTCCTTCAGCCTGCGCAGAAGATGGTGTGGATCAAGGGCAGGGACTTGCTTCATGATGCCACCAATTTATTTTTGACTTGCTGGCTTTATAGGCGTGGAAGGCCTTTCATGGACCAGCAGCTCGATTATCTGCCTTGGAATCAGCGTGAAGGCGTAGCACTAGGGAGCGTGAGGGGCTACCACGTGGCAGAGCCTTGACTCTCAACCACGTGGCAATGGAGAACAACGATTATTTCTATTAAAAAACTTTATACACAAACCCTTATGTGAATATGCCATCCAAATTAATTGAAGATACGTGGCAATGGAGAACAGCGTGCCACCATTGATTCACTCTCCTATTCACTCTCCTATTCGGAAAAAATCATAGCTCCACAGAGACAAGGCCGATCAAAATTCTGTCACCACAGATATTTTTTAAATATACCAAAGAAAATTCCTATGGAGTTAGAATTTTCATACTTGGTGTCACACCCACAAACTCTCTAGCAGCCCCATCGTGAGCAAACATTAAATATCAGAATCCGGCAACCTACGTAGTATTACATGCAAATTCAATCTCCTTCAATAAGATCCCCAAGCAAAAAAAGAACAGAACCGTCATCTGGTCGCGCTTAGCATCGTAGACTGCGGTACCGTTGATGTTGAAGAAGGGGGGCATGGTGTTGCCATCAATCTGGTTATCCCAGTTCCAGTAGAGAAGGGCAAAGCCGGGGTCGCCTATAAGGCTGCCCAGGATGCGCTCATGAAAGTAGAGGTACCAGCGGTGCCAAGGTAGGAAGAGCCAAGAGAAGTGCACTTGCAGCGTTATGTTGGTGTCCCTCTGCTTGTAGGCTCCGTTGCGCAGTGTATGTTGGCCTGCACTGCGAAGCTCCTCGGATCGTCGCTCGGTAGCGCTCGCATGAGCTCGTAGGCCTTGTTGTATTTTTTGATGTACTTGGCCTTGGCGTGCTGCGCCGGCCTCCTTACTTTCTTTCTCAACATGGGAAACGTGTCGAAGGAGAATTTGACCACCTTCTCCTTGGCAGGTATGCAGCAATCGAGCTTTTGCGTCACTGGATGTGTGGGATCCAGCGAGGCTCCAATTGCCAGCTGACACTTGGACAAATCCGGCGGGGTAATGGGCGCCCCATCGCAAACAACAGAGAAAATAGAAAGCAGCAAAACAGCGCCTAGGAGAAGCAAAAGCGGATGCACCGCTGGTTTCCCCATTCCCCACGCAGAGAGAGACAGAAAGAGAGAGAGAGAGAGAGAGAGAGAGAGAGAGAGAGAGAGAGAGAGAGAGAGAGAGAAACTAAGATAGTTTTCTCGGAGAGAGAGAGAGAGAGAGAGAGAGAGAGAGAGAGAGAGAGAGATGAAGATCTGCTCGACGCCGCGATGAAGATCTGCTCGTTGCCGGGGATTGCCACGCCTCCTCTCTGTTTCATCACCAAATCTTCTCAGCACACATCTTAGGTCAGTGGACTCAGAATCACTAGCTCTTGATTGCTATGGCTTCTACTGGTTCATTGCCCTCAGCTTTTAGGGTCAATCCTAGGGAAGAGGCTCAAAGCCTTCTGAATAATACATCTGACTCGTCTCCCGCTTTGAATACCTCCGTCTTGGCTGACATACTGCATAATTCTGTTTCGCCTGATGAATCTATTAAAGGAGAACATAAAGTAGTTTTGGACACTAATGTTGTATGGCAGCAAATCTCTGTGTTTAAAGCCCGGGCTGTTGTTATGCTATTCTCTAGTAGATTACCCCCAATAAAAGATATTGCATTAGCCATTGATAATGGATTTGGAATGCCTGTCATAGATAAAATTTTCTATGCTGGGCAAGGTCTTTATGAAGTGCTTTTTGCTAAGAATGAGAACAGGGATGCTTTCCTATCTCAACCTACTGTCATTTTATTTGGAGAAGTTGTCCATGTTCTTGACTGGCAACCCATAAAACAAATTAAAGAAGCATTGTTGTCACAGAGTCCTGTTTGGGTAGAATTCATTGACTTGCCTTCTTACCTGTGGCCATGTATTAAGGAGATAACTGGCTCCTTAGGTCAAGTGCTTTACTCTCCCACCATAAACTCCCCCAATAGGAACAAAGCCTGTTTGTTATGGAATACTGATAAGCCCTTTCCTGCTACAATTGAGTTGGACATTCCTCTCATTGGAAGTATTGTGCTGTACCTCAAATGGGGAAATCTCATTGGGGCTTGTTTCCACTGCAATAAAGTGGGGCACTTCTCAAGAAATTGTCCCACCATATCACCTCAAACTAACCTTATCCCATCCTACCCTGGTAGCAAAATTTTAGTTCCCAAAGAGCAGATATTTGGGAAATCTTCCTCAGCTCACCCATGGGGTGACAAGAGAGCATCTGCACCTACAGGGCAGTCTGCAATTCCTGTTGGAGGAGATGCTGTATCTCCTTCATATGCTCAACCTCCAGGTGTTAACAATGCTGCTAACAGAAATGTGCAAAGACCCTTGTTTAAACCTACACAAGGAATAGGGAATGCAGGGAACCAGACAAACACCAATGCAGCACCTTCATCATCCAGGCCTCTCCCTGGGATCAGAGGTGGAGATAGAGGGAAAAGAGCCATTGATGCTGAAGGGTTTCAGCTGGTAGCTTCTAGGAAATCATTCAGAGCCAAGCAACAATCATCTGGGTATATTAGTCCTAATGTTTTTGATCTACTTAAAGAGATGCCATCACCTGAAACTTTGGCTGCACTTGAGGAAGCTTGTAATACAGCTAAAAAGCAAATACAGGATCCTAAAAATATAGATAATCTGGAAATTAACATGACAGATTCTGAGGAAAGTTCTCAGGGATTGAATTCCACTCAGGTGGTGCTTGATTCTCAGTAATGAAGATTGCCTCATATAATGTTAAAGGTCTAAATGACCCAACTAGACTAGGCATATTCAATAAATGGGTTCTACAAACTGATAGTGACATTGTGTTTGTCCAAGAGCATAAAATGCATTCTAGAGGTGGAGCCACTTTCCACTTTAAAGGCTATTCTTGTTTCTATGGAGGTAAAATGGGAGAGTACTCTGGAGTACTAACTCTCATTAAAAATTCTCTAAACCCACAATGGGTCACAGATCACAGATCTGGCAGAGCTTCTGTCTTCTTAGTAGACAGCCCATGGGGCAGATTAGACATTCTAAATATTTATGCAAGTAACAATTGGCAAGAGAGGGCAGATCTCTGGTCATGGCTTGAATCAGTGCCTGTGCAGCAAGGTATATGGGGGGGAGATTTTAACATGGTGCTCAACAGTCAAGATACTACTTCTATGCATTCTATCATATCCTCTCAAGAAAGCAGTAGTTGGCTACAGGTTGCAAATGAACACCATCTTGTAGATGCATGGAGCTCAGGCCAGAATTCCCCTGGCTATACTTTTCACTCTAAATCTCATCTCATGTCTTGGTCTAGGCTTGATAGAATCTATTTCATTAGGGACTCTTGGCTCCCTGCCAAATGCAAGATGCAAGTGCAAATTCAAATGGCTATGTCTGATCACTTTCCTCTCATATTGGAATTTTCTGATGCTGATGCACTCACTAAGCAAGTTGGTGATCACAGAGGGTTGATGGTTAATAACTCTTTATTAAATATTGTCTCCTTTCAAAATGATGTTAAAAAACTGATTAAAGCAGTGCTTGAAATGAATCTATCACATCTGGAAGCATGGGTCTCTATCTGTAAGGGTATGCAACAGTGTATCAGAAAGGTAGGCAAGCAGCATGCTCAGCAACAAAGAGTCAGACTTGTTAATCTACAAAATAAACTGGTTCCTCTGCTATCCTTGGTACATACAGGGCATGTTACTGTTCAGGTATGCAGGGAAATTGAAAACATAAGAGGATCATTGCTTGAGATTGCTCAGAGGGAAGTCTCTAAATGCAGACACAAATGCAGAATCAGAGAACTTGCAGATTGCAATGACACTAGCAAGGCATTCTACAAAAAACTCCAAGCAAAACATAGAAGGGAAGGGTTCAACATGCTCATCTCTGAGGATGGTTTTGAGAACACAGATAGCCAGTACATTATGCAAGAAACAGTGTCATACTTTGAAAAAATCCTAAACCCCCCTGCTGATACATGTGTAGAAAGACAAGCTGCTATTGATATTTTGTTAGCAACAGTGGACACCTCCATTTCTGGAAGTGATGCCCAGAGAATGGAGATCCCCTTTTCTGCTAATGAAGTATTCTATGCTCTCAGTAAAATGGGAGTAGACAAGACTCCTGGATACTGTGGTCTCTCTAAAGAATTTCTGATCTGTTTTTGGCAAGAACTTGGTCCAACTGTGGTTTCTCTTATCAATGATATTTGGGCACAACAGTATATGCACCCAGATCTTAAGCAGGGGGTAATCAAATTGCTGCCTAAGCAAACCTTCTGTAATCAACTTCATCACTGGAGGCCCATAACTATGATGGGACTCTTATATAAAGTGCTGGCTAAATCTGTTGCTCTCAGAATTGCTCCTCAGTTGAGGAAACATGTACACAAAAACCAATCTGGGTTTATTGGGGGCAGGTCCATATTGGACAATATACTGTCAGTGCAATTGGGGATTGAACTTGCTCAAAAAACTGCTCAGAACATGGTTATGCTACAGATAGATTATGCCAAAGCATTTGATACAGTTGCTTGGGATTTCATTGAACAGGTTCTTCAAAAGATGGGCTTTGGGAAGAAAATAAGCAGATGCATATATCTGTTAGGGGCTGCAGCATATTCTAGGGTTCTCATCAATGGCAGATTAAGTCCTCCAGTTTATATGAGCAGATCAGTCAGACAAGGATGCCCCTTGAGTCCCCTTTTTTTTGCAGTGGCCACACATCCCCTCTTTACTTTTTTGGAAACTCAAGCTGCTGTGCAGGCAATATTCAAGGGCTTCAACTTACCAGAGAGCAACTCTTAGCCTTGGGATTTGCAGATGATTCTACAGGCTTCTAATAGGAACATTATCAAATGCATGCAATATATATCTCTGTTCTCTTTGGCTGCTGGAATGAACCTGAATCTGCATAAATCTCACTTAATTGATATTACTGCAGAAAATTTTAATGCATTGATATGGGCTGGTAAGAGAGTGCATCAGGGTCACATTTTTAGACATCTGGGCTATCCTATTGGAGTCAATGTGACTAATAAACAGCTCACATCTTGGGTGGCAGACAAAGTTCAGACCAAAATTGCTTCATGGTTCTGTGATGAATGGCCTCTAATGTTAGATTGAGGATTGTGCAATCTATCCTGCTTCCCTATCTGCTCTATTATATCCCTCTGTTGAACTGGAAACCTTCACACTTGAGTATTTTTGAAACTGCATTCAAAAGGTTCTTATGGGGGAACAAGGGGAAAACCTGTGCATTCATCAAATGGGATATGATCTGTCAACCCAAAGTGAGAGGGGGACTGGGAGTGCTAAATCTGGCTGCACATGCTCATGCAAGAAGAGCAACCATGCTTAAACACATGTTTTCAAGAGATACTTTATGGGCTAGATGCATGTGGCAGATCATTGGCTATTCTGTTGTGTATTTCCATGGGGCTTGGGATTTATCTGATTGGGAGAAACTCTTTTCACATGCACCTTTGAAAACAGGTTGTCAAACTGCACAACTTTTTATTGACTCATGGAAACACATCTGCTCCTTTCTGATTTGGGATGGCAGAGTTAGATACACAGGGAACTTACTAGGGGATGAAAATGTGTTTTGGAGTTTTTTGTTTAAAAAGGCACCCTGTTATAAATTGGGTAGGAAAGCTTTGACAATGTACAAGAAAGGGGTCAGGCACATCAAGCAGCTAATTGATTCTGATGGCAAGTTTGTTTTATTCTTGACAGCTAAGAGAAGGTTCAGATTAGGCTGCAATTTCAGACTTGCTTGGAATGAACTATGTACATACACATTCAATCTGCAGATTCCACCTAATACCAATTTGTGGGAAAGGTTCAGAGACTGGCAGCTTCCAGGGGAGGCAGTTTCTTGGTGGAAGTCCACAACCTCACAGTTTTATCAGGTTCTCTTGGCACAACAGAATATATCAGAAAGATGCAATAAATTGTGGAGAATGCATAGATCTCAGGATTGGTGGATTGCCAGATTATCATCAATATGGAGCTTACCCTGTTCACATAAGCACAAAGTGTTTGTTTGGAGACTCTTAGCAGGTGCCCTGCCTACTGGGGAGTTGCTTCACAAGAAAAACATTGGCAATGGGAAATGTGCCCTCTGTGGGAAAATGGAAAACATTAAACATGTATTTTGGTACTGTAAACCAGTCAAAGAATGGTGGCAATGGATTTTGTCTCACATTCAACAGTGTATGCCTGTTAAAATTACACAGTTTTCAGTAACCTTTGGTTTATGCCCTATGCCTACTGTTGCATTGCAGTTCTGTATGCAGTCAATAAGGATGTGGTTCTTATTCTATATCTGGAATGCTAGAAACTTTTGGTGCTTTGAAAAAGTTCAGCTTTGCAAGGTAACTGTTCCATGGAACATTATTAGAATTAAAGTGATGGAAGATTGTTACAGCATCACAAATGATCAGCTTAAAGCAGATTGTATGAGGATCATGACTCACCTATAACCCATGAGTCAGAGATGATAATGTAAATAGTAGAGTACATATTCCAAAAAAAAAAAGATAGTTTTCTCGCCAAAAAGAGAGAGAGAGAGAGAGAGAGAGAGAGAGAGAGAGAGAGAGAGAGAGAGAGAGAAGGTTTATCTCACAAGAATTACAACAAGCGAGCTCAGCCAATTGCTTTCTTTGGTGGTGACTTTTGAGATGGACGGAGAGAGAGACAGAGAGAGAGGGCGTCAGCAGGGTGGCGGAAATACGCACGGGTGAGAGAGAGAGAGGGGGGTGCAGTTGACGATGTCGCGGTGACTACGGTTGACGGTGCAACGTTTAATTTTTTAATGCAATCCATTCATAACTAAACATTAGAAAATCGCTTCCATTAATTAATCGATTTTCCTTTTTTCTTCATTGTATGCCCCTATTGATTCTATTAAAAAACCTTAAACACAAACCCTTATGTGAATATATATATATATATATATATATATGGGACCAAAATTCTGTTTTCTATTAATTAATTAGTGAGAGAGTGAGAGGAGACTTGAACCTTGGTATAGGTGTGAGCTGAAAACTTTAGAAAGTTTTTTTTTTGTTTTGACATGGGAGGCTGGTGGGATCTCACGACGGGAGTTTTCCAGAGATTTTGTTTCGTCGCCTCTCTCTCGCTTATCATCTGAAGAGCAGGCTCTTCACTCTCTCTCTCTCTCTCTCTCTCTCTCTCTCGCACGTATTTGCTCAGCCTACCTCTTCAGCTCTCGCGCACGCAGATTCTTTTTTTTGCAGCATGCCTCCTCGCGTCTCGTCTCCATCTCGGTTGACTCCTGCATGGAGGTTGGTGGGCGGATATATTAAGGTTCAAACTAATTAGTTTGGGCAGATATATTAAGGTTCAAACTAATTAATTAATTTGGATGGCATACTCACATATTAATTAATGGGGCTCAGAGCCCCATTAATTATATGTGAATATGCCATCCAAATTAATTGAAGATATTAAAAAAAAGAATGCAATGCCCTATTTGGTTGCTACTTTTTTTTGTAGGTGTATATAGGCATATTAATTAAATGCCACTCATGTGACGTGGAATTTAATTAATACAACCTTAGGCATGAGTTCCCCATTCTCTCCCTTCCCCCCTTTACTCATTTAATGAGCCATTTGAGTCCTTTTATAGAGAATTATGAGGCCTTAAATAGAAAGGGTATGGGTGAATGTATGCAAATAGAAAGCATATAGGGGGTCATCATTTCATTGCCTGAAATAGAGAGGATATGGAGAGTCATGATTTCGTTGACTTTTTCAAGCATTAATCATTACATACTAAAATGAAACCTTGGAAAAAATCTCTTATTCTTGAAAATCTCACATAATATATTTATTTAATAATGGAAATGCAAAAAAAAACATTTTGGTTCCATATTGGCTACTACTCTCACGAATGGGCCTAGGTTGCATATATGTAAAGGAAAAACATTTAAAGCTTAGATTCTTTTTTAATCACGATTTTTCTCTAGCTAGGATGTTTACACTTTAGGGAGGAAATTTTGGCCAAGCATGGCATTTTCCCCAGGTGGGATTTCTACTTCTTTATGGTAGTCGAGAGATGTGTAAAGACTTTTAAAACCCCATCTCACAAAAATGCATGGCCTTTATCTATAGGGTTCATCCATCCACAATAAACTTATACCTTGATTAAGTAAGTTCCACACAAATACTATCCTAAAAAGTTACACAAGCACAATTATGCCTTTTGGATCACATGAAAAGAGCATAGGTTTGCACCTAATGCATGGTATAAACAGTAGCCTCAAGAGATGTTTTGAGGCACTCTTCTTAAGGTTTCATGATGGTTTTTGTGAGGAATTTATTTCAAGAAATGAGGGGTTATTACTAAGCTCTTTAAGTTGGTAAGGTTTGTAATAATTGACTATTATCTCGGTTGCAAATATGGCATGGTACAGATGGTAGCCTCTAATGTTTCATGATGGTTATTGTGTAAGGGATTCATTTCCATAAAGTGAGGCTATCACTAGACTTTTTAAGTTTGGAAGGTTACAATAAAGGATATTATTTGGTTGTTTGTTGAAAAAAAGTTATAAGAGTTTAAAAGAATTT
This sequence comes from Cibotium barometz, assembly GCF_041138505.1. Taxonomy (NCBI): domain Eukaryota; kingdom Viridiplantae; phylum Streptophyta; class Polypodiopsida; order Cyatheales; family Cibotiaceae; genus Cibotium; species Cibotium barometz. The sequence goes on from NC_141055.1 coordinate 1,494,051, forward strand.
GATTTCATTTGAAGTAGGTGAGCATATCCACGTCTATTTGGCAAAACGTTGAATAAAATAGATGTGGAGATTGAACCACATGGAGAGATATACACCATATTTTCCAAACCAAACTGTATGGCTCATTACACAACTCTCCAACCCACTATCCTTTATGTACATTTCTTTATACAATGTGGTATGATCATATACTTTTCCTAACTAAACCAAAGTAATGGTCTACATGCCCCACAAAAAGGAGTCTTGTTTGACTAGTTAAGGGTCCACACCCTAGAACTCATGCATGAGTTGGGACACAATGTGGTCTTTTCCTTACCAAACCAAAGTGATGGTCTACATGCCCCACAAATGGAGTCTTGTATGACTAGTCAAGGTTCCACACTCTAGAACTCTTGCAAAGTTCACCAACTTCAACTCATAGTATTTGCATTTTTCTTCTTCCAAGTCTCATACCTTTATAGTTTCATCTCAAAAATTATCCCTTTATTCCCCATCCATCCTTTTTCACCTCAAGGTGCATGTTTTAAATTCAATGAATAGATTTTCCAATTTTGGAGGCACTTTCACTACTAAAAAAATGGAATTCCACCTCCAATTTTTTTTTCAAAGGGAGGCCATTTTATAATTTTGAAGGCACTTTTTGAGAGAGACAAAAAACATTTGTCACTTCTAGTATTAGTAAGGAATTTTTTTGATCATTTCATAGTTTTTATGGGTATTTTTCAAGAGAGACAAGAATCATTTATCAATTTTAGTACTTGGTGTTCCATGGCTTCTCTCCATTACTTTCCTCCCAGATGTTGGGATTTCATCTCGAGGGTGCACTACTAAAGAAAGCCTATGTATCACATGCATTCAAGGGGTATTTAAAAAACCCCTTACTTGTAAAATTTTCATGAATAAAATGACCCCTTTTTATTTATGGACTTACGGGTTTTTTTCCAAAATCGATTAAAAAAACCCCTTCTGTAAATGTATTTATGTAAATTTACCTAAAAATTTTGAATTAAAAAACCCCTTCATTTGAACTCACGTGGTATACTTACATATTTTTAGGTGAACCCCATGAGGATTTTATATTGCCATGTGTAGGTTTATGATAGGTAACATTGGGGTGGTCCAATGGTGATGTGGCATGTGAAATGCTATAGAAAAAATATACTTTTTATATGAAGGAAGATACATAGATTCATAATGTATTAAGGATTTAATTTCTTGGGATGGAGGGAAATGTATTATCTATAATTTTACCTTTCTCATGCACGTAATACCATAGTTAGGGAAGGTCTCAAAGTTTTTTTAAAAAGTATCTATGTAAGATTATCAGAGATTGGGAGATATGTATAATAAATTAAGGGTATTTATTAAAGGTATGATGATGTGTATTTGAACCCAAAATATAAGTGGTGTGTACACTTTTAGGGACAAGGAATAGGCAAGGAGTTAGATGGGTGGTTAATGGGAAGAAGAAAATCTCTCTCTCTCTCTCTCTCTCTCTCTCTCTCTCTCCTTTATATATGTTTCTTTATGCAATGTGGTATGATCATTTACTTTTCCTTACCAAACCAAAGTAATGGTCTACATGCCCCATAAATGGAGTCTTGTATGACTAGTTAAGGGTCCACACCCTAGAACTCAAGCGTGAGTTGGAACACAATATGTTCTGATCATCACCAAAGTGATGGTCTACATGCCCCGTAAATGGAGTCTTGTATGACTAGTCAAGGTTCCACACCATAGAACTCTTGCAAAGTTCACTACTTAACTTCAACTCATAGTATTTGCATTTTTTCTTCTTCCAAGTCTCATACCTTTATAGTTTCATCTCAACAAGTATCCCTTTATTCCCCATCCATCCTTTTTCACCTTAAGGTGCATGTTTTAAATTCAATGAATAGATTTTCCATTTTTTGAGGCACTTTCACTACTTAAAAAATGGAATTCCACCTCCAAATTTCTGTTTTACAAAGGGAGGCCAATCTTTATTTTATAATTTTGAGAGGACTTCTTAAGAGAGAAAAAAACATTTGTCAATTCTAGTATTAGTAAGGAATTTTTTTGATCATTTCACAGTTTTTCTAGGTATTTTTCAAGAGAGATAAGAATCATTTATCAATTTTAGTACTTGGTGTTCCATGGCTTCTCTACATTACTTTCCTCCTAGATTTTGGGATTGCATGTCGAGGGTGCACTACTAAGAAACCGTATGTATCATGTGCATTCAAGGGGTATTTATAAAACCCCTTACCTATAAAATTTTCATGAATAAAATGACCCCTTTTTATTTATGGACTTACGATTTTTTTTTCCAAAATCGATTAAAAAAACCCCTTCTGTAAATTTACCTTAAAATTTTGAATTAAAAAACCCTTTCATTTGAACTCACGTGGTATACTTACATATTTTTAGGTGAACCCCATGAGGATTTTATATTGCCATGTGTAGGTTTATGATAGGTAACATTGGGGTCTAATGGTGATGTGGCATGTGAAATGATATAGAAAAAATATACTTTTTATATGAAGGAAGAAACATAGGTTCATAATGTATTAAGAATTTAATTTCTTGGGATGGAGGGAAATGTATTATCTATAATTTTATCTTTCTCGTACAAGTAATACCATAGTTAGGGAAGGTCTCAAAGTTTTTTTTTAAAGTATCTATGTAAGATTATCATAGATTGGGAGATATGTATAATGAATTAAGGGGATTTATTAAAGGTATGATGATGTGTATTTGAACCCAAAATATAAGTGGTGTATACACTTTTAGGGACAAGGAATAGGCAAGGATTTGGATGGGTGGTTAATGGCAAGAAGAAAATCTCTCTCTCTCTCTCTCTCTCTCTCTCTCTCTCTCTCTCTCTCTCTCTCTCTCTCACAATTATCAATATATCCTCATGCTTCTTTTTGGGAGTCACATGCTCCTTGTCCCTAGAAGCATAAGGACGTGTTGATAATATATATATCTCTCTCTCTCTCATAATTATAAACATATCCTTATGCTTCTTGCAACTCACATGCTCCTTGGCCTAGAATTATAAGGATGTGTTAATGATTTCTCTCTCTCTCTCTCTCTCTCTCTCTCTCTCTCTCTCTCTCTCTCTCTCTCTCTCTCTCTCTCTCTCGGGGCCCAGTATACATCACAGATCTCAGAGAGGGACAAATGAGGGATGGAGGAAAATGGAGAGACCACTGATTATGATGATTACCCGCATGATTTGGAGCAAATCATCAGTACCACATGAGATCGTTCGGGCTGCGCTGGCCCCACCAGTAGTAACCGAGGCCCTATTCCAAGTAGTTGCCTTTTTACAGTGGCTATGGGAGCTCCCTCAGCAGCAGAGGTACTCTCGATTGGCATTGACCTCATCCATATAGTTAGCAGAGGATGGAGATACTCATTGTTGGTATGCTCAGATGAGATCATGGTTTGACCTACATGGTTTGCGGATAGAGGCACTACCACCCTTTCAGTATAGTTTGGATTGTCCATTTTTGGATCTCAACTACTTGGGCACGAAAATGGCTCATTACAAGAGCCATTTTCTACACCTCTCACACAGGATGATTTTATCACCCGCCCGGCGTACATGGATGTACACCTATCACATGGGATACGTTGTGACATTGGACAGATCCGGACCTCATCACACCAGTTTGTAGATTGAGACAGGGCGATATGTGCATCAGATCTTGGATGACCGCATTTGTCAGCTATGCTACTAGGAGGTAGAGACAAAGGAACACTACATTTGCCGATGTACAGTCTATTATGAGATCCGAGGGAGATATCACTGCCTCTTCCGAGAGGGTTTTGGGCCGTACGTAGGGTCATGGAGTTTGAGGATCAGAGATGCCTGGGATTGTTTCTAGTTGAGCCCAGGAGACACAGAGAGACCCTCTTGGTAGATAGGAGGCCAAGCCATGATGTACCTAGATAGAGGACCCTGATAGATTTCTTCGGCACCAGCACCAGAAACCCAGCCACACATCTCATGATACCTCCTCCCCATTGGGCATAGGGCATCGACCACACGCCTCCAGGGAGTCACCCCACTGATAGAGCAGTTATCTTATGTCGTGCTCGTCAGCCACGCCCACCAGGATCCCAACCACGGCATCCTCACCATCACGAGATCAAAGCCATTATTGCTCGGCATCAGAGGTGCCTACCTCGCTTCTACGACCTCTCCATTCTAGACAGCCCCATGGTGGAGATACTTGATCTAAGGAGAGGGCATACATGATCTACTTGATATACATTTTTCCATTCTAGACAACCCCATGGTGGAGATACTTGATCTAAGGAGAGGGCAACACTTCAACTGATCAGCATACATCAGAGGTGCCTACCTCGCTTCTACGACCTCTCCATTCTAGATAGCCCCATGGTGGAGATACTTGATCTAAGGAGAGGGCAACACTTCAACTAATCAACATACATGGATCTACCTGATATACATTTTTCAGTATTTTCCAGTATTTTCTACTCAGTATCATCTTGGAGTCTTACAGTTTTGTTCTTATAACTGTAGGACAATCAATTTATTATACTTTTTAGTCTCATTTAGTTCTCTTTGATGAGACACCAACTTCAGATGTACTCTCAGTTTTGGTCTCATAGGCCACTATGGCCTCTTAGAGACGTTAATATATCATTTCATTTCTCTCTCTCTCTCTCTCTCTCTCTCTCTCTCTCTCTCTCTCTCTCTCTCCCCCCTTGTGTGTGTGTGTGTGTGTGTGTGTGTGTGTGTGTCATAATTATCAATAGAAACATATGATTCCTGGGACTCACACGCTCCTTGGCCCTAGAAGCATAAGGATATTGTGAGAGGAGCCTAGAGCTCAAAACAAACATGAAATGTGGGTACATCTAATGCACACAAGAGGGAGAGTAATGAATCCTAGGTGGCAAGAACAACGTGACAGCAAGGAGGATAAGCGCAGGTGCTAAAAAAGCAAAATAGAAGGTGCATGGAGGATGAAAGGGAGCTTGCACGATTGTTCAAGAAGGCAGCAAGGCGGCGACGAGAAAAAAGGGGGTATTGAGATTTATGGGAGAAAGACAAGTAGACCAAAAAAAGAAGCAAGGCAAGCAAGAGTGAGTGAGGTGTGAAAGATCTACAGTGGAGAGAGACAAGATGCAAACAGAGGGTCTTCTAGTTTTTGAGAGTTGCAAAAGTGAACTTCAGTGCAATTGAAGTGAAATTGGTTAAATCAAAGTAGAGAAGGCGCTAAGGTCCAAAGATTGAGTCTGGAGATGTGTCCCCGACGATTTCTGAGAAGCGAGTCTGTTAGAGATGTGATTTAATCTAAATAAATGTTCAATTGCTGCTATCAATGAGCTGAATGCTAAATTGAGTATGTTTAGGGAAGGCTTGCAGTTGGTGTTTGTAAATTCACTGTAGTTTGAATAGTTGATGGAGCTTACCTATGAAAAACCCTAAGTTCCCAGTGTTTTTTTTATATGTTTGAACCCATTGTCTCAAAGGTGTTGGGATAGTTTGTCTTTGTTTTCGTGAGAAGAAAGTCTAGTGTTCAAAGCTTATGTCTGTGTTGTGATTGATGAGAATTTGTCATATGGAGCTTGGTTTGAGTTGTTTCAATCATCTTTGATGAGATGGAGAAACTGTGAAGGTATGTCTAACGTCCAAGGAGTTAGAGCTATCTCATAATTGAAGAAGTCATCTTCTATTGAGAGAATATAGTCAAATAGGGTCAGAAGAGAGTGAGCTAGAGGAAGCTGGAGTCTAGGGGGTCAGCAACATCTGGGCACGGCCATAACCATCTTTACCATCGTAGGGAATTGGTGTTGTGCTCATGTGCAGATTGAATCACACTACCACACCAAATGTCCACAATTAAGAGCAAGGCCATTACTCTATAGTGCACACTGTGTAAAATTAGGGAATCATGACACTTCAATGTGCAGATATCCAAGGTTCCAAACTATTGCACAGCTCTGTCGGCAGAGCTAGAGCTCCATTGGCTTTACCAGCACCACCAGTACAAATCACTGCAGCTATAGGACAACCCAACTCTTCCTATTTGCCTAGGGGGATGTTTTGGTGCAGGACACTTCATCTCTACCACCACATGTTCTGCCACCACAACTCATACAGGTGTGAGACCCCTTCCCTCTCCGCGTGGCCTTCTCCGGGGTGCTAGTAGTGGAAGTAGCAGCCTCTCTCATAGGGCAGGGATTCCCACTCGGGGCCTCGCCAACGGATGTCCGAATAATACAGGTGTGAGACCCCTTCCCTCTGCGTGGCCTTCTCCGGGGCGCTAGTAGTGGAAGTAGCAGCCTCTCTCATAGGGCAGGGATTCCCACTCGGGGCCTCGCCAAACGGATGTCCGGATAAGAGACTAATCCAGGCGCTCCTTCGAAACCGAGACCGAAAAAACTTCCCTCACCTAGAAAGCACAGGCGATTCCTCCAGGAAAATTTTCTAGTGAGAATCTTATTTAATGGATAAAGGCCTTAACTATCCTTTCTATTTTGACCAAACCCGTAGGTCACGTGGCCAGATCAAGGAAGGGACTTGCACTTCGTTCATAGAAATCATCGCTTTTTTCCCCTTAAGCGAGGCACAGCCGCCGTTGATTCTTTTCCACCATAGAACAAGAATCTTCCTGGGACTTATTCTAACTAACGAACTTGAACGTATCTAACTGTATCGTAGTAGGAATCCACCGATCCAGCCAATCGGCACATGGGTTAGCCAACCGCCAAACCACTCTATTGGTGGGACCCTTTTTATAAAAATTTGGTTATGTTTTGTCCTGGGTACCAGGGAAAAGAGTTCCCAGGCCCCCTAGCCGGCACTCAAGCAAATTACAAAATAGACACACCACTTACACACCCAATATGAAATTGCCTTTTTCACAGATTCCAGTGTCTTTAAAACAGAGTTGGAATGAAACCATAGTATTTCCATCATAATCCTCAAAATTCTAGTCCAATATTTTACAGTCAGAATGTCATCCGGACTCTCTGTTGAAGACCAGTCAATCAACCAATGAGATCCAATTTCAAGTTCTAGTTCACTTAGATAATTTCTTTCCAGTCCATCAATATCTTCCTCGACATACGCATGGGTGTCCTAGCAGCCCGTGCATCGCCTGGTCAGAACCCTCTAGGATCCTCCTTAGGTGTCCTAGCACTTCACCCAGGGACCACTTCGTCGGCCCTCGCCCATCATATCGGAAGTGTACCATTTTAACCATACCGAGGCTAGTCAATACCTTGGCAGGATTTGCCATCACGAGAGACGTCCTTCGATGACTCCCCGCCAGCTTCTGTTGTTACAACGTAATTCTCCTTAGATTAAACCATAAGCCAAATGTTTCCTCCAGCATTCTGGTGTAAGACAGTCCTTTAGAAAAAACAGAGTTTCTATGCAAGTAAGAATTTCTCGTTGAGTTTGATTCCACAAGACCCTTTTTCTCAGTATCCAAACTTTCTTAATGAAAATCACAATTCTAGTATCTTGGTAACCCACCATCAATTACAATGAATTTCTGACTTATTTCTCGATGATTTCGGTCTAAGGAAAACTTCTCTAAATCACCCCGGTAATCCATTCTTCATACTGCAGAAATGGGAATGGTCATCACAAGGTTTTGCTTAATTTCTAATTCGAGAGATAGGTAAGCATCTTATTGGCCCACCATTCTCACGTGTTCATAGATGAAAGATCAGAGTAAAACACATAGCATGCAATGGTGATGTGTATATAAAAGATGAAGTCCAGTACATGAGATCTATGTGAGACTTCGAATAAGTAGAGAAGGTGGCTATCCCAAAAATGCAGACGCCAATCCAGAAGTACACCTGATGTGAGCGCCTAGAAGTAAGCACTGATGTAGGCACTTTATTAGGCTATTCACTACTTGATGAAAAACACAGAACAACTGAGCTTCGTAGGCGACTAATTCATAAGCTTTGTAGGCGACCTGTTTTAGTCTAGCAGAAGGAGGCGAAACACACTGTATGGTGTTGTCCGTATTCTGTCCCCAGTAGGAGGCAGTGAAATAGTGTGTGCTGTCCAAGCAGGAGGTGGCGATAAAATGCAGAGAAGAAAAAATGCTCACTGAGGTGCAGGGCACCAAGTCCACGTGGGTTGATGATCTGTTAAGGATCAAGGGGGGGAGCCTTATATTTATATTAGGTATTGGTCGGCCAGCATAGGAGTCAGCTAGAAGGAAAAACAATGAGGCCCTTTTTGGGCTGGGTTAAATACCCGTTTTGGGTATATTTTCACACACCCCTCCCCTCTCATACCAAAAAGGGATCATGAGAGAAGATGAGGGGAGAAAAATAGATTTGGTTGTCGAAGATGAGGATTTCTGTGATTGACCAGAGTATAAGCATCTGCTAGGATTGAGAGGTACTGGAAGAATGCCACAATGCAAGAGGTTTTCACATGCATGAATGCCCATTTTTGGGTTTTCATTCATACAAACACAAAAAATAAAATGCTGTGCCTAGGGAATGCAGGATGGAAAAAATGCAATGCAGTGGGTTTTCACAGGAGCTGTGCCCTCATGGGGTTTTCACTGACTCATGTGCTCGATACAAAAATGGTAAAAAAAGAAGGGAGAGGAAGATCCCCCTCTCAATGTGCCGAGGGTGATGGTGGTGGACCGATGCTAATCCGATTGCGAAGCCGCTCGAGAATGGGGCGGTTGACGGACTTCATAAGGATGCTTGCTTGGTTGTCTACCGTGGAAATGTACTGGAGCCGGATGGTACCAAGCTCAACCTGTTCCCTAGTAAAGTGAAAATGGACACCCACATGCTTGCTACGGTTAGAAAAAATAGGGTTGCCCCAACAAGGGCAATCGCACTCTGACTATCGACCGACGAAGATGGTAGAGGTGGTGTTGATGGAGACCCGCATGTCCGAAAGAAGTTGACAAAGATACATAACCTCAGTGGTGGCATCATAGAGGGCATGATATTTGGCCTCTGCTGAAGAACCTGCAACAACGGTGTCCTATTTTTTTCTAGACCAAGAGAAAGGGGCAGATCCGAGGGAGAACAAATAACCACCATGAGAACGTCAGGAATCAAGATCACCAGCCCAGTCAGAGTCCATGTAACTGTGCAAGGTGATCTTGTGAGACTGTAGTGAAGTCCATACAAATAGGTACCTACTAGATAGCGAACAACCCTCACTCTGCTAAACTCCAATGTGGCTCCTTGTTTGGGAACACTAAAATACTGACTTAAAATGGATGTGCATTATAGGAGATATCAGGACGAGAATTTGTGAGCCAAATAAGTTTCCCAACCACTTGTCGATAGGCTCGCTCTTCATGTGGAGGTGAGTCCACTTCCTTTGACAGTTAAATGGTGGGATCCAATGGAGTGGCCACGGGGATATCACCCCATCAGGAAAATAGGAAGTAATGAGTTGGAGACAATATTTTTGTTGAGACATGAAAATACCATCAGGATGTTGGATCACCTCCATGGCAAGGAAATATGAGAGAAGATCGAGATCAGTCATCTCAAAAGTTTGTCTGAGCTGTGCCATGATATCAACCATTTTGGCTTGATGGGAACCTGAAATAATTAGGTCATCGACATACAGTACAAAGTAGCAAACCATCAACCTGATCAGTGTGGATATAGAGATTGGGGTCACAGTGTGATGGGTGAAAACCTTGGCTATGAAAAAATTTGTCGATGTGATGATACCACACCCGGGGTGCTTGCTTAAGCCCATAAAGAGCTTTATGTAAGCGAAAGACTATGTCCTCAAGACCAGGGAGAGGGAAACCCGGAGGTTGGTCAACGTAGACCTCCTCGTTAAGAATGCCATTTAAAAAGGCACTCTTAACATCCTTCTGATAGATTGGCCATTTATGGTGGGCAGCCAGATGGAGTAAAAGATGGATTGTGGTCATTCGAGCAATGGGTAAAAAGTCTCATCAAAATCAATGCCTTATTTTTGGGAAAAGCCTTGCACAACAAGACGGGCTTTGTATTTGTCCAAAGGTATCATTGGCTTTAAATTTGTTGGTGCGGAAGATCCATTTGGTTCAATATGACCTTCTTATGAGACAAGGGCAATCCACAAGGGACCACGTGCCATTACGGTCAATGCTTTCGAGTTTGAGTTCCATGGCCTATTTCCAGGATAGAATTTTAATAGCATCTTTCCACGATGTTGGCTCATCATGTGCCACATAGTTTGTGGAAAAAATAGAGGCAAATGAGGCACAAGGAGTGAGTCTAGTGGATCAACGAGGACCGTCCAAAGGGATATCAAAGGGAAGACTGCCAGAATCACGCATGGTTTGTTGATATACCAAGCAAGGTAAAGGGGTCCCTTGGTGGTTGTCAAAAAGAGGAAGCCTCCTCAAGAGGTGAAGTTGTAGGTAACTGATGGGGTTCATTTGGCACAGTCTGAGATTCTTGTTCAGTTGGTATGGACAACGTCTCGACGAACGAAAACTTTGTTTTGATCATGGATTAAAAACTTTGTAAGCCTTTGATTCAGAAGAGTAACCCACAAAATGAGCAACTCACTCCTTGGCTCAAGCTTGCCAATTGTATCATTCGGAGTGTGAGTATATGCTCGACATCCAAAGACACGGAAATGGGAAACGGTTGGCTTTTTGCCCAAAAATGCCTCAAATGGGGTCATGTGGGGAACAGCAACCGTGGGCAACGGTTCAAAAGATACACCGCATTGTTGACCGATTCTAAGAGCAGAGGCATCCAAAGAGGCAGCTCAGCTGCACGTGCCATATCCACCATGACTGTGTTCGGTTCTTGCACTCGACCACTCCATTTTGTGAGCTCCATTTTGTGAGGGAGAGTTGGTGGAGGAGGTGAGTTGGCATTGAATGCCATGATCTTGTAAGAACTGAGAAAATTGATGGGAGATAAATTCACCACCATTGTCACTATGGGCAATCCCAATTGAGATGCCCATTTGATTAGTGACTAGCCAAACCCATGTGAAAAAGTATTGGAAAGTGTCAAATTTATGCTTTAGGAAATATACCCACATGTATCTTGAATAATCACATCAACAATCAGCATCATGTAGTGTAGAGATCCATTCAAGGAAGGGGTTGGGGATTGGCCACTCAAGTCGAAATGAATCAACCTAAGGATTCTCGAAGCCCGATGAGTAGTGTGTTGTGGGAATGCGGAGCGATGTTGTTTACCCAGTTGACAGGGCTGACAGACATCCTTTGTCAGTTTGAGGCTGGGTCTTCCCAACAAGGTTCATGGAAGGGCCTTAAACCAAAACCCCACCCTTCTCTAGTACCTCTTGAAGTCATCAGCCATTGGGAAGCTAGAAATGCCACTGATATAGTGGAGCTCATGCAAGGCCTCTTGCCCGAGTTCCATTCACAACTCCAGCAATTCCCCTATGTCTCTGACAGATGGGCAAACCTTGCAGAGAGATATGCCGCACGTGATCGTACGCGTCGCATTGATCTTGAGCATCAAATCCAAATTTTCTCTATCAAAGAAGGGGATGACTTGACCGTCAAAGTTGTTGAATATCGATGCCTTAATGTTGAGTTTGCCACCACTGGCTCTGCAAAGTCCCAGGAAGATCAGGTTATCACTCTACTAAACAAGTTGCCACCTAGCTTCTTTACTTTTGTCACACAGACCATTAGTTTAGAGCCTATGCCTAACCTATGTGAGTGTGAATGCCAACTCTTGCGTTTCGCTTGGTTGCATGACCAATTTCATCCCAAGAAGTCATCCTCTCCCTCCGGTCAACAAGAGGGGGCCCTTGTGTCCAATACAACCTCTACTCAAAAAGGATAGCAAGGGAAAGGGAACTTTAGGAAATCAAGGCAAATCTCCTGGCAACAACACTGATTCCAAAAATCTTGCCTCCACACCCATTCCCTACTAGCAAAATATTCCCAAAAAGAATAGATTTTGCACTTCTTGCCAAATACCTGGACATGTTGATGATGAGTGTGTTTTTAAAACCAAGGAAAATAGAGGCAACAATTCCAACCCCACTACCTCCACCCGCCAAAACAACCAAGGTGGTACCAATGCCCCAAATTGGCGATCCAGAGGGGGTAGCAACCCAGCACCTACTCTACCAAGCTCCCCTCCAAGGACCCAACAAAACAAGGAAATGGTTCTACTTGGCCGCATTCCTCCTAGTTGGCGAGCTAATAGTCAGGTTGCTCAAGCCCCACCTTCCCAATCAGTTTCTTTCACCACTCCTGAAGAGATGTCTGACTGGTACCCTTACACCTCATCCCAGCCCCTCAACCAATATTGCTCAGGTCACACTTAAGATTGATTCTAGCCACCACTCCACAAAAAAGAAGAAACGAAGGACTAAACAAGGTCATCCGCGCAGGGAAATGCCTCTGCCCTCATTCAGATTTGTCAGTTACCTGATAATCCCTTTGTGCCCATTATTGAGGCCCATCCAACTCTTCCCTGTGGTCATCCTGTCACTTGGGTAGTTGACAGTGGCACTACTCATCACCATATGGCACGTAATGCTGACATTTTCATTTCTCAGTGTCCCATTAAGGGAGAAGTTCAATGTGGCAACAACACAATGATGCCCATAAAATCCATTGGCACTGTCTTATTTGACACCAACACTGGCCCCAACTAGGATACCTTGGACAATGTCTATCTTGTCCCCAATTTAGGTCTCAACCTTCTTTCTGTATCCCAGCTTACCCAACTCGATCGTGGTGTTTACTTCAACAAAAGAGTTGTTGAGGTAATTTATGAAACTACTAGTCTTGTTGTTGCCAAAGGACAAGGTCACAAGGATGGTTTGTACCGGATGTCCACTTTTCTAACTGAGCCATATTCTATTGGCCCAGAGTTTCATCGAGTTCGGGCCTATGTGGCCCAAGCTCCCTCCGACATTGAATGACTATGGCACTTTCGCTATGGTCATCTACCCTATTATGTAGAGTTAGGAACATACGTACTAATAGGCACATACAAACCTGACGCGGTCACTAACAGGGATGATGATAGATCTCCGAACGATCGAGGAGGTACGTGTACTTCTTGAGAAAAAGTCCCATACCAAAGTCTAGTTTGTCGGCTAGAATGAGAAGCAGAGCTCTCATTGCGGCGGCTGAATACCTAGGTCCAATACTAGCTCACTGGCTGTGGGCATGTATCCTCCTTTGGAAGTAACGACTGATAAGCTCGGAGAAGAAAAACCATATGCCAAGGGTGTAGAGGGTGAGTGGGTAAAAGTAGGCTGGTTGTCTCCCAATGAAAGACCTTGAACAGGGCTCTCCAGTGTGAATGAAGAGTTGCATCCTCTGTGTGATCTATATCAGAATAAGGGAAGTCAGTATATCTGGTAGTATGAAGAGCTAATCCTCCGGAATCGAGGGTAGACGATCCATGGTGTGTACTTTCGAGGTCTTCAATCCCTTTGCTCACAATCGCTCTAATACCATGTGAGGGCAAAAGGCACCAAAGGACCAAATATATGAAAGATCAGAGTAAAACACACAGCATGCAATGGTGATGTGTATATAAAAGATGAAGTCCAGTATAGGAGCTCTATGTGAGACTATGAATAAGTAGAGAAGGCTGCTATCCCAAAAATGAAGATGCCAATCCAGAAGTACACATGATGTGAGCACCTAGAAGTAAGCACTGATGTAGGCGCTTTATTGTGCTAATCACTACTTGATGAAAAATGTAGAACTGAGTTTCATAGGTGACCAGTTCATAAGCTTTGTAGGCGACTTGTTTCAGTCCAGCAAAAGGAGGCGAAACACCCTGTATGGTGATGTTCGTATTCTATCCAGTAGGAGGCGAAAAAAATAGTGTGTGTTGTCCGTGTTCTGTCCAGCAGGAGGTGGCGATAAAATGTAGAGGAGAAAACACTCACTGAGGTGCAGGGCACCAAGTCCACGTGGGTTGATGATCCGTAAGGATCAAGGGGGGGAGCCTCATATTTATATGAGGTATTGGTCTTCCAGCATAGGAGTCGGCTAGAAAGAAAAACAACGAGGCCCTTTTTGGGGCTGGGTTAAATACCCATTTTGGGTATATTTTCACACCCCCCCTAGACAATCCTCCACTATCGCTCTTAGTAGCTACAATAAAGAAAAGATCTTTAGCACTTGTAAATGAGAGCCCTAACAATAGTTAAGCAGCATATCTCCATAGCTCAAACACACACACACAAAAAATTCAGTAATAACAAGGCAATTCTAGTAGTAGAAGAGAAATTCTAGAAGAAGCAGCTAAGAGAAAGCAAGCACCAATGTAAGAGTCGGCAGTAGCATGGCACCCAACAGCATCATAACCAGAATATCGAGAAAAAATTTACTACAACACACACTGTTATGCCACGTGCAAGCATCCTTCTACTGCCTTGATTGCAATGCCACTTTTTCCTACTATGTGCCACTCTTTGCCTTCCCACAATTGGTTATGCACACTACCCACATTAAGTGGCGCCTTGCTATGCCACTCTTCACTTGCCACCACCGATTGTGCACACTACCCATTAAGTGGCCACCTTGCTATGCCATTCTTTAGCTTTCCCATGTGGCCATAACACCAAAACGGAGCACCATCGTAGCTATACCCTCCAAGCACCAAACAAGGCCACGCACTACAACACTCTCATAGAGAGAGGTGACTTCTTCAAATCTCATCGATGATGGTGATGATGACATGTAGTAGTGAGTCACTTGTTTTCTTTGTGGTTGAAAAGGGTAGAGGTGGTGATGGGCTCCTTGAAAAATATATTATGCTATAGAAGGTTAAGCTAGAGGGCCCAAGAATTGAGCTTTAGGATGTTGGCGGGGTTTTGGGGTAGGTAGGAGAGGGTAGGTAGGAGAGGGTGGGAAGTTTAGTGGAAGCATCCATCAATGTGTCAACCTTTCATTTAGTTTTGATGGATGCTTACCCCAGAGCTATTGGTTGTGCTTGGCTAGCCTGTAGGCTACTCATCCTTCCACACCATCATTTTTTGATGACGTGCTTGTAGGCTTTAAAAGAGCCATGGAGGTGGTCACGCCTGTCCCCCTCCTAGGTGGCTTGAGTGATGTGTCACACCTCCTGGGTTTCCTTCTAAGCTAGGGAGCAGCTAGCTTGGACTGATTTAGCTTCCTCCTGTGCATAACTATGCTTGCAGGTGATTGATAGCATTGAGGGCTTCGGCGAGGTTGCTCCCCATCCATGAGCGAGGCTTGTAGTTGGGAATTGGTGTGAAAAGCAGCTTGGAGGTCCTGTTGGCTTTGGATGAGGTGAAGTTGGGCCAGGATCATGGCTGACTGTCCATGACCTGCTTACGTTGGCACTGCATATGGATGTGAGGAGCTCCGTGGCTCAATTGGATAAGCCTGTCTCGTGAAATTTAGGAGGGTACCTTGGAAGAAATAGATTCCTTCTCAGTGAAAGCTTGTTGTGATCAGAAGCACCCGGCTTCAGCAAGCAGAGCAGCAGATGTTGGTGGGCTGCAAAGGGAGGCCTTTGTCATCGAGGCGAGCTAGTGAGAGTGATGGGAGGGGTTGGCCACTAGGGGTGCTAGGTTAGGAGTGCAAAAGGGATTCCTCCAAGAACTAGGAGGTCTTGTGGAGCTCCTCTTCTCTCGTTGAGGCTCGAGGATTGGGTGAGGTATGGTGGTGTGGAAAAATCTTCCCATCTTGCTACATGATATAGGAATTTTAAAAGAAGAGATGAGTCTACCACCTTGCCTTGTGGGTTCGTGTAGACGGCATGGAGCTCATTGTGTAGATATTTAGCCCAGTTGAATGGCACACCTAGATGAACTCAGGTGAGGGTGGAGAGGTAGTGGTTGAAGCAGTCTGCCCAATGGGTGGTGAGGAGAGCACTTGTGCTAGCATCAACAACCCTTGGTAGGTGATATTGTGCCACTCTATGCCATCCTTGGTCATGGGGTCCTCAAAGGTATCATGCACATGCTGCATGATGTGGCGATGGTGGACAGAGAGTTGCTTAATCCTGGGGAGCTAGAGGGCTTCTCTAACTATATCTAAGCTAAGGTGCACGGTGAGGGGGTCACCTTTAGAATCGAGTACCTGCCATGTTACCTAGCATGTGTTGTAAGTTTCAATAAAGTACAAGCAGTTGAGGAGGTCGGGTCCCCAAGGCTCCATAGTGGGCAACCCGCCGAGCCCAATTTTCTCCAAGCATGCTACTACTATGGGATCCGCTGCAATGGCACAATACCACTCCTTGGTGTAGTAGAGAAGCTTGTGCTCCACCTTGTGTGTGTTCTTCATTAGGCTATGGATGACATAGTTATCGATCCGCTTGATGAGTGCTTTGTCCAGATGAAAGAGCTGGGTCCGGGTGCTTGCCATAATCTTTAAAGTAATGGCCAGCCTGTCATCTCTTCTTTTAGGGAGTGTGGACGATGACCTCAAGAGAGGAGTCAGAGTGCTTTGCAATGGTGTTAACCCAAGGTTAACAGGCACCACCAAAAACATCTTTGCCAAGACCTTGTATACAATGGATAATGAAGAAGTCATCATAAGCGACAACGAGCTAAGAAGACACATCCAACTTATGGAAGAGCTAAGAAAAGGGCGTGGACGTTTGCAGTAAAGAAGGGGTGGCCACCACGAACATCAAGGACTATTAATTGGTTGCCCAAAGTGAGACTTTAGATGCATGTAACACAACCTAATCTCACATTTGCACTTCATGTTGTACTCTCAATGGGGATGGCATGTCTCATATAAAGGCCATCATCCTATGCACTTCATGAGAGATCTCTAGTTTCTTCTCATTAGTTCACTTTTTAAGTGTTAGGCGCCCAACTTCAGTGAGTGTGAATGCGCGTGGGGCCAGTAAGTGGCATGTATAATATAAGTGACTTTAACTAATGAGAAAGGGTCATTCCCTTGAGTGTTGATTGAGAGTGTGATCTTGCTCCTTGTGCTCTAGCTCTCTACCCTATCCTCTTGCCCTCTTGGTAGTGCTTGTGTGAGAGTGAGTGTGTGAGAATCTTTCCCTCTTGCCCTCTTGGTCTTGCCATGTCTTGCTAGTGATAGAGTGTCCTACATAGACAACTCTTGTGGTGACAACGAGAGGTGGGTCTTCTCAAGTGCTAGCTTGCATTCGTACAATTGCCTCTTCTACAAGATGGCGGCGGGTAAGCTACCAAGTTATATGACATGTGAAAGGTGAGTACTCCTCATTTGGTTAGATTTGTGCTAGTGAGTGCAGTGTTTTTGAGCTTTCTGGAATTGATGCCGCTTCTGGGGAGGAACACGGTTGCTTTCCTTAGTGTTTGTGTAAGGTTTGTATTCTTTGTGCCACTCCGGGAAAGAATCGGTGTGAAGGGTTGCGGGCGTTGTAGCACTCAATGAGAGATCCGATGTGGTGGTTGGATTTCAGTGGCATTGCTTGGTTGGGTTTGATTTGTAGATGATTTTGTTTTAAGTTTTTTTCTTTCTTTTTCCATCATTAATTAGTGTTTTTTAAATATAAGGTTAGTGTTAGGATAGTTTAATTACTATTTAGTTAGTACTAACTTATTAGTTAATAATATTAACTATAATTAGTATTAGTATTAGTAATTAAGAGTAATGTTAGCATTAGTAATTAACTAGTTTTAATGAGTGAGTTAAATAGTTAGTATTAGTCGGTTAATTAGGATAAAGAGAAACGAAAAAAAAAACAAAAGAAAACAAGAAATAGTAAAGCTAGGCTATCCTTCTTTAGGTGTCGAGGAAAACATGGCTCTCAGTGCAAGGCCATAGCTAGGAGGCGGGAGGCAATGGAGGTGGGTGAAGAGAGAGAGGGAGAGAGAGAGAGAGAGCGCAGTCCTCTCCGACGTTGAACTTTTTTGAGTACACGGAGCTGCTCATGCTGGGTGGGACTGCTTTGGCCAGCCAGGTGATGGCCTCTAAAGTAGAGTGCAACACGCGTACCCAGCATTCTTCAAACCATAGGCTCTCGAAGTGGAGTGACGGACTGCCAGGTCAAGCTTCTTTTGCTACCACGTCTGCACAGTCTATGGAGAGACGGATCTCAAAAAGGAGGCCTAATCATTGGCATGGAAGCGCCCTCTAGGGCATCATCTTGAGCTAAGTAGGGCCTGAACATCTCGATCTTGTAATGATTAAGCCCATAATGCACGATGAGGGAGTGAGCCATTCTGGTGCATCACATGGGCTGCTGGACAGAACCGTAAGGTGATTGCACACGCCTTTGTTGTTGCCAGCGCTGATGAGCGCACTGGACGAGCAAGCACAAAGAGGGGCATGATGGGCGGCGGCTGGCCACCTCAGAAAGCTCTTGTTGGCCACTAGGTGCACAGCCCAACACCGCACAGTGGCAATAGTGATCAACATCAAAAGAAGCGATGCAAGCAGCATTGGATGCTAGACAAAACGCCATTGTGGCACTGAAAACAACAAAAGGAGAAGGCATTGGCTGGTGTGCCGCCTCTCAACAAACAAAAGCAAAGTGGGCAGAAACTCAGAACAGTGCACCGCCTGTGGCTTCGAAAAGGGAGGCAATTCTCTGCAGAAGAGAACACAAAAAAGACCAGGTTTCTCTCTCTCTCTCTCTCTCTCTCTCTCTCTCTATATATATATATATATATATATATATATATATATATAGTAACAGTTCTCTATTTTGCTTCTTGAAAAACTTAATAATCTCATAATCACCTTGCTAATCACTGGTTAGAGAGGAAAGCTGTGTGTGAAAACTGGGTCACTGGCTTGATTATTTACTTAAAGAGTGCTCTAAAGTTGGCAAGATCACTGTTGAGGTGGTCTTGCATCACTAAATGGCCACTTGGTGGTAGTGGATTGCTTGGCAGCTGGGGAAAGAGAAAATAAAGGTTAGAAATTGAATTTCCTCACTATGCATTTAAATTTGGGTTGCTGTGACAGTTGTGTGGATTGGATTGGATTTGGTGCTGTGAATTGATTGTCGAGTGATAACTGCTAAGTGGGTGGTACCATTAAATATTGATTCCCTACTAGAATTTTGGGGGGAGTGTAGATCCAATTCACCTGCCCACTGGCAGGGGGTTGGTAATTGATGAAAGTTCGAAAATTTTGTGTTGCATACATCAAAAGAGTGAATTGTCTTTGCCAGTTTGTACAGTTGTCTTTTATCAATTCATTCACCTTTGACAAAGCACACATTTAATTCACTTTTGGTTCCTAAATCTAATAAGGCGGTGGGACTGTTTAGTCTTACCTAGCTTCATGTGGGTCACCTCATGGACACGAGCCTCACCCTTTTTGGCCTCCTCAGTGTTGCCTTTGAGGTGTGAGCCCTCTCTCTGGGACTTATGGTTGTGAGCTTTGCTCATGTGAGCTTCATATCTTTTGCCTCCTTAGCATGGCCCCCGAGGTGTGATCCTTACATGATTTTAGATCTATAGTGAACCCTTGGGTTGGCCCCTTTCAGATTCTCACCTTATCAGGCGTTCACAGTAAGGTTGTGCCTTCATCTTGAGCTTCAGCTCTCAGCCTTCTCAGTGTGTCTCTTGTGGTGTAAGCCTCATGGGCGTGAATCTCACAAGCGTGAACCTCACATGCGTCACAGATGTGAGCCCCACAAGAGTGAACCTTCACAAGCGTGAGTCTCATGGCATGAACGTCACAAGCGTGAGCCTCACAAGTGTGAACCTTCACAAGTGTGAGCTATATAGGCATGAAGCTTCACAAAGTTTTCCAAGTGCACAATAGTATATTCAGAGAAGCTTCACAATTACACTCACCTTTATATAGCAGCCATTTGAGCTTCACACACATCCACAATTGAATCCATTAACACCTTGATCTAGCCACAAGAATCTAGACTACAATTAATTTGAGACCACTTAGGTTTTTAAGAACCAGCTCTAGAATTAGGCCACTCCACCCTTGTATATACACTTGTTTTGTCCTGTCTTGCATCTACATGCATTCACTTACATCTACATACATTCACTTACAGCTACATGTATTCACACACACTCACCTTCTTATACAATCATAGTTTCTTGAAAGAGTAAAGTGCTTGCTACGTTGGTTATCATTTATTCATCTTGAAAATCGTATCAAGTTTTCACTTTGTGTTGTGAACATAGATAAGTTGAATTGTGAAAATTATAATGCTCAATTTGGGAAAGTGATAATTTAATGTTCTGTGCTATGTTGTAATTGATAACTGTGTGGCATGATTCCCTATCCAAAAGAAACACACTTGTACAAGCATTTAAATTAGTTGCACATCACGCAAGTACTCACATAAAAGATACTAAAAAATAAAAAATATATAAATAAAATATTTAAGAACACACACACACACACACACACACACACATACAAAACAAAAAAAGTAACACACAAAGAGACATTATAGAAGAGAACACTGGGGAGAAAACTCAAACATTGTATCTTCATAGAGTGGAATGTGAAGCTACACTTCTGTCCCCTCGATTCTTCCTTATAAAATTCTAAGATTGAGCCTAGAAAGACCCTCTTGATTTACGAGAAGATATCTTTGTGAGGAGATTGACCATATGTAGTTGCGATTAGGGAAGGTAGTGGTGTCAGTTCACTGCTTACTCTCTATATGAAGATAGTGAAAGTGAAATTGCCTCACTTGCTCCCATCGCAAGTAGTGGGATAGGAATTGAGCACTTCCTAACTCCAAATCTCCTAAAAAACCCTTGCCTTGACCTTGATAGTTTATCATTAAGCCAACAAGGATTTCACAGAACCTCCAATGTGGCTAACATGCCTATTGATGATTTTTACCTAGCCAATAGTAATCTAGATTTATCCCATATTTCTAAAAGAACAAACCTACTCTTGAGTGGAAAAACGATGACCTTTAATGCATATATCCTCTCTCATTCTGGATCAGAACAATCTCACAAAATTTCAATTTCCACTGATGAATGGTGTATTGGTATCCTTAAACAGATGATCAATTTAGTCACACATGAAATGGAATATGTGGATGGCCATTATCAAATCTATGAGATCGCGTAACCCGAAGGGGTAAACCAAGAAAATGTAGTTGAACCTTTGAACCCTATGCTTTGGAGATTCACAAACAAGGAAGAATGTAGAGTGTACACAGCCACCTTTGGAAACATTTACTACTCTACAATTCTCACAGGAAAAAATCCCTTTTGACCGTGTAAACGACGAATGCTCACTTAGAAAAAGTGTCTCCTTCAAGGTTGATAGACATGTTGCCAACTATAGATCTTTTTGAGAAAATTCTATTAGAAAAGCTTAATCCCATTACTTCAAACTATCCACCCTTGGTCAAAGATAACTTGTGTGAGACTCCAACTATTCACACCACACTACCATAGCAAACGGCCATTGCATCTAGTATGGGATTGCCTCAAACGTCTCAACTTATAACATGCCCATCTTCAATAATAATATATGTCCATTTAATAGATAAATTTATGGTCTTTTTATGATGTAAAAATCATCAATTTTAATAAATTCTAGTTTAAGGACATCGTCCCTCCCATTTAGGGCTCTTTGGCTCTTAGAGGTGGTTCCCACCTAAGAGTTTTATGCTCATAAAGAGAGCAACGAACTCTGATTTGTGATTTGACTGAAGCGTTACGTTCCCAGGGACATGGATTAAGAGAAGGCGAAGAGAATGGCTACTCCACGAAGATGCCAAAATACCATCTCGAAAAATGTGCATAATAGTGACCCAAGAGGAAATGCTATGGATGCCCAAGGTATCCCTTATACCATTGGGAAGATGAGGTTCGCCACTTTAGGCGAGTAATATGATGTTGCTTAGTTCTGCGTGCCCTGCATAAGGACCAAAGGTCTACCACCCCAATGTACAGTCCACACTGGCCAACACGTGGACACTTATACAGCCACCACTGACCCGGAAGGTACATGCATACCTCATCTTTTGCCACATACAGGCACCATCACTTTTCCCAAGCTCATGCAGCCATGTGGCCGACGTACTTTCACATACACTGTCCTATTTTGTACCCTGTTTTTCTCTCCCTTTCCTTGCACCCGTACCCCATACCAACCCCTATATAAACCCTAGCACACATCCTCATGGTCGACACCCTGACACACCTGTGCTGGCCAACACGTGGACACTTATGCAGCCACCACTGACCCGAAAGGTACATGCGTACCTCATCTTTTGCCCACATATAGGCATCATCGCTTTCCCCAAGCTCATGTAGCCATGGTCGACATACTTTCACATACACACTGTCCTTTGTACCCTATTTTTCTCTCCCTTTCCCTGCACCTGTACCCCATACCAACCCCTATATAAACCCTAGCACACACCCTCATGGTCGACACCCTTACACTTGTGCTGCCCGTACCCCCACTCTGTGCAGCGATTGTACCTGAAAATTCGTACCCCAACACTCTATGTGCGGGACTGTACGCGACAGCCCTCTGTAACCCCTCTCCTAGTAAGCTTTTTTAGCCCATCTCCAAGTAAGCTCTGCAGAAAAGTTTTCACTATCTCACCCTTGTGTTGAGAGTAGAGAGTGTCCTTAGTTGCTCTCCACCTTCCCCCAGTGTGAATAGACTTTAGGGAGAACTCTCTCTCTCTTCCTGTAGATGCAGTCTTTTTTGCCCCAAATTTCAATTTAAGGACACCTTCCCCCTCCCATTTGCGGTGACTTTAGTAAGGGCTCGTTGGCTCTTAGAGGTGGTTCCCACCTAAGAGTTTTATGCTCATAAAGAGAGCAAACAAACTCTGATTTGTGATCTGACTGAAACATTGCATTCGCGACGATGTGGGCTATGAGAAGGTGAAGAGAATGGCTCCTCCATGAAGATGCCAAAATACCATCTCGAGAAGCGTACATAACAGCGACCGTAGAGAAAATGCTCCGGATGCCACCCCGTCTCTCCCCTTGGGAGTCCCTCAAGGAATTAATGGCTAGGTTAGCTTGGTCATCATTTAAAAAAGAGGTTTTTGATTGAATTTTTAATATAAGCATTAATTAATTAAGAAATAAGATACCACTATCCTTGCTTTGAAAAATACCAAAATCCTTGTGGTATTATTGTTTTCTCGAGAAGGTGATGTTGTTTATCGTATTCTATGGTTTAGTTTAGCAATTGTTATCTTGATTAAGTTAAAAGGTATAGGTACATCTTCTCCCCGCTTTGATGCTAACCTCGTTTCTGTGCTTGTGTAGCCGGGCGGTGATGTTAGCAAGGCCCAGAGTTAGCCCAAGGTATCCCTTATACCATTGGAAAGATGAGGTTCGCCACTTTAGGCGAGTAATATGATGTTGCTTAGTTCTGCGGGCCCAGGCTAGTGCGGTGAATAAGCCCTCCCTAGTTGTTAAAACTCTAAGATCTCTCTAGATAATCATCATACATAAACATGTATAAACTAGGCATAAACTCATCCACCCAACCACCCCCGAGCCCAAGGATGCACACATAAATACAATGAAGTACCACATACCTTACCTTGGTGTCCCATACCACCAAGAGATATGACATCATTCTAATAGCATATAGCTCTAGTGTGAAATGACAAGAGAGTAGATACAATCCTGTACATAATAGGACATCCCTTGAGTGTGCCCCATGCCCCTATTATATAGGAGGGCCCTCAAGTGACTCTTGACTCTTGACTCTCCATTTTCCATGTGTGACCGTTGGATGCCTGACCCTAACCTCAACCCTTAAGGTTAGCCACCATAACCCATGCTCCACTAGAGCTTATTCCCATGCTCCCATGCTTACAAGCTTAATGTGGGTTAGCCTCCTAGTATATGCACATATAATGTGTACACTAGGCATAAAATCATCCACCCAACCACCCCCGAGCCCAAGGGTGCACACATAAATACAATGAAGTACCACATACCTTTACCTTGGTGTCCCATACCACCAAGAGATATGACATCATTCTAATAGCATATAGCTCTAGTGTGAAATGACAAGAGAGTAGATACAATCCTGTACATAATAGGACATCCCTTGAGTGTGCCCCATGCCCCTATTATATAGGAGGGCTCTCAAGTGACTCTTGACTCTCCATTTTCCATGTGTGACCGTTGGATGCCTGACCCTAACCTCACCCCTTAAGGTTAGCCATAACCCATGCTCCACTAGAGCTTGTTCCCATGCTCACAAGCCTAATGTGGGTTAGCCTCCTAGTATATGCACATATAATGTGCACACACTAGGCATAAACTCATCGACCCAACCACCCCTGAGCCCAAGGGTGCACGCATAAATACAATGAAGTACCACATACCTTACCTTGGTGTCCTATACCACCAAGAGATATGACATCAGTCTAATAGCATATAGCTCTAGTGTGAAATGACAAGGGAGTAGATACAATCCTGTACATAATAGGACATCCCTTGAGTGTGCCCCATGCCCCTATTATATAGGAGGGTCCTCAAGTGACTCTTGAGTGTGCCCCATGCCCCTATTATATAGGAGGGCCCTCAAGTGACTCTTGACTCTCCATTTTTCATGTGTGACCGTTGGATGCCTGACCCTAACCTCAACCCTTAAGGTTAGCCCTAACCCATGCTCCACTAGAGCTTGTTCCCATGCTCCCATGCTCACAAGCCTAATGTGGGTTAGCCTCCTAGTATATGCACATATAATGTATACATAACATACTTCCCCTCTCTCAAAACATTCCACTCTTGCAATGAAAAGGAGAAAATCTGCGCTGAATGTTCTCAACTGGCTCCCAAGTCAAATCCTCTATTTCCCTATCTTTCCACCTAATTTTAATCTCAGGGATTAGTCGACTATGAATTTTCCTTTTCCTAGCATTTCAGGTTCATATGGAACATAGGATAAGTCCTCGACTTCAACGAGTTCTTGAGAAGTAACCGTGTTATCCTCACCTCCCAGTTTCTCTTTCAATCTACTGACATGAAAGAGTGGATGAACTCTAACATGCAAAGGCAATTTTAGTTCATACGCAACCGTGCCAATCAGACGTATAACTCGAAATGGACCACAATATCTAGGAGATAATTTCAAGCATTTTTTTGTTGATAAAGTTTGAGAGTCTTTTGGAACTTTTAAATAAACCAATGCTCTTGGTTCAAAAGACCAAGGCGAGCATCCTCTATCAGTGTAAAACCATGCTCTATCCTGAGAGCACTCCTGATAGAATCCCGAGCTTCGGTCAGCATTTTCTGCATATCACACGCAAGAAATCCCTTGATGCATCAAGCTCAATGTCCTTAAGACCGACATCAATAGGTGCCCTGGGTTGATACCCATACATAAGCATGAACGAACTAAAACCAGTAGCCGTATGTTTAGAATTATTATAGGCAAATTCAGAAGATACTTTTTCTAATTTGATGGTTTTCCAGAGACATATGTACACAAAGCATATCCTCTATAATCTGATTCATACACTCTGTTTGTCCATTAGACTCCGAGTGATCAGAGAGGAACTCATACTCTGTAGTTTCCTCGTTGTAAACCATTTAGAATAAAGTAGAAAGACATGGCATTAACGGTAGGAAAAAGGGATCCATCGGTGGCCTGACATACCCACATCTGCACGTGGAATTATCGGTGTCTCGAGTTACCCATATCAACATAGGGAGTCATCAACGTCTCGATGAGTCACATATGTACATCCATAAACCATCAGGTGGACTGTATAAACCACCTAAAGGACGAAACTAGAGAAAGAAATGTCAACAAAAGGAAGAGTCCAAAATTCCTTAATCTGAACACAACAAGATAAACTCCTTGAACTCTAAAGAAAGAGATTTCAACAAGTGAAAATGTCGACGATATTATACTCATTAAAACATGCAAGCTATAAATCAAAGAAGTTTATCTAGAGAATGCCTACACTACAACTTCAAGTGAAGTCAAAAAAATGAGATTGTCTTTGAATGTTGGGGTCAACATGCCAAGTGATGTAAGCAAGATGACAATCCTGAGCCCAAATATGTGAGGGATCACTAGCATCCCATACCACCATGATACCACCCATACATACCTTACCAATTTGAAACTCCCTAGTATGCCGTCTAGGAAATATGAATAAAATCCTACATAAAAGGAATGAGATAGCCTTATTCTAGATTTTACATACTAAAACCTGTCTCTATATACCTGAGACCACATCAAGGAATAACTCTTTCCGAGTATATCATTAGAAAACAATTTGAATTATTGGCGCCTTTCTAATGATAACTACCCAATAAACACAATAAGACTGGGGTATAAAAATAACAATTCACCTAGATACATAAGCAAATAGGTATCTAAGTTGGAATATGTACAAGAGTATAAGGAACATACTCCAAAATTACGTGCAAAAACGAAGGCAAAAGCTACCCTTAAAGCACATGATATTATCCAAAAGATCCTCATAAAATCATGGATAGAAGCATAGAAACACCTCGAATCCATGAAAACCATAGTTGATCATAAAGATAAATGCATGCCATCTAATGGTCATTAATCATGCTAAAAGAAGCATTAAAATTGGTAGCCAACTCATCAATCCGGAGTATATGAACGTGGTGTCGTTTAAGCAAAACTCCAAAGTAAGCAAGTGAAACACAAGCGCGTAGCACTCATTAAAAATCCCTAGACATAAGTGATCTAAGTAGAACTTGATAAGTCCATATAAAACTTGAAAACCATCCAATAAAATCCACCAAAACAAATAGATCAACTAATCCATGATAGAATTTGTCTGAGGCTTAGGAAATTAAGCATAGACCACACTTAAACATTCCACCAAACCTATCTTATGGCATTCCAAACCTATATTTTTCTAAAAAAAATTTAGCAAAAAATTTTACAAAAATACCATTGATATTTTAAAAATATCAATTTCTAAGATTTTTAAAAATAATTTCTAGAATATTCCTAATTTCTCTTGAGAATCCCATCGTTCATAAAATTTCAAATTCCATCCGATAATTCTCAAATCTAATAAAAATTTATAATTTTAATAGATTTTTTATTTTTTGGATAAAAAATAAATTTTTAATAGAATTTGAATGATTACGGGCGCCCGAATGGACACACCATATGCCAATCACCAATCCCAGATTTTTCAAAAATTTAAAATAACTTTGGTCTAATTTTTCACTAATTTTCATGAATTTTTTAAAATTTTTAATTTACCTCGAACGCATTAGAATATGAACGGTCCGAAAATTTTGAAATCCTAATGGTCTTCTAGAATACAAAAAGTCAACAGTCTTGGAAAAATGAAAAGACAAAAAAAAAATCAGAATGTGAAAGGTCAAAAAATTTCGGAATTCGAAAGGTCAAAAGAACCCTGAAATTCAAAAGGCCGAGAATTGGAAAGTCAAAAGGCTCCAAAAGAAAAATTTTAAGAAAATTTTAGAGAATTTTATTTTTTTAAATCTCTTATTTTCTTTCTTTTTTTTTCAAGCTTCTTTTTGAAAAGATTTGAAAAGCTTAAAAAAACTCTTTTTTATATATATAAAAGTTTTCATTAAAGATTTTTTTAAGCTTTAATTATAAAGCTTATAAATCATTTTTATGGGGGGGGGCCTTTTTTCACCCGACGACTTGCAGCGCTCCCCTCCCCGCCCCGCGCTCCCCCCCTCCGCATTGCGATTTGTGAGTGAGTGAGAGAGAGGAGGAGAGAGAACTGCTCCCCTTCTTCTCTATTCCCTCTTTCTTTCTCTCTCCACCTCTCCTTCTATGTTAACATAGAAGAGGTTGATTAAAATTTAATTAAATCTTCTTTAATCATAATTATAATTTAATTATGATTAATGTTTAATCAAACTGTGACTTTTAAGAGGTGTTCACACACGTGGGAGAGAGAAATAGAAGGAAATTTCAGATTTTGAGGGAAGAAAATAATTTTTACGTGCATGGGAGAGAACCCAATGCATCTATTGACTGCCCCATACTGCATTTCAGTAGAAATTTGGCAGAAAATTTATAGCATCTCCGTTGAAAACTCGCTAAAATGTATTAAAAAATATATTTTTACCATAAAAATGCTCTAAAATTTTTTAAATAAATAGATTTTTTTAAAAAATTATTAAAATTTAGGAAATTCATTCTACCAAAAGTAACCGTAATAAATTATGTGGTTTTTAGTAAAAATTCCATAAATGCTTATTTTAAACCAAAACGAAAAAGAAAAAATAGCATTGAACTCACATAATTCTCTCAATTCGTCCATTGAATAGAAGAAACACGCATTCCAACCGTCATATCGACGATCCACGTGTGTAATCTCCAAAACAAATCAATAAAATAATATTTTTATTTAGTAAATATTATAATTTACTTTAAAAAATGCTTAAAATTGGAATAAGATAGAAATAACAACAACAATCAACTAGAGATTGCTCTGATACCACTGTTAAAACCCTAAGATCTCTCTCTAATATGGATTAGCCTCCAAGTATATGCACATATAATGTGCACATAACACTAGTGTGTAAATATCCCTCGAAGGAGCGAGAGGATCAAGTGATAGAGCCTGAGAGGACAACAGGCCGGCTTGAGTCCTCGTCGCCAGCTATTGCTGCCGGACGATGAGGTGTATGGTCCTGTAGGGATTGTCGAGTCTATAGAGACTAAAAAGCCAAATTCTGGATCATCGACAGAAAAAAGTAAAGGAATAAGAGAGCCTGGATCTGGCTACGATAATTTTAAACTTGGTATCTATTTTTTTAAATCCCTTGTTTGTTAATGGTGTTGTATCATTGCTAAAGGCTATTCAAATGAACAATGTGTAAAGTCATTAATTAAGGAACTTGTGTATGTACGTATCACACATCATGGTAGGACTAATTAGAAAACAAAATTGATGCATGAGTTGGGTGGAATGCCCTGATGGCACCATCCTATGGATGGTGGAACCGATTAGTCGGGTAGCTTTCCAACAGATTAATTGAAGGTTCTACGTTAGGTAAGTAGGATCCTGGGCAACTCTATTCTAGAGGACTAGGCCATCGGTTGTTTCTAGGAATCAGAATAGAGGTTACCCGATTTAAGGTCAGTCACTCTATGAGTGATCTCATTTTAAGAGTCATTTACAAGACCATGCTCCCCCTGTGGGATAGAACTAGGTCTTACCTACAAATCTTATCCTTGTATCTTCGCATGGTCAAGGTATCGACGAGTAGGAAAATTTTCTAGAGTTAGACTTAGTAGACTATCTTATGGTTTTCCCTATTTAGGAAGGGGGAACCTTACAATTGGTATCAGAGCCGATCTTAGTTTCTAGGACTTATTATTTAAGGTTGTTTTGGGATGTATGTTCTACCTAACATAATGCTGATTGATAAAATACCTTACTAGAACAATTTGAATTGGTGATTAATGATTGTAGAATAATGGAGCTTCTTACTCGAGATTTCTATTCTTCCAGTGCATCTTCCAGACGGCTTGTCACTCTTTAAATTTTGAATTCTGTGATACAATGGTGCAGATACTAGAGAGGTTGTCCCTCCCTCATCCCTCTCGTATCCAAAGAGAGTGAGGTAGAGTTCACTTTTGGAATCGTGGGCCGAGATACTTTTTCATCCAAGCAGGCTAAATTGGAAACCTCACCACCGATTTAAAGAAAACTTGTTGGATCGAAAGATGGTCCATTTATTTTGGTTTGTGGGTACTCCCATACCTGACAGCTCTGTGACCATAGATGGGAATCGTAAACTATAGGACCGCTGGGTGTATGACCAAGTAACACAAGTCTTACCCCACCGACAGAGTAGCTATTATGGGACACAACCCAATCCAGAGTCTACCTCCCCTACCATCAGTCTTTCGTGTCTTAGAAACTATGACAAAACCCCCATAGGATTTTCTTTTATGATGAATAAGACTAATTATATTAATATGAAATCTTTGTAATAAAACTTGTCCTTTTGTAAATATTTGAGAAATAAAATGATTTCAAAGTTTTGCATTTAAAAGCATGAGGTAGTGTAAAGTATAAATCTCGTAATGCTAAATTTTAGTTTTGCGATGACGACCAGGACTCCTCTCCCCAATGCACTGCTATACACAGATACCTAGGAGAAGAAGCTCCTACTTAAGAAAATGCAACCTCTCTCCTTTAAGGGGAAATGTTCAAAAATTGAGAAGGATGCGGGGGTTTGGATTGAAGCAATGGATGAGTATTTCTCAGATGTCGGTACTAGAGAAGCAAATTAGTCCATGCTTACATGATTTCCCCTCACTGGAGTCGCTAAACTCTGGTGGAAGCAATGGTGCCATGATAAGGGGGTCATTGAACACTCCCAAACATGGGATGACATCAAGCAAGCTGTGAAGGAGCGGTATCTCTCCCCATCTGATGAATCTATCAAGATGAATGAGTTATTTAACCTCAAGCAATCCAGTTTAATCCTGGAAGAATATTACTCTAAGTTTATCACTCTACAGAAGTAGAGCTGAGCCATGATTACCTCCCAGCAACAAGTAGCCCATTTCTGCCAAAGTCTGAATATGAACCTTTGGACTTCCAGCTTGAAGCAATGAGCCCAAGCACATTGCAAGATGCTCTCATATGAGCAAAATCTCTTGTGAAAGAGCTGAAGTCTGGCAAAGCTAAGTCTTAGAAGAGATCTTACCCTAAAGCAAATCCTAAAGATCAGTTTTACAACAAGAAGCCCCAAAAAAATACTCCCTACTACAACCGAGGGCGGTAAACCAACTCCTTTTTTTCCCGTTCGTATGCTATTGCTTCTAGAGAGGCCCCCCCTTCGTGTTTCAAATGCAATGAGTTGGGACACTTTAGGGTTGCCCCAAGCTAGCATCATCTTTTCCTCAAGGCGGTTAAGCAGATCATGGCCATGGAATTCCCATCCACCAAGGTGCAAGAGGTGGTGGACGTAGCAGAGGTCGTGGAGCAGTTGCCCGCGCAACCTATGCTATAAATGAAGAACCAACTTTGGAGATAGCTAAAGAAGAGCGTGCCACTGTCCATGCGGTGGTAGAACATCAAGGTCCAAATCAACAATTTGGTGTTATTCAAACCCCATCCACTCATCGTGTGGTAAGACATTCTAGCTTGTGATTGATTGTGGCAGTACCATTCATTTCTTTCTCCTAGGTGCTTACAAAAATTAAACTTGGGTCAAAAACCAGCTAGGAGAATGGTTGTAGAACTAGCTAGTGGGAAGGAAGTAGTATCTCACCACTCTATAGGAAACCTTGATTTTGAGTTGGGTAGTGAGTGAACTCATGGCCATTTTAGAATCTTACCATTTAGGTATTTATGAGGGATCCTTGGGATGGATTGGTTCATTGCAAATAATGCTAGTATTTATTGTAACCAAGGAAGAATCACTTTTAAAAACGAGCATAGCCAAATAGTATCAGTTCAGGGAAAGACAGATAAACCTAAGTCTAGGGTAGTCAAAGCAAAACATCTTCTTAAGGGAGCACGTAAGGGACAAAAAGTTTTCCTAGATAAACTCAACAAAGCTACTGAACCTAGTATGGAATCAGAACCCTCTTGGCTCTAAGAATTCTGTGACATCTTTCTTGACAAGCTTATAGGGCCACCTCTTCCTTGAGAGGTCAATCATGACATCGAGCTAATCCTTGGTGCTCAACCTATCTCAAAAACACCCTATAAGATGTCTCTCCCTGAAGCCATTGAACTCAAGGAGCAACTTTCCCAACTTATTGAGTAATGATTTGTACACCCCAGTGGCTCTCCTTGGGGAGCACCCATTCTTTTCCAAAAGAAGAAGGACGGCACTCTATGTCTCTACATAGATTATTGGGAGCTAAATCAAGTCAATGTTAAGAACAAGTATTCTATCCCTCGCATCGACAAGCTTCTTGGAAGGGTTCATGGAGCCATGGTTTTCTCAAAGAAAGACTTGAGGTCTAGCTAACTATCAGATCATCAGAGTCAAAGAAGATAGACTTGAGGTCTAGCTACTATCAGATCATCAGAGTCAAAGAAGAAGATACACCCAAGATAGCTTTCAATACCCGTTATGGCCACTATGAGTTTACTGTAATGTCATTCGAGTTAACCAATGCTCCTACAACTTTTAACCACCTCATGCAAGATTTATTCCGTCCCTACTTGGATGAATTTGTGCTTGTATTCTTTGATGACATCTTAGTCTACTCCAAGTTGGTGGAAGAACATGAGGAGCATGTGCGTAGAGTTCTGTAATTGTTGCGTAGACATAAACTCTATGCTAAGAAGAGCAAATGTACATTCTTTACTCATCAGATTGAATATCTTGGATTCATTATCTCCCAAGATGATATCTCAGTAGATCCCGCCAAGCTCAAGGATATAGTGGAATGGCCACCCCCTAAATTAGTCCACAAAGTTTGTGGATTTTTGGGAATCATAGGATGGTACATGATTTTCATTAAAGATTATGCCTTGGTAGCTGCACCCTTGATGGATCTTCTTAAGAAGGATTCGAAAATAGTGTAGTTGCCAATCTATCAAGTCAGCTTTGATCAGCTCAAAGCCATCATTACCTCAGTACCAGTCGTGAAACTTTCTGATGGTCTTTTTATGATGTAAAAATCATCAATTTTAATAATCAAGCTATTTCCACTTGGAATCTTAAAAATTTGAGCCCAAATTTAGAATCTATGTGCAATTTTACCATGATATAGGATTTTATAGTACTCAAAACGGACATTGGATTAACCCTACACATAAATTTTTAGTTAAAATACGGTAAACTTTAAACCTTAATAAGCACATCTGGGTGTCTGATTGACGAATGGACTGCACCCCCACAACCAAGGAGACAACCCAAGATATTTTTGCCGAAAATAATTTCGCACGCATCAGGTGCTCCGACACACATATCGAGGTCAGCACCCCAAATTAGGGATCCCGATGGCGCACATATTCGGGCACCCGTACAACAGCTGCATAAGGACCAAAGGTTTACCACCCCAATGTACAGTCCACACTGGCCAACACGTGGACACTTATACAGCCACCACTGACCCGGAAGGTACATGCATACCTCATCTTTTGCCACATACAGGCACCATCACTTTTCCCAAGCTCATGCAGCCATGGCCGACGTACTTTCACATACACT
Organism: Cibotium barometz; assembly: GCF_041138505.1. Taxonomy (NCBI): domain Eukaryota; kingdom Viridiplantae; phylum Streptophyta; class Polypodiopsida; order Cyatheales; family Cibotiaceae; genus Cibotium; species Cibotium barometz. Next base: position 1,527,076 of record NC_141055.1, read on the forward strand.
GTCCTTTGTACCCTGTTTTTCTCTCCCTTTCCTTGCACCCGTACCCCATACCAACCCCTATATAAACCCTAGCACACATCCTCATGGTCGACACCCTGACACACCTGTGCTGGCCAACACGTGGACACTTATGCAGCCACCACTGACCCGAAAGGTACATGCGTACCTCATCTTTTGCCCACATATAGGCACCATCGCTTTCCCCAAGCTCATGTAGCCATGGTCGACGTACTTTCACATACACACTGTCCTTTGTACCCTATTTTTCTCTCCCTTTCCCTGCACCTGTACCCCATACCAACCCCTATATAAACCCTAGCACACACCCTCATGGTCGACACCCTTACACTTGTGCTGCCCGTACCCCCACTCTGTGCAGCGATTGTACCTGAAAATTCGTACCCCAACACTCTATGTGCGGGACTGTACCCGACAGCCCTCTGTAACCCCTCTCCTAGTAAGCTTTTTTAGCCCATCTCCAAGTAAGCTCTGCAGAAAAGTTTTCACTATCTCACCCTTGTGTTGAGAGTAGAGAGTGTCCTTAGTTGCTCTCCACCTCCCCCAGTGTGAATAGACTTTAGGGAGAACTCTCTCTCTCTTCCTGTAGATGCAGTCTTTTTTGCCCCAAATTTCAATTTAAGGACACCTTCCCCCTCCCATTTGCGGTGACTTTAGTAAGGGCTCGTTGGCTCTTAGAGGTGGTTCCCACCTAAGAGTTTTATGCTCATAAAGAGAGCAAACAAACTCTGATTTGTGATCTGACTGAAACATTGCATTCGCGACGATGTGGGCTATGAGAAGGTGAAGAGAATGGCTCCTCCATGAAGATGCCAAAATACCATCTCGAGAAGCGTACATAACAGCGACCGTAGAGAAAATGCTCCGGATGCCCCGTCTCTCCCCTTGGGAGTCCCTCAAGGAATTAATGGCTAGGTTAGCTTGGTCATCATTTAAAAAAGAGGTTTTTGATTGAATTTTTAATATAAGCATTAATTAATTAAGAAATAAGATACCACTATCCTTGCTTTGAAAAATACCAAAATCCTTGTGGTATTATTGTTTTCTCGAGAAGGTGATGTTGTTTATCGTATTCTATGGTTTAGTTTAGCAATTGTTATCTTGATTAAGTTAAAAAGTACAAGTACATCTTCTCCCCGCCTGGATACTAATCCCGTTTTTCATGCTTGTGTAGTCGGGCGACGACGTTAGCAAGGCTCGGAGTTGGCCCAAGGTATCCCTCCTACCATTGGGAAGATGAGGTTCGCCGCTTTAGGAGAGTAATATGAGCCCTCCCTAGTGTGTTGACATCCCTTTGAGGAGTGGGAGGATCAAGCGATGGAGCCTAAGAGGTCCACAAGCCAGGTTGAGTTCTCGCCAATTACCGACGATGAGGTGTATGGTCTCGTAGGGATTGCTGAGTCTATAGAGGCTGGAAGACTGAATTCTAAATCCTCGGCAGAATAAAGTAAAGGAATAAGAGAGCCTGGATCTAGCTATGGATAATTTTGAACATTGTATCTATATTTTTTAAATCCCTTGTTTGTTAGTGGTGTTGTATCATTACTAAAGGCTATTCAAAATGAACAATGTGTAAGGTCATTAATTAAGGAACTTGTCTATGTACATCGCACATCATGGTAGGACTAATTAGAAAACAAAATTGATACGTGAGTTGGGTGGAAAGTGGGACAATGGAATGCCCTGATGACAACATCCTATGGAGGGCTGGACCTGATTAGTGGGGTAGCTTTCCAATAGATTAATTGAAAGTTCTACGTTAGGTAAGTAGGAGATTGGGCAACTCTATTCTAGAGGACTACGCCAGTGGCTATGCCTTGCATAGATCAGGAAAAAAGCGTTGTTTCTAGGAATCAGAATAGAGGTTGTCCGATTTAAGGGGTTAGTCTATGAGTGATCTGATTTTAAGAGTCATTTAGAAGACCATGCTCCCCCTACGGGATAGAACTAGGCCTTATCTATGAATCATATCCTTGTATTTTTACATGCTCAAGGTGTCAACGAGTAGGAAATTTTTCTCAAGCTAGACTTAGTAGACTATCTTATGGTTTCCCCTATTTAGGAAGGGGGGGAACCTTACACAACTAAATAATGAGCCTCTAGACTTCTTGAAAAATCTTGCTAAGGCTCCATCACATCAAGATCCCATTGAAGAGACCAAACATTTGAGAGTATTGTTGGACACTCATCCTCAAGATGGACTCAATAGGACCTCCAATCTTGCCATTTATGCCAAGAAGTAGCATGGCTATCCCTTTTCCAACCTACAAGGATGATTGTCATGCTTCAATCACAACCACCACTTGGTATGCCATTCATACCTCCAGTGGTATTGACATCTCTAGCTCTACAAGAACCATTAATGGCTCCTCTTATGCTAGTGGGGATATCTCCGGAGATGTTGGTCTTTGCCGAAGCTATGGGAAGAGGGTTAAGGATGGGAATGACACCTATTGTTCCTAGAGACCTTCTGCACAATTTTGATCTAAGGCCCAATAAGTTCAAAGACTCATGAACAAGTATGATGGCAAGTACAACGGTACACAGGATGCTCTCGATCATTTAGAGGTCTTTGAACAAATGTGTAAGGGAGTAGGTGTCAATGAGACGAGCCTACTCAAATCTTAGCTTTTGGACTGACTCTAGATGGAGCAATTGGACGATGGTTCTTAAAGACTTACATTGCCTTAAAGAATGCTTTTAGGGTAGAGTTCTCAAAGACTAGACCCAAATCGAGTCATGTACACAAGCTGAACAATGTCAAGTAATAAGAGAATGAGTCTGTATGGGAATACATTTCACTCATTAGATATTATCATTCCCATTGCTCTCAATTGATGAGAAATTAAGTCAACCAAGATTGAATTCGTTGTTTCTTAAAGGCTTGAAATATCAAAACTTATACAATAACCTTTATCTACAAAGTTGGACAACCTTTAATAAGTGCTGCATCGATGCTCTCCACTTTGATGATAACATGTCTGGCACAAAAGGATATGAGAAATCTAGCACACCATCCAAACCTCCTCATAGCATAACCTCAGGTAACAAAAAGTCAAATAAAATGAGTGAGGACATGGATGCCTGCTATGCTAAAGAAAATGGAGGAGAATTGGAAAGTACTTCTTAGAGATTCCGGAGCATACCCAAGGAGCCATTCGCACTGCTTCGGCTATGGAAACTGGCTTGGCATTCTTCACTAGGATATTCAAAGGTTCGTTCAGAACCTGGCGATCAGCTGTTCTTCATCCTAGCGGTGATGAGTACTTGAGGAGGAGAGCAAACACTTGGTGATACACTTCAATAGTTCTGCTCCCCTAGGTTAACTCTAAGAATTCATTCATCTTGGTTTCCAAAAAGCTGGGAGGACAGAATCTCTTCCTTAGGTAAATCTTCATTCCATGTCTGGCTAGGTATCCTGATCCAGACGGTTTGTCTCGTAGTGGTTTCTCCATGCCACTCTAGCTGTTTCTACTATCTTCAGCCTTGCAAGAGTCATTTTACTCTTCTCATTGTACTAGGTGACATCGAAGTATTCTTCCATTGCTTTGATCACTTCTCCACAGCCTCACCCAAGTTTTTCCCTTCACCCTTGAAAGGTCCAAGTTGCGATCTATGAAGAGTTTTACGAACATCTGAGTCTTGTTAAGTCCCTTTATTTATAATTCAAATCCGACTTTAGATCCAACTGAATCTAGGGTTCTTTAGATTGGTTAGCCCCCCATAGAATCCTAGGATAAAGATCCCTTCTACAAGAAGAACATACAAAACTCATTACCAGAGAATAATTCATTCATATTTTTAACACAATAATGGTCCATCTGACCAAAAATTTCATCTGAACATTCCTCCACACGGGAATTTCAATTATGCAGGTTCTCAATTTGTTATCCCTTAATTAGATCCACTGGGTCAAAGGTCAAACAACAGTAATCTGTCTCAGCACAATCCACTAATCTCATAGTAATTTGCTGAAGTCATAATCGTCATTCCAGTTACTAACATCATCACTGGGATTCGTCCCATTCATCCTCATTGTGCCTTTGTTCAACTTATCTTCTTTCAACCAGAATTCAAGAATCATCATCTTTCAAATCAAAATCCAAATCAACTCATCAATTCTCAACCAGAATTCAAAAATCATATCAACCAGCATTTCGATTCATCATTTGGATAGCATTTTTGCTTATAATTTCAAGATCTTAGATTTACTCGTATATATTGTCAGCAAAGAGCTACAGATATACCCACGGTATATACAGGTAGTCACGGTCCTTGGAGTTATAAGGTAAATACCATCATATCTAGGCCTCAAGCACGTCAGGGATTCCATATAATTGCGGTACTTCCATCTGAAGACCCAATTCCCAATTTATGAATCTTTATTCTGAATATCAATTTGTATGAATTTCATCACACAATTACAATCTTTTACTGGTACTTCATAAATTTTTTACATTTCTTGCTTCTCGGTTGATCCACTTTAGCCAATTCACTCTGATACCAGCTGAAAGATCCTTGCCACCTCTGCGCAACGAATTCCGAGGTGCTAGCAGCGGAAGTAGCACTTCTTGCACAGGGCAGAGCCTCTCACTCGGGGCCTCACCCACGGATATCTGGACAAGAGACTAATCCCTCGGTTCTTCCAATACCAAACCCAGAAAAACTTCCCTCGCTAAGAAAGCAGGGTGATTCCTCCAGGATATTTTATTCGAATGTAGTCAAGGTCTTCACTAACCAAACTGATCCGATCGAACCCGTAAAAATCTCATGGTCAGATCAAGGAAGAGACTTGCACTTGGATCATCGAGACCAACGCTTTTTTTCTCGTCAAGAGGCACAGCCATTGATTCTTTTCTATAGAACAAGGACTATCTGGGATTTACTTCATCTATCGTAACATAACAGATTGAGTCTCATTTTAGGGATCCATCAGTCCAGCCTAACCCCATCCAATCCCATGGGTTAGCCAACCGCCCAACCACTGTAGTGATAGGATCCATTTAGGAATTTGGTTATATTTTGCCCTAGGTACCCGGGAAAAGAGTTCCCAAGCCCCCTAGCCGGTGCTTCTTCAAGATAGTCACACCAGTTACACACCCAATATGAAATTGCTTGTTTCACAGATTCAGTTGCCTTTAAAACAATCCTTTAATGAAACCATAGTATCACTGATCATAATCCTCCAAAATATCTAGCTTGAGTTTCAATTTGTAATCATTCCTTCATCGATGTACTTATGGTATCATTTAACCAGAACGCTCACCACCTATCCACTCAGGGGCCTTTTTCAATACTTCCTAGGTCATAGTACCCAAAAATATATTCACTTAAGAAAATCCATATGGACTCTCAAGTGAAGATCAGCAAGATCAACCAACAGATCCATATAAAAGAGCCATGGACTCATCCATATAAAAGAGCCATGGACTCATCCGTTGAGGACCAGCAAGGCCAATCAACCAGATCCATGCCCGAGTTCAGAAAACAACTTTAACACCTTTTTCCATTTTCTTCCCCGACACACGCGTGGCTATCTTCAGGGTGACCCAGAGCTCGAGCACCATATGGTCAGCACCCTCTAGGCTCCTTCGCAGGTCACCTAGCATTTCACTCATAGGCAGCTTCCTTGGTCCCTCATCCACCGTCCTGAAGCTCACCATTTAAATCGAACCAAGGCTGGTGAAGACCTCGGTCGACCTTGCTACGGGAGACGTCCTCCATTGACTCTCCGTCAGCTGTTGCAACTTTGTCACTTAGGTGTCCATGATCTCATTTACAAGATGGTCAAAATGCTTCCCTAGCATTCTTGACATTTAACAATCATTTAAATATAGGTTTCATTAATATAGTTTCTAACGAACTCTCATCTTTCCACATTGTTCCACATCATTTCTCGTTATTCCACATTCTTCTACATCAATTCACATTGCTTATTCCACATCCAGTCATATGTATTCCCATTGTCCTTCATCCATTCTCATCCAATCATATCATATTATATCTCATCACATCTATCCACATCTATCCTCATCATATCACATCACAACATATCCACATCACATCTCATCCCTTCATATCACATCACATCCATCTACATTCATTCAGATCCACATCACATGCACATATCATCATATCACGTTCACATCTATTTACATCACTTCACATCCATTCACATCTACCCAAGTCCACATCACATCATATCTCATCTATCCACATCATATCTCATCCATTCATATCTAACCAGATCCACATCACATCACATCCATTCACATCTCATTACATCACATTCACATCTCACCACATCTCACCACATCCACTCACATCTCATCACATCCATTCACATCCATCACACTCATTCACATCCCACATTCATTCACATCCATCCTCATCTTATCACATCTCGTTCATATCCATCCACATCACAACTCACCACATACACATCTATCCATATCACACCACATCTATTCACAGCTCATCACATTCATCCACATCCATTTGTTCATTTACATTCACATCTATCCACATCTATTTATTCATTCACATGCATATCTATCACATCACATCTCATTCTCATTCATTTACATCACATCACATCCTTTCACATATCATCACATCTCATTCTCATCTATTTACATCACATCACATCCTTTCACATATCATCACATCTTATTCACATCTCATTACATTCACATCTACATCCATTTACATCACATCACATCCCATCCACATCTCATCACATCCACATCCACATCCATTTATATCACATCACATCCTTTCACATATCATCACATCTTATTCACATCTCATCACATTCACATCCACATCCATTTACATCACATCACATCCCATCCACATCCACATCCATTTATATCACATCATATCTCATCCACATCTCATTTACATTTAGTACCGTTTTCTACTTTTGATATCGATGGAACTTTTCTAAGTTTCTGCCAACAATTGCTTGGCCTAGTTAAAGGTACTTTTTCTTGATGGATATTTTCATATTCTTTCTCAAATTTCTCAAGGGAAATATATTCAATATTCTTCTTTTTGAGTAAAAGATTCATGGGATTTAGAAAAATCAAGTCTACCCATATTTCCCAATAAAATTGATAATGCTCACATTTTCAATTAATTCCTAATGCACATTGGAAAGTTCATTTTGAACTTCTTTTTTGAGGGAATCCATTTTAGACACTAGGAGGATTTTTATATCCAAAGATATCTCAATTTTGGATTATCTCTCTTTAGATATTTTCTCTCTCTAGGCCAAAACAAGGTAAAACAAGATCTTTCTTCTATTTCAGAGAGGAAAATAATTTCAAGAACAGAAAGGGAGGTTCTTACACCAATATCAAATAATGTCATTTGATGCTCAACTAAGACTAATATACCCTAATGAATCCAATTTGACCTTCAATTAGCCTAATTTTTATTGATTACTTCTTAATTATGGAGATTAATGATGTAAACTATGATTAGTAAGCTTTTATTTTTGGAGGCTTCAATTGAGCATATGGAGGGCAAAGTAATTGGAGCTTTTTGCATGGCTCAAATCAGTGCAACGAAGCAATTTTGCAGTGTGACTGGTTATTCACTCTGATAATGGCTCAACTACTAACACGTTTGATTTGAGATTTGAGTTTTGGGTAGCTTAAGCAATGCCTAAGCTTGCCTTAATTGGGCTTAGATCAAATTTAACTCTACACTAAGAATGGTGTAAAAGACCAGATGTACGTTTTGCACCAAATTCGGGTTGTGAACAGCGTTTCGCGGCAATTCCTCCTCCTCTAGGGGGGATAGGGTTGCCTAGGAGTGGGTAAGAGGCTCCTAAAATATGAGAGCCAATGGTGGCTTGCACACTAAGAATCTAACTTGACAAATTTCATCCACAAGGGAGGTGAGAGAATAAGATTATAATTAGTGCCTTAATGACATGGTTAGTGTAAATGAAACTAGAGAGATCAAGGGGAGAGAGAAGGCTCTGATATACCACATTAAGATTCATGATATCTCCCACACATAGCTATGGATATTAGGGTATATCTAATGACCTACTAATGACACATGATTAAGATGTTCTAGGGTGGATGGTGCCTAAGTACACTCATGATGATGAGTATGTTCTAGGGTGGATGGTGCCTAAGTACACTCATGATGATGAGTATGTGCAATAGACTCAAGCACAATTAGGCTACAAGATTAAGACTTGTACTCATAAAGAGGCTTGAGATGTGTGTAAGTACTATATTTTCATTGCTTTAAATAGCTCACTTTTATACGAGGAGGTACACCCTTGGCCTTGTACATCAATGTGGAATAATTCCCTTTACTCATGTGGTTGCATATTCCTAGACTTTGCTCTTGCTTAGCTACTCATTCTCACTCGCTACCTCTTCCTTATGCTCAATGGCACCACATTTCTCAACAAATCCTAATAATAATTTTTCTTTTTTACTAAAGGATGAGAGAGGACAGTATTGATTGGAGTGTTATTATCGATGATATCAAGCACCATCTCTTTAGCGCCTTCGAATGTCTCTTTAGCACTCTTGTTCCCTGCATCATTCTATTTGTAAACCGGCCTTCAGAAACCAAAGGGCGGTGGAACAAACACTTGCACATAAAACACTTCAACGCCATTGAGGACCTAGAAAAAGAAAAACAAACAGGGGGAGCTAGAGTGCTCCTGCAAATAGTACACGGACACCGATTGGCCCCAAATCGTAGTGGCGCCCCTTGCGGTATTTCTTTAATTGATTATAAGAGCTTTGATTACAATATAAGGTTGGTAACTTAGCCGTCGTAGTAGAACTCCTGAAGCCTGCAAAGAACCTGCATCATCTGGCTTCTTGTCCACTCGGCATCCACAAACAAGTCCAGCCATTGTTCATATCAAAAGACTCTCTCACATTGAGTCTGCATACAGAAGCTTTCTCCCATGACCAAGGCTGCCACAACCATCCATAGCCTCTCACACTATGAACAACATCACACTGTTAACCCATGGCGGACGCACTATGTTTTACGTCATTAATTTAAATATTCTGAGTCATGGGCCGGGCTTGTCGGCACCATATGTTAAGGATAAAGGGATTGGGTGATCGCCGATGAGAGGCGCACCTTGGATATCAGTAGGATAAGGGTTAAGGTCTGCCGGCCATGTATGGGCGCCCAAGTGTGAACGACCAAGTCACCTATATGAGTCAAATGTAACCCTAAAATCCTCATTCTCATGTGTTGTGAATACAAGAGTGCTCTTGCCTTATCTCTTTGGTTTCCTTCTCCTGCGTTTGTGTGAGAGAGAGAGAGTGAGTGAGAGAGCGATCGAGCACTGTGTAGCGGCACGGCGGCGGGCGGAGAGGCGGTAGAGCGGCGACGGCGGCTCCTCCTTCACGGCTGCGACGCGGGAATCCTTCAAGGCGGCGGTTGAGCGGTGAGTGACACACCCTTTGGCATTCTGTTTGAGCTTCCTTCCCTGGTTGTATGCTTGCAGCCATTCGTGGCTCGCATACGGTGTCTGGCAAGTCCCCAGCTACGACCTGTGCGACAAAAGCGCACATTTTTGGTGCCACTACCGGGGAGTTGCCCTGCACCAAGCTCCAGTTTGCAGCTCGGCTACTGCGTGAAGTTTAATCTACACTGTAGGAAAGCGACTGTGTGTTTGTTGTTAAGGTGTTTCTGTGTTTTGCAATCTGTTTCTGCAATTTGTCTGTTGCATTTCTGTTTCTTTTGTTATATTTTCGCTCCGCGTGTGGGCGTGCATTCTGTTATCTGGTTTCTGCGTGTGAGAGGGATTTCTGAATCCCAAGACCTGTGCTGTGTGCGAACTGCACCGCGGCCAAGGCTGAACCTAAAGAAACCCAAGAAAACTTATCTCAAAAAAAAAACAGAAAACAAAAAATTATAAAAAATAAAAAATAAAAAACTAAATTTTATTTTTAAAGAAAGAACCAAACGTGTGGAGAGGAAAGATTTTCTAGTTGGAGAAAATTTTTTTGAAAAGAAAGAACCCCAATTGACCCACGACCCACGACCCACGTCCCCGGCCTCGGTCTCGGTCTTTTGATATATATATATAGGAGAGTGAGCCTCCACAGCTTTCTCTCAAGTGAGAGCTTATGGGAAGTCGTGCCCTATATGTAGCCCACTCCCCAAGGAGTAAAGTGAGCATGTGGGATAAAGCCCTCACCCTTTCCTCCACAAGCAAATAGGCTTTTGCCCCTTCCCCCCAAAGGAAACGGACTGTTTTGAGGACTACAGGAGCTCTGGATAGGCGAACACGGTGCTGTAAAGCACACTAGGACCCTTTAAACGATACGCTCGTTTCGAGCTATCACACGCCCTAGTCCAGGTTCGACCGTATGTAAGGGGGTCAAAAACGGGTTAAAAACAACACAAAAACAAGTAAAAACGGGGTGCGAAACACCTAAGAAACCACTTGTGTGAGTTTCAAGGGTAGTTACCAACGCACGTAGGGTACCCACGTCACATGCATCTACGCTCTGGTCGGGTGCTAGAGTCTGAGCCACTAGAAAGCGTTTCAGTCTACGCAGGCTCACACCATCCCTCCACGTTAGCATCTTGGCCAAGAGTAGCAGGCAAGGAGGCATATAGCTTTTTAGATGGGTACTCGGGTTACAATCAGATCACAATTGCAGTCGAGGACCAAGCTAAAACAGCATTTATCACGGAGTTTGGAGTGTTTGCTTTTCGCGTCATGGCCTTTGGCTTGACCAATGCACCTGCAACATTCCAACGATTGATAAACACGGCCTTTAAGGAATATCTAAGGGACTTCTGTGAAGCTTTCTTAGACGATCTTTGTGTTCATTCCTCTTGGAATGAGCACTTGATGTGTTTACGAAAAATATTTGAAAGGTGTAGATTATATCGCATCTCCTTGAATCCTTTCAAATGCCAATTCTGGGTTAAACACGGAGTTATCTTAGGGCATATAGTGTCCAAAAATGGCATTTCCATGGACGAGAGTAAAATCAAGGTCATTCTGGAATTGCCACCACCCACCAACTACAAGGGAGTCCAACGCTTTATGGGCCACGTTGGTTATTATCGAAGGTTTATTCTATTCTTCGCCGAGATAGCTCGACCATTGTATAAGCTTCTCATCGAGTTTATTTGGACCGAAGAATGTGACCGTGCCTATGAGCTATTAAAGAAGGCCTTGGCGAGTGCTCCAATCTTGAGAATGCCTAACTGGGATTTACTCTTCCATGTGCATATTGATGCATCAAACTTTGCTATTGGGTGTGTGTTGACTCAACCTCGAGAACACAAGCTAGACTACCCCATTAGCTTTGCCAGTCGCCAGTTGAACGATGCTGAGATGAACTACACCACTACGGAGCGAGAAGGGTTGGCAATGATATATGCAGTAAGGAAATTTCGTTATTACCTCCTTCCACCAAGTTTGTTTTCTATGTGGATCATCAAGCATTGTTGTATCTGGTAAACAAACCATGCTCCACAGGAAGAATCACACGATGGCTATTGATTCTTCTTGAGTTTGATTTCACTGTTGTTGTGAGACCTGGCAAAAAACATGTTATGGCTGATCATTTGTCTCGCATACCTAATGGTGAGGCTCCTACGGGGGTTGATGATGACTTACCGGACACTTCCCTGTTCATGGTGGAGACAATGCCTGAATGGAGTGAGAAAATTGTTAACTTTTTGGTTAATGGCTTTCCACCCAAGGAGCTTCGTAAAGATCTAGCTCGGAAGCTGATCAAAGAATGCGAACCCTATTGCCTGATAGCCGGGACTCTTTATAAAAGAGGAAAGGATGACGTTCTTAGGCGTTGTGCCCGAGAGGATGAGTATCTATACATTTTGCAAGAGGCACATATGGGCGTAGCAGGTGGTCACTTCTCAGGAGACTTAACTGCGCGAAAGATCTTACAATCAGGGTATTGGTGGCCCACTATGTTCCAAGATGCATCACTCTTTGTGAAGGGTTGCGATGAATGCCAACGATATAAGAAACCCCAGAGGAAAGATCAGATGCCCCTACATCCAATCAAAGTAAACCAACCATTTGAAAAGTGGGGTTTAGACTTTGTAGGTCCAATTAGCCCAGCGGCCCGAAACACACAATCTCGCTATATTATTGTGGCCACTGACTATATGACCAAATGGGCTGAAGCGAAAGCGACACGTAAGGCAGATGCGAGGACAACAGCCAAGTTCCTCTTTGAAAATATAATCACACGCTTCGGTTGTCCTTTTGAACTTGTGAGCGACAATGGTACGCATTTTATAAATGAAGTGATTAAGGAGCTCACAACAAATTTCATGATATCCCATCATAAATCTACTCCTTATTATCCGCAAGCGAATGGCCAAGCCGAGAGTACAAACAAGACATTAATCTCTGTTTTGACAAAGATAGTTGAAGCTCATTGCACGGATTGGGATCTAAAGCTCACGACAGCTTTATGGGCCTATCGTACTGCGTACAGAGTGGCTATTAATTGCACACCATTCAAAATGGTATATGGCCAAGAAGCAGTCATGCCATGGGAATTTGTCATTCCTAGTCTTCGTGTTGCTACTCAAGAGGGTTGGGATGGTAATCCCTTAGTAGAGCGTCTATATATCCTTGAGCGGCTAAACGAAGAAAGACAATTGGCTGTATACAATGCCCTTGTGGAGAAGGATAGAAGGAAAAAATGGTTTGATCGCCATCTAAAGGACAAGGACATCAAGGTTGGGGATAAAGTCTTGATGTATGGAGTGCAAAACGAAAAGAAGAAGCTCAAATATGCTGGTAAGGGACCGTATAGAGTATGTGAAATTACACCGCAAGGTACCATCAGAGTGGAGACTCTCGACGGAGTTGAAACCATTGGATTCCTTAATGGGAGTAAATTCAAAAGATACTATGATCCCCTGAGAGAGCCAGGAGGAGTTACACGCAATCCATCAAAAGAAGGCAGCTAAAGAACAGGCTGAGCTTAAAAAGATACAAGCAAGAGTCGAAGCCAAAGAACGTCAACAGCGTGCTAGGAGACAACGAGAAGCCAACTTGGGAATTACGCAAGTATTTTTCGAGGAAGCAGAGGAGGATGCATTGGAATCTGACCCACCTCTAAGATACCCAATTGAGTTACAGAGTCCTTACGGGGAGGTGCTGTATAATGCATTATTGGATACAGGAGCTCAACACAATTTGCTATCATATGGCGTGTGGTGTCAACTGGGAAAACCACCTTTATCCAAGAGTTCTATCCAAGTTCAAGGAATCAACAAGAAGAAAACCCCTGTCTCAGGAATTCTGCACACTCCGGTTGCTTATGACAAGGGAACCATAATTCAAAGCTTTTTGGTTATGCCTGCTGGTACCATGGAAGGGACTGTAATCTTAGGGCGCAAATGGATGATGGCCACCAAGTGCAATATCGATTGGGCAACCAGACAAGTCACAATGCAAGAACCAACACTAGGTCTGACCGCTCAAAATCCCGCACCTAAGTCATCCACTCAAATATTAGATAACGAAAAATCACAAAGTCCAGTGGCAAAACCATCTTCGATTGTTGGCCACCCCTCTAACGCTTCAACGCCAAGAGTGGAAACAGGCAAGGTGGTCCCTAAAGCTTCGCTTACTATGCCAAAGAGTACATACAAATGGGTCCCCAAAGCTTCGTTAACAGCTACTTCCCCTGCTCAATCTCGTTCAGCCACCAAGAAGCCTCGTAAAAGGAAAGTAGCTACCCACCCGAGAAAGGGCAATGTAACATCACGATGGATCCCTAAAAAATTATTAGTAGCCCAAGGGTACTACGAGGGGAATGACCAGATTTGGGTCCCTAAACATAAGGTGAATCCCTCTACATGACCTATAAAACCTTGCAAACCAATTGTTGCCACCCCAATGACAATTCAAGACCGTGGTAAGGGAAAGGTAACAGAGTGCTCCGCACCACTTCCAAAGTTAGTTTGGATTCCCAAACGATATCGATCATTACCACCTAGCTCAAGAAGGGGGGAGCCACATGAAGCTTCTAGCTCCTCATGCCAGGCACACAATCATATAGAAGTTTCTACATGCTCTACACCTACTCTTGTCAACACCCAACAAAAAACCGATGAGTCTACGTCTCCCCTTGTAATAGTATCGTCGGAAACCATTTCCTCCATTCGTCAATGGGAGCGTACACTACCATCTCTACAATTGGATGTGGCCACAAGGGTCATAAAAAGCTATCTGTCCACATCACAACCTATGACCCGCTGGACAAATTGGTTCCAAGAGGCTGCAACATCATTGCAAATAATATGATCTACCCAAGGAAAGGGGGAGCATGTACTCACGCTCGACATTCTAATGCTTCCTCCTTAACCTTCTCCCCTGACCATGTAATTGCCAAATTCAAGGGGATGTATATATATAGCTTCATACATAAACAAAACAAAGAAAACAAAATAAAAAAATAGTAAAAAGAGCAAGAGCACGTTAAGAGCAGAGATATCCGTATACAATCAAGAACTAGATTGACCTGTCTCACAAACCTACTGATGCTATATCTGTGTTTGCAGATATGGCAGATGCACGATCATCATACACTTCATCCACTCCTACCTTTGGTGAGAGGTATCATCGGTACCTTTCTCAGATATTCCACATGTGCTATCCTGTAATTGAAACTGAATGGGATCATATAGATGTACTAGCCAATGAGGAAAATGTTGAGGAATTAGAATGGCTAATTCGCCTATTGACCATGAGGACATATCCCCGATAGCCCAATGCTTTCCTTTTCCACAAGACGACTATCCTCGCATGGTTACATTCTTGATGAGTCTATGTGGATGGGAAAATGAAAAGGAAATATCTGACAATGATGAATGGACGGATGAAACTCATGGCACTACTGAGGTTGATTTTATTTATTTGGATGATGCGGATAGAGGCTTAGCCTTAGGGCTAGAGCCAGGACTCTACAACATCCTCTTACCGTATCCTCAGTAGTAGTGTGGTGACTGGTAGGTAGGTTAGTGTTTTCAAGTTTTTTCTAGTTTAGATTCCTTAAACGAGTCTTGAAATTTTCCACACTGATGTGCCTCTCGAGGTATAGTGCTTGTTAGTTGATTGTACAGGTTAAAAGATTTGAGGTGGGTTCGCTTTCAAGTCCTGAGACTGCCGCAACGTTCATCAAAATATATCTACATCAAATTGCAAGCTGTCTCGTCAAATCAAGGAGATCTCCAATTACAGGTGTAATTCTTCCATACCCACTCTCTTTCGTTTTTACTGTTCAATTAATTTCATAAACTATTAAGGCATGACCACATGGAAATTGTCAATGTACTACTTAGTTTTTGAAGTTGCTTGCATGCTAGTGTAAATCATTAATGAGCTTAACTTTATTGGAAATATTCCTATACAGCATGACGTCTTTAGTTAACCTTGGAATACGATTGTCTTAGGTCTAAGGTCAAACCATCTTAATGTTTGAACACCTGGCTGTGTGTGTGTTGACCTCTAGGACATAGCTTTTACCCCTTGTCGAAAGGATGTAAGAACACATTTTAGTTCAGGAGCGAAGATCAAAAGAAACTTTATAAAAAAAAAAAAACAAGCCTACAATAAATGGCAATACAAGTCTATGATGTGCTTTAATGTTGGCCTATCGCCTTATTGATACTTGGTAGGCGAGGAGTATTCTACTCCAGACCGATGCCTTGGTTGGTAGGGGGTAGCCTTGCCTAAAGTGAGCTAATAGATTCCTGGATAATGTCTTGTGTTAAACATGGTACCAGGATCGATGTTAGTTTTGCCTTAGGAAGGTCGCCATTGTGTATAAAAATTGTCACGTGTGTGAAGAAATAAAGGCAAAAGGCTCCTGTAACTCTAATGTTTCTTGTGTCCCTAAGCTCGTGGTATAAACTTGTTCTTAGAGTAGACACAGTGTGGTCATCTGTTTATTTATTAAGCTTGGTTCTTTTCCTTGACTTAGGCCAGTTATAAATCTTGATTAACCTTTGACACCTTGCTAACTCTTGATTTACTTTCAATAATTTTAAACTCATGTTAATTTACTACACTAGCTCATTCATGTGACCCTTAAACTAAGTTCTCATCATCCATTGTGTTTTAGCATGCTTGAATTTCTATACTTTATATCTTTTGAATTCTAGCATACTTTCACTCTACTTTCCTATTTTGCAGACGGTCTACCACAACAACCCTCTCGAGCTTACCATATCATAGCTTCCGAGGAGGACGGAATCTACATCAGGAAGGGGGACATGTTAACCCATGGCGGACGCACTATGTTTTACGTCATTAATTTAAATATTCTGAGTCATGGGCCGGGCTTGTCGGCACCATATGTTAAGGATAAAGGGATTGGGTGATCGCCGATGAGAGGCGCACCTTGGATATCAGTAGGATAAGGGTTAAGGTCGGCCGGCCATGTATGGGTGCCCAAGTGTGAACGGCCAAGTCACCTATATGAGTCAAATGTAACCCTAAAATCCTCATTCTCATGTGTTGTGAATACAAGAGTGCTCTTGCCTTATCTCTTTGGTTTCCTTCTCCTGCGTTTGTGAGAGAGAGAGAGAGAGAGTGAGTGAGAGAGCGATCGAGCAGTGTAGCGGCACGGCGGCGGCGGAGAGGCGGTAGAGCGGCGACGGCGGCTCCTCCTTCACGGCTGCGACGCAAGAATCCTTCAAGGCGGCGGTTGAGTGGTGAGTGACACACCCTTTGGCATTCTGTTTGAGCTTCCTTCCCTGGTTGTATGCTTGCAGCCATTCGTGGCTCGCATACGGTGTCTGGCAAGTCCCCAGCTACGACCTGTGCGACAAAAGCGCACACACACCCTGACACATCCAGTGCTTCTGCATCACAACACAGACTCCCAATCTGTCTCTCAAAAGAGTATCACAGCACAGCATACCATACAGTCGACACACTTGTACCAACCCTCTCTACCTTCCAAGGGTACTATCCATCTCTGGCATGGATTCCCTGTCTCCTGTCTAACCAGTAGCAAGGCTGTACCATACATGTGTCCATTCAGTACCTTCTGCCTGCATGTGACCTATCTCCTAGAGAAACCCAAAAACATGTTTCTTCAAGAAACCTACGACATGTTTCCACATGAAACCCTTAGGCCTGTTTCCCTTTGAAACTACTGTCCTGTTTCCATACATCTAGTTACCTGTTTCCTCATGAAACATCTGGCAACATAGAGATGCCCATATCTGTAGGTCCCACTATTCCTTTCTAGCAGGAAGAAAACAATCTGCTCCATGAGCACGCAGCCATGCGAGCTTGCATCACTCCCATGCGAAGAAACATAACCAAGTGACCTGTGCTTGTAGCCAAAAACCCAAGCACACAGCTGAATTTGCAACCAAACAAAAACAGCCCATAAACTGTCCCAAAACAGTCCTGTACCAAAGCTTAGAGAAGCTGAAAGTTCCATCAGTTGAACGCCATCGATATGATGTCTATGTTCATGGAAAAACAGCCCTTGTCCACCTTTGTGTCAAGAGAAACCAGCCCCTTTCCACTCAGGAGAAGAGCACGCAACCCTGAGCGCCTGCAGTCTAGCCCTCCTGTGCACCAAGCGAGAGAGAGAGAGAGAGAAAAGAGCATGGGCCACAGCTTCAGCCCTCCCTCTACTGTTTCTCCTGCAACTTGCCACCCTCCACAAGGGCTTGAACAATCTGGTCGGCCAACAGTCCTGACCACATGGAATCCAAGGCTGTACTTTTCTGCAGACCAGCCAGCCGCCTAGAGAGAGAAAGAAAACGCATCCTCCAAGAGCTAGAGAGAGAAAGAGAGAGAGAGAGAGAAAGCGCTATAGTCTGCGAGCTTTCCAAAAAGGGAGATAAAGAGTGGGTGAGCTTGCTGAGCTGTGCGCTGCCCTGCAATCTGCCCCCCTGCGCTCCTTAGTGACCAGCTGTCAAAGAAGAAGCACCCCGTCTGCTGACCCGACTTGTAGCTAGAGAGGGAGAACCTCCACGTGCTGTTCAGCCCTCGTATGCCACCGGTAAAGAGACCGCCTGCCTGCTGCTCAACTTTGTCCCTCTGTCCAGCCCACGTGCAGTCCATCCACGTGGAAGTTCAGGCCATCAGTCGCGACAGAGAAAGGCTTAGAAGCTCCCTCCTTCAGAATCTAGCAGTCGCCTCCCAAAAAGCACAAGCTTCCTCAAGAGATAGGCGCCTCCTTGCCTGCCAGCCCCTCCTTTTTCCCAAAAAGCACACGTGGCCCCAAAATAGCTTATGGGCCACGTTTTTTCTTTAATGAAGGGCTTTATAAATGATTTTAAAGGTTTTTAAACCTTGTAAGCTAAAATCTCTTTGCCCTTCTTCACACATGGGGTTGTCCACACATGGGCTCCCTTTTTGACTCCAACCTGATGCCATTCACACTGTCCACCATGTCCCCGTGCACATCTGCATCTTGACCAGAGAAAAACATAGGGTCATGACATACCCCCTCTTGAAAAATGGCAAGCATCCTCGATTGCACTCAATGGCACAATAAAGCATCTTATGAGCAAAGATACCCCATATGGCAAAAACAATGGCCTTCCAATGCATCTGGATGATAGAACAATCATCCTGCACAATAAGCCACAATGTCCTCTTGCTTGTTCCTTCAGAACCTATAGCAAAAGTCTAAAACCAAATGGAAACACGTTACCTGTGTTAGCCAAAAACAAAACCATGCATCATTCTACATATGACACACATATGCATGACACACATATGCATTCGCAAACAATATGCTCCTCAAAATGCTCTACCTACTCCAAAGTAACAGTCTAAGGGCTGCTCGCAAGCCTTACGCCCATGGGCATCCCGCAGGACCCACGACTGAAGGTAAAACATGAGCATATGAAAGCACTCAATGCATCCAAACACTACATCTACCAAGTACTTTCCCACATATGTCTCATGGCCATCCCGCAGGAGTTACACCCAATGGTGCATCCATGAACATAATAAAGCACTTGATGTATCATACCAACATACATGCAGCACATAACACAATGCAGAGTATTTCCCAATGTATTCTCAATGATACCAGGATCCAATGGCACCAGAATACAAAAATACCTCTATCTCAAAAAGTGTATGCATACATGCACAAATAGAGTTCGATCCATATTTCCATGAACCAAACCAACTCTAGGACTGCTTGCAAGACTTATGTCCTCCATAGAGTTATCCATAGTTGCAGTTAGAGTTTCAGGTGCGCGCGACTGCCAACTTTACCATCTCATGTGACTAGTACACAATATCATAGAAGTCCCATAAGCAGATGTACTGTCAGCCTCAGTACCTTTCGGGTGAATACAAAGATGTCACCAAGCGACTCCTAGATAACAAATGAGCCTGTCTGTAACAACAAGGGAGTGGAGGTGCTACCTCCCTCTTGAGCATCAGGTAATGCTCCAGACCTATGCTCTGCTGAACCTGAATGAGCCGTAACAAGAGTCGACTCCAACTCAAAGGCATCAAGATAAAGCTGCAAATCCTGAGGTGAATCTGCTAAGTCACCCTCCTCCATCCACTTCGCATCCATCAGTGAACCTCCTCCATCCACTTCGTATCCATCAGTGAACAGCTCTTGAACTTCACAGGATAGCGACGGGAAACCTTACCCTATACCTTTCTTTCCTTATGTGCCAGTATATGCTCAGGAATAAGAACCTCATCAAGTTCCTCCACTTCCATCTGAGCCTCATCTGATACATCCTCAGGCACCCAAAACCTGCTTGCACTCCACCCAAGTGGTAAGCACAAGTCCCCGATGAAGCATAGTAGATCACCACAAAGAAACCGTCTTCCGAACCCATGAAGCCTCTATGAAGATACCACCGGTGACAAACTGTCGAAAGCCATAGCCTTCAATGCATCTCCTGCACCATAACACTTCAACTGCTTCTTGTTCCTGGCTGACTACTTCTTGTCCTTGGTGTCTTTTCTCCTGAGCTTCATCTTCAGCTCTTGCTCTTCACCTCATATAGGCAAAGACACACAATCCTGTACTGTGTCCTGCACTTCCTTTTCACTTTCCTCATGTTGAAGCTTTTGATGTGACTCTCATGCGAGCTCACCCCCTTGGGAAAGTTGGCGATTGTCCCGACCAAAGCAACCACGGACTCGCCTCCTTGAGAAAGTCGACGATGTGTCCCGGCAAACGGAACCTTGTAAACCGGCCTTCAGAAACCAAAGGGCGGTGGAACAAACACTTGCACATAAAACACTTCAACGCCATTGAGGACCTAGAAAAAGAAAAACAAACAGGGGGAGCTAGAGTGCTCCTGCAAATAGTACACGGACACCGATTGGCCCCAAATCACAGTGGCGCCCCTTGCAATATTTCTTTAATTGATTATAAGAGCTTTGATTACAATATAAGGCTGGTAACTTAGCCGTTCGTCGCAGTAGAACTCCTGAAGCCTGCAAAGAACCTGCATCTGGCTTCTTGTCCACTCGGCATCCACAAACAAGTCCAGCCATTGTTCATATCAAAAGACTCTCTCACATTGAGTCTGCATACAGAAGCTTTCTCCCATGACCAAGGCTGCCACAACCATCCATAGCCTCTCACACTATGAACAACATCACACACTGACACATCCAGTGCTTCTGCATCACAACACAGACTCCCAATCTGTCTCTCAAAAGAGTATCACAGCACAGCATACCATACAGTCGACACACCTGTACCAACCCTCTCTACCTTCCAAGGGTACTATCCATCTCTGGCATGGATTCCCTGTCCCCTGTCTAACCAGTAGCAAGGCTGTACCATACATGTGTCCATTTTGTACCTTCTGCCTGCATGTGACCTATCTCCTAGAGAAACCCAAAAACATGTTTCTTCAAGAAACCTACGACCTGTTTCCACATGAAACCCTTAGGCCTGTTTCCCTTTGAAACTACTGTCCTGTTTCCATACATCTAGTTACCTGTTTCCTCATGAAACATCTGGCAACATAGAGATGCCCATATCTGTAGGTCCCACTGTTCCTTTCTAGCAGGAAGAAAACAATCTGCTCCATGAGCACGCAGCCATGCGAGCTTGCATCACTCCCATGCCAAGAAACATAACCAAGTGACCTATGCTTGTAGCCAAAAACCCAAGCACACAGCTGAATTTGCAACCAAACAAAAACAGTCCATAAACTGTCCCAAAACAGTCCTGTACCAAAGCTTAGAGAAGCTGAAAGTTCCATCAGTTGAACGCCATCGACATGATGTCTATGTTCATGGAAAAACAGCCCTTGTCCACCTTTGTGTCAAGAGAAACCAGCCCCTTTCCACTTAGGAGAAGAGCACGCAACCCTGAGCGCCTGCAGTCTAGCCCTCCTATGCACCAAGCGAGAGAGAGAGAGAGAAAAGAGCATGGGCCACAGCTTCAGCCCTCCCTCTACTGTTTCTCCTGCAACTTGCCACCCTCCACAAGGGCTTGAACAATCCGGTCGGCCAACAGTCCTGACCACATGGAATCCAAGGTTGTACTTTTCTGCAGACCAGCCAGCCGCCTGGAGAGAGAAAGAAAATGCATCCTCCAAGAGCTAGAGAGAGAAAGAGAGAGAGAGAGAGAGAGAGAAAGCGCTGCAGTCTGCCAGCTTTCCAAAAAGGGAGATAAAGAGTGGGTGAGCTTGCTGAGCTGTGTGCTGCCCTGCAATCTGCCCACATGCGCTCCTTGGTGACCAGCCGTCAAAGAAGAAGCACCCCCGTCTGCTGACCTGACTTGTAGCTAGAGAGGGAGAACATCCACGTGCTGTTCAGCCCCCGTATGCCACCGGTAAACAGACCGCCTGCCTGCTGCTCAACTCTGTCCCTCTGTCCAGCCCACGTGCAGTCCATCCACGTGGAAGTTCAGGCCATCAGTCGCGACAGAGAAAGGCTTAGAAGCTCCCTCCTTCAGAATCCAGCAGTCGCCTCCCAAAAAGCACAAGCTTCCTCAAGAGATAGGCGCCTCCTTGCCTGCCAGCCCCTCCTTTTTCCCAAAAAGCACACGTGGCCCCAAAATAGCTTATGGGCCACGTTTTTCTTTAATGAAGGGCTTTATAAATGATTTTAAAGGTTTTTACACCTTTTAAGCTAAAATCTCTTTGCCCCCCTTCACACATGGGGTTGTCCACACATGGGCTCCCTTTTTGACTCCAACCTGATGCCATTCACACTGTCCACCATGTCCCCGTGCACATCTGCATCTTGACTAGAGAAAAACACAGGGTCATGACACTATTGCACCTCTTTGTCTGCAACACCCTATTTCACACAAGAACCAGCAACATCCTTTTTGTTGACTTGAGCACTCTTGTTCACTTTTTCACTAAATATCTCAAGTATTTGTGCTCCTACATTATATATTTAGGAGCACTCTTGAGCACTCTTTCACTAAATATCTCAAGTATTTGTGCTCCTACATTATATATGTGTCCGAGGGAAATGTTGTCTCCTAATGCTCAATAGGAGCATTAGTACTGCAAGTCTCCTGCATCATCTCACTATCCAAGTGCCGAGTAATTTCACGATCTTCAGCAATAGAAGCTTCAATATTGCAAGTCTCATGTTCCTTCTCAAGCAAAGCACCTTCCATAATATCATCTATAATTAGTTATCCCCTTTCTTTATTACCATCTGCATTAGAGACGAGGTGGTCTCTTCCTTGCTCTCCATTTCCTTCTATGGCTTAGGTATTGTATCTTTTACAGAGTCTAGTTCACAAGAAGCCACTATGCATTTAGCATACAGAAAATGTGTCATGCAACATCATAGATAAGAATAAACCATGGCATGCAAAATGTAGGCATGTGGAAGAAAATACCTTTCTTGGACTTTATGTTCTCTTTTCTTTATTCTTCTTGTCCTTACCTTCTTGTTCTTGCTCTTGAACAATGATTAGACAACATTGCTCTTCTTTGCAAATGCCTATCGCTTCATATTTGTAGGCGGTCTTCTTTACAAACCACACCTTCTTTTTCTTTGATTCAATTTTTATTGTGCTGAAAAGCAAGTGAAATTATCTAGTATCATCTTCATCAGGTACAATGTCCGGTGGAGCATCCACAATTCTAGAGACCTACATGGAGTTGAAAGCTTCATTGCATTATCTTTGCTTTTTCTAGGGGGACACCATTTGTGATTTTTTGTTGCTTTTTTACTGTTTGCATCAAATTCTCCTCATTATACACACTGTTATCTTCTAGTCCTATTTAATACTATGAGTATATGACTATAAGGTAGTACATACTATTAAACAGTACTATTTAGTAGATATATTCAGTACTATATTGGTACAAAGTACTATTATGAATTACAAAGTACTACATTAATAGTACCTTGTAGTCCTATGTAATACCTTATAGTCATGTTATGTTGAATAGACTATTCATATTTAGGGTACTGCATAGCATCCTAAATATGTAGTCATATTCAGGGTACTATTTGTATTCAGGGTATTACATAGTATCCTGAATATGTAGTCATATTCAGGATACTACATAGTAGTACCTTGTAGTCATGTTATGCTAAATAGTACTCATAGGTGGATGGAAGGTAAGGGTCCTCACTTTCGTTCTCTCATTGAAAATAGGACATCAATGCAAGGAGAAAAAATCTTGTGTGGGGTATCTCGAAGAAGATATCAGCATCAATAATAACTTAGCACACACCCGTGAGCCGAAAGCCCAATATCTTGATTGAGATACCAACAATTGCCATACCAGTAGGCTTAGAAGGGTTGCCATCATCCATGTCACTAAAACATGTCACTACCACCTTGCTATCTTAATCGAGATACGTAGGCCACTAGGAACCATGTCCATGCCACAAGGGATCTTGGTCAACTTGCCCAATCGGCTGTACATTCAGCATAACCAATGATGCCATCTCCACCATCCATGTATCTCAAAATGAGATATGGAAATGTAACTCGACCATTGATGTATATCAATCGAGATAGTGAGTTGCGATCTCACCCATTCATATATCTCAATTGAGATACTAAGATGCGATCTAAGCCATAAATAATTCTCAATTGAGATACATCGTTATAATATGATCCGTCCATTTATCTCAATATACTGAGATGTGATCTTAGCCATTAATGTATCTCAATCGAGATACATAGTTTGAATCAAATCCATCCATGTATCTTGATCGAGATACTCTTAAAAAATCAAAGCCTAAAACTTACGGAATTCGGGATTTATGGTGTGGCAAGGGAGTGGTGTAGTTTGAAAACTTGATTAGTTTACTACTCTTTTAAGCTAACCACACATGGAACAATTTTGGAGAGTACATGTAGGTCTGTGTTTCTAGCACTTACATTTATGCTACTTACATGGGCTACAACTTGTCACATGTATAACATCAATATCTGCTATTTGATTTTTAAACTTTAATAGGGGGTACTTGAATTTCATAATTGGGACTCATATGATTAGAAAGAGGTATAGTTTATTTTTTAGAGAAACTTAAATAGGGGCTTTTTATGAGTTTCATGCACGTAGGTGATGTCCCCTTTGTATGGAAAGCCCCCCCCCCACTCCCTAACTTATAAGCTTAAGCTCCCCCTTCCAAAAATCCCCTCTATTATACTCATGTGATACCATAAGATATAGTTTGTGAATCCCTCGGGCCCTAAAATCACGCATACATCAGGGCGGTTTGTTTCACTAACCCTAAAACCACACATACATCAGGCCGTTCATCTTGTAAACCTTAAAATGTATATCACGTGACCTTGATTGAGATTATAAAAAGTTTTTTTTCCCTCCTTCTCTCATGTTGTTTTCACTGTTTCACTCTTGTTTCTCTCTTGGATTGAAGTGCAATTAGTGGGCTTTAAATCCAACATTAGTGGTGTTTTAGAGATTCAGTAGTGCTATATAAGTATTTTCTTAGCACTAGGCATTGGACCTTTCAGTTCCCCTTTATTGTGCCTGAAAAATCATGTTCTTATTTTATATGTTTGCTATCTTGACTAGTAACTTTGACATTGACATCTCTATGATGGCAAAATCATTCGTCAACATTGATGCCATTCTTCATGGCAACAAAGGCACGAGCAAGCACTGTGCCAACTTCACTGTTCATGATTGATGATGAATGGTATATGCTGACATACAGATGCATAAATTGCTCTTTCCAACATGGCTTCAAACCATTGATATGATATCCACAACGACTGATGTTATCGATGCTAAGGTTGGAAATGAAAGAGCCAAGAGTGGAATGAAAAGTGCGAGTTTATTCATCATCAAAAAGCCTATTATATAGGCAAGCTACAATAGAGAGAGCCAAGCTCTTGCTTACATCACATGTGAGGTCAAAAGGTAGATCCCCACCAAATAGTCAATGACCAGCAATTATCCTAAGGATAGTTCTCACGCTTTAGTTTTTTTTCCACTATCCAAACATAATTTCTCATGATTGAGACCATGTATAAGACAATGAGAAGGATTGTATTCCAACACCCTCCCATGGTCTGAACATGCAAAAGGTCTACAAGAAAGAAATATTCTACTACCCTCCCATGAACTAAACATGGGGGACTAAATATCAAAAATATCAAAAAGGACTAGGATGACTAATGCCCCCCCCCTTCAAACTAGGCTATAGGATGTGAGTCTTAAATCTTCTCTACACAAGACATGGCTAAAACATGATCCAATGTTTCCTAATTTCCCAAGCCTTGACTAACATAATCCAAGAGCTTGGCTACATCAAAAAAGAAAGCGTATCCTATATTGAGACTAGTTTATAAATGCACTAGTTCAACTTACATCATAATTTTCAGAAGGGGACTAGAAAAGAGGCTTTCAAAGAGCCCAATTAGAATCATTCACAATATTAGTGGAGACCATGTTGGTCTCATGATGGTGGGTTTCTTCTGCCACATTTGCTTCATGATTCTTTTTTAAGCAATACTTCATGGTATGGCCCTTGAGACCACAATAGCTACATGTCATCTACATGCTTTTTAGTATGCCCAGGCTTACCACAAAAGGAGCATGATTGCTTATCTTGAGTGGATTAATTTGTCTTTGGCTTTGATCCTTTGACATAGAGTGCATCATCTTGATAGATTTAATTTGGAGTCGATGTCCTTCTCTCTTCTTCAAAGATGGGGGATTGAACCTCCTTGAGAGACAAATCGGGTAGAATCTTGAGAGTTGTCACTAGATGCCCATAGCTTGGTGGTAAGCTCTTCAATATCATTGCAATAGTGATGTCCTCTTCTTTGATAACTTCTCTTTCTCTTATTTCCTTGAGCATGGCCTTGAAACAAGAGAGCTCTTCAAGCTCAAGTAGTGGATAAATCCACTGTTATTACTGAGCAATAGAGCTGATTACTCAAGAACCCCTTCACCATATAGGTCATTAGGAGAAATATGGACTCTCCATTTTGACTCTTAAGGGGTTTCTCTCACTTCTCTCTCTCTAGAAAAAGATTCTAAAATAATGTTATAATATTCTTGTAGAATCAAGGAGATCTCTTTATATTGTTTTTAAAAGAGATTCACTTATTATTTTATTGTAGGACCACCTGTCCTCAAAATTCTCAAATATGAAATATTAATATTCTATTTAATCTAAAAATGTGAAGCATTTAAGATGTGACTCTCTTAAATGCCTACTTGACTTTTCAGCTTCTAAATCCTTCTAAATAGATTGCATTTACGTATTTCAAAATGGAAAAAGTTTAAAAACGAAATAACTTGACGTAGACTGATCACATTTTTGAATTTCTTTTTACCCACGCCTACCTCTATGCTCTAGGAGTATGACTGTTGATTTTTGTTATTTTTCATTAAGTATACAGGGGTTTATGATTTTTTTCTTTATTTAGAGACTTCTCTAGATTTTTTAGAATAAGAAAAGTAGGGTTTTGAGTTTAGGGCAATTTTAGTTTGCTTTGATGGGATATTGCTTTAGGTTTTTCACTTTCCCTCCTTTGTATAGAGAAAATTCAAATATGTGTTTGTTTTCTTTAGTAGCTATGATCAAGAGCTTTCTTTCCCTCCTAAACCACATTAATGAGTTTATATATTCTCAATCATGGGGTTTCTTCTCTTCTGTAGTAGCAGAGAAATTGAAGGGTAGGTTGATTATTTGGTGCCATTTAGTTGGAACCACATATTCATCTTCACCTTCAATCATCTTTCTGTTCATCAATCTCTGCAAAAGAATCAAAGAACAAGAGAGAAATGGAGGTATGTCCATCTTGTTATCTATTATGTTGTTTTGTTATGGTTTAATTTTGTCTGAGGTATTATGTTTTCTTTTCTATTAATGTTAATCTTATTGTTCTATTAATGTTAATCTTATTATTCTAAATGTGATTTAGTCATGTGTGAAATAGAAGATAATCGTTGAGTTTAATGATGTTATTTCTGTGCTATTTGGATTGTTTTGTTATGGTATAATATTGTTTGAGTTAAATTTTTTTTCTATTTTGACCATCTTATTGTTCTAAATGTGATTTCATCATGTGTAAAATAGAAGATAATAGTTGAGTTTAAGGATGCTATTTCTATGTTATTTAGATTGTTTATTAGTGATTTCTAAGTGAAAGAAGTGTGAAATATAATTGTTAATAATTATGATTTAGTTTTAGGATATATTGAAGTCTATATGTTATGTTTAATAATGTTATTTCTCATTTATGATGTTATTTTTGTGTGTTATTTGGGTGAAATAAGTGTGTTATTTTGATTACAAGTTATGATTTAATTCTAAATTATATTGAAGTTATATTTGGTTAAAGTTGTGTTCAATAATGTTATTTCTAGTTATATTTTTTAGTTGTACAAATGTATAAAAGCTACTTTTTTGTTAATAGTTGTATTTTGTTCCGAGCTAATCTTTGGTTAATAGTTGTGTTTTATCCAAATGCTAGTTTTAGGATACAGGTCGACAAGAAGAGAGATTCGCTTCCAATTGGAGGCCGAGCACGCACCGCTAGACGAGAGAACGGCAACAAGTAGAAAGCAACTAGAGATAATGCAATAAGAAAGAAATGCAAGGAAAAAACATGTCGATCTTTGGGTTGAGGGGTGTATTTATCCACCCTGAAAGATCCCTGCCCCCTCCGCACCTCAAATTCTGGGGTGCTAGCAGCGGAAGTAGCACTTCTTGCGTAGGGCAGAGCCTCTCACTCGGGGCCTCTCCCACGGATATCCGAACAAGAGACTAATCCCTCGGTTCTTCCAAAACTGAACCCGAAAAAACTTCCCTCGCCCAGCAGACATAGGCGATTCCTCCATGATATTTTATTCTAACGTAGTCAAGGTCTTCACTAACCAAACTAATCCGACCGAACCTGTAAGTCTCATGGTGAGATCAAGGAAGAGACTCGCACTTGGATCATAGAGTCCAATGTTTTTTTCCTCATTACGAGGCACAACCCCTGATTCTTTTCCATAGAACAAGGGTTATCTGGGATTTACTTCAACTATCGTAACTTAACAGAATTGAGTCTCATTTTAGGGATCCATCAGTCCATCCTAACCCTATCCAATCTCGTGGGTTAGCCAACTTTCCAACCACTGTAGTGATAGGATCCATTTAGGAATTTGGTTATGTTTTACCCCGGGTACCAGGGAAAAGAGTTCCTAGGCCCCCTAGCCGGTACTTCAAGCAAAGTTCAAGTCACACCACTTACACACCCACAATATGAAATTGCCTTTTTCACAGATTCAGTTGTCTTTAAAACAATCTTTTAATGAAACCATAGTATCACTGATCATAATCCTCCAAAATATCTTTCTTGAATTCTAATTTCCAATCATTCCTTCATCGGTGTACCTATGGCATCATTGGCACCAGAATGCTCACCACTTGCTCACTCAGGGGCCTTTTCGATAGTTCCTAGCTCATAGTACCCAGAAATATAATCAAGTATTACATTCATTTCTTCCCCAGCATACCTATGGCATTATTGGCAACCACAACGCTCACCACCTGTCCACTCAGGGGCCTTTTCGATAGTTCCTAGCTCATAGTACGTGAAAATATAATCACATAAGAAAGATCCAGATGGACTCATTGAAGATCAGCAAGATCAACCAGCATATCCATATAAAAGCGCCATGGACTCATCCGTTGTTGAGGACCAGCAAGGCCAATCAACCAAATCCATGCCCGAGTTCAAAAAACAACTCTAACACCTTGTTCCATTTTCTTCCTTGATGCGCACGTGGGTATCTTCGACGACCCAGAGCCTGAGCACCGTATGGTCAGCACCCTCACCCTCTAGGCTCCTTCGCAGGTCACCTAGCGCTTCACTCATAGGCCGCTTCCTTGGTCCCTTATCCACCATAGTGGAAGCTCACTATTTAAATCAAACCGAGGCTGGTCAAGACCTCGGCCGACCTTGGTACGTGAGACGTCTTCCATTGACTCTCCATCAGCTGTTGCAACTTTATCACTTAGGTCTCCACGACCTAATTCACAAGATGGTTGAAATGCTTCCCCAGGATTCTTGACATAAAACAGTCATTTAAAAACAAGTCATGAATACAGTTTCTAATAACGAACTCCCATCTTTCCACATTGTTCCACATCATTTCTCGTTATTCCACATTTTTCTAAATGAATTCACTTTGCTTACTCCACATCCAGTCATATCTATTCCCATCATTCTTCATCCATTCTCATCCAATCACATCATATTACATCTCATCCAATCACATTTCTCGTTATTCCACATTTTTCTAAATCGATTCACTTTGCTTACTCCACATCCAGTCATATCTATTCCCATCATTCTTCATCCATTCTCATCCAATCACATCATATTACATCTCATCACATCTATCCACATCACGTCTCATTCATCCACATCATATCTCATCACATCTATTTACATCTATTCAGATCCTCATCACATCATGTCACATCCGTCCTCATCACATCTCATCCATTCACATCTACCCATATCCTCATCACATCACATCACATCCATTCACATCACATCTCATCCATTCACATCTACCCTAATCCACATCACATCCATTCACATCACATCTCATCCATTTACATCTATCCCGATCCAGATCACATCACATCACATCACATCTTATCCATTCACATCTACCTGGATCCACATCACATCATATTCATCCACCTTACATCTCATCCATCTATTCACATTACATCACATCCATTTATATTCATTCAGATCCACATCTCATCACATCACATCTCATCCATCCACGTCTACCTAGATCCATATCACATCCATTCACCTCACATCACATCCATTCAGATATCATCACATCACATTCACATCTATTCACATCTCATCACATCCATTTAGATATCATCACATTTATTCACATCTCATTACATCTATTCATATCTCATCACACCCATTCACATCCCATCACACCCATTCACATCCATCACATTCATTGCATCCAACTTACATCACATCATATACATTCCATCCACATCTATCCATATCACATCACATTCATTCCATCCATATCTCATCACATTCATTCCATCCACAGCACATTACATTTATTCCATCCACATCACATTCATTCATTCCATCCACATCACATTCATCCACATCTATCCATTCATTCACATTCACATTCACATCCATCCATTCATACACATTCACATCTATCCATTCATACACATTCACAACCATTTATACACATTCACATCTATCCACATCCATCCATTCATTCACATACACATCTATCCACATCCATCCATTCATTCACATGCACATCTATCACTTCACATCTCATTCTCATCCATTTACATCACATCACACCCATTCACATATCATCACATCTCATTCACATCTCATCACATTCACATCCACATCCATTTACATCACATCACATCTCATCCACATCTCATTACATTCACATTCACATCCATTTACATCACATCACATCTCATCCACATCTCATCACATTCACATCCACATCCATTTACATCACATCACATCCACTCACATCTTATCATATCACATTCACATCTCTTATCACATTCATATCTCATCTAATCACATCGCATCCATTTACATCCCATCACATTCATTTACATATTATATTTTTATTCCTTAAACATCATTAATCAGAACTAAGTCGAAACTTCTGTTTACTCATTGGATCCTTGATCCTCCCAAGGATTCTAAATTCTCTTTTTTGAATAAGAATTATCCAAGTTTTCTCGATGAATATTTTCATATTCTTTCTCAATTTTCTTGATTAAAATATATTCAATATTCTTCTTTTCGAGTAAAAGATTCATGGGATTTACAAAAATTAATTCTACCCATATTTCTCAATAAAATTAATAATGCTCGAAATTTCACTTTTGAATTATGCTAAAAATTCCTCTTTTACCATTTAATTTCTTGGATCTCAATTATCATGGGAATTCCTCTTTTTGCATAAAAATAAATTTACAAAAAATTAGTCTTTTCTCATAATCAATTAATTATGCATAATTACAAAAAAATTATTTCTCATGAATATGATGATGAAAATCATTCTTTTTTCATAGGATGTCCAATCCTAGAATATGGTAGGAAGTGCTCTTTTAGCATTATGCATAAAAATAAGATATGTATTATTTTTTAAAAATTTTACCATAGCTTTGCTGCTATTACTGATAATTCTCAATTTGTTTCTAAAGAACAAAAGCTTGTAATGAAAATATGATAGTAGTTCCTCTTTTATGCTTAAATTCAAACTATGAATTTAAATCATAATTTTAATCATAAAATTAAACATAACTATGATTATCCCATTAGATTAAGCTAATTTCAACATGAATCTCTTTTCCCAAATTATTAGGATAATCCATTTCTCATTTAGAATGAATTAGAGTAGTTTTTAACTACTCATTGACAATCTAAAGGAATTTACCATTATTTTAATAGCATAAAATCATAAAAATATCATTTTCTTACTCTCTAGCTCATCAATCCTAGAGTTTAGCTTTGAATTAAGAGACTACCATCGAGAAGCATCCTTTAGCCATAAAGAGGGCTATTCTTTTAGAGAGAGAGATTTACTTAAAGAAAGCATTACAAATAAGCATAAAGATTAACTTTCTCTTAATTAAACATTAAGACTTTAAGAGAAAGCTTGATTTGAATTAAAACAATTTATTTAGAAAGCTTCTCAGGCTTGAGAGGGATTGAGAAGAAGAGAATCATTGAGATAAATTAGAAAAATCATAAAAATTGATTTTACCTCCAAGTTTGGTTTGATTCTCTATTAGCAGTGAAGCCCCCGACCAATCAATCGGTCCATAAAGAGGAGAAGAGCAACTCCAAGAGTTATTGTAGAGAGAGAGAGCTCCAAGCTCCCAAGAGAGAGGAATATTTAAGAGATAACAGAAAATATGATTATTTTAATATAATACTGGTATGGTATAGCTCTCATATTCCATTACAAATGACTGAGGGTCTATTTATAGATGAGAGAGGCCACTAACCAAGTCCAACTGGGTTCTAGAATTTTCCAGGTTTAGTTTGACTCAATGTGGACAAGATTTGGACCAGTTTGGCTCCCTTTTTTATTTGGTTTGATCTAGGAGAGAGAAGAGATAAAAATATCACAATTTTTTAGAATTAAAAACCCTTCCACACATATGAAAGAGGTGCCTACCTTAAGAGTCTCCCTTTCCTTTACCAAGGTATCAAAAATGCATCATTACTTCAAAATATCTCATTTTTTAAGTAATATCTCATAATTTTTAACTAATAAACCTTGTACTTAGTCAACTCTTTAATTTATGTGAGTATTGACTCATTTTTGAGTATTTTCTTTTATTCTTTGGATCTCATTATCATCCATTTATATCACATCACACCCATTCACATATCATCACATCTCATCATATCTACATCCACATCCATTTACATCACATCACATCTCATCACATCCACTCATATCTTATCACATTGCATTCACATCCACTCACATCGCATTCACATCTTATCACATCACGTTTACATCTCCTCTTATAACATTCATATCTCATCTAATTACATCGCATCCATTTACATCTCGTCACACTTATTTACATTAATTTGGCTCTACATCACATCTTATCACATCCACTATTAGTACTGTTTTCTACTTTCGATACCGATGGGACTTTTCTAAGTTTCTGTCAATTGCTTGGCCTAGTTAAAGAAGGTACTTTTTCTCTATGGATATTTTCATATTCTTTCTCGAATTTCTCAAGTGAAATATATTCAATATTCTTCTTTTGATGAGTAAAAGATTCATGGGATTTACAAAAATTAATTCTATCCATATTTTTTATTAAAATAATAATACTCAAAATTTTACTTTTGATAAATACTCATAATTTGAATTATGCCAAAAATTACTCTTTTACCATTTCATTACTTGGATATCAAATATCATGGAAATTTCTCTTTTTGCACAAAAATAAATTTACCAAAAATTTCTCTTTTATCATTTAATTATTTGGATCTCACATATCATGGAAATTCATCTTTCTGCATAAAAATAAATTTACCAAAAAATTCTCTTTTACCATTTAATTACTTGGATCTCAAATAGCATGGAAATTTCTCCTTTTGCATAAAAATAAATTTATCAAAATTTACTCTTTTCTCATAATCAATTAATTATGCATAATTATAAAAAAATTATTTCTCATGAATATGATGAAAATCATTCTTTTTGCATTGGATGTCTAATCCTAGAATATGGTAGCAAGTGCTCTTTTAGCATTATGCAAAAAAATAAGATATGTATTATTTTCTAAAAATTTTGTAATAGCTTCGCTCTGCTATTTACTGATAATTCTCAAATTTTTCTAAGGAATAAAAACTTGTAATAGAAATATGATAGTAGTTCCTCTTTTATGCTTAAAATCAAATTATGAATTTTAATCATAATTTTAATCATAATCATAAACTTAATTATGATTATCTCACTAGATTAAGCTAATTTCATTAATTTTCTTTTCCCAAATTGATAGGATAATCTATTTCTCATTTAGAATCAATCAAAGTAGTTTTTAACTACTTATAAATAATCTAAAAGAATTGGTAACACAAAATCATAAAAATACCATTTTCTTAATCTCTAGCTTATCAAGCCTAGACTTTAGCTTTGAATTAAGAGACTATCATTGAGAAGCATCCTTTTTTAAAGGATTTAGCCATAAAGATGGCTATTCTTTTAGAGAGAGAGATTTACTTAAAGAAAGCATTACAAATGAGCATAAAGATTAACTTTCTCTTAATTAAGCATTAAGAATTTAAGGAAAAGCTTGATTTGAATTAAAATAATTATTTAGAAAGTTTCTCAAGCTTGAGAGGGGTTTAGAAGAAGAAAGCCATTGAGATAAATTGGAAAAAATCATAAAATTTGATTTTACCTCCAAGTTTGGCTTGATTCTCTATTAGCAATGAAGCCCCCCAAAATCAATCAATTGGTCCACCAAGAAAAGAAGAGAAACTCCAAGAGTTGTTGTAGAGAGAGAGAGCTCCAAGCTCCCAAGAGAGAGGAAAATTTAAGGGATAGTAGAAAATATGATTATTTTAATATAATACTAGCATGGTATAGCTCCAGTATTTTTTTACAAAAGACTAAGGGTTTATTTATAGGTGAGGGAGGCCACTAACCAAGTCCAACTGGGTTCTAGAATTTTCTAGGTTCAGTTTGACTCAATTTGGATAAGATTTGGACCAGTTTGGCTCCCTTTTTGATTTGGTTTGATCTAGGAGAGGAGAGAAAAAAAATATCACAATTTTTTTGAATTAAAAACCCTTCCACACATGTGAATTAGGAACCTACCTCAAGGGTCCCCCTCTCCTTACCAAGGTGTCAAAAATACATCATTATTTCAAAATATCTCATTTTTTTAGTAATATCTCATAATTTTTAATTAATAAGTCTTGTACTTAGTCAACTCTTCATCTTATGTGAGCATTTACTCATTTTTGGGTATTTTCTCAACATGTCTATCAAAGAGTGCAGAGGTAAGCTTCAATTTTTTTTAAAATCTTGATGAGAGTGAAGTTGTTAAGGGCCAAAAGCTTGAATGTGTTAGCTTGACACTAATGAATAGGGCGTTGGATCCCAGTATCAATTCAAAACATCCAAAATATTTCAGTGTGCAATCAAAGAATGAAATATGGTAGCTTGCTACATTTGAGGTACCAAAGGAGGACCATGAAGTACTTAAGATTTTTTTAAACTTAATAGAGATACCAGATATTGCATGACGGTAAAACAATGGTGAAGTTTTGCATGTCGATGGATTTGGTGAATACAAGGTAGAATGGCATCTTGCTGGTGATTCAAAAACATTGAAATGTATGTTTGGTTTTTCAAATTCGGCATCAGTTGAGTTCCCTTGCTTATATTGCATGCAATCTAGGAAGAAAGGCAATGATGGGAAGAAATAATGGATTACAAGGACAGGACAATGTGGTGCTCCAACACGTGATTGGTTTGTTCAAAGGAATAGAATTTTGGTGCCATTAGATCCTAAGTGGGATCCTATTTTGGAAATACCCTTAACAAGGGTCCACTTTTTCACCTTGCATTGCATAATAAGGATAATAAGGAAGTTGCTATTTGAGTACGTGCATTTTGCTTACAAGATACAGCCTGCTTCAGATGCTGATGCAACATGCAAGAAGGTAGAACAAGTCTTGTCTGATGTTGGATTGCATCGAGGCCAAGTAGAAATAAAAAAGGATGAGAAAAAGTCAAGAAAGAGTGGAAATTTGCCATGCAAACCCTGTTTTGGGGGAGCGAAGGCTATGAAATTCTTATCTCCACCACGAGATGAAGATGGTAAGTTGCTTGTAAAACAATCAAAGAAGTACGAAGCATGGAAAAAACTACACATAGTTGTCCCTGATCATCAGAGCAATGGGGGACAGATGCGAATAGCAAAGGCAAATGTGTGGATTTCACTTGATAAATTGGCACCACTTTTACAAAAGATGACATTCAATTCTAATGATGCCAATGCATTTAAAGAGGTGGTTGTAAACTTTCATAACTCAATGATAGAGACATGGACTTCAAATTGCATTACACACTATGGTCAGAGTGGTCTCCATTTCATTTTTACAATTAAATTATGAATGTAATATTTTGAGTTTAATTGTGGATCATGTATTTTTGAATGCAGCACATACTTGAGGCTCATGGTCCATACTTTGCTGAACAAGGAAGTTTGGCAATATGGTCCACACAAGGCATGGAGCGATCTCATTGGCAAGCTCGATGCGGATTCCAAAAAGCAACGACACATGGAGGTGGAATTAATGATTCCAATCCTATGAGGTAGTTACTCCAATGGTGATATAGGAGAATAGAGATAAGATATGAGGACAAAGTAATAAAGTCCAAATCTAATGATACAGAAGCTGTTTGCAAGGCAATGTATGAAGTGAGGAAAGCAAGATATAAAAATACCATGGCCAAAGAATATCATGCAGAATGGTTGACAACCCAAGAGAGAGTCAGTAGTAGCAAATGGAAATATCGATAGAATTGTAATTATAAAATAACATTTTATGTTTATGAGAGTATTGGAGCAATCCAATGTTTTGAAATAGGTGTTTGCTAAAGTCAACATAGATAACTTTTTCAAAATAAGTGTTTACTAAAGTCAACATGGATAACTTTTTGATAGTGTTGATATTTGTTAAAAGTAAGTGTCAATAACTTATCGTAAGTTCCATTTATAAATAAAGACGCTTCTTTCACGGCCTCTAGGGCATGTAGACCCCACATGTATGATCCCATGCCCATTAGAGGCTGGGAAGTGCAATGTCCGGCTAGGGTGGGAAGCCCTGATTTTTGAAGATTCAGGGCTTCCCATGTGAGCCTTCGGACAATACACTTCCCAGCCCCTCTAATGGGCATGGGATCATACATGTAGGGTCTACATGCCCTAGAGGCCCTAAATATCAAATCTGGGGAGCAACTGGTAAAAGGAGATACTTTTTCTACTTCTTCCAGCTCCTTCTACAAGGGTGCGTCTAGATCTTCTCCTAGAATGGGTCTGCCAATCGTCTGGGGGCTGGACCACAGGTGTCGCATGCTATGGTCGTGGTCCACAGCGTTCATTCTGCAAGCGCTCAAACTCTTTATCTGTGATCTCATATTTAGGAGTCGCACCCTCAATCTACTTCTAGACGGCAATGATAGGAGAGATATCATCTACACTACTTTCATCATATCGCCCTATCTCATCAACCTGTGGGCTTCTTGGTAATCAAAGTCAAGGAAATCATTGCTAGCATCTCGCACAAGTATACTATATAGTTCCTCCTCCCTCAAGTCCAAGAGCTCCAACACATCCTGCATGAGGAGTACTCCACCCCTTCGATGGTGATGGCACTCAATGAAGCTAGTGGTGGGTCGTGACTTTGGGTTTCAGCAAGCTAGATGGATGCAAGCGCCATGCGAGAGCTCTATTATGCGGCCTCAATGACAGGGTCTAGAGTGGTCTCCTCTGGCTCTATGTCTATGTATTCCACTAGAGGGAGATCCTAGATGTCATCATCCTCTAGATCTTGAGCATCAGAGTTCAAGATGTAAATAGCAAAAGCAATATCCTACTCAATGAGATCGAGTGGGATGTGCTCTTAGTAGTGTGGAAATCTTGTCCGACATGAGCTAGAGCTCTGTTCACCACCTTCTTGTGGTTGGATCCACTCTTTATGCTGAAGAGGAACTCCAAAGGAATCCAACTCAAGGTGGAATTGGGATAGAGTAGGTGAAGTCATCCATTGCATCACAAAATGTAGCTAGCAAGGTGGAGTTTGGGTCTAAGGTGGAGATGACAACCTCGAGGTCTAAACTCTTACAAAACCTAGGGTAGATCTGGTCCTCCCCAAGGTGAGCATAGCGAGTGCTGCTAATCCGCATGGAAAACATAGGGGACTTGGCCATGATGGGTAGTGGGGAGAGCTAGCACACAAAGGGAGAGCTAGAGAATAGATAGTATAAATGAGTTTAATCTATAA
Organism: Cibotium barometz; assembly: GCF_041138505.1. Lineage (NCBI taxonomy): Eukaryota > Viridiplantae > Streptophyta > Polypodiopsida > Cyatheales > Cibotiaceae > Cibotium > Cibotium barometz. The sequence goes on from NC_141055.1 coordinate 1,565,124, forward strand.
CTTATAATCATATTTATACTTACACTTAAATTTATAATCATATTTATACTTACACTTAAATTTATACTTGTGTTTATTATATACTTACAAATATCTATAAACTTATATTTATTTTTATACCTTATGTTTATACTCTAGTAAATAAAGGTCACTTCATTAAAATATAATAAATAATAAATCATACTTTTATTTCTTGTTACATTATATTATTATTATTATTACATTATATTATTTACATAGTTACTTATAATATTATTTGCACTTAAATATATACTTAAAGTTATATTTATTTTTAAACTTATATCTATAGACTTAAAAATTAATGACACTTCATTAAAATATAACAAATCATAAAAACATATTTATATTTCTAGCATAATTAATTATATTATTATTTACACTTAAATATATACTTATATTTATATTTATGTTTATATTTACTTATACTTATCATTATTTTCTTACATATTAAAGGGTTTGAAACACAGTAGACTTAAAAAACCACAACACTTTATGAAAATGAAGAAAATTAAATTTACAACACTTTTAGAGAAACAACTTCTTATATTTACTTGGAAGAATAAGAATAACATTGACTCCACAATCTCAAGGATGTGTGGAGCAACACACTGGGTGGTTGCATGTTTTGCAATGTTCACTTCGACTCCCAACCTTCCTACCATCCAACTTAAAATAGAAATTACAAGGGGGATTATTGGACATAAATTGGATTTCTTGCCTCAAAAAACTAAGGGGCCAATGACTCTCTACATTAATGCTAAAAGGGTCATGACCCTCCCAAAGAATAACCACATCAATGAGTGCTGATGAATGCGTGCCATCTCGCATGTCTTGGTCTAAGCTGAGCCACTCCCCTCGTAGAAGTCGCCACCTCCTATACTTGAAAGAGAGAATGCACAAAGTTTGTCTTGCAGTGAAGTACCTGTCACATAAAAAACAAACACAAACCAACATAAAAACATAAAATCAACAATCAACATTCAACAATCAACAATCAACAATCAGTGTCTTGCAATGAAGTACTTATGAATAAAAACCATCAACAATCAACAGAAGTGCAATCTTACCTAAAGGTAACATTTGACACAGTAATTCTGCACTCAATGATATCATTGTGGTGAGTTCTCTTGAGATGCCATGACTTACCTAGTAACTGAGTCATCCAATCCTCAGATGGGCACTTCCATTGATAAGTAATCTTAGTTTTCTTAACTACTTCACAGGATCCAAACAAATGTGCAAAAACAAACCAACTTAGATGCACATCTCTAGAGCCCGTGGATGGTTTCATGGCAGCATGAACATCAGTTTTTATCTTTACCCTACATGACATGTCTAAGCTAGGATTATACCATTCCTGGGGCTAGACAACGGTGGAAGTGGAATATACTCCAAACTATGTCTCTCCACATCATACATTAAATCATAAAAGTAAACATTCTGAGATGCCAATAAGCTTGCACTAAAATATTTAGCTTTCCACTAAAACATTCTACATTTTACCAGTCATGCAGAGTGGATGGATATAAAGCTTCAAGCAACAAACATGCTTATATTAAAACTCTATCTAATAACCATGGACTCAAAGCACAAGAACGCAAAGCACAGAGATATAAACTTATTGTTAGGCTTATGTCTTTCACTAAAGTTATCATGATGCACTCGAATCTCTTTGTGCATATAAACATGTTGAATGAAAGCCTATGTTATTGTACTCATACCATTTGTGCATCTCCTGAACTCTATGATTCTACCTTTCCATTGCTTGTTGGGGTCTGTGACATCTTTGAGCTTGACCTTGAAATTGCCATGAGTACTTGGTCGCATTAAAATCTAATTTAACTTACTGTACTGATCAGGGATCTAGTTACCTTCATCATCTCTCTTGTTAAACACCTCCACTATGTGAATATTATTGATATTCCTTCTCCTTGAAGATATCTAAATTAATAAAGCTAGATTGCATGATTAATAAATATATATATTATATTATAAGCAACAAATAAAGATTAAAACAACAAGAAATAAACAACAAATTGCTGCTTTGATTTACACAACCTTGTTGCTCCTATGAAAATAAACATAAACACATCAAGACAAAACATTAACAAACCCTAAATTTATTATCATTACTCACATCAAGACAAAACATAGACAAACCCTAAACCTATGATCATTACTGTTGTATTTTATGCCACTTGAAATCAATACTCTGCAGAGATGATTATAATCAACAAATACAGATAAAAACAACAAGAAATAAATAGCAACTTACTGCTCCTCACAACCTTGTTGCTCCTGTGAAAATAAACAACAACATATCAAGAGAAAACATAAACAAATCCTAAATCTATAATCATTTACTATGGTATTTTATGCCACTTCAAATCAATACTGTGCAAAGAAGATTGAAATCAACAAATAAAGATTAAAACAACAAGAAATAAACAGTAACTTACTGCTTTGATTTACACAACCTTGTTGCTCACAACCTTGCTCCTGAGAAAATAAACAGCAACACATCAAGACAAAATATAAACAAATCCTAAATCTATGATCATTACTCACATCAAGATAAAACATAGACAAACCCTAAACATATGATAATTACTCACAAGAATTTGATGCCACTTCACATCAAGATAGCTATCTATGGTACAGAGAAGAGAAAGTTTATGTGAGAAAACGGGCATAACTCACTGACGTTTGTCCAAATGAGATGAAATTTTAGGAGGAGAGAGCTATGGTGGAGAACAACATGCCTGTAAATTTTCGTGAAGAAAGAACCAGAGTTGCAGAAGATATGGCGAAATTGAATTCCACCAAAAAAGGGGGAAAAATGAAAAGGTAGTGAAATGCAGAAGGAGGGAAAGTAAAAAGTTAAACATAAAAAATGAAATTCGGGTTTCAAATGAAAGATCCATGTCCCCACAGCTCAACGAATTCAGGGATGCTAGCAATGGAAGTAGCACTTCTTGCGTGGGGCAAGGTCCCTCACACTTGGGGCCTTGCCCACAGATATCCGGACAAGAGATTAATCCCTTGGTTCTTCCAAAACCGAACCCGAAAAAACTTCCCTCACCTAAAAAGCATAGGCGATTTCTCCAGGATAATTTTACTCTAATGTAGTCAAAAGCCTTAACTAACTAAGCTGATCTGATCGTACCTGTAAGTCCCATAGTCAGATCAAGGAAAAGATTGCACTTGGATCATAGAGACCAATGCTTTTTTCCTCATGCTGTTGATTCTTTTCCATAGAACAATTTTTATCTTGGATTTACTTCATCTATCGTACCATAACAGAATTGAGTCTCATTTTAGGGACCCATCAATCCAACCTAACCCCATCCAGTCCTGTGCGTTAGCCAACTGTAGTGATAGGATACATTTAAGAATTTGATTAGGTTTTGTCCCGGGTACTAGGGAAAAGAGTTCCTAGACCCCCTAGCTAGATATTCATGCAAACTTAAAACTAGTCACACCACTTACACACCCAATATGAAATTGCCTTTTTCACAGAATCAGCTGTCTTTAAAACAGAATCAGTTGTCTCAAACCATAGTGTCACTGATCATAATCCTCCAAAATATCCGATTGAATCCTAATTTCTAATTTTTCCTTCATCGGTGTACCTATGGCATCATTGGTAACCAAAATGTGAGGTCCTTGTCCGCCCGCTCCGGGACTCCTGTCTTGACAACAAAAGCGGCGTGGGGCGGGGGTCTTACACACTCGGGGCCTCACCCACGGATGTCCGAGACGAGAGGCTAGCTTGGGGGTCGTCGGTCCTGGGCCCGAAAGACCCCTCGCCCGGAAGACACGGGCGATTCCGCCAATTGGAAAAAATCTTATAACTAGGAGACCACTCTAACGAGTCAAGTCTTGACTAAATTGAACTGATCTGACCGAACCTGAAGTCACATAGTCAGATCAAGAAGAGACTTGCACTTGGTCCATGGAATCACCGCTTTTTTCCTCATTTTCGAGGCACAGCCGATGATCCCTTCCCACAGAACAAGATCTTTTTAGGATTTAAACTGATTAACATAACTAATCGTATCAAGTTGTTTCTCAAGAATCCTTTGATCCAGCCTAACCCCATCCGGCCCATGGGTCAGCCAACCACCCGACCACTGAATTGGTGGGATTCCTTTATAAAGATTTGATTGGGTTTTTGCCCCAGTACCGAGGAAAAGAGTTCCCAGGCCCCCTAGCTAGCGATTCATGCAAAAATCAAATAGGCATACCACGTACACACCCAATATGAAATTGCCATTTATAACAGATTTGACTGGCTTTAAGATAATCCTTGAATAAAATTATAATATTTATGATCATCATTTTCCAAAATTTCAAGTCCATTGTATTACAAAAATGCATCCTCTGAACTCTCCGTTGAAGACCAGCTGGCCAACCGACGAGATCCAGTATCAAATTTTTGTTCCCAAAACCTTTCCTTTTTGTCCATCAGATATCATCCTCGACATACGCCTGGGTGTCCTAGCAACCGCCCGAGCCCATGCATCACCTGGTCAGAACCCTCTAGGATCCTCCTTAGGTGTCCTAGCACTTCACTCAAGGACCGCTTTGTCGGTCCTCGCCCATCGTACTGGAAGCGCACCATTTTAACCGTACCGAGGCTGGTCAAGGCCTCAGCAGGCTGCTTTGCCGCCGCGGGCGATGTCCCTTTTGACGACTCCTCGCCAGCTGTTCCGTCCAACGAACCTCCTCTTAGAAAAACATAAGCCAAATGCTTCCTCTAGCATTCTGGCGTAAAACAGTCCTTTGAATGAAAAACAGAGTTTCCAATGCAAGTGAGATTCCAGTTTGAGATCGGTTCCAAAGTCCCTTTTTTCAATAATTCCCAGTTTCATAATTAGGATCCTTGATCTCTCATGAGGGTAATCTACCCGTCATTTTATTCATTTATCCAACTAGATTCTTGGTGAGATTGGTCAGGGAAAAACTAGATTAGTTCGGGTAGTCTATTCTTTGGATTTAGTAACTGGATCCTTGATCTCTCATGAGGGTAATCTACCCGTCATTTTATTCATTTATCCAACTAGATTCTTGGTGAGATTGGTCAGGGAAAAACTAGATTAGTTTGGGGAGTCTATTCTTTGGATTTAGTAACTGGAATTGGTCACGAAGTTTTTGTCTGATTCAGTTCGAGAGAAGGACAATTAGGTTTACTATCCGACTTCACATAGTCTAACTAAATTCATTCAGTATAGTTCTACCAGGATTCCTTTCAACTAAACATCTAGTTTTTGGGTAAATATCCATTTAGTGATTTTACCAATTCAAATATCCAAGATATTCTTTTTTCCACATAAATTCTCAACCTTAATTCATTAGGTAGAATTTATGATGGAAAGTCATTTTTTGACATTAGAATTTAATTCAAATCCATCTTTTCTCAAATATCATGGAAATTCATCTTTTGACTAAAATATCAATACCTATTTTTTTGAATAAACTTGAAATTCTTCTTTTTCTCATTTCAATGAGTGCAATCCAATTATCATGGGAATTTCTCTTTTCCATAAATTAAATCTATTAAAATTCTTCTTAGAATTACATAAAAATAACCATTAATTCCTTTAAGCTAAAAATTCCACTTTTCTCATCTAAACATTTGAATTCCAATATAGTGGGAATTCCTCTTTTATCATTTAAATTTACTTGATTCTTTGATCATAGTAGAGGCCCCCAACCAATTAATTGGTTTGGTATGTTGTAGAAGTCACCAAGGAAGATTGAAGAGAGAGAGAAGCTCAATCTCTTCAATTTTGTAGAGGTTTTTAGAGGATAATAGAAATTAAGCTTAGCTTAGAGTAATACCGACATAGTTTAGTTCACAGATAATAATACAAAGGAATGAGGGTCTATTTATAGGAGAGGGAGGCCACTAACTGAGTCCAACTGAGTTCTAGAATTTTTAGCTTCAGTTTGGCTGAATTTGGACAAGATTTGGACTAGTTTGGCTCCCTTTTTGATTTGGTTTGATTTAGGAGAGGAGAGATAAAAATATCCTATTATTTTTTAGTTTTAAACTCATCCAAGCATGTGAAGTAGGCGCCTCCTTGAAGGTCTCCCTTTTCCTTACACATGTGTCAAAATTGAATGATTACTCTAAAATATCTTATTTTTTAATTAATACTTCATAATTTTTAACTAATAAACCTAGTACTTGGTCAACTCTTCATCTTATGTAGGCACTCATTTTTGGGTATTTTCTTTTATTCTTTGGATTTATCTTGTCCCAACACTTGAATTAATCTTATTGTTCCATAGGAACCTTAATTGGACCATAATTAAAAAAAATTCAAAAATTTGGACCCTTAGGCTTAAGGTCTTTTGAATCAATTTTATTTAATTCCAATTGCACCTTGGAAAATCTATTTTGATTTTCTGTTTCAGGGAAACATTTTTTTGATATTTGCAAAATTTATTTATCCAAAAATATCCCAATTTTGATTTAACACTCTCTAGAAATTTTTATCTCACTAAGCAAAACAAGGAAAACTGATATTTTCTTGTATTCAGAAACATAGAATGATTACAAGGGATTGAAGTAGAGGCTTATTTGATATTCAGGGAGGGAGGAGGAATCTTACATCCTCTCCCACTTGAAAAATGCGAGATGTCCTCACCTCGCAAAGTGGGCTAATCCTTCACCAACTCTTCTTCTTTCTCCCAGGTGGCGTCTTCTAGAGGGAAGAACTTCTGCTTTACTAAGAATTCTCTGAGGACCCTGCTCTTGAGAATCTTCTCCCGAACGTCAAGGATTTCCTCAGGTTGGAGCACCATCTGGCCTTGAGTCGGAGAGATTAATTGCTCATCAAGCACGTGACTCGGGCTAGGTACATACTTCTTAAGCAAACTGACATGGAATACATCATGTACCTTGAGATGGGGAAGCAGAAGAAGTTTGTAGGCTAGATCGCCCACTTTCTTTATGACAGCATACGGCCCATAGTATCTGGGAGAGAGCTTCTTGTACTTCCCTAAGAATAAGGAACTACTCGAATGAAGACCATATCTGATTCTTCAAACTCTCTCTGTGATCTCTTTTCTTTTGCCTGTCTTGGGCTGCCTTTATATCTTTATGGATTGATTGCATCTGCTGGTCCATGTCATCAAGCATTTGTCTGGACATTTCGACTCTGATCAATGGGTCAGACCAAGTCAACGGTGTAAGGCAATCTTGTCCATACAAAGCTTTGAAAGGACTCATCCCAATGCTCCGATGATAAGAAGCATTGTTAGCAAATTCAACCAGATGTAAATGACTTAACCACATCTTGGGTTCCCTGCTGCAGCATGACTGAAGGATACCTTCAATTACTTGATTCACCCCTTCCGTCTAGCCATCTGTTTCGGGGTGATAGGCTGTGCTGAGATCCAAGAAAGTTCCTACTGCTTCAAAGAACGTAGTCCAGAATTTTGATGTGAATTTGGGATCTCGGTCACTTACTATCCTTCTGGGTAAACCATGCAATAATTTGAAGATCTCCTTAAGGAAAACTCTAGCAACATCCACTGCAGAGTATGTTCCTTTCACTGGAATCAGAGGTGTAAAAAAGAAAAAAGAACCTGCCTCTATAGCCCTTCACCTCCCAAACTTGGAAACACAAACACGAACGGGGGCACCACCAGCCACCGGTTGGAACACTTTCCACAATTCACCACCCACCCACACCATAAAGAACAGCTCAAAACCAACACAGGCAACTGATCATTCAGCAAACTCAAAACCACGATAGAAAGTTGATTATCCAGCAAAAAGATACACAGCACCATACACCATGCACAACTCAGCAATTACACCAAAAACCAGGACTCTGGCCAGGATTTACTGCCAAGGAAATCCACCCTTGCGTCTGACAACTAAGCCTCTGTCTCCCGGTCTCTGTTTCACTTCAGAGGGCGCCCCACCAGCTAACCCTCAACTCAGCAGCTCTCACTCTCTGTGTGTCGTGACCAGCAGCTCTGCCAACCACAGAGCCTCTGCACAATCTCTTCAACACCAACGCCAACTACTCAACGCAGCATCACCTTCTCTTGCATCAACCCAAGCCACATCACCCAAGGCCCACACCAGCCTGTCTCTGTGACTCTCACATCCAGGTTTCTTCAGAATCACCAAAGCTGCCCCAGTGCCTCTGCAAGGCGGCAACTCTCTTTGACTGCAGCTCTTCTCTCTGCACCTGCCTGCGCTCCACGTTGCTATGATCACCGCCAAGGCCTATACGCCTGCGTTCCAGTCGCCCACCAGCACCACGTCGCTCACACCAGCGTCTACCAAACCTTCACACCTGCTTGCTCTCCACACTCGTCCAAAGCGCCTGCAGCCCTTCAAACCTACATAGGCCACCTTCACGATTTCTAGCAGCTCTCCAGCTCACATACTCACCAGTCTTCGCAGCGTTTCTCTGCTGGCTCCGCTCGCGCTACCCCAAAGACCTCCCCTTCACACACGACGACCACCTGCGTTCTCTGTCTACAGACCCCAGAACTGCATCTTCTCGCACACAGGCGGCTCCCTCTTTTCACAAGGCGGCTGTGTCTCTGTCTCTCGAGCGCCTCAGCAAGCGTCTCTTTCTCTACCCGGCGGCCCTTCTTCACTTTCTCGCGTCTTCGCCACCACCTTCTCGATGGTGCACTGGCAGCTACAAAGGCTTCCACATGGCCCACAAGTTGGCCACACTTAATACTATATTTTTTTTATTTTTTTTAAAGCCTCAAAATGATGGCCACACACTGCTTCAAGGGCTCCTTCTTCTCCTTGCACTTCAGGTTAACATGCCGTGCCCACGACCTTCCTTCCAGTGCCAGAGCTGCCCACACAAAAACCGACCGCATCAACTTACCGAAACCCGACCGTTTCCCAGTCGGTGCCCTGCATTTAGCAACCACCCGCACACCACACTGTTGTAATAAAACTTCCAATCTCTAGCATCTGCTCTAAAAAAACAACACGCGTGTACCACGCGTGTACCAGCTCACTGCAAAACCACCCGCTCTGTACATCTGCCAGGGCATTTAGGGCAAAGTTTATTCACACACCATGCATCCCATATGTACACAGACCCAAAACACCTCTCAGATTTTCACCTGACATACTTTGCCCAACCCCTAGCCTATTGAATCATTTATGATCAGTAGCAAGCATATGACCATGTTTCCCTCCGTCAATTCTTTAAGCATCATACAGTGTAATCAAAACATCTCTATTCCATGTGATCAAAGAAACACTGTCATCTTCCCCAGACTTAGCTTTCCATCCCACATCCCACAACGAAACATAAGAATTTCTGGAAACAAAGCTTCTGACATACACACCATCCTGCCTCATCTCAATTCCAAAATCACTGATATGGTCAGCACCAAAATTGGAGAACCAGTAAAGCAACTCCTGCTGAGGGTAATAATTGATGAAAGCTTCATCAAAAAAGACCTGTTGTGCCATAGCATTTTCTTGTCCATCCACATAGGAAGCATCACCATCAAAGCCAGCCACTACAGGCAAAACAAACTCCCCTTTGACAGGCACCATTGCCAAAGCATCCACCTCAGTCCCTGTATGCTCACCTTCATCAAGGCCAATAAGAAATTCATCTATCACAGCATCCATAATCTCATCCATAGCATCAACATCATTCATAGTCTGCTTGTGTTTCTCTTCCTTCATAGCCTCAATTCTGCTTGTGGCTTTCTTAACATTAATGCACATCTGATCATCCAACTCCAACTCAGGTTCATCATCCTGTAGACTTTCTATATCCCACTCATCCCACACAGGTTCATTATCCAAAGACTCAAAAGCATACTCTTTCACATCACATGCATACCTTTGCTCATGATTCACTTGTATCTCCTCGTATTCTTCCTGTATGGCCTCTTCTTGTTGGGCAACCTCATCACCAAGCACTTTCTCATCAATAACCAGGGCATCCATCTTTGCATCCTCCTCAGTGGATGAAGTGTCATCTGTTCCCTCACTAGTAGTAGTGCTACTAGTCGTATCGTCAACACTCGAATCAGCTTCACTTTCCCTTTCATCATGAGAACAGGCTTCTGGTTATCCATATTAAACTGCTTTTTATCCCCTCTCCTGTCATACAGAGTAATGACTCCTTTCCTCCAATCCTGAATAGCCTTCACCGCTCTCAGCCATGGTCTTCCCAAAATGATGGGGAATGCACCCATTCCTGCAGGCATAACATGACAATCCACAAGCACTTTTACATCAAAAGCCTGCAGTTCTAACTCTTTGATCATACCTAAGCATTTGACCTTCTGGTGATTGGCTAGCCGAATACGAAAACCAGACGCTTCAGTAAAATTAAGACCAAGCCTCTCCACAGCTGCTAGTGTGATTACACAAATTTACGCACCACCATCTATGGATGCCTCTCCCAGATTCTTCCCTTTATACCAAACATTCACCACAGGACATATATCAGGCAACTCCTGAATAGATAAAACAGTCACTATCCCTTTGGCAGGCTCCTTCTCTCTCGGATTCACAAGTCCTTTCCGCTGTGACGCTTCAATTTGGGAGCTAACTCTATCAATTGCCCAAAAGTAATATTAGCTTTCCTTCCAGCCATGTCCTCCTGCAAATTGTAGCTATCCTGCCCAACCCCTAGTGGAAAATCAGTTACCTGAAACTTCCTATGAGACTTCCTCTTCTGCTTGACCTTTACATCCTCTCCTTCCTTCACTTTACCTTTTTTCTTGCTAGGCTTTGCAGCATCCCTGCTTTCCCTTTCCTGTGGCATCCATTTCCCCAAAGGCATCACATCAGCTTCTGTCTCTTTCGTCTTCTCAAGGGTGACCACATCTATCACCATAGTTTTACCTTTCTCCTCATTTGTCAACCCACTGGTCCCTGCTTCACCTCTAGTTTCAATCCCATAATCATTTGCCCTATTGGGAATCTGAGAGGGTAAGGGATACATATCACCCCCCATTCGCTGAGGCTTATCACAATCTGTACTTAGATGCCCAAGTTCACCACAATTCCAGCATGTAGGAATAAACCGTCTACCCCTGCTCTAAAACCACGGCCACTTCCATAGCCTACTGTCTGACCTTCAACCCCTTCCTGATTATAGCCTCTGCCTCGGCCACGTCCACCACCTGTGTTCTCCATCATTTTCAAACTTAGATTCTTCATACAATCCACCATTTGCCTCATGTCCTGTTTAAGCCCTTCATCAGAAGCTGTAACAACTGTAGGTGCTACCTTTATCCCCTATGGTATGGCATTATTCACCTGAGCTTCTGTCGGTTGCACTCTTTCCAGCACGGTTCTCATCGGTACCGCTTCTACCCTTCTCATTTTAGGCCTCACTGCCCCACTGGAACCATCCCCAGCTGGTTCATCCGTTGCAATTTCCAATCTTTTGATTTGGCTATCTCCACCGCATCCTCATAAGACCTGGGCTCCTTTAATTCCACCTTCCAGCGAATGCCTCCCTTCAATCCTGCAATAAAATGATCCTTCTTCATCATGTCTAGAGGTACCTGATCATCTCCCAAAGCCCTGCACAAAGTCTCCCACAACAAAGAAAATTTCTTCACATAATCATCAATTGGCTCCAATTCACCCTGTGTCAACCCCTGCACTTCATGCCAAACTTTATCTGGATCCTCAATCTTCTTGAACTTGTTCAAAAGTGCAGTCTTCAATCCATCCTCAGTCATTGGAATGCATGGCTCAGCATCCTTTAACGACTCTTCAAAAGTTCTGGACCATGCTCTTGCATCTCCCTTCAAACATATATTCAGCAGCTGCAATACCTGTGCGCTGGGTCATTGATGTGGTTGCTTATACATGCAACCTCCATCCTTTCCAGAAAATCTGCCACATCTTCATTTTAGGACCACCAAAAAACTCTGGATACGACATCATTTTTACCCTCAAACTTCACTTCAAATCCCAAGAAAAACTAGAAACACCTTCCTTCAATCTCTTACTCTGGGGCATACACCCTCGTAAGAGAAATACTTGAGATCTCCTCTGTGGGGGCACCAAAAGAATGTGAGGTGAAAAAAAGAAAAAAGAACCTGCCTCTATAGCCCTTCACCTCTCAAACTTGGAAACACAAACACGAAAACGGGGGCACCACCAGCCACCGCCGACTGGAACACTTTCCACAATTCACCACCCACCCACACCATAAAGAACAGCTCAAAACCAACACAGACAACTGATCATTCAGCAAACTCAAAACCACGATAGACAGTTGATTATCCAGCAAAAAGATACACAGCACCATACACCATGTACAACTCAGCAATTACACCAAAAACCAGGACTCTGGCCAGGATTTACTGCCAAGGGAATCCACCCTTGCATCTGACAACCAAGCCTCTGTCTCCTCCCGGTCTCTGTTTCACTTCAGAGGGCGCCCCACCAGCTAACCCTCAGCTAACCCTCAACTCAGCAGCTCTCACTCTCTGTGTGTCGTGACCAGCAGCTCTGCCAACCACAGAGCCTCTGCACAATCTCTTCAACACCAACGCCAACTGCTCAACGCAGCATCACCTTCTCTTGCATCCAACCCAAGCCACATCACCCAAGGCCCACACCAGCCTATCTCTATGACTCTCACATCCAGCTTTCTTCAGAATCACCAGAGCTGCTCCAGCGCCTTTGCAAGGCGGCAACTCTCTTTGACTGCAGCTCTTCTCTCTGCACCTACCTGCGCTCCACGTTGCTATGATCACCGCCAAGGCCTATACGCTGGCGTTTCAGTCGCCCACCAGCAACCACGTCGCTCACACCAGCGTCTACCAAACCTTCACACCTGCTTGCTCTCCACACTCATCCAAAGCGCCTGCAGCCCTTCAAACCTGCATAGGCCACCTTCACGATTTCCAGCAGCTCTCCAGCTCACATACTCGCCAGCCTTCGCAGCGTTTCTCTGCTGGCTCCGCTTGCGCTACCCCAGAGACCTCCCCTTCACACACGGCGGCCACTTGCATTCTCTGTCTCTGCAGACCCCAGAACTGCATCTTCTCGCACACAGGGAGCTCCCTCTTTTCACAAGGCGGCTGTGTCTCTATCTCTCGAGCGCCTCAGCAAGCGTCTCTTTCTCTACTCGGCGGCCCTTCTTCACTTTCTCGCGTCTTCGCCACCACCTTCTCGATGGTGCGCTGGCAGCTACAAAGGCTTCCACATGGCCCACAAGTTGGCCACACTTAATAGTATATTTTTATTATTTTTTTTAAAGCCTCAAAATGATGGTCACACACTGCTTCAAGGGCCCCTTCTTCTCCTTGCACTTCAGGTTAACACGCCGCGCCCACGACCTTCCTTCCAGTACCAGAGCTGCCCACACAAAAACCGGCCACATCAACTTACCAAAACCCGACCATTTCCCAGTCGGTGCCCTGCATTTAGCAACCATCCGCACACCACACTATTGCAATAAAGCTTCCAATCTCTAGCATCTGCTCTAAAAAAACAACACTCGTGTACTAGCTCACTGCAAAACCACCCGCTCTGTACATCTGCCAGGGCATTCAGGGCAAAGTTTATTCACACACCATGCATCCCATATGTACACAGACCCAAAACACCTCTCAGATTTTCACCTGACAATGGGCAACTTTGGTTAGCCTGTCAACTACCACAAGAATGGAGTTGTAACCTAATTGCACTGAAGGTGATCCAATGACAGTCCATACTGATGGAATTGTTCGATCAGTATGACCATGCTTAAGATAGTCCATAATATACTTGCTCCAACTTGGTGTAGTTGAAATTTGGAATAATGTGACATTATGAATTGGTTTTTGAATTTGACATGAAGCACAGTTACGAACAAATTTTTCAGCATCCGCATGCATGGTAGGCCACCATTTCCCATCCTGAGTTATACGTCGCACACAAGTAGTAGCTATGATGCATGGATTCCACCAATACCCTGATGTGCCCATTCTAAGATCTCCTCATATTGGTCAGGGTTAGGTATAAGCCGCAACACTCCATCATTATCCTGACAATATAATCTCCCTGAGATTAACTTGAATGGTCGCCATAGGTCCACATTAGGACCCGCTAGTTGTATTTGCCCACTTGTCAAAATTTCTAAGATGGGTTCAGACCATTTAGGAGCTGTCTCTACAAGGAAAAGTGTTCAATCTAACATATCATCATCCCTACCCACAGGAGCTTCTCCAGAGGTGATTCGAGACAAATGATCTACCCTAAGATGAGTTGTTCCTTTTCGGACTTCCACTTCAAAATCAAACTCAAGAAGGATGACAAACCACCTCACAATCCTTCCAGTTGCACAAGGCTTATTCACCAAATATAGCAGTGCTTGATGGTCCACAAAAAATATAAATTTGTTTGCCAAAAGGTAATGGCGAATCTTTTTGATTGAATATATCATGGACAAACCTTCTCTTTCTGTTGTGGTATAATTCTTCTCAACATTGTTCAACTGTCGACTAGCATATGAGATTGGGAAATCCTTACTATGTTCTCCCGATTGAGCCAAAATACATCCAATTGCAAAGTTTGAAGCATCAATATGGACATGAAAGATTTGGTTCCAATTTGGTGCCCGTAAGATGGGTGCAGACACTAATGCTTACTTCAACTTTTCAAAGGATTCCTCGCACTCGTCAGTCCAATTAAACTTTACAAGAAGAGCATATAATGGTCTGGCTAGGACAGCGTACATGTAGATGAATCGACGATAATAGCCACAATGTCCCATGAATATTTGTACCCCTTTAGGGTTGATAGACTGAGGTAATGAGACAATGACATCAATTTTATCCATATCTGTTGAAATACCATTCCGAGAAACAATATGGCCCAAAATCTTCCCTTGGCTTACCATGAATTTGCACTTGTCAAGATTCAAGCATATACGATAAACTTGACACTTTTGAAACACAAGTCTGAGGTGTTTTATATGGTCATCACGCTCTTGTGAGTGAACACATAAATCATCCATGAAGATCTTAAGAAATAGCCTAAGGTACTCCTTGAATACATGACTCATTAACCGCTGAAAGGTTGCAGGTGCATTTGTTAGACCAAATGGCATAACACGATAGGCAAAGATGCCATCTTCAGTAGCAAAGGCTATCTTGTGTTGATCCTTGGGATCAATTGACACTTGATTATATAACTGGAGAATCCATCCAAGAAACTATATGCCTTTTTTTGCAACACGTTCCAAAACATGATCCGTGATTGGAAGTGGGTAATGATCACGTACAGCAGCTGCATTTACCTTCTTGAGGTTTACACATACTCAAAGTTTTCCATTTTTCTTGGGCACCACTACAATAGGGGAGACCCATTCAGTGTGTTCAATCTCATAGATAAATTTTACCTCTAAGAGCTTGTCTATTTCTTCTTTTATCTTTCATGCAAAATTCTCATTGTAAGTATAAGGACGTTGCTTGGAAGGCTTTGCATCCTCTCGCAATGGAATTGTATGCTGACATATGCTTGGATCAACTCCTTTGAGGTCTTTATAACTCCAAGCAAAAACATCGCGATACTCCTTTATTGTTTGAATTAATAACTTCTCCTCATCTAAGGACAAGTCTGTGGCAATCCACACATAGCGAGGCTCTTTTCCTGGCTCAGCGATATCAATTTTTTTTGCATCTTCTGGACCATCATATGAAACCCCTGGCATGCTTGGCTTTTGTCACATGGGCTGTTTAAAGAACAATCTTCCGATCTTGAAGAGTATACTGTGTGAAGTTAGGGGGAACATTGAGACCTTGTTCTTGTCCACTTGAGTCATCACTAATTGAAGACCATGCGGTTTTGAGCTCTCTTTTGCAATCTTGCATCAGAGTTTTTCATTCAACCTTTATCTTTGCACTTCCGACACTCTCTTTTGAATCTGTTTGAGACTTGAGTTTTTGTTTTGGTCTCTTTGTTTTTTTGTGATTTTTGCTAACAGTTTTTAGCTTTTCTCCTGGTTGGAATCCATCTGATCGTTTTACTTGGTCTTTGATACTATCTTGTGCTTGGACATAGTATAGATGTCCATTCTTTCCTGAGAAGTGAGGTGGTGGTCGAGAGTGTTCATTCTTAAACTCCTCATTTTCTTTTTGTATTCTCTCACGTCGTTCCCTCTCATCTTGTTTACGGATTCTCTTATGGCTCTTACAGCATTTAAGTTTGGGTCAGCTTCGAGGGATCTCTATTTGAACCTCCCTTCCTCTCAAGAGTAGGCGTGCCTTTCCTAACTCTTCCTCGGGGATTATCACATCATCATCAAAATCAGAGTCCCATCCATCTTCCTTATCAGCATCATTAGCAGATTCGAGTGTTAAATCCTCCACCGAGACTTCCTCTACATGCAGTGCTGTTGTGGATGCATCCCCATAGTACAAATCATCTAAAAGGTCATGTGGTTGTACCATTCGTATAGGAATAATGTCATATCCATCTGAGTCACAATATTGAATTGGCTTAGGTAAAGCGCATGTCGACAATGTTGCGACGAGGAAATGACTCCATTCTAGGGGATCAATTAAGTGCTCAGGGAAGGGTTGTGGAATGTATGCCTCATCTGATACACTTCGATTACCCTTAAGTCTCTCATTGTTGAAATCCTTACATGAGGCTCCACACATCCACAGATCTTCTCGCCCATCTGACAATGTAACTCTTGAGCCCTCAGATGAAGCAGAATCAAACTCATCTATTGGAGACCGCGTTACATCACGATATGAGTGATTCTTTAGGTTGACCCTTGTGATGACAGAATCATGTCGGAGGTACAAATAATTGTATCCCCAATCTTGAATCATTTGAAATTGTCGCATGAATGGTCTACCCACCAATATCACTTCATAGTTTGGATGCTTTCCAAAATCCACTACTGCAAATGTGTGCTCATATTCAATCCCACATGTGGTGACCGATATGTTCTCTAGCAGCCCAATGGAATGTTCTAAGCTTCCATCTGCTAGCTGCAAGCACATCCTTGTACTCCTAATAACTGGTTTGCCCCACTTTTCCCAGATGGACCTTGTCACAATGCCCACTCCTGCACCACTATCAAGTATTGCAGCTGAAGCTACTTTTCGCACTTCTAACGGGAGGGTAGCATTTCCCTAATCGTCCTCACAAAATTTTCCTACTTTGTTGATAGGAACTGGCATAACATGCTTTGTCTCAGGGTGTATAGTACATAGATGGTGACCCTTTTGTAGCAATACCTGCCCTGACAAGCATGTGGCAATATCATTCCACAACTCTGGTCGAAGCTTTATCAAATCAAGCAAAGGTAAGGTACAAGCCACTGGTGCTGACAAAATAGCTTGCACGATACCCATATCCATCTCCTTTGTCAACCTTCTATGCATGGAGGGTATCCTCAAGGTTTGAGAACAGTTCTCATATTCTCCCAAATAAGATGGTAAGGTTTTCATTGTATTCTTACTTCTAGGAGAAACAATTGTTTGAACTTCCTCCTGGATGCTTGGGCGTCTAAAGTTGTTTTCTGTACCCCTGGTAAAATCCACTTCAGAGAATGGAGGTGAAATAATAGAGGACATATTCTCATTAACTTTCTCATGAACTGCTGCCCACATCTCATTTGCCATGTCCTCATTAGCATCAATAACTTCATCATTGCATGGGAAGGCAAGAGTAGGTGGTGGCAGAATGCCTTCTTTTAATGGGGTGTCAATTGGTCCAGACTTCTCGCTATGAGCTTGTGAGATCAGCTCACTTTTCATTTCCCAACTTGATGACACTTCTGGTATGGTTTCTAACGTATGGTGGGGCCCCGAGGGATAGGTGGAGGTGGGCCCTCAAGTATTGATTGAGCTTCCCTAATGAGTTGCTGATGTACAGCTAGATTGATCTTCTCCTCATCACGAGGGTTTGGGTATTCTTGAAGCTTCTTGGGTAGCTCAGATAAAGCTACAATGCGACTTCTATGAGCATCAATGATGGCATCTAGAGTCTCGTTCACCTTATCCACAAAAACAGAACCCCCTAAACTATCCTCGGTTGTACTAGCCTCATCTTGTTTAGCACTAGGCCCAGATTGAGGTTGATGCTCCTCATGCACTTCTTGGGATGTAAAAGCTTGATCCTTCATGTTTTGTTTAGAGACTTCTTGAGAACTAGTGGATGCACTCTTAGTTTGCTTGTTGCGGTTCTTTTTCCTCCTAGTGGTCCTTTTTCTATTGGAATGTAGGGTCTTGTCCACTAGATTTGCCTTTGCATCCCTAGTTCGAGGTGTCTCATTAGTCTGCATTTCGGTGTTTCGTGTCTATGAATCTAGTCATGACTCTAAGTGTCACGACATCCTCATTCTCTCTGATGAAGGTGGCGATGGAACTACCCCTACAAAGTTGAGTGAGACCTTTGGTTGAGAGGTGCCTTCCTCATGTGGTTTCAGTAAACAATCCTTTGGAAAGTGTTCTACACAACACCCTAGACAATATCTTTCAATTGGTGGAAACTGTGGTACTGTTGTATTGGATCGAGCTGCTTGCCTTGGGCGATGTGGACAATCACGAGCCCAATGGGGTTCTCCGCACTCATAATAGGGGCCCATTAGTTTGGCTTCTACTTTCCTTTGCTGCCTATTGACCTGAGGGGCCTGGAGTCCTAGGTTGGTAGCCGCCTAGCAACATCAAAGAATTTTGTTCCCCCGGTTGAGGTTCCAGTGCTTGTCTTGGATATGCGGGACTTTCAAAGAGATTTTCCTTGGATGACTATGATGCATATTCCTCCTCCACATAGCTTGGGTTTACCAAGTCTCTACACATATTTGAATTGTCATAGTCAACAAACCTCGTAGGAGCAGTCCCACGAGCAGGAGGTTGAGCTCCAAGTATAGGTCGTGCTTGCTCTTGTACCATCAGTGGCTTACGTTCAAAATTAGTATACTGTTGATGCATTTGTGGAGCCACTGCACCCCTTTGCTGCTCACGCTCTTGTCTCATTCTTGCAATGCAAGTACATTCCTGTGTAGTGTGGGTATAATTCCAAGCACAGGCCTGGCACCACTTCTT
Organism: Cibotium barometz; assembly: GCF_041138505.1. NCBI lineage: Eukaryota > Viridiplantae > Streptophyta > Polypodiopsida > Cyatheales > Cibotiaceae > Cibotium > Cibotium barometz. The sequence goes on from NC_141055.1 coordinate 1,584,183, forward strand.
TGTGGGTTGGTTTGTGACTAGAGGAGAAAAGGTATTACATTCTTCGGTTTTATGGTTACCACCACATGCTCCACAAAGATGAGGACTTGTAGGTAGTACACTCCTCATTCACTGGCTGCTGTTGTTGTGGCTACATGGGTGGGCGATAGGTTTGTCCCAATCTCCTTAGTACTAGGTTAGCTATCTGGTCTAGATTTACTAGTGCGCTAGACCCTGAACTTTGGTCATCGCCCCACTGATCTCTCTAGGTTGCACCTCAAGGCCAGTACCATCTTGGAATTTGAAGTTATCTGTGAAATCCATAGCATCATGGCAACACTCATTGAAATTTGTATGCTTCTTTGTATAGAGATGTGTGTGCAGTGTTGAATTTTTGAGTCCTTTTAAGAAGAGAGAAATTAATCGACTCTGGGTGGGCTTCTCATCTTCTAGGCAATGGTTAATGTACTGCTTCATCCTATTTACACAGTCTCTAACACTCTCAGTCTCGCCTTGCTTGAAAGAGTAGATGTTTGCTACTGTGTCATGCTGAATCCCCATCAAGGAAAAAGCAACAATCTCTCTTCCAAAACTCGTAAAGAAGATTTGTCTGAAGCCTCTAGTGCCTGAAACCAAGCAAGGGCCTTTCCCTCAAGAGTGAGCCCAAATCCTTCAATTTGCGTATGCTTGTCAGTCACTTGCTCAGCTCGAACTGCTTGCCTAAATGTTGCTACTACATGGTCATATGGATCTCCTGACCCTTCGTACTTCTTTACCAGTTTTTGAAGAGTTGATGGCCTCACTCGTCTTGAATACTCATCATCAGGCCTACGGCCTCTCACTCTCAATGGTTCCTCTCTTTGGTAAGGTGGTCCATATGCATCCCGAATTGGTGTGGGTCTCCTATTACCTGCCTCACCAACCCTCTCCAAAGATCCTGTTACCCGCATTTCAGGAGGTGCATTTATGGGAGGCTGAGTTGGCTCCCCTACCCTCCGATTGTCATAGTGAGAGAAATGTTGTTGTGGTGTGATCTGTAGTCGCACTTTTGGTGTAGGATAATATCTTGGTGCTAGAGTTGGGCTACTTGCAGTGGTCCACTTTGATGTTGAGGGTCCCTCTCTAGTGAACTCTCATAGGGAAGGAGCAACAGTTTCTCCAAGAAAGGCTGTCTCTCCTGGTTTAGCTGTATTAGTTGAGAATACTTCCATAAATAATGGTTGTCCTCTCCACGTGAGCTCACGAATCTCCTTCCAATCTAAGGTTCGGTATTCATTGGCCCATTTATCAACGATTCGGTTCTTGCATCCTACAAGCTTCTCGACTACCACCACAAGTGCTAGAGGAAGATCTAGCTCTGGCAATCTAGTTGTGGCATAATATCCTTCTAAAGAGTCCTTATAGACATCTTTAAGTGGGTCATCCTGAAAGACCTTTGTCACTGGAATTTGTCGTACGAACTCCCATTGGTTCTCAGCCTCCTCTCCTGATCCATTTTGCTCTTGCCTTTCCTGTCCCTTTCCAAATTTAGATCTACAAAAAGTAAATCATCTATGGATGGCCTTGAGAATTGGGCATTGGATGGTCCAGGCATGTCCGACTCAATGAGCCAGTCATCTCTAGACTCCCTTGCTCCGGAAGGCTTTGATAAATCTAGGAACTCACTCTTAGAGAGCTCTCCTAATTTGTCTACATTCTCTGGATGATAGGTGACTTCGTAGAGCGAACACCATCTCCGCCCATGTACATGTTACCATGGTCATTGACTAGAGGTGCTCTATCAAGCTCTAAGAAAAAGTTTGCAATCTTAACGAGATACCGTTGTTGTGGATCCCTAAAGATCTCAGCTCCTTGAGCATTCGTGTTGAGCATTCGTGTAGACATATTGAAATCTCACATTGAGTGGTAACCCCATGATGTCGGCTTCAAATGGATTAAAAGATCTTGTGGGTGTCCTATTTGGGGCTAAGGGATGACTATGTTTGACGGCCCTATATTGTCCATAGACAATGAGCTATTTGTCCTGGAAAGGGTATCAGATTGGGATTCGGAAAAGGTTTCAGCAATATCTGCCAAATTTCCTACTGATTGGGTCCCACTTTCCTGCGTAGGTACTCTAGAAGGTGTCCTAGACCCTATGGTAGTGTCTATATGACGTCCCGACCGCAAGTGCATAAGGTCAAATTTTAAGAGTTTTTTTTTCAAAAAAATCCAAAAATTTTCAAGTTGGCTCAAACTTTGCCAGAACCCATTTTGAACCCCCTCGAACACATTAGGCTAAAAAAATAGTGTTATTTTCATGATCAAAAATCGCCTAAAATGTACCAGTTTCCCATACTGACTCACTATGGGAAAATGGTTCCGGGACCGAAATTTCGACGATGGGTATTTTCTAACTCCTCTCGAAAAGTTAGATAACCTCCCAATTTTTTGCGGACAGAAAATGAAATTTTTCCAGACTCTTTTTTTTTGCACCCCTTTACCCGGTGTGCGGTGGTGGTCTTTATGGTGCCGTGTGTGGGTCTCTCCGTGTGGTGCGTTGTTCATGCACAATCGCCTTCTTTTATTATTATTATTATTTTCTTTTTTTGAAGTGTGTGTGCAGTGAACTCAATCATTATGCATGTGCAGGTGAGATTTACAGGGAATTCGAAATGTTCAATCTTCATGTGTGTGTGTACAGATTTCAGTTTCTCTATAGGTGCAGGTTTAACACAGAGAACTAAAATGCACAAAATTAAAGATGCAAAAAACTAAGCTAAGAACAAAAAATAAAACGAACATGTAGAAAATTGAAACTGTAAAAATTATCCTCAACAGAATGAGAGAAATGCAAAAATAGGCCTCTCTCTTTCGCACACAAATTGAAATTGACAGGTTTAGCGCCTACCTCCAATCCTTCCCGTGTGTTGAATCCTTGTCCTGACCTCAAGGGAGAAGCGTAGCTAGCCAATCGCATTCAAATTGCAAGACAATTAAAGAGAATTTAATAACAGATTAGTCTTAAATAAGTACCAAAATTAGTCCCAAAGCCTGCTCTCCTATCCAACAGTTTTGCAACCGATTGGAGCTTAACAAGGAGTGGTAGTGTGTGTATGGTGCTCAACTAATGTAGGCACTCTTTCCCCGACAGCGGCACCATTATAGAGCGATTTTCTCTACCGTGCAATATAGTGCTCATAGAGTACTACCGATCAACAAATGTGTTAAGAAACACAATGTCAATCCGAGGACTCGACCCGATTAGTGCATGAAGGCTTATCCCTTGAGGGAGAGCTCACATACACGCTATCCATGAATAACTCATTGCCAATGAAGTGGGCAAGAGCTTGCATCAATGGAGACTACACACACACACACACTACAAGCATGCATACACAAGAGAAAGAAAGAAGCATTCAACTAATCATAGATTAATCTACTTCAATGATGCTAAAACAGATTAAGAGCTAAAACAGATTAAGAGAAAGAAATGGAGCTATACTCATTGGAGCTTGATGCTCATTAGAGTACAATAGAGAGAGAGTTAGAGAGTTGCCATAGCTTGAGAGCTCAAGAGCTTCACTCAATAGCTTATGAGAATGGCCAAAAACGTCCTCTTTCTTTAGCTAGCATCTCTTTTATAGAGATGTCACTAACCCTAACCCTAGGCCTCTTTCACACATGGGCGGACAACCCCATAAGTCAGCCTTGCTTAATACACTTAGAACTCTCATTTAGAACTCACATTGGCCTAAAACGATTTACATTGCACTTCGGCACAAAAATATGAAAAAATTATGTGCGTCTTTATGTTTCCATGGCTACAATCCCGCTCTCTCGCCTTAATTGCTTCCGGTCTCCTTCCATATTCCATGTTCCTGTGAGTGTTCCCGTGGAACAGCCAGTGGGAAGATTCTTTTCACTCACCTTGAGAGACTGACCTTATTCAATTTAGCTTAGATGGGAACGTAACAGAGTGCCAGTTTCCTACCCCTAGGAACGTAACAGAGTGCCAGTTTCCTACCCCTGGGAATATATGACGAAATCCTTGGAATGGATTGGCTCCAAAAGAACCAGGATGACATTCATTCTCACAAAGGAACCATCTCTTTCCTTGACCTTCACGGGAATAAAGTTCAAGGAATTAGAATTTTTGGATCCCCAGTGCTACAATTAGTCAAGGCTTCTAAATTATTAAAAGGGCTCAGAAAGAGGCAAGCTGTGTATGTTGTTAAAATGAATCCAGTAGACATAAAATGCAAGGCTAAAGAACCAGAGTGGTTAAGTGAGTATGCAGATATATTTCTGAAGAGCTGACTGAGATGCCTCTGTCTCGTGAAGTAGATCATGAGATCGAATTAACCCCCGCCGGAGCTCAGCCAATACCCCAGCATGCATATAAAATGCCAGTCCCTAAAGCCATAGAACTTAAGGAACAGTTAAGATAACTGTTAGAGTAGGGATTCGTCAGACCCAGTGTCTCCCCTTGGGGTGCGCCCGTTCTCTTTCAAAAGAAGAAAGATGGAACACTAAGACTCTGTATTCACTACAAAGGACTGAATCAATTAACAATTAAGAATAAGTATCATATTCCTAGGATTGATGAACTTCTGGATCAGTTAAGTGGTACCCAAATGTTTACAAAGATAGATCTCAAATCCGGGCACTACCAGATCAGAATCAAGGAGCAGAACATCCCAAAGACAACATTCAATACTCGCTATGGGCATTATGAGTTCATAGTCATGCCGTTTGGAATGACTAATGCCTTGGTGACATTCAATCGTCTTATGCAAGATATTCTCAGAGAATACTTGGATGATTTTGTTCTTGTCTTCTTTGACGATATCTTAGTATACTCAAAGAATGCTGCAGAGCAGGAAGGTCATGCAGTGGCCTATGAATCTAGAAAACTCAGAACACATGAGAGGAATTATGCCGTCCATGACTTGGAGTTACTCTCAATAGTGTATGCTCTCTGAAGTTGTGGACATTATCTTTTGGGACAAAGATTCACCTTGATGACAGATCATCAAAGTCTGAAGTGGATCTTCACCCAAAGGGATCTCAACATGCGTCAAAGGAGATGGATGCAGATCCTACAGGAGTTTGATTTTGAGATAAAGTATCGACCGGGGAAAGAAAATGTGGTTGCAGATGCGCTCAGCAGAAAAGCCTCCTTGCTTGCAATTACAGTGGTGTCAAATCCATTGATCAATGAAGCAAAGGAGAAAATCATGCAGGACAAATTCTTTAATCCTATTTGCTACCCTTCTGATGTAGGAAAGCAAGACTTCTCAGGAAATGAGTCGAGTTTTTGGATACAAACTGGATAAAGGATGCATGTATTTTAATAATCGGCTATGTATCCCCAATGATGCGGGAAAATAAAGGGAAGAATTCAGCGAGAAGCCCATGATAGCCTCATAGCTGGACATCCATTTTTTTAAAAAAAACCTATATGTCTCTGAAGAAAAGCTTCTTCTAGCCAGGACTCAAAAAGGATATACTTGATCATGTAAGGAAATGCTTGATGTGCCAGGGGTATTGATTTTGTCGGTCCCATTAAACCTCCAGCTCGTCACACACATGCCGAATATATTATAGAGCGGGATTGTAGCCATGAAAACATAAAGATGCACATAATTTTTTCATATTTTTGTGCCGAAGTACAATGTAAATTGTTTTAGGCCAATGTGGGTTCTAAATGAGAGTTCTAAGTGTATTAAGCAAGGCTCACTTATGGGGTTGTCGGCCCATGTGTGAAAGAGGCCTAGGGTTAGGGTTAGTGACATCTCTATAAAAGAGATGTTAGCTAAAGAAAGAGGACATTTTTGGCCATTCTCATAAGCTATTGAGTGAAGCTCTTGAGCTTTCAAGCTATGGCAACTCTCTAACTCTCTCTATATTATACTCTAATGAGCATCAAGCTCCAATGAGTATAGCTCCATTTCTTTCTCTTAATCTGTTTTAGCATCATTGAAGTAGATTAATCTATGATTAGTTGAATGCTTCTTTCTTTCTCTTGTGTATGCATGCTTGTAGTGTGTGTGTGTGTAGTCTCCATTGATGCATGCTTGTAGTGTGTGTGTGTAGTCTCCATTGATGCAAGCTCTTGCCCACTTCATTGGTAATGAGTTATTCATGGATAGACTCTCTCTATGAGCTTGTGGGTTTGTGAATGTTACATTCTATGCTTGCTTAAGCTTGTGGGTTAGTAGATGCACGCTTATGGGTTTGCTGGCATTAGGGAAAGCTAAGATTTAATCAATGTTTGAATGGGATTAAGAGATTGCCATGCATTGCTTGTTCTCTGTGTGAGCTCTCCCTCAAGGGATAAGCCTTCATGCACTAATCGGGTCGAGTCCTTGTTGCTAGAACATTTAGCACACAAAATAAACTTTCCCTCTCATCATCTTCATCATTTTTCTTCTCTATCCACATAGCCTTTTTAGCAGACATGGCTATCTTTCACACACACACCCCTACATCACTATAAGTTTGTGTGTCTGGGTGGGTGTATGTGTGTGTGTGTGTGTGTGTGTGTGTGTGTGTGTGTGTGTGTGTGTAAAAGATAGCCATTCGAAGAAGCTATAAGAATATTCTAAAGCAACTCATGCATCCCTATGTGCACCAAATGGCTATCAAGAGGAAAGTGTTTTATTGTAACATTTACTTCCTTTTTACTCTTCCCTTACATTCCAAAACTTAAGTTTTGAAAGTGATTTATTTCAATCAAAGTTCACATTTGTTTGGATGCATGCATGTATACATGTGTGTGTGTGTGTGTGTGTGTTGAAATGGAAAAAGATATATGAAACTTGGGCTACCCTATGGCTCTTGGCCCACCAGCCCTAGACCCCTAGCTTAAGGAGCTCATGACCTATCCATGTGCATGTGAGGGATTTATTGATGCAGCTGGTGGCCATGTTTATTATATTTTTTTAACTTGGCCCCATTCCCTCAACTGGAGTTTACTAAGCGTGCCCAAGTTAAATGCTGCCAATATCAAATACCTGCGTTCTTCTAGTGATGTGTGCCCGTGTTCCACGCCGTCAATTCCACATCTCTCACATCATAAATGCAATGTGGGGTATAGACATGAGGTACAAGGACTTTATGACAAGCTTCCAAATGTTCTTAAATGAAAGAATAGAACTTTTACATCTTGAAATTTAGTTTTTATTTATTTTATACACATTTTCTAGAGAGAGAAATTAGAAATTCATGAATTTCTTACAAGGCCCTACAAATGACCTCCAAAATGTCCTAATGCAACTTTTGTTCCCAATCATTGCAGCTAGCCTCAACTGTTTTGGTGAGAATGGCACATAGAGCTTTGTTGGTGTGCTATCTGCTTGGCCATTAGCTTGGGGGTAATATAGGGAAGATTTCATTGAGTGACAAGGAATTCTTGTAAGAGGAATTGGATTACCTCATTAATAAAGTGCGTTCCATTATCACTCACAATCTCAAGGGGACATCCAAAGTGTGTGATGATTGACTCATATAAGAATTTTGTAGAAGAGCGCGCATCAGCTTTATGGGTAGACCCATTTCGTGCAATAGTCCCTGGCTACAATTATATATTGATCTTAAGTGTATCTAGCCATAGGACTAATGGGTCCGATAAAATAAATGCCCCATTTTTCGAATGGTTGCAAGGGCACAATAGGGTTCAATGGCATATTGTCCTTAAAGCGGGGAATCGCCGCTCATTGGCATTCATTACACCGCTTGACATATTCCACTGCATTGGACATTAAGGTGCGCCACCATAACCCAGATGTGAGGACTTTGCGTGTAGTGATATCTGCTGTGAAGTGCCCCCCAGAACAAGCACAGTGAGCCTATTCTAAAAGGAAGACATATTCATTTTCTCGGACACAACATCTGATAATCTTGTCTTTCCCTCGCCTGTAGAGTTGGCCTACAATTAGTTGGTAGGGGGCCACTTGTTTAATGAGCAGTCGTGCAGCACGATTCTTTTTTAGGAGGGGGTCAACTAGTAAGCCATTGGCTAGAAATTGTGTAACCTCTTCTTTCCATTCTAGAATCAAACATAATTGGAACAGGGTGGCGTCTGGTAAATCATCTCATCAACTCCCACACTGGTGGCTCGCGTTAGGGATGCGTGACATATGGTCTGCCAAGACATGCTGTGAGCCCTTCCACACTATGACAGTGAAGTCAAAATCAAGCGCAAGCTCAGTAACCATCTAGTGATTCTTCTTATTGTGCAGGGCTTGTGTACCAGATATAGAAGATCTTGATGGTCTACGAAGAAGATAAATTTGGTCGCCAGAATATAATGAGGAAACTTCTTAACTATGTAAACCATGGCAAAAACTTCCCTCTCAGTTGTGGTATATTTTTTTTCCTCGTTTAGTTGGTGCGGCTGGCAAATCTGATGGGAAAATCCATCTTGTGTTCATCGGGTTAGGCCAACACACACTCAACAACAAAGGTGGAGGCGTCGATGTGGACATGAAAGATGATATCCCAGTTGGGGAATGTAAAAAAAGGAGCACTTTCCAAGGCTTTCTTGAGGTTAGTATAAGCCTATTGGAATTCCTCTATCCACTCAAAGAGGATCAAGAGTTTGTAAAGGGGTCAGGCTATATATAATGGAATACATGAAAATGAAATGCTGATAATAGCCAACATGTCCCTTGAAGCGCTAGACTCCCTTAAAATTGGTTGGTGGGGGCAGGAGCCCACCTTGCTATCGTCAATGGAGATTCCTTGTTGGGAGACAACGTGTCCCAAGATAACTCCATGCCTAACATAGAACTAGCATTTAAGAGGGTTTAATAAAATACGATGATACAGCCTACATCTTTCTAACACCTTCCGTAAACATTCAAGGTGTGCTTTCCATGTGGAATTGACACAGAGGTCATCTATGAAGACCTAAATGAATTTTCAAAGATATTCCTTGTAGGCTCTGCACATTAGACTCTAGAACGTGCTAGGAAAATTGGTCAGCCCCCCCCCCAAAAGGCATGACGCAATATGAATAAGTTTCCCATTCCATACAAAGACCATTTTGTGTTAATCCTTGGGGTTGATCAATAACTGATTATAGTTGGAGAATCCATCAAGGAAGCTGTAGGCTTTCTTTTGTGCGACTCGTTCGAGCAAGTGCTCTATGAAGGGTAAGGGGGATAGTGATCCTGTATATAGTGGTGGCATTGACCTTTTTGAGGTCCATGCACACTCGTACCTTCCCATTCTTTTTGGGTACTATCACTATGGGTGATACCCATTCTGTGTGCTCAATTTTGTAGATGAATCCAGCATCAATAAGTCAATCGATTTCTTCCCGAACCATCTTGGAGTACTTTGGATTCATAGGGTAAGCCCTTTGCTTGACCGGTCTCGCTTCGGTCTTGCTCCATCAACCATCGGAATGGTGTGTTTGACTACTTCAAGAGGTACACCCTTCATATTCGTGTACTTCTAGGTAAAACAATCCTAGAATTCTATGAGCAGAGCGACGAGTTCAGTCTCTTCCTTAGTAGAGAGGTCATCCCCAATGTATATTGGCCTCGAGTCTTTGCTCAGGCCTGCCAGGTTGATTTCCTTCACCTTGGTTGGACCGTCATATGAGGTTCCTGGTTGTTTGTTGTGGGAACTTTGGGCTGAGTCATATTGTACAAATTTGTCAGCCATCTAGAAGGTTTTGAAGTGTTTGGGCACTTTTTTGGTCTCTTCTTCCCTAGTTCTTTCCTCTTCTATCAAATTTTTAGCTTCTTTTTTTTTTTGCCAGTGCTAACTTCTAATTGTGTGCTTTGCGCACGCAGAGCAGCAAAGCTTTTGGGGTCCGGGTGGTCAATGGGCTCTATTGGCTTGGGGGTGGTCATGTGGACTCAGAGGGAGTTATTTGTAAACTCCTTTTTCCATATTTGGTTGAATTGTTCATGTGCTTCAATCGCCTCCACATATTTTAGAACACTGTTACAAGCAAAATAGGTAACTGACGAGGGTTACCTAAAAAGATTCCCTCCCAAAATGTGTGAAATCTCAAAAATGGCTTAAAAACATAGTTTTTTGAAAACACATCTTGAATGCTATGTATACATTTAAAAATTACATGAATTTTGTTATTTTTTTCAAGATTGAGAACACGTGTGACCTTTGTAATTTTATAAACTACTGTTGTTTGTGACATAAAAATAAACTTGAGTTACAAAATGGCATAGGAGTCTACACAACTTAAAGAAATATCAATCTTTTTTAAATAAAAATTTATTTTATAAATTTCATGAATGTAAGACACTTTTTTTAATGGACTTTCTTGGGACAAATTCTACCACTATGCATAAATATGCACATTATTTGACAAAGCACTCAAAAAGTATTAGAATACATAACATTATAAGCTCCATAATTTATGAAAAATCCTACAAACATCCTTGAGTCTATTTCTAGACCCAGATAGCAAAGCCTTTAGTATATACTTACCATTTGCATGACATAATTATTTGCTCTATTATTTATAAGCAGGTAGTGGGCATGATATACAACCAATGCTAAGAGTTTAAAGAGGTCAACTTATAGGTTTGCAAAGGTAGACTTCTATTCATATATATATATATATATATATATATATATATATGTAGAATAAGGTAACTATCGAGGCTCTGAGTAAACCTAAGCATGTTTAAAGAGTAGAAAATTGAAATATGTTTTTGGCAGGACTATTTTATATATATATATATATATATATATATGTAGAATAAGGTAACTATCGAGGCTCTGAGTAAACCTAAGCATGTTTAAAGAGTAGAAAATTGAAATATGTTTTTGGCAGGACTATTTTAGAGGTAGACATCATATAGCATATGGGTGTAAATTTTGACCCATGTAGGCATTTGTTGTCATGAAGGAAATTCTTGTTATGCAATATGGATAATGGTGGCGGGAAGAAATTGTAAACTATATCATGTACATATGTGGTGGTGGCAAATATTCATATTATGCATATGTTGATGTTTGATTGTGAGGTCCCCCTGTTCCCACCGAGCAACGGATTCGGGTACTAGCAGCGGAAGTAGCACTTCTCGCGCGGGACAGGGGTCCCACATTCGGGGCCTCGTCCACGGATATCCGGACAAGAGACTAATCCGTCGGTTTTTCCAAAACCGAACCCGGAAAAAACTTCCCTTACCGGAAAGCACGGGCGATTCCACCAGGATAATTTTTTTCTCTAACGAAGACAAGATCATTTCTGATCAAGCTGATCCAATTGTATCTTCAAGATACTAGATCAGATCAAGGAAGAAACTTGCACTTGGATCATTGGGATCAACGCTTTTTTCCCCATTCAAGAGGCACAGCCGTTGATTCCTATCCATAGAACAATTACTGTCCGGGATTTACTTTATCTATCGTATTAACAAAAGTTGAGTCTCGATTTACGGATCCATCAGTCCAGCCTAACCCCATCTGATCCCATGGGTTAGCCAACCGCCCAACCACTGTAGTGATGGGATCCAATTTGGAATTTGGTTAGGTTTTGTCCCGGGTACCAAGGAAAAGAGTTCCAAGGCCCCCTAGCCGGAAGTTCATGCAAACATAAAATTAGGCACACCACTTACACACCCAATATGAAATTGCCTTATTCTTAGCATCAGCTAACTTTAAAACAATCCTTTAATGAAACCATAGTACCACTGATCACAGTCTTCCAAATTATCCGGTTGATTCTCAAATTTCCCATCATTCCTTCATCATCAGAGTATCTATGGCATCATTGGCAACTAGAACGCTCACCACCTATCCACTCAGAGGCTGTTTCCATAGTTCCTAGCCCATAATACTCGGCAATATAATCATTTATCAAGATGGACTCTCGTTGAAGATCAGCAAGATCAACCAACAGATCCATATAAAAGAGCCATGGACTCATCCGTTGAGGACCAGCAAGGTCAGTCAACCAGATCCATGCCCGATTTCACAAAACAACTCTTACTCCTTGTTCCAATATCTTCCTCGACGCACGCGTGGGTATCCTAGGCAACCCAGAGCCCGAGCACCGTATGGTCAGCACCCTCTAGGATCCTTCGCAGGTGACCTAGCGCTTCACTCATAGGCCGCTTCCTTGGTCCCTCATCCACCGTACCGGAAGCTCACCATTTTAATCGAACCGAGGCTGGTCAAGACCTCGGCCGACCTTGCTACGCGAGACGTCCTCCATTGACTCTCCGTCAGCAGTTGCAACTTTAACCACGACCTTAATCACAAGACGGTCAAAATGCTTCCCCAGCATTCTTGACATAAAACAGCCATTTACAAACAGCATTTACAATAGTTTACAAATACAATTTCTATATTAACTCTCATTTTTCCACATTATCCCTCATTAATCCACATTACTTATTCCACATTCCATTTATATATATACTCATCCAATCACATCATTTTCCATCTCTTCACTTCAGATTCCTTCACATCACATATCATATATTCACATCCATATCCACATCCATACATCCACATCCACATCCACATTCACATCCATACATCCACATCTACATGCTTACCTCCATTTTCACATCCTCATTTATACATCCACATCCCGTATCCACATTCATACATACACATCCATATCCACATCCATACATCCACACCCACATGCATACATCCACTATCACGTCCTCATTCATACATCCACATCCACATACATACATACATCCACATCCACATTCCCATTCACATCTATACATCCACATCTACATCCACATACATACATACATCCACATCCACATTCCACATTCACATCTATACATCCACATCTACATCCACATTCACATACATCCACATCCACATCCACATTCCCATTCACATCCACATTCCCATTCACATCTATACATCCACATCTACATCCACATACATACATCCATCCACATCCACATTCCACATTCACATCTATACATTCACATCTACATCCACATCTATACATCCACATCTACATCTACATCCACATACATACATCCATCCACATCCACATTCCACATTCACATCTATACATTCACATCTACATCCACATTCACATACATCCACATCCACATTCCCATTCACATCTATACATCCACATCTACATCCACATACATACATACATCCACATCCACATTCCACATTCACATCTATACATCCACATCTACATCCACATCTACATCCACATTCACATACATCCACATTCACATCTATGCATATACATCCTCATGCATACATCCACATTCACATTCATACATCCACACTCCCATCTCCACATCCACACATCCACATACATACATCCATTTCCACATTCCCATTCATATAACCCCATATGCCTTCACATCTAATCTTTTACGTCACATCCATTCTTGCCCTATCATCACAACCCATATACATCTTATCCTATCACATACACTTCTTACCTCATCTCATACACATCTTATCACATCTTAATTCATCTTATTACCTCTTATCACATCTTATACACCTCTTATCACATCCTATCACATCTCATATCTATTTATAGAATACAAGAGAACTCTTATATTTGATATAAGATTTCTTTACACATTTATTTATGAATAAATTCTATTTAAGGAGATTAATACTTTCAAAGTAAAAATCAATCTTTTATGCATCTTCCTATGCATAAATTCATTTTTAATGAAAATGACACTTTTGAATTAAATTTTAATCTTTTATGCATTTTTCTATACATAAATTCAATTTACATGAGAATGACACTTTTGAATTAAAAAATCAATCTTTTATGCATCTTCTTATGCATAAATTCAATTTGGTAGGAATTACACTTTTAGAATAAAAAAATTTCTCTTATGCATCTAAGTTAAGCATAAAATCCATTTATGAGGAAAATCACACTTTTAGTATAAAAAGAATATCTTTTATGCATACCTATATGCATGAAATTCAATTATGATAAAAGTCACACTTTTATAATAAAATAATCAACTTTTATGCATACCTCTATGCATGAAATCCAATATGATAAAAGTAACACTTTTGATATAAAAATTTTTCCATTATGCATACTTCTATGCATGAAATAAAAATGGTAAAAATAACACTTTTGATATAAAAATTTATCCATTATGCCTAATATTAAAATTCAATTTTTCCATGATTGTAATGAAATTCTTTCAATTAATCTAGGATGATAATTCCTAGAATATGGTAGGAAGTCCTCTTTTTATGCTTTGAATGAGATTATTTTATGCATAATTTTTATAAAAATTTTGCCATAGCTCCGCTGCTATGACTGATAAATCTCAATTTTTCTAAGGGATAATGCTTATCATTAAGGAAATAATTAAAATGATCTCTAATTGGATTATTAATCCATAATGGATTAAATCATCAATATTCATAAACTAAAAGTATAGAAAAAAGCCATTAATTTGGCCTCAAGCATAGCTTAATCTTGGGTTAAGGAAAAGCTTTATGAAAAGCTTGATTTGGATTGAGAACGGGTCATGAGTATGACCATTTCTTGAGTGAGAGAGAGAAATTACATAAAAACCATTAAAATTTAAACATAAATGAAAATTAACTTCAATAGCATTTATTAAATTATGTAACTCTTCACTACTATTCAAACTTCAATAGCATTTAAAAAAAAACCATACCAATTAAACTTCTCAAGCTTGAGAGGGGTTGAGAAGAGAGAAACATTGAGAAATTATAGAAAGATCAATATTCACTAATTACCTTACAACTTGCTTGATTCTTTGTTCACGGTAGAGGCCCCCAACCAATCAATTGGTTAAGTATGTTGATGGAGCCACTAATGGGGATTGAAGAAAGAGGGAAGCTCCAAAAACTAGTGAATTATTAAATGAATTCACAGTTCTTGGCTTAGGTGGAGTAGAGTAACGATGCATAAACACTATATATTTTTCAACAAAGGGGAGGCTTCTATTTATAGGAAAAATTGAGCTCCTAACCAAACAAACTGATTCTAGAATTTTCTAAATCAGTTTGGTCAATATTTGACCATTTTTAGGTCAGTTAAGCTAACTTTTTGGAACTAGACTTAAATGAGGAGAGAGGAGAGATGAAATATCTCAATTTTTATGAGTTTAAAACTCATTCAAGCATGTGAAATATGCACCTCCTTTAAAGAACTCCCTTTCCTTACATATGTCATATTTTTAATATTACTCATAGTTTTTTACTAATAAACCTTGTACATTTTCAACTCTTCATCTTATGTGAAATATGCACCTCCTTTAAAGAACTCCCTTTCCTTACATATGTCATATTTTTAATATTGCTCATAGTTTTTTACTAATAAACCTTGTACATTTTCAACTCTTCATCTTATGTGAAATATGCACCTCCTTTAAAGAATTCCCCTTCCTTACATATGTCATATTTTTAATATTGCTCATAGTTTTTTTACTAATAAACCTTGTACATTTTCAACTCTTCACCTCATGTGAGCATTTACTCATTTTTGGGTATTTTCTTTTTACAAGTTGGATTTATCTCCTCCCTACACATGGATTGATGCTATTGGTCCATAGGAACCTTAATTGGACCATAGTCTAAAGATTTCTGAAAATCTAGACCCTTAGGCTAAGGTTCTTTATAGCTATTTTCAATTAATTCCAATTGCACATTGGAAAATTCTTTTTGAATTTCTGTTTCAGGGGAACTCATCTGAATTAGAAGAGATATTTTTCTATCCAAAAATATTCAAAATCTGAATATTCTCTCTCTAGAATATTTTTCTCTCTCTAGGCTAAAACAGATAGAAACAAGGTCTTTATATTTCTGAAGAGGGATTGATTACAGGGAAAGATACTAGACATCAAAAAGGGGTTTGGGGGAGGAATCTTACATTCTACCCCACTTAAAAAACGCGAGATGTCCTCATCTCGCAACTTGTGATAATTTCGCAAGATTCACGAATATGAGACTTAGAGAAAAATTTTAATCAAGATTAACCACCAAGATAAGTCTTAAAGAGAGCAAGATTCAAAATACGAACAAGATTTAAACTTTATTCATTCTCGGAACTTATACAGTAAAGATAGAGGAACTCTTTACACTTCCATAAGCCCGTCCATCATATGGTCACAAAAGCAGTCCTCACAAGCTGCACAAGTATAAGGTAACTCATCTATGGGAATGATTCTGCTGGTTATTGCCGCACCTATCTCAGTGGTATGAGGTGATCTAACAAAAGGACCTCTGAGAGGCAAGCCAAAAACGGGGTAAAGGCATATCTTCTCATGAGGAAGAAAACACGCCAATAAGAAGACCCGCTCAGAAAACCCAGGATGCCTTGATCTCATGACGCAGTAGTATCGGGGACCCAAACCCAAGGCTTCAATAACCATGGCCAAGCGGACATTGTTGCGAAAGTGCTGCTGACCCCAGGGTGTTACCCTAGTTATGTCTTGATAGGTCCGCCATTTGGTCTGCGCTACAGAAGTTCCCAAGTGAGGGAAAAGTGAGCGCTCATACTGTTCTATAAAATCCTTCTTCACAGACTCACTTGCGTCTTGAAGGTGAGGAATCATTATGGATAAAACTAATTCTTGTTGCCAAGCCATGAAGGAGATTAGGAAGAAAGGAGATCGATGGGAGTAAGATTACTGTGAACGACAAGTAAAAGTTACGCCTTATATAAAGGAAGGAGCTAGCGTAACTTAGAAGCCAACGGTAGCTTGCCACTGAAGTTTTACCGTCTTTCCATGATTTGGGTTTGGCACAATTTTCTATAGAAGGCATTAAGAACTTTGAGATGAGGAGATAAAAGAAGTTCGTAAGTTAAATCACCTACTTTCTTTGGTCCACAATATCTGGGAGATAACTTCTTATACTTCCCAAGAGATAAAGAACTTCTTTTGGGTCGTACTCAAGACCAAAACCTTGATATCCAAAACATCGATTCTCACTTCTGAACTCGTTGTTCTGAATCCTTAAAACAGGTGGGACTCTTGAGAAGTATTCAGGAAAAAGGTTCTTCCTTTTTTAAACAGAATCTTTCTTTTATTTTAGAGAGAGAATAATTATAAGATCAGAAAGGGAGATTCTTACTCCTGTATGCCTCGAAGGCTGGGGAGGAATCTTACATTCTACCCCACTTAAAAAAGTGTGAGATGTCCTCATCTCGTCAAGTAGAGGACAACTCTTTTTCTTAAGATCCAATTTATTCTAGGGTTCCTTATATTCTGGTCAACCCAACAGAATACGGGGATAAATATCCCTTATATAGAACTCATCATTAAATAATTTCATTTCAGATCATATCATTCATATCTTTAACACGATAATGGTCCATCAGATCGAAATTTTTTCTTTCTGAACATTCCTCCACGGGAATTTCAGTCAAGCAAGTTTTCAATTTGTCATCCCTTAACTTGATATACCGAGTCAAGTGTTAACAGTAGTACTTTGACAGCACAATCCACTAATCTCATAGTGATTTGCTGAATCATTTTCATCATTTATCATTACAGGGACTCGTCCCAATCATCCACCTTGTGGTTTCGCTCAGCTTATTACATTTCAATCCATTTTCAGGGATCATCATTTTTCAATCAGAATCCAAATCAATTCATCGGTTTCCAAACAGAACTAAAAATCATATCAACCACATTCGAAATCATCATCTGGATAGCATTAACGCTTATAATTTCAAGTCTTAGATTTACTCGTATATACTGTCAGTAAAGAGCTGCAGTTATACTCTCGGTATATACGGTAGTCACGGCCCTTGGAATTATAAGGTAAATACCATCATGTCTAGGCCTCAAGCAAGTCAGGGATTCTATATAATTGCGGTACTTCCATCTGAAGACCCAATTACCAATTTACGAATTTCAGTTTGAATATCAAATTGTATGAATTATATCACACAATTACAACCTTTTTTGTGCTTCTTGATAAATTTTTGACATATTTGGTTTCTCAGTTGATCTTTATTAGCCAAATGCTCTGATACCAACTGTGAGGTCCCCCTGTTCCCACCGAGCAACGGATTCGGGTACTAGCAGCGGAAGTAGCACTTCTCGCGCGGGACAGGGGTCCCACATTCGGGGCCTCGTCCACGGATATCCGGACAAGAGACTAATCCGTCGGTTTTTCCAAAACCGAACCCGGAAAAAACTTCCCTTACCGGAAAGCACGGGCGATTCCACCAGGATAATTTTTTTCTCTAACGAAGACAAGATCATTTCTGATCAAGCTGATCCAATTGTATCTTCAAGATACTAGATCAGATCAAGGAAGAAACTTGCACTTGGATCATTGGGATCAACGCTTTTTTCCCCATTCAAGAGGCACAGCCGTTGATTCCTATCCATAGAACAATTACTGTCCGGGATTTACTTTATCTATCGTATTAACAAAAGTTGAGTCTCGATTTACGGATCCATCAGTCCAGCCTAACCCCATCTGATCCCATGGGTTAGCCAACCGCCCAACCACTGTAGTGATGGGATCCAATTTGGCATTTGGTTAGGTTTTGTCCCGGGTACCAAGGAAAAGAGTTCCAAGGCCCCCTAGCCGGAAGTTCATGCAAACATAAAATTAGGCACACCACTTACACACCCAATATGAAATTGCCTTATTCTTAGCATCAGCTAACTTTAAAACAATCCTTTAATGAAACCATAGTACCACTGATCACAGTCTTCCAAATTATCCGGTTGATTCTCAAATTTCCCATCATTCCTTCATCATCAGAGTATCTATGGCATCATTGGCAACTAGAACGCTCACCACCTGTCCACTCAGAGGCTGTTTCCATAGTTCCTAGCCCATAATACTCGGCAATATAATCATTTATCAAGATGGACTCTCGTTGAAGATCAGCAAGATCAACCAACAGATCCATATAAAAGAGCCATGGACTCATCCGTTGAGGACCAGCAAGGTCAGTCAACCAGATCCATGCCCGATTTCACAAAACAACTCTTACTCCTTGTTCCAATATCTTCCTCGACGCACGCGTGGGTATCCTAGGCAACCCAGAGCCCGAGCACCGTATGGTCAGCACCCTCTAGGATCCTTCGCAGGTGACCTAGCGCTTCACTCATAGGCCGCTTCCTTGGTCCCTCATCCACCGTACCGGAAGCTCACCATTTTAATCGAACCGAGGCTGGTCAAGACCTCGGCCGACCTTGCTACGCGAGACGTCCTCCATTGACTCTCCGTCAGCAGTTGCAACTTTAACCACGACCTTAATCACAAGACGGTCAAAATGCTTCCCCAGCATTCTTGACATAAAACAGCCATTTACAAACAGCATTTACAATAGTTTACAAATACAATTTCTATATTAACTCTCATTTTTCCACATTATCCCTCATTAATCCACATTACTTATTCCACATTCCATTTATATATATACTCATCCAATCACATCATTTTCCATCTCTTCACTTCAGATTCCTTCACATCACATATCATATATTCACATCCATATCCACATCCACACATCCACATCCACATCCACATTCACATCCATACATCCACATCTACATGCTTACCTCCATTTTCACATCCTCATTTATACATCCACATCCCGTATCCACATTCATACATACACATCCATATCCACATCCATACATCCACACCCACATGCATACATCCACTATCACGTCCTCATTCATACATCCACGTCCACATACATACATACATCCACATCCACATTCCCATTCACATCTATACATCCACATCTACATCCACATACATACATACATCCACATCCACATTCCACATTCACATCTATACATCCACATCTACATCCACATTCACATACATCCACATCCACATCCACATTCCCATTCACATCCACATTCCCATTCACATCTATACATCCACATCTACATCCACATACATACATCCATCCACATCCACATTCCACATTCACATCTATACATTCACATCTACATCCACATCTATACATCCACATCTACATCTACATCCACATACATACATCCATCCACATCCACATTCCACATTCACATCTATACATTCACATCTACATCCACATTCACATACATCCACATCCACATTCCCATTCACATCTATACATCCACATCTACATCCACATACATACATACATCCACATCCACATTCCACATTCACATCTATACATCCACATCTACATCCACATTCACATACATCCACATTCACATCTATGCATATACATCCTCATGCATACATCCACATTCACATTCATACATCCACACTCCCATCTCCACATCCACACATCCACATACATACATCCATTTCCACATTCCCATTCATATAACCCCATATGCCTTCACATCTAATCTTTTACGTCACATCCATTCTTGCCCTATCATCACAACCCATATACATCTTATCCTATCACATACACTTCTTACCTCATCTCATACACATCTTATCACATCTTAATTCATCTTATTACCTCTTATCACATCTTATACACCTCTTATCACATCCTATCACATCTCATATCTATTTATAGAATACAAGAGAACTCTTATATTTGATATAAGATTTCTTTACACATTTATTTATGAATAAATTCTATTTAAGGAGATTAATACTTTCAAAGTAAAAAT
Organism: Cibotium barometz; assembly: GCF_041138505.1. Lineage (NCBI taxonomy): Eukaryota > Viridiplantae > Streptophyta > Polypodiopsida > Cyatheales > Cibotiaceae > Cibotium > Cibotium barometz. The sequence goes on from NC_141055.1 coordinate 1,604,735, forward strand.
CAATCTTTTATGCATCTTCCTATGCATAAATTCATTTTTAATGAAAATGACACTTTTGAATTAAATTTTAATCTTTTATGCATTTTTCTATACATAAATTCAATTTACATGAGAATGACACTTTTGAATTAAAAAATCAATCTTTTATGCATCTTCTTATGCATAAATTCAATTTGGTAGGAATTACACTTTTAGAATAAAAAAATTTCTCTTATGCATCTAAGTTAAGCATAAAATCCATTTATGAGGAAAATCACACTTTTAGTATAAAAAGAATATCTTTTATGCATACCTATATGCATGAAATTCAATTATGATAAAAGTCACACTTTTATAATAAAATAATCAACTTTTATGCATACCTCTATGCATGAAATCCAATATGATAAAAGTAACACTTTTGATATAAAAATTTTTCCATTATGCATACTTCTATGCATGAAATAAAAATGGTAAAAATAACACTTTTGATATAAAAATTTATCCATTATGCCTAATATTAAAATTCAATTTTTCCATGATTGTAATGAAATTCTTTCAATTAATCTAGGATGATAATTCCTAGAATATGGTAGGAAGTCCTCTTTTTATGCTTTGAATGAGATTATTTTATGCATAATTTTTATAAAAATTTTGCCATAGCTCCGCTGCTATGACTGATAAATCTCAATTTTTCTAAGGGATAATGCTTATCATTAAGGAAATAATTAAAATGATCTCTAATTGGATTATTAATCCATAATGGATTAAATCATCAATATTCATAAACTAAAAGTATAGAAAAAAGCCATTAATTTGGCCTCAAGCATAGCTTAATCTTGGGTTAAGGAAAAGCTTTATGAAAAGCTTGATTTGGATTGAGAACGGGTCATGAGTATGACCATTTCTTGAGTGAGAGAGAGAAATTACATAAAAACCATTAAAATTTAAACATAAATGAAAATTAACTTCAATAGCATTTATTAAATTATGTAACTCTTCACTACTATTCAAACTTCAATAGCATTAAAAAAAAAACCATACCAATTAAACTTCTCAAGCTTGAGAGGGGTTGAGAAGAGAGAAACATTGAGAAATTATAGAAAGATTAATATTCACTAATTACCTTACAACTTGCTTGATTCTTTGTTCACGGTAGAGGCCCCCAACCAATCAATTGGTTAAGTATGTTGATGGAGCCACTAATGGGGATTGAAGAAAGAGGGAAGCTCCAAAAACTAGTGAATTATTAAATGAATTCACAGTTCTTGGCTTAGGTGGAGTAGAGTAACGATGCATAAACACTATATATTTTTCAACAAGGGGGAGGCTTCTATTTATAGGAAAAATTGAGCTCCTAACCAAACAAACTGATTCTAGAATTTTCTAAATCAGTTTGGTCAATATTTGACCATTTTTAGGTCAGTTAAGCTAACTTTTTGGAACTAGACTTAAATGAGGAGAGAGGAGAGATGAAATATCTCAATTTTTATGAGTTTAAAACTCATTCAAGCATGTGAAATATGCACCTCCTTTAAAGAACTCCCTTTCCTTACATATGTCATATTTTTAATATTGCTCATAGTTTTTTACTAATAAACCTTGTACATTTTCAACTCTTCATCTTATGTGAAATATGCACCTCCTTTAAAGAACTCCCTTTCCTTACATATGTCATATTTTTAATATTGCTCATAGTTTTTTACTAATAAACCTTGTACATTTTCAACTCTTCATCTTATGTGAAATATGCACCTCCTTTAAAGAATTCCCCTTCCTTACATATGTCATATTTTTAATATTGCTCATAGTTTTTTTTACTAATAAACCTTGTACATTTTCAACTCTTCACCTCATGTGAGCATTTACTCATTTTTGGGTATTTTCTTTTTACAAGTTGGATTTATCTCCTCCCTACACATGGATTGATGCTATTGGTCCATAGGAACCTTAATTGGACCATAGTCTAAAGATTTCTGAAAATCTAGACCCTTAGGCTAAGGTTCTTTATAGCTATTTTCAATTAATTCCAATTGCACATTGGAAAATTCTTTTTGAATTTCTGTTTCAGGGGAACTCATCTGAATTAGAAGAGATATTTTTCTATCCAAAAATATTCAAAATCTGAATATTCTCTCTCTAAAATATTTTTCTCTCTCTAGGCTAAAACAGATAGAAACAAGGTCTTTATATTTCTGAAGAGGGATTGATTACAGGGAAAGATACTAGACATCAAAAAGGGGTTTGGGGGAGGAATCTTACATTGATCCAGATAGCCATTATCATGAACGTACATGATGGTATGTCTAAGAGTAGTGTAGGAATGACTCTATTTAGAGTACATGTGAAGGATGTTTAGACATGGTATGTCTAAGGGTAGTGTAGAATGAGCTCTAGTTATAATTATTTGGAGGACATGGCAAAGGATGCTGAGTGATGCAATCTTTGCCCCACGACATTGTCTTTGTGTACAAAGAGAAAAGAGAGGAGCTTAGGGTTTCTTGAATGGTGGTAGAGAGGAGCTTGGAGCTTTCATGATAACGGTAGATTCAAGGTCTCCTATGCTGGAGAGCATACTACTGCACATAGGCATGGTAGAGTCCAGGCTTACATGCACCCCCCTTCTTCCTGACATAGATGGTCCCACCATGTGCATTTACTTATAGTTCTTTAGGTTTAAAATTGAACTCTAGAACAAAAATCACGATTGACAAATTAATCAGCTCATGGTTTTCCAAATCAATGGAGTCTTGCATATCTGGATCAAAACCAATGGTTTGCAAGTCATCATGGATTATCTCATCTAACTCTTCTGCTATCATGATTTTTTGGCATCTACTATGTAGTAGCGATATTATTTATGATACAAAGGTTACACGGATACATAGAAAAGTATTTTTTTAAATGATCTCCTCTCAAATTTGTAGTCAAAGGTTGCGACCATGTGTGTTTTTAGGTCCTTAGCCCTAAAAGTATGTCACCTTTTCCTAGGTAAATGTTTTCTTTAATTCTATGATTTATAAGATTTTTTTAATTTTTTTGAGATTTTATTGGCTACTATCTACTATTTGGAATGAGTTTTTATAGATTTATTGGTGATAAAAATAAAAAAAATTCTCATAAAAAATGTAAAAATATCAAAGTTAAGAAAAATAACCACCTAAAAATTAATGTTTTACATCAAAGTTGATGCAAAACATGAACTCTACGATAAAACTTGATGTTTTGCATCAAGTTTCAGATACTCCGGAGAAGAAAGTTGGAGGATCAGAGGTTGATTTTCACAAACAATCTGTTTTAGTGTTTCCTTCCATTCTCGCATGATCAGATGACATATACTACAAATTTTGAGTACCAACACGACTATGTTTCAGTGTGATATGCAGATGCCATAGAGCGATTTGTTGTATATCGCATAGAAACATAGTTGTGCTGGTACTCAAAATTTATGAAATAGGTCATTTGAGCATGCCTACGTGGATAAAATTGCTAAAACAGGTAATTTGTAAAAATTGACCTCTAATCCTCCAACTTTCTTCTCTGGAGCATCTGAAACTTGAGCAAAACATCAAGTTTTGTGGAAGAGTTGATGTTATACATCAACTTTGATGCAAAGCATCAAGTTGTGTGGAAAGTTGATGTTTTGCAAGAGTTGATGCAAAACATCAACTTTTCCACAAAACTTGATGTTTTGTATCAAAGTTGATGCAAAACATCAAGTTTTGTGGGAAAGTTGATGACATCATCTTTTGTGGGAAAGTTGATGTTTTGCATAATGTTGATATGCAAAACATCAAGTTTTGTAAAAAAGTTGATCTTTTGTGTAGAAAGTTGATGTTTTGGATATAAAGTTTGATGTTTTGCATAAACTTGATGCAAAATATCAAATTTTCATAAAAGTTGCTATTTTTATCAAGTTGATGGAAAACATCAACTCTTAGCTGAGAAGTTCTTACTCTCCATTAACTTGGATTCGAGCCTGATATTTTACGAAAAAATTATTTTGGAAAGTATAAACTTTTATTTCTTAAAGCGAGCTTTTTCATGCTTTCTAAACTCATTTAATAACTAAAATTACCATTTTAACCCCTTTTTGTCACATCAAAGATACATCTTCTTTAAAAATGAGTGTAATTATTTTTCAAAATTAGACAACTTTAAATAGCTTATTCATGATATTTTAAAATTCATCTATACGTAACTAACTCTTTTTAAAAAAAGTATATATTATCAATTAAGAAATTGTGATACTTAAGAGCTTCAAATTGGATTTTAATACTACTCTCATTTTAAGAGCCAAAATAGGATTTTATAATTAAGATAATAGCTATATCAAGATAACGCTTTTGTAATATATTTATATAAATAGTTTTTTATAGTTGCACTCTGTAGCACATCCTCAATCATTCTAACATGGAAAATGACCCAAGGAGTCTAAGATTCAAGTGTACACATAGAAGAAAAAAATTATATTTGTGGATAGTGAAGAAGAGGATGCCTCGTCTACCTTCTTAGGAAAAGGCACATCAACTAGTGATGGTGTTGGTATAGATAGCAATGATTATGAGGAACCATAACTATGCCATAAGCTATGTGTGTAGAAAATAGCTTCTTTTTACAGTTGTACCAATAAACATTGTCTCTATTTTGGCATGTTTTTTGAAACCTTATTGTTAGATTTTCAATTATAATCTCAAAAAGTAAGCAAAACGAAGTCTTTTTTTTCATGTCGATTTTTGTAAGGAACTTGTAAAGTGTTGTATGCATGCATAGAACACTTTTCAAAAAGAGGTAAAAATAGAACCTTTTTTATGGAATGTTTGAAAGATGCTAAATGTTGTACGCATGTGTAGACCACTTTTCAAAAAGAGGTAAAAATTGAACCTTCTTTTATGGAATCTTTGAAAGATGCCAAATGTTTCTGCAATAGTGTTTTAGCTAGTGGGTGTCTGAATCGGTAGGGAAAACATAGCGTTCTTGCCCAGGGAATCCATCAAGTTTGTGAGTTCTGTGTAAGCTTGTTCCTCATGATGGTTCCACTTTATCAGCCTTTTTAGGTTCATGAGTGGTGACATCAGGCAAGTATGCAGTACTAAGCATGTAGAGAGATGTAATATCTTACCTGTCAAACTGTCGCAAACTTGGTTCTCATGTGCCTTGGAGGTATGTCCAAGGTAGCAAGGATATGCATCCAATTCTCAAAGTCTTTTGGCTTTGGAAGAGGTGCACATTCCTTGCTATCCTTTTCATCATCTATTGATTATGGCATGTTTGACACATGTGGACTCTACAGTCGATTGGTAGTTTTTACTGAGTCCTCTGTGAAGGGTCGGCTGCTCATGGGATGAACCTTCCACGTACGTAGGTTGATCTTAACTGTCCGATCTTTCCTCCGAATGTATATGTGGTTAGTATCCCACTCATGGATCATTTTAGTTTCCCTCATGAAGGGCCATCCAAGGATGCAGTCATATGAAACTGGCTCTGTCGGCTGAAGTTTATCACCACAAAGGTGTGGCAGAAGGTGGTTCCAAGGATCTTTATTTTTAAATCCTTCAAAAGACCAATGGGTCCTAGCAGTGGATCCATCAGCGAGTTTTACCAGTAACCCATTTTTCCTAGCATTTTTTGGTGATAATGCTCACTCCTTCCCCCCCATCCAAGATTATAGTGAGACCAGGAGGCCGTCGAAGGTATTGGCAATATAGCATTGAGTTCATCACCTTCAAAATATTGTCCAAGTTTATTGACTCAAACTGTGGGAGTGCTAGTGATCTCGTGGGGCTCAATGAGTTCATCTTCCTCAGTCGCATTATCTAGCTATATAGCTCCAGAGATTCTTGCATGCCTACCCCAAGGAGTCCTTCCATCCAATGTTTCGTATCCTTCCATAAGCTTAGGCTACCTTGAAGCAAGGTGCCAATGGGGATCTGGATCTGAGAAGAGGGGAAGGAAGAGAGACCTGCATTGCAATGTCTCTAGGAGTAGAGGCTATTTTTTGAGGAAGGTTACCTTGGCTTGTCCCCCTCAAGCTCTTATTTGTATAAGGTATTTGGATTGGGACCTCTGTGTAAGATCTTGTAGGTTTTTGAGATATTCAGCCACCCAGTTTCCGTAGGGGTTAGCTATCACAATAGGTGATGCTGCTTGTGTTGGCATATGAGGGGATGACTGCTCTAGGAGCTCTCTATTATATATCTGATCCTCTTTAGTGTGTTGAGATATCGAGCTCGTCTAGTGAGGTGGTGGACACTGATGACCCGCCTGGGGGATAGGCCCCACACTTACGCCACTGGCATGGTTGGTGAGATCTTGGGAGATATGCGGCCAGTGGGATGACAGGCTGTGTGACAGCCATTCTAGAGACTGGCATAGTTATAGTGCCAGCTCATTTAGTCGGGTTCACACTATAGAGAACCCGTGTATGTATTTGGTTGAGTACCTTTCATATTATGTGTACTCTTATTCTTGTATATGGTGTGTTGAGTGTTGAGTAAAGAAGAAGAAGATTTTCAGTCTCTCACCGTGTGTGTTCTCTATTAGGGTTTTGTGGGTGTGTGTGTGTGCTTGCAAGAGCTCAAGCTCTCTTCCCCCCTGCATCTTTTCATGGTATCAGAGCCTGGTTTGTGCTAAGGGCTGAGCTGCAAGCAAGAGAACCACAGGAAGCGGTACGAGGGTAAGAGCTTCAACTACTCTTCCCTATTTGTGTTGGTGACTACACCCTTGTCGGGAGCTCTACGGGAGGCACCGGCAAACGATCTCTGATTGAGGAGCTTTCTTCGCGGGAGCAAAGCTATAGGGCAACTATACTGTCCTATCGGGGACAACATTTTCTAGGTCGAAAACGCGTTTTGGGCGCGTCTGGACCTCCGTTTTTCAGAAAGCAAGCGATTTCGAGCACTGCGGGTAAGTCATCGATTCTCTGCAGAACTCTGTTTTAAGAACTACAGGAAGACAGATTGACTGTGCAGACATTGTGGGTGCTGCAAAGAGGTCTACAGTTGCCATTGGGTGTATGTATGCACATTGAAGTCACTGGTTGTGACATTTGAGAGTACTACAGTATCGCTGCAGAAAATACAGCAGTTTGTGCAGAAAAACCAGAGTGCTGTTTCTGGTAAAATTGTGTGTTTGGCAAGATGTCAAATGATGGGATAACCCAAATTGTGGCTGAGAAGCTTGATAAGAATAACTTCCATGCTTGGAGGTTCAGGTTGACGAATTTCCTGATGGGAAAAGGCTATTGGGACTACATAGAAGGTGAGCATGAAGAGGCACCGGAGATACCGGCGGATATAAATCCGACTGCTGCTGCAGATGTGAAAGACTTTAAAGACTGGAACCAAGGAGCCAGGAAGGTTATGTATTGGCTCTCCATTAGTATACAGGACACCATGATTAGGCACATTCAGGATGCTAAGTCCCCCAAGGAGGCGTGGGACACCTTGGTAAAGCTCTATGAAACAAATACCAAGGCACGTAAGATACAGTTGAAGAATGAACTTCATACTGTGGAGAAAAAGAGCATGTCTGTGAATGACTATGCACTGAAGATAAAGGGTATTGTGGAATCCCTTGCATCTATTGGTGTGTCAGTAGATGATGATGACAAGGTGGAAGTCTGTCTACGTGGTCTCGGGCCACAATACAAGGCATTCAAGATGTCCATTCAGACTCGGGAAAACATTCCCAACTTTACAGATTTGGTGTCTATGCAGAGAAGAGCTTGGGTGAAGACCAACAGTCTTCACAAAGCAAAAACAGTTCAGAGCAACAGGCCTTCCACACGAGTTCAAGAAGAGGACGAGGTAGAGGAGGCCGTGGACGCGGTCAAGGAGGTGGCCGAACAGGTAATCATAATTATAGCCATCAGCAGGCAGCAACAATAACAACAGTCCCAGAATCAACAACAACAACAACACGCAGGTGGAAGAGGCAAATTCAGAGGCAGGGGGGGTCAAAGAGGCCGTGGAAATTGGCAAAGGCAATATAATGATGCACGTGAATGCTATTATTGTGGTAAGCCTGGACATGTGCACGCAGAATGTTATAAGAAGCAGGCTGACATGCAAAATGGGAAAGTGCAGCAAAACAACTATGCATCCTCAAGCAGAAATAATGAGGATAATGAAAGGTTGTTTGTTATGCAGCATGTCGTGAATGCCATGTCTAAAAATGTTGATGCAGCACAAAAAGATAATGTATGGTATGTGGATTCAGGCGCTTTGAACCACATGACGAGTCATGGGGAGTGGTTCAAGGAGATGAAAAACCCAAAAAGACCAGGTTTTGTGGAAACAGGGGATAACACTGCTCATCCAGATGTGCCATTGTCTATGCTGCAGGATGGCAAAGTGAAGTACCTTGCAGATGTACTTCATGTACCGAACATAACAAAGAATCTGGTTTCAGTTGGCCAGATGATTGAGCAGGCTTTGCAATGTTGAAGACTTTAAAGACAAGTGCAGGTTGGTTGCAAAAGGCAACAGAGTGGGCAGAATGTTTACATTAAATGTAGACATGCCTGAAATGAGTACTGCGATGTTTGCAAATGGTTCAGGAATTGTTGCAGACACATACATTTGGCATAAAAGGATTGGACATGTCAATGTGCAGAGATTGAAGTCTATGCAGACAAAAGGAATTGTGACAGGGCTGCCAAAATTTAAAGTGGAAGGTATGCAGAAAATATGTGAAGCATGCCAATTTGGGAAGCAAACAAAGCATGTGTTTCCACGTAATAGATATGTGAGCAGAAATGCACTAGATGTTGTGCATTCAGATGTATGGGGTCCTAGACCATATCTATGGGAGGCTGCACAGGTATTATGTGACTTTCATTGATGACCACACAAGGAAAGTGTGGGTATATTTCATGAAGGAGAAGAGTGAGGTGTTCACTCACTTTCAGAATTTCAGAGTTTTGGTTGAAAAGCAAACAGGGAAATATGTAAAGTGCCTAAGGTCAGATGGAGGGGGAGAGTACTTCTCCAATGAGTTCTCTGATTTTTTGAAGAAGAATGGTATTCGGAGACAGTTTACATGCAGATACACTCCGTAGCAAAATGGAGTTGCTGAGCAGAAAAACAGGCACATTGCTGAGATTGCGCAAGCATTGATGGAAGAGAAGAATATGCCGCATATAGCTATTGGGCTGAGGCTGTTTCTACAGCAGTATACATCATGAACAGGACTCCAACTGCAGCCATACATGATGTAACTCCAGAGGAGAGGTTTACTGGTAGAAAACCAGATTTGTCTCATTTGAAAGTCTTTGGATGCATTGCATATGTGCATGTGCCAGATGAGCTGAGAACTAAGCTAGATCCAAAAGCTGAAAAATGTGTGTTTATTGGATACTCCCTTGAGCAAAAGGGATACATGTGTTATAACCTTGCTACACGTGAGTTGAGGATAAGCAGGGATGTTGTCTTTGATGAGATGAGCAGCCTGGTATGCTGCTGAAAAAGAAGCTGTTGGGGCTGATGTGAGTGGAAGTGTGGTTGCACAGAATGCAGGTCAGCAATCACAGTCTTTGAGTGGACCAGGAGAGTCCTCATCTAGTGGATCTATTGATAGACCATGGAGTGGCAGGCTGCGTCATAATACCAGTCCTGCAAATGTGATTAGTACATCACGTAAAGGAAAAGAGAAAGTGGTTGAGCCCCTTGGTATGCTTGACATTTCTGCAGGGCATTCTCATGTTGATGGAGAGTCTAGTGGCTCAGATATGAGCCTTGATGAGGAGCTTGGGATCCCAGCTATGAGAACACCTGGTGTAAAGAAGGCTATGGAAGCCATGAATGAAAAGCTGTGAAGATCAGGGAGAATGAAGAACCCTGTGTAGAGATTTACATATGATGGTTATGTGGCACATCACTATGCATATATGGCAAAGGTTGTGCAGGTTGTAGAGCCCACATGCATTGATGAGGCTGTTGGAAATGTGTGTTGGGAGAAAGCTATGGATGAGGAGATGGATGCACTATATGGAAATGAAACTTGGGATTTAGTGCAATTGCCTGAAGGCAAGAAAGCCATTGGATGCAAGTGGGTGTACAAAGTTAAACATAACAGTGATGGAAGCATAAACAGGTACAAGGCTAGATTGGTAGCCAAAGGATATGCGCAGATAAATGGGATTGATTATGAGGAAACTTTTAGCCCAGTTGCCAAGATGGCAACGGTGAGAGTTGTGATAGCAGTGGCTGCGTCAAAGCAATGGTCTTTACATCAGATGGATGTAAAGAATGCATTCTTGCATGGGGATTTGCAAGAAGAGGTGTATATGTTGCAGCCACCTGGTTATGAGGATGTGGGTCACCCCGAGCATGTTTGCAGGTTGAAGAAAGCCTTGTATGGCTTAAAGCAAGCACCAAGAGCATGGTCTGACAAGACCTCTGAATATCTTGTCACTATTGGCTTTCATGTAGCCAATGCAGATTTCTCGCTGCATGTGAGACATGGTGATAGAGGAGTTGTGCTTGTTGTCATCTATGTAGATGACTTGATCATTACGGGGGACCATGATGCAGAGATCTTTGATGTAAAGATCTTGCTTAGACAGAAGTTTGAGATGAAGGATCTGGGGGAGCTCAGATATTTCTTGGGCATTGAGGTGATTAGGTCACCACATGGTATTGGATTACTGCAGAGACAGTATGGCTTGGACATGTTATCCAAGTAGGGTATGACAGGCTGTAAGCCTATTTCTGTGCCATTGGATCAGAATGGCAAGTTGAGTGCAGATTCAGGAGAGATCTTGGAGGATCCTACTATGTACAGGCGCATAGTAGGAAGTTTGATCTACATGACGATCACCAGACCAAACTTGAGCTATGTTGTTGGGTTGGTGAGTCAGTTTATGCAGGTTCCACGGAAACCGCATTTGGATGCAGTGAGACGCATACTGAGGTATGTGAAGTTTACTTTGCATTGTGGACTATTCTATGAGACTGGGACAGAGATATGTGTACATGAGTACACAGACGCTGATTGGGCTGGTAGTATCTCAGATAGAAGATCTACCAGTGGATTCATGTTTTCTTTGGGGAGTGCTGCTGTGACTTGGAGCAGCAAGAAGCAGCCTATCCAGTACTACACAGGCCGAGTACAGAGGAGCTGCTATGGCAGCATGCGAGGTAGCTTGGTAGAGAAAGCTACTTGCAGATTTGGGTCTATCAGTGGATAGACAAGTTGTCATTTTCTGTGACAACATTAGCAGTATACAGTTGGCCAGGAACCCAGTCTTTCATGCTCGTACGAAGCACATAGAGGTCCACTACCACTTCGTCAGAGAGAAGGCCTTGGCAGGAGATCTTGACCTTGTTTATGTTAGCACAGAGGATCAGGTAGCTGACATCTTCACCAAAGCATTGGGTACAGAGAAGCTCCGCAGATTCAGGGCTTTGCTTGGTATATATGAGATGGAGTTGAGCTCGAGGGGGAGTGTTGAGATATCGAGCTCGTCTAGTGAGGCGGTGGACACTGATGACCTGCCTGGGGGATAGGCCCCACACTTACACCACTGGCATGGTTGGTGAGATCTTGGGTGATATGCAGCTAGTGGGATGACAGGCTGTGTGACAGCCATTCTAGAGACTGGCATAGTTATAGCGCCAGCTCATTTAGTCTGGTTCACACTATAGAGAACCCGTGTATATATTTGGTTGAGTACTTTTCATATTGTGTGTACTCTTATTCTTGTATATGGTGTGTTGAGTGTTGAGTGAAGAAGAAGAAGATTTTCAGCCTCTCACCTTGTGTGTTCTCTATTAGGGTTTTGTGAGTGTGTGTGTGTGCTTGCAAGAGCTCAAGCTCTCTTCCCCCCTGCATCTTTTCATTTAGTAGGTTGCATGTTGGAGACCGAGGGGCATGGCTCTAGGTAAGTAGTTAGAGGCTCATCTTCTATTTGAGCTTGGCAATCCTTCCTTGACCAATTCTTGGGCTGCCAAGAGCCTTTCCTTTTCCTCGATGGGATTGGGGTATTTGTCTAGCTTTTTTAGGGAGCTGGTTAATGTCAATTGGTTTCCTAGCTTGGGTGGCTAAAGGTACCAGATGTTCCTCTTCTATGGACGAAGAGGTTGATGCATGGGTGGTTGTGCCATCTTATGAACCACTCTTGAATACTACTCGGCTATCCCCTTTGCGAATTTTCATAGTTTTCTTCCTCGAGTGTCTAGTTGTGCATGCTCGTTTCGGGGCATTCTTTGAAGATAAAACATTTGCTTGTCCCTGGTTTTGTGAGGTCAATGCCTGTACTGCAGCGTGAGATGCGGCCCTTTGTCTGTTTTGTAATCTAGTCATGGCATTGAGAGGGGCTATATGGATGAAGCCGTCTCTCACACTCAACAAGTTAATGCTGGTGCTAGGATTAGCTTCACGAGCATTTCTTGGTGTCCCTAATCTTAGCGGACAATCCTTATACATGTGATCTATCCCACACCCACACCCAATGCATAAAGGGGTTGATGTGGAAGCACCTACAAAGGTACTTGCCATCCCGTTTTTTATTTGACACTCAGCAACTCGGTGAGGTCTTGGGAAATGGTAGCATTGCATGGGTGGTCTTTTAGCCATAGTATTCATGTCCTGGCCTTGTGGAATTGAGGCGACTAAGTATACAGGGAACATTTGGTCACCCTCCATCATGTAGTGGCTTAAAATTCAGGAGGTTGGACTGCTTAGATCTAGAGGCTTGTAAGTAGGACCCTCAACAACTTTCCCCCTCATCTCCTTCTTCAAAAATTTCCATCAGGGTCAACCAAAGAGGTGTGACGTGTGGCAATGTGGGGGTTGAGGTGGGAGTAAGGGAATCTCTGGTACCCTAAGGGTTCCTCTTTGGGCCACTTCCTGGCCTGGTTGAGGTACGTTGTGTAAAGTAGAGGTGCTGGTAGTAAGGCCAGTGGTTACCTTGGGTTTGTTGGCAAGGCTTAAGATAGAGCACGGGCTTGAGAAGCTTAAGATAGAGCACGGGCTTGAGGAGCGGGGAAGCAATAGGTGGAGGATCTTGGCCAGGTGGATAGTAGACCATCGGGGGTCCTTGTCTCATGGGAGGATTAGGCTGTGCCTCATGTGGCCCCATGTGGTACCCTAGATATGGTCCCTAAGGTGGGTATTGTTGGTATATGACAGGGCTGGGTAGGCTCTTTCTCTCTAGTATGACGTTTTGGGCCCTTGGAGAGCTAGTTTTCAGGCCTTGGGTTTAGTATTGGTCTCCGGGCTCGGTATCCTGAGGTGGGCATAGCTCTCCAAACTGGTGGATGAGTCTGGGCTTGATGACTCACTTTTCCCTATTTTCACTCTAGGATCTAGAGGCGACGTGGGCTCTCTTTCTTGTTGGTTTTCCATATCTCTCTCCCTGGGATGTGGCTCGTCTAATTGTGCATTTCTCAAGATAAAATTCTGGAGCCTTGAAGCAAGGCTTCTCTGTGAATGGGTAGGGGAGGTAGGGTCTTTCTCCAAGAAAGGTGGTTTGTCCATACACTGAGCCTCGAGTTCTCCTAGAGTAACTCATCGTGTGTTGGGATGATCTTCACTCTCACTGGCGTTGTCAAAGACTGGCACTGTTTGGCTCCAAGCTATGTTGACTGATGGGTCTGAACTTATGAGCGAGGGAGCATCATGAGAGTTTATATCATCAAAAAGAGGGTTGTTTTGCACTAATTTTCCCTAACGTAGGTGCATGAATGTGTGGAATTGCAGTGCATGACCCCCCTGTGAAAAGTCTATTTTTCTGTGGCCATATGCTTTCAAGATGGTACGTGCGTACACTTTATTGAGGACATAGGTATACGCTTCCCAAAAGACACAGACGTGGCTATGGGAAGGAACAGATGTGCGCTTAGGAAAGAGGCTAGAATGGACATACGCTTTAGAAGGTATGGGCATGGCGAAGTCGCCACACACATGGCAGAGCAAATAGTAGGGGCATGTGCTTCAGTGACAAGAAAGAAGGAATGGGTGTGGCTTTAGAGAAGGAACAAATGTGCGCTTCAGATGGTATGGGCATATGATCTAAATGGTATAGGTATTCACTTCTAGTTTTCAGATATTTTAATGGTGTAGGTTCTCAAAGCCACCTACAAATATTCTTGCTAAGAAGAATGGAACGGGCATAGAAAACTTGCCATCCACGACCATGGCACTGACAATGGAACGTGCGTATGCTTCCCAGAAACTCATCCTCCAGAGTGCAAATTTTGCCTACTCTCCTCCTCTAATTTTTACTGATTTAGGTGTTTCCCAATTGTTTTTTTGAGTTTTTGTTTTTATGGGAGGCTAGAGCTAGTCCCTAGCTACCTATTGATACCTAGAATGTATAAGGAAACATAACTAATTGAGATTAATTATATGATTAAGCTATTTGTGCAAACTTAACAAAAGTTGAACAAAAATAAGAAATTGTATGAATCTCAAGAGCAAAATCAAGGACCTACTTATGTCTCCCACATTTTATGAAGACTTCGACGCTCCAATGCTCCATTGATCTTCATAGCTCCGTAACCAAAATCAACAAACAAGCAACAAGCTCTTATAAAATGCAACAACCGGTGGATTTGCACTCCAACCAGGCAAAGTAAAGACTCTAGCCATACTACCTTGCACAAGAGAGAGAGAGAGAGAGAGAGAGAGAGAGAGAGAGAGAGAGAGAGAGAAGAAGAAGAAGAAGAAGAAGAAGAAGAAGAAGAAGAAGAAGAGAAAAGAACCATGCAAGGGTCGATTGGGAGAATAACACTCAACCAACCCTAATGAGGGTTAACTCCCCTATGTGAGGCTGCTAGGGGCTCACTCCACCACCACTTGTGTCACCTAAGTGGAGATTCACAAGCTAGGTAAAGAGCCCTATAGAAATCTCTACCTTCACTCAATGCCAAAATGCATGTAAGAGGGATCTTGATAGAAAGACAAGAGAAGGGAGAGGAGAAGAGAAGCTAGATTAACACCATTCTTTTCATGCATACACAACAATCAAGCAAGAAAGTATATATAACAGAAGCATGCAACCATAAGCTCAAGAGTGTGTGTGTGTGTGTGTGTGTGTGTGAGAGAGAGAGAGAGAGAGAGAGAGAGAGCAAGACTCAATTGAGACAAATGAGATTGTCCTTTTCATATTCCATAAAATGTCTTATATACATGACATGACTTTTTATGATGGCTGGTTGCCCATTTACAATTGGGGGCCCAAAATTGGCTTTCGAGCTCTATGTACATCTAGCTCATTCCTATGAGACTGACATTAAATTTTTTAGCAGGTACCATACAATTCCACATTTTATATTATTTTTTCAAGACTCTTTGGAGCTTTATCGATATTGGGGGTCTTTAAACATAATAGACCTTGGTGGTTCCTTCTTGATGAAAATTGGATTATTCTCCCATGCCATTCAACCATACATCTCTAGCCCATTGTAATATTTTCATAGCTCTATATGTTGTGAAGGGTCTTTATGACCATTGTACTTGTAATATTTTCAAATTTTCATAGCTCTACAAATTGTGAAGGGTCTTTATGACCATTTTACTTGCAATATTTTCATTGTAACACTTTAAATATAATAATAAAATGGTAGCATATATTGGGGCTGTAGGTTTTTTCTTTGTTACTCCTCAAAGGTTTTTTCATCCATAGTTAGAGACCTTTGTTTGAGAGAGGGTGTTAGAGATATATATAGCCTACATAACCTAACACTATATATACCTAACTTTAGTGTGCTTTCCACACATACATACTTGTGGGAGCTATATTTAAAGTCTGTCATCTCTCTCTTCTTCTCTACGTCAAGAGGACAAGGTGGGCTTCCTCAATTGCTATGCTCCCAACTCGACAAATTTTTGGACAGCGGTGTGTGACGACAGTAGATCATTAGTGTAATGGAGGAAACTTCAACATGATTGAGGAGCAAGAGGATAGGATTGGCAGCTAACACGACACTGTTGGCAGTTTGGGCGAGATTGTGTTTTGCCTTGAGGCTGGAGGATCCTTGGAACCATTTAGCCTTCTGCAGAGTGAAGAAGAGTTTATCCTTCTCTAGATCAGATAGGAGGGTTTGCGGGGCCAACCTCTGTCACATAGACCGATTTTATATAGATGGCGATTTTATATAGATGAGTGGGCGGAAGGTGGCACCTCACATTCTCTGACCATACTCCTATCTTGCATGTTGCTGATCCCGAGCAGAGATGCCCCTCACAGGGCATTCGATTGCCAAAGAGTCTCATCCAGGACTCTAAGGTGGGAGCCAGGAGGGAGGGCATTTGGCAGGGTCTCCAATGAGACCCAGGAGAGGCGGCCTTGGAGTTTGCGAGAGGGTTACAGGAGTTCAATTGCATTTTTCGGGAGGAGGCTTGAGATAAAGAGCATGGATTGAGGCAAGGCCTTACATCTCATGCAAAGGCTACAAGAGACCCACACGAAGAGTGCGTGGATTGAGGAGCAGATGGGACAGACAGGAGCAGCTGCAATAGACTGAGGATACACGAGTTCAAATTTCATAGCCATGCGACTCACTGGACCCAGGTTGGTGATAGGCTGATGACACAAACTTCTTTGACATCATCGTTGGGTCACGGCACACGAGGGTGGGGGTCAAGAGACTGAGGAGACCTCGTTCTACAGGACTTTGATGTCAGGGAAACCCCCTAGGAGTGATGCGTTGTTGCGACACAAGGAGAAGGTACGGTCCCGTATTAGCCATGTAGTCAGTCTCTGATTGCCTGCATGATTCAATGTTGTCACCCCTCTCGTATGCGGAGCTCACTCAAACATTCATGGCCCTTCCTAGAGGCAGATGACGGTTTGCATGTTTTCTTCTTCTAGAGGTATTGGGAGCAGCTATCTAGAGCTAGGGATGTGACAGGCATTCCTCCACAAGATTATGGAAAGGGGACTGCTGCCAGACAATTTGACAAAGGGTTTGATTCATATGATCCCCAAGGGGGGAGGTGACAGAGGGGATATTTGACATTGGAGACCGATCACCCTCCTTGGTATTGCTTATAAGATTTTTGGCGAAAGCCATTAGCCTACATTTGCAACCCTTCTTAGATGAGTTGATACACCCAAGCTTCATAAAGGATTGGAGCATCCTTGATAATATTTTCACATTTTACAAGGCTGCAGGGGGAGGACGTGGCTATTCTCTTGTTGGACTTCTTGAAGGGCACGCTGGAGTGCATGGGCCTTATATTCCTCCGCTCAGTCAGGTGCTGATTGAGGGATGCCGAGGAGAGCAATTCATGCTGACGAGATTAGCTAGGCAAGGCTACTTTCTTCTTCTTCTTCTTCTTCTCATTTTTTGCTGAGGCCATGAGTAGCTTTTTTGAGGCATGGGGCACTGGCTTGTAGGGACTTCGCCTACCCATCAGGGGGAAGGAATTTCTAGATGCATATTTTGTAGATGACACATCTATGATTTGAGAGGTTCTCTTGAGAATCTCACACGGTTTCAACAAACCATGGAGATTTTTTAGGCCAAGGATACATTTCAGCCGCTCAACTACCCATATTTGTCTTTTTGACAAATTTAGAGGTGAGACAAAGCCACCTGTAGGGGGCCTTTTTTAAAGTGATCATGAAATACGACAAAATAACCCCGTTGAAATGTATCCTAAATGGATCTGTTGTGTAGCACCAAGGGCACAAATTAATTGGCACAACTCTGTGATTTTGGACAAGCTCCTCAACCTCACCTTCATGGCTACCAATGCGTTATTTCAAAGGATTGCAGAGGAGGGAGCTTCGATTCGATACCTAGGATGCTACGTTGGCTTGGGTATTACATCAGAGTAGCAGCTAGCACCTCTTCTCCTGAGCACTAAAAAGAAGTTGCTTTTTTGGAGTACTGCTTGACGCTCTCATTGGTGGAGCGGTGGTTGATGTGTTACATTACCACCTACTAGGTATTTTCTCTCTCTTGTATCCGCTAGATTCAGCTTAGGAAAAGGTGGTCTGCTTAGTCACCACTCAACCTCTCCACCAGGAGAGACCTTGACATTGTGGACCCAGCATGTCCGAGTAGGGCCCCTCTGGGGAAGCTCATTGTTCGCAGCCTTCTTCTAAGCAGTTACCCTTGGAATATATCTCCTTCTTCCACTACAATAGAATGAGGGTTTAGTAGCCAAAATAGCAGTGCTTTAATAGCTAGAAGGGTACAGAGATATCGGGCCCATTTTGCTGCTAAAAAAGCTACGATTTTTACTTCAATGAGTTCGCTACTCAACAATAAAAATAGCAACGATATTTCGCTTGCTCAGCAGCGTAATATCGCTGCTAGGGCATGATATTTCACTGTACAAAGAAATATAAATGTTGTTTACGCTGTTGAGTAGCGAATGTATTACATAGTAAAAAAAAGCTGGGGCAAACTGGAAAGTCTGCACAAGACTCCCCAATCTACCCTAGCTAATGTAGACATAGTAAAACTAACACAACTTTATGTCCACTCATCACTATGGATAAGTATAATGTAAAACTTGACAAATACAAAAAAAAATTACAATTCACGGTTTTAGGAATATCGAAATTCAATTATAATACTTGGTGGAATTACGTAAGTGTATGATTCCAAAAAGCTCATATACAAGATAAAGCATTTAATGAAAATCTATAGAGCTAAGGGCTACATTGAGAGGCTTTACATCTTATGCATTATGATAATTATTGTTCCTTGCAGCTCTACTCCCTTCGCTTCTCACATTTCCATTGCTTCTTACTTAGACATTTGCACCACCATTTCTAGTAACATGATCCTCAAACACAATAAAGCTAACGCAAGTGAAAATCAATTTTACAAAAGCAAAGACATTTAGAGTTTAGGAATGTACTTACTTGTTATGCTTAGTATATCCTTCGCCTTGCACCCTTTCAAATAGAGCTTTCAAACCCCATTGTAATGCAAAATAATATTAATATTGCGTAGGGGGCGGTCCACTACTTCAAGCTATAGACATACAAACAAATGAACATTACAATTATGTTGTTATTTAAGATAACTTTCTTTAATTAAAAGATAAGATACAATTTGAGGCTAATATATACTTAAAAATATTGTTGGAATATCGATTCCTCCTTCACGTGTAACATTGCGCCACAAGTTATTTGTCATCTATCCAAGAAAAAACATAAATACTTCAAACTCTTATGCATACTCCAATACATGAGGTAGCTACCGACATGCCTACGTAGCCACCAGTAGGCATTGGAAGCTACAAGCATGTATTGGAGGCTACCGGTATGCCTAGGTAGCTACTGGCATGTATTGGAGGCTACCGGTATGCCATTGGAAGCTACAAGCATGTATTGGAGGCTATCGGTATGCCTAGGTAGCTACTGGCATGCCTAGGTAGCTACTGGCATGCCTAGGTTGCTATGCCAGCTCCCATTGGAAGGTACCGGCATGCATTGGACGCTACCGACATGCATTGGAAGCTACCGGCATTCCTAGGCTGCCACCACCGGCTCCCATTGGAAGCTTTTGGTATGCATTGGAAGATACCGGCATGCATTGGTGGAAGCTACCGGCATGCATGAGGCTTATGCATATGGCGTCATGCATTGGAAGCTACCGGCATGCATGAGGCTTATGCATATGGCGTCATGCATAAAGCTTATGCATATGGCTAATGCATAAGTCTCATACATGAGGCTAAGATATATGGCAATCTTTTGAGAGAAGCATAGCTCTCTAAAGGCTATCCATAAAGCATGGAAAAAATAACAAACCCTAAACTTACAAACCCTATAACATGTAAAAGCATAAGAGAAGAAACATACAAGAAAGATATCTCTTACCTTGTGAGGCTTGTATGTGTTGAAAACCTACAAATCAAGAAAAAAATTATTAATAATAAACCCTGTTCTTAAAAGCGCTAAAACTTACAAACCCTATAAATATGTAAAAGCATGAAAGAAATAACATACAAGAAAGAGATCTCTTGTGAGGCTTGTATGTGTTGAAAACCTACAAAATTAAACCAAGTTAAGAAAAAAAGTATTTAGAAAAATCAAGATCTCTTACCATATGAAGCTTTAATGGAGAGCTTGTAATTAGAAAAAAAAGAAGAACAAAAAATACTCGTAATGGTTAAGCTTCAATAAGAATGAAAAAAGAAGAAATAAAAACTTAAAAGAGAAAAAAGAGAAAGGAAATACTCACAAGAAAGCTTTCATGGAAAGCTTGTTTGCATAGGAGATAAAGGAAAAGAGTAGACATACCTTGCTTGAGCTTGACGAGGATAGGGTAGGTGGAGAGGTAGAAGTGATAGATAAGGCATAAACCTATAAAAAAACTAAGAGTACAAGTTTATTGTATTCAAAAGATAAAACTACGTACACTACAACACGTCACGGACACAACACCATTTTCTAGCAGCGTTTCAGCGACGCTTTTTTTGTCAGGATGTTGGGGATTACGTTTGTTTGATTGCTAAGCAGCGCCTTTAGCATCGAAATTTTGTTGCTATACTATGATTTCATTGCTAAACAGAGAGAGGATAGCAGCGAAATTACGCTACTTATTTTGTTGCAATAAATTTCAGAGAGTTGTTGGTGGATGCTGAATTCTGAAAATGCATGTCACAAGCACACATAAAATGATATATAGTTTTTAAAAATCATCCATTAAAACCCTTGGAGCCATGTTTCGAGCAAAAAAAAAAAAGAGAATTGAAATTTTTTGAGAAGCGAAACAATGTCAAGATCATGAATCTATCCCATCTTGTAATAAATCCATATATGTTGCTTCATCTCAATGTCTATATCTAATGGAAGCTCAATGAAAATACGGGGTTCTATATCAATATCAATACCACTATCATGATCCAATGAAGCATTTTCATGATTGATTGGTGACTTATCATCTTCTTCCGATTGATGTTCCTCATGCTCTTCAACAACGGCCTCGTCCAAAATGTTTTCTTCATTGTCTTCTTCCAATGAGCCGATTTGAGGTAGAACTTGCACCTCATCCAAAGATTCGGCCTCCACATCTTGATCTTGAAAGATATTTTTTGAACAAGGGGAAACTTGTATAACATACCACCACTTTGGATCAATTCGGTCCGCGTTAAACATAGCCTAGTATCACAAAGCAAAGGGGTTACACTTTTATTATACTACATCAAGATTTAATTTGGGATTGGTTGGGTTACTAATAACCAGTTGAGGTATTATGAAGGTATCTTTCTCATCATTCCAAAAGTTGGTGGAATCAATTTGGAAGAACCCATTTGGATGTTTCTTCACGGTTGCTTGAGCACCTCTATATATCACCTTGAACCATTTGACATCAAAGATGAATAGACTAAATGCTCTAAATCCAGCCTCAAGAATATCTTGAATAGTTCCATAATACTCAAGATTGTCCTCTATGACATTGGTATCATGTCTACTGGCTCGACTTTCTTGCTCAAAAGTTACTATCACACCACAATCAAATGTGTTTCTTTTAGAATCCACACACTCCATGCGAAAGTGCTTTCCCTCTGACCATATTGCATTATATAGTTTGTACTAACATTAAACAAAAGCATGACATTTAGTATACATAATGCAGTAAACAAGGTATATACGTGAGATAGAGATGAAGAATGTACTTACTTGAGGGTCACATCCTCTTGCATACTCATGCTCTTCTCTTGTGATCATCTCTTCATTTTGTGATGCCATCGATATTTCCATACAAAGCCATTTTATATTGATCACATTTGGTAGAGGTTCCAAGCTAGGCGGGAATGGCAAGTGTCTATTTGCTCTCCTGAAATATTTTCTCTCATTCTTTTGTCTATTAATTGTATCCTTGTATCTCCCAATCCACTTCTCCATGATGGGACTATTTAGATTACAGAATGTATTCACCTTGTGATGTAATTCTTCATCTAGTCTTCGTTGTCTTCCTTTTCCCTGAGGCACATTAGTGATGATTAGTCGGTCATCATGCTTATTGCTCCATAATCGTGGCATGGAAGGATCTATGCAAGATAGATGTTTTGAGATATACACAAGAGACTCTTGTATCACAACCATCCCTCTACCATGCTTGCTTCTGGCCTTGCTCTTTGTCTCATAAAGTCCTTCACAGCTTTCATGAACCTTTCAAGGAAAAACATCAATCGAACATGAATAACGCCACACAATGCCACTTCATCAACCAAATGCACCACAAGATGCAATTGGCTAGTGAGAATTGTTCTAGGGAAGTTATTCTCGATCATACACAACACTGTCTCAATAGCATTGAGACGAGCATCTCAATGGATGTAGGATCTATCTCCTTTAAGGATATGTACCTAGATACATATTAATTACGTGTACTATTTACCAATACATAACTTGTGAGCGCATAGGCAATATAACTTAGTGAATTGAAGAGAAGATTCTTACCTCACCAAGCTTTCCATTTTATAAATAGCCTCTCTCACCTTCTTGTCTCCACAACTAACTATAGCAATTGGAAGAATAAACTACGCATAGACAAAAATGGAAGTTAGTATATGAGCTTACAAATTATGTACCACAAAGAGAAAATAAAAAAGCGAATATTTATATGCCTATAATATCTTGTGCCAATCATGTGTCTTGAGGTCATATAATTGTTCCTCTTCTTTCTTTTTGGTCTTTGTGAAGGCACCCTTCAATTAATGCATTACTCCCGTTGGTGTACGAAAAGAGGCGATCACACTCATTAGGGGAAGGTTGAGGTCTATAGGGGCCCTTTAAGCTGCCATATTATGATTTTAATGACTTTTTGTTAAAACGTTAAGTTTCTTTAACTTTAGATACCTTCTTGTTCTTCAAACGGCTAGAAGTTTGAATTTCAAAGTTTCCCGCCAAAATTGAATTTGAAATCGAGCGAGCAAAACTATATCATGTGACATATCTATGGAAAGAGCTCGACGAGTAGATTCTAGATCTGTAATCTCCGACAAATTTTGAGCTCATATGTAGAAGTTATGGACGTTCGAAATTTCAAAAACTTTCCCTCCCACTTTTTGGAAATGAAAAGTACAAAAAGGCATCTTCTAGAGAATCTTTTGACCACCTTTAATCACCCAACATTTTTGTATACATGGCATCACACGATTGGATCTTTTCCTTAATAACCTTTTAATCACATGGCATCTTAAAGGGCCCCTATAGACCTCAACCTTCCCCTAATGTTTCACCTTATTGTGCTCCCTCTTGGTTAATACCCATGGTGCCTTTGGTAGGACTATTTTACCACTCTTACTTTCAATTGGCCATGCACTTTGAAGGCATCCAATGTTTTGTTAGTCATCCCTTGCACCCTTTGTATCTCTTTTACTAATTAAATGGTCTTAAATATTTGTTGTCACATTCTTGAAGATATGCATGGGATCTAAGAGATCATTGAACTTCATGTCAAACCAATATAGAAGTCAAAAGAAGATTGAGGGTCTAGACATCCCATTTGGTGGTGGATTAGGAGTGCTTCTCCATGCCTCTCTTAAGTGTAGAGGGTCTTTCCGAAACAAGTGATGGTCCACAAATCGGACATGCATGATGTCCGCAAACCTATTTTAATTGAGATGATTGAGATAGAGATATAAAATTAAAGTTTAAAGGATAAAACTTATGCATATAAGGTTCAAGTAGGTACTTGAGTACTCCGAGAATCCAAGATAGTCATGCATTGTCCAAAGAAAAACTCCTTTCACCTCTGCCTCATGCCTATTTACTAGCCTTGAAACATCATGTACTTTGATACCTCGCCATAGTGTCTCAAGATCCTCAATCAAAGGCTCGAGGTACACATCTATGTTTGCCACCTTATATTTTCTTGGTACAAGCAAAGCAAGCATGATACGACCTTTCTTGATTACCACCCATGGAGGGAGGTTGTAATTCACCAATACAATAGGCCAAGTAAACCATGATGTGGACTTGAAGCCAAATGGGTTAACACCATCCATGCCCAAGCCAAGACATAAGTGACGAGGCTCATCTTTAAACTATGTCCATTGATGCTCCACATGTTGCCATGCTGGTGAATCAGCTATCTACGATCCTCTCATGATGCCATCGGTCGAGCGATGAGTAGCATGCCACATCATGAGTTCTGCAATCTCCTTACATTTAGACGTGTGTTGGATGCAAGGAATGATAGGGAAGTGTCTCAAAACCTTTCGGGAAACTTTATCACCTTGCAAATCATCCCTATAGAGGCTCTCCCCACATTGTAGACATTGTGTGAGATCCCTGTTCCCACCGAGCAACGGATTCGGGGTACTAGCAGCGGAAGTAGCACTTCTCGCGCGGGACAGGGGTCCCACACTCGGGGCCTCGCCCACGGATATCCGGACAAGAGACTAATCCGTCGGTTTGTCCAAAACCGAAACCGGAAAAACTTCCTTTACCCGGAAAGCACGGGCGAATTCCACCAGGATAACTCTTTACTCTAACGTAGTCAAGATCATTACTGATCAAACTGATCTGACTGCACCTTTAACGGTACTTGGTCAAATCAAGGAAGAACTTGCACTTGGATCATTGGGATCAACGCTTTTTTCCCCATCAAGAGGCACAGCCGTTGATTCCTATCCATAGAACAATTTCTATCCGGGATTTACTTCATCTATCGTAATAATAGAAATTAAATCTCGATTTACGGATCCATCAGTCCAGCCTAACCCCATCCGATCCCATGGGTTAGCCAACCGCCCAACCACTGTAGTGATGGGATCCAATTTGGAATTTGGTTAGATTTTGTCCCGGGTACCAAGGAAAAGAGTTCCAAGGCCCCCTAGCCGGAAGTTCATGCAAACATAAAATTAGGCACACCACTTACACACCCAATATGAAATTGCCTTTTTCTTAGCATCAGCTAACTTTAAAACAATCCTTTAATGAAACCATAAAACCACTGATCACAGTCTTCCAAATTATCCGATTGATTCTCAAATTTTCCATCATTCCTTCATTAGAGTATCTATGGCATCATTGGCAACTAGAACGCTCACCACCTGACCACTCAGGGGCCGTTTCTATAGTTCCTAGCCCATAATACTCGGCAATATAATCACTTATCAAGATGGACTCTCGTTGAAGATCAGCAAGATCAACCAACAGATCCATATAAAAGAGCCATGGACTCATCCGTTGAGGACCAGCAAGGTCAGTCAACCAGATCCATGCCCGGTTTCACAAAACAACTCTTACTCCTTGTTCCAATATCTTCCTCGACGCACGCGTGGGTATCCTAGGCGACCCAGAGCCCGAGCACCGTATGGTCAGCACCCTCTAGGATCCTTCGCAGGTGACCTAGCGCTTCACTCATAGGCCGCTTCCTTGGTCCCTCATCCACCGTACCGGAAGCTCACCATTTTAATCGAACCGAGGCTGGTCAAGACCTCGGTCGACCTTGCTACGCGAGACGTCCTCCATTGACTCTCCGTCAGCAGTTGCAACTTTATCAGTTAGGTCTCCACGACCTTAATCACAAGATGGTCAAAATGCTTCCCCAGCATTCTTGACATAAAACAGCCATTTACAAACAGCATTTACAAACAGTTTACAAATACAGTTTCTATATTAACTCTCATTTTTCCACATTGTTCCTCATTAAACCACATTACTTATTCCACATTCCATTTATATGTGTACTCATCCAATCACCTCATTTTCCATCTCTTCACTTCAAATTCCTTCACATCACATATCATATATTCACATCCATATCCACATCCATACATCCACATCCATATCCACATTCACATCCATACATCCACATCTACATGCTTATCTCCATTTTCACATCTTCATTTATACATCCACATCCCATATCCACATTCATACATACACATCCATATCCACATCCATACATCCACATCCACATCCACATTCACATCCATACATCCACATCTACATGCTTACCTCCATTTTCACATCCTCATTTATACATCCACATCCCATATCCACATTCATACATACACATCCATACATCCACATCTACATCCACATATATACATACATCCACATCCACATTCACATTCACATACATCCACATCCACATTCCCATACATCCACATCTATACATCCACATTCCACATTCACATCTATACATCCACATCTACATTCACATTCACATACATCCACATCCCCATTCCCATTCACATCTATACATCCACATCTACATCCACATACATACATACATCCACATCCACATTCCACATTCACATCTATACATCCACATCTACATCCACATTCACATTCATCCACATCCACATTCCCATTCACATCTATACATCCACATCCATTCACATCTATACATCCACATCTACATCCACATTCACATCTATACATCCACATCCATTCACATCTATACATCCACATCTACATTCACATTCACATACATCCACATCTACATTCACATTCACATACATCCACATCCACATTCCACATTCACATCTATACATCCACATCTACATCCACATTCACATCTATGCCTATATATCTTCATGCATATATCCATTTTCACGTTCATACATCCACACTCCATCTCCACATCCACACATCCACATACATACATCCATTTCCACATTCCCATTTATATAACCCCATATACCTTCACATCTAATCTTTTACATCACATCCATTCTCGCCCTATCACGACCCATATACATCTTATCCTATCACATACACTTCTTACCTCATCCCCCCATACACATCTTAATTCATCTTATCACCTCCTAACTTATTTCATAAGCATCTTATCACCTCTTATCACACCTCTTATCACATCTCTTATCACCTCCTAACTTATTTCATAAGCATCTTATCACACCTCTTATCACATCTTATCACATCTCTTATCTATTTATAGAATACAAGAGAATTCTTACATTTGATATAAGATTTCTTTACACATTTATTTATGAATAAATTCTATTTAAGGAGATT
Source organism: Cibotium barometz (assembly GCF_041138505.1). Classification (NCBI taxonomy): domain Eukaryota; kingdom Viridiplantae; phylum Streptophyta; class Polypodiopsida; order Cyatheales; family Cibotiaceae; genus Cibotium; species Cibotium barometz. Next base: position 1,631,631 of record NC_141055.1, read on the forward strand.
AATACTTTCAAAGTAAAAATCAATCTTTTGTGCGTCTTCCTATGCATAAATTCATTTTTAATGAAAATGACACTTTTGAATTAAATTTTAATCTTTTATGCATTTTTCTATACATAAATTCAATTTAGATGAGAATGACACTTTTGAATTAAAAAAATCAATCTTTTATGCATCTTCTTATGCATAAATTCAATTTGGTAGGAATTACACTTTTAGAATAAAAAAATTTCTCTTATGCATCTAAGTTAAGCATAAAATCCATTTATGAGGAAAATCACACTTTTAGTATAAAAAGAACATCTTTTATGCATACCTATATGCATGAAATTCAATTATGATAAAAGTCACACTTTTATAATAAAATAATCAACTTTTATGCATACCTCTATGCATGAAATCCAATATGATAAAAGTAACACTTTTGATATAAAAATTTTTCCATTATGCATACTTCTATGCATGAAATAAAAATGGTAAAAATAACACTTTTGATATAAAAATTTATCCATTATGCATACTTCTATGCATGAAATAAAAATGGTAAAAATAACACTTTTGATATAAAAATTTATCCGTTATGCCTAATATTAAAATTCAATTTCTTCATGATTGTAATGAAATTCTTTCAATTCATCTAGGATGATAATTCCTAGAATATGGTAGGAAGTCCTCTTTTTATGCTTTGAATGAGATTATTTTATGCATAATTTTTTAAAAATTTTGCCATAGCTCCGCTGCTATGACTGATAAATCTCAATTTTTCTAAGGGATAATGCTTATCATTAAGAAAATAATTAAAATAATCTCTAATTGGATTATCAATCCATAATGGATTGAATCATTAATATACATAAACTAAAAGCATAAGAAAAAGCCATTAATTTGGCCTCAAGCATAGCTTAATCTTGGGTTAAGGAAAAGCTTTATGAAAAGCTTGATTTGGATTGAGAATGGGTCATGAGTATGACCATTTCTTGAGTGAGAGAGAGAATTTACATAAGAATCATTAGAATTTAAACATAAATGAAAATTAACTTCAATAGCATTTATTAAATCATGTAACTCTTCACTACTATTCAAACTTCAATAGCATTTTAAAAAAAAAACCATACCAATTAAACTTCTCAAGCTTGAGAGGGGTTGAGAAGAGAGAAACATTGAGAAATTATAGAAAGATCAATATTCACTAATTACCTTACAACTTGCTTGATTCTTTGTTCACGGTAGAGGCCCCCAACCAATCAATTGGTTAAGTATGTTGATGGAGCCACTAATGGGAATTGAAGAAAGAGGGAAGCTCCAAAAACTAGTGAATTATTAAATGAATTCACAGTTCTTGGCTTAGGTGGAGTAGAGTAACGATGCATAAACACTATATATTTTTCAACAAGGGGGAGGCTTCTATTTATAGGAAAAATTGAGCTCCTAACCAAACAAACTGATTCTAGAATTTTCTAAATCAGTTTGGTCAATATTTGACCATTTTTAGGTCAGTTAAGCTAACTTTTTGGAACTAGACTTAAATGAGGAGAGAGGAGAGATGAAATATCTCAATTTTTATGAGTTTAAAACTCATTCAAGCATGTGAAATATGCACCTCCTTTAAAGAACTCCCCTTCCTTACATATGTCATACTTTTAATATTGCTCATAATTTTTTTACTAATAAACCTTGTACATTTTCAACTCTTCATCTTATGTGAAATATGCACCTCCTTTAAAGAACTCCCCTTCCTTACATATGTCATACTTTTAATATTGCTCATAATTTTTTTACTAATAAACCTTGTACATTTTCAACTCTTCATCTTATGTGAAATATGCACCTCCTTTAAAGAACTCCTCTTCCTTACATATGTCATACTTTTAATATTGCTCATAATTTTTTACTAATAAACCTTGTACATTTTCAACTCTTCATCTTATGTGAAATATGCACCTCCTTTAAAGAATTCCCCTTCCTTACATATGTCATATTTTTAATATTGCTCATAGTTTTTTACTAATAAACCTTGTACATTTTCAACTCTTCACCTCATGTGAGCATTTACTCATTTTTGGGTATTTTCTTTTTACAAGTTGGATTTATCTCCTCCCTACACATGGATTGATGCTATTGGTCCATAGGAACCTTAATTGGACCATAGTCTAAAGATTTCTGAAAATCTAGACCCTTAGGCTAAGGTTCTTTATAGCTATTTTCAATTAATTCCAATTGCACATTGGAAAATTCTTTTTGAATTTCTGTTTCAGGGGAACTCATTTGAATTAGAAGAGATATTTTTCTATCCAAAAATATTCAAAATCTGAATATTCTCTCTCTAGAATATTTTTCTCTCTCTAGGCTAAAACAGATAGAAACAAGGTCTTTATATTTCTGAAGAGGGATTGATTACAGGGAAAGATACTAGACATCAAAAAGGGGGTGGGGGAGGAATCTTACACATTGTGTTATATCTTTATTAACTCCTCTAAATAGCATGCAATCATTGGGACATTGTGTTATATCTTTATTAACTCCTCTAAATAGCATGCAATCATTGGGACATGCATGTATTTTTGTGTGATTCATACCTAGCATAGAGAGCATTTTATGACACCCATCTCATGAGTTCGGTTATAGATTTTGAAGGGAAAGAATATTTGGCAGAGGCCGTGAAGGAGCAGTTGCTAGGACCGCCTATATTATAAGTGAAGAATCGACCTTGGAAATGGCTGAAGAAGAGCGCGCGGAGGAGCAGTTGCTAGGACCGCCTGTATTATAAGTGAAGAACCGACCTTGGAAATGGTTGAAGAAGAGCGCGCCATCGTCCATGTAGCAGTAAAATCATATGTCAAAATATTAGCAAGGAGAGTATATATAACATGAAAATATTTTCAATAGAAAGAGGCAGTCTTGCCAAAGAAGATTTGTGACACTTGTATCACTCCATCCATAAGTTGTTTGCAAGTTCAATAGCTCCAAGTTTGCTTGCAGTGTGGAGTATGAACATTCCTCATACAAAGGTGTGCTTTCCTCCCTATGTAAGGTTTCCTCCTCTTGTGACATTGGAGCTTGCTCACTATCATCTATGACCTCCTATCCAAAGAAGTCATTCACCATATCGTCCATGATGATATTCTCTTCCTTCTCATGTGGCAATGGTGGAGGCACCTCATTCACATTGATTGGGGAATATGAGTCTCAGCCATGCTTTCCATATGAAGCCTTGACACCTTCCACACTCTACCCGATGTCACCGAATGGTGTGGCATATTACCTAAAACTCTCCTATGGTTCTCCTCTATGTCATCATCTGCACTTGGTCGTGCCATTGCCTTATGAAGACCATATGTTTGGACATGCTCAATTGTTATACGATGTTGTCATATATACTAGCCCTTGCATTGATCACACACACATCAAATTTTCTCTCTCAACCATCGGATCCAACTTCTAGCCCTTGATGATCACTGTCAAATATCTTTAACCTGGCCAAAAATTGATTTAGGGTTCACACAAAACACACATCTAGTACTGTAAACAGAAATTTACCCAAGTTTTTGCTGCTAGACAGCGACTAAAGCAGCGTTTTTTTGCTACAGAGCAATGAAAAAATGTTGCCCAGCAAACAAAAATGCGTTGCTCAGCAGTGAAGTTAGCAGCAAAATTTTGTTGTGCTCAGTAGGCAGCGACCTGCAAAACTATCACTCCCATCTAAATCGCCGTCGCGACGGGTGTCAATACCTACCTACTTCCCTATTGGTGCACATGCACAGCTACACCTATAGCGTGAGTTTTCTTCCCACCTCTACTCATCCCTCAAGCCTCTTCAATAAATCAAGTCTTCCTCTCCAAGAAGGTAAGCTCTATTCTTGCTTTCTTTCCTCTTTCATGCTTTTATGTGTCCTTCCAAGATTTTATGGAAAGCTTGGAAATCGAGTTTAGGTGAGCTTCCTCCCTTCCCCTCTCTCCTTTCCTCCCTTTCCCTCTCTTTCCTCTGCCTTTCCCTAACCCTAGCCATAGAGCTCTAATAGAGAGCTTTGATGGAGAGCTCTCCATCAAAACTTTCTATTAAGCATTCTATGCATTATACATAGGTTTAGGCTTAACATAAATTAGTTTTTCCATTCACTTAGGCATTAAGAGTATGGTTTAAGAGCACTCACCTCTTTTTTCTCTTGTTCTTCTTACTTACTAATGTGTTAATGAGGACTAACTTTGTAGGCATATTCAAGTGAGAAAGGTTTTAGGCATAGCCTCTCATACGGTAAGCCCTCTTTCTTTGTGCTTTTTGCTTCTTATCTTTGTGTTTTTGCACCCTTGGGTGTCGGGGATTGGGGTTAGGTCAATAGTCTAGGTCTATTCATAGCCCTCTTTATGCAGATAGGGCTTATGCAGCATAGGGCTATGCATAGCCCTCTTTACCTCTTTATAGATAGGGCTATGCATAAGGGCAAGGCTATGCATAGCCCTCTTTATGTATAGGGCTTATGCATAAGGGCTAGGCTATGCATAAGCCCTCTTTATGCATAGCCCTCTTATGCATAGCCCTCTTATGCATAGGGCTATGCATAGGGCTAGGCTATGCATAGCCCTCTTTATGCAAGCATAGGCCTTATGCATAGGGCTCTATTGCATATCCCTCTTATGCATAGCTTGATTATGCAATAGGGCTTATGCATAGCCTTATTATGCATAAGCCCTATTATGCATAATGAGCTAATGTTTTGATTTTATATGGTAATCTTTTGTAGGTCTATTCAAGCGAACGACCTCCAAGGGCATAGGCCACGAATACGGTTCATATACGGAGTTGGCTCTAGTAGAGGTAAGCTCTCTTTGTTTACGCTTCTTCTATTTGTGTTTCTGCACCCTTGGGTGCCGAGAATTAGGTTTAGGGTTTAGGTATGCATAGGCCATATGTTGTATGCATACGGCTTATGCATAGACCTTATGCGTATGCCTTATGCATTGGCTTATGCATAAGCTGTATGAATAGGCCATATGCATATGGCTTATGCATAGGCCCTATGTGTATGCCATATGCTATATGCATAAGGCCTAAGCATAAGCCGTATGTGTACAGCTTATGCGTAAGCCATATACATAAGCTGTATGCATAGGCCGTATGCCGTATGCATAAGGCCTATGCGTACGGCCTTATGTAAAGGCCATATGTAAAGGCTGCATGCATAGGCCATATGCATACGGCTTATTTATAAGCCTTATACGTATGCTGTATGCCGGTTTATGCATAGACTTTATGCATAAGCTGTATGCATAGGTTGTATGCATAAGCCATAATGCATACGACTTATGCATAGGCCGTATGCATACAGCTTATACGTAGGCCTTATGCATAAGTGATATGCATAAGGCCGTATGCATACGGCCTATGCATAAGTCGTATGCATATGCCGTATGCATAAGCCATATGTTGTATGCATAGGGCCTATGCATACGGCCTTTATATATAGCTTATGAATACGGCCTGTGCATAGAGATATGGGGCATTGTTATATGCCATCTAGAATGCTGCTTATGTCAAGTTAGGAGTGGTTATCCCGTGAGTAGGTGGTTATAGTGGAGGGGGATCCCTCGATCTTCTCACTATCCTTCTCTTGCAAAAGAGGAGTTGCCTTTGGCTTTAATAGTGGGGGGGAGTATGTGGAAAGTCCTCAGAAGCTATCATCCAAAAGGGGCACTGTCCACCCTACTTGTCTAAGCAATATTATAGGAGGTCGTAAACAATGTCCTAATATCACAAGTTGTATTTTTTTGTCTAAGCTTGTGTTATTGTTTTCTCTTGGTTGTCTTGACATATGCGAGGAAGTGGCTTTATTCATTCAATCTCATGTTTATTGCACCCTTGGGTGCCGGGTTTAGGAAATGGACTTATGCATAGACATATGGGGCATTGTTATATGCCATCTAGAATGTTGCTTATGTCAGGTTAGGAGTGGTTATCTACGAGTATGTGGTTATAGTGGAGGGGGAGCCCTCGATCTTCTCACTATCCTTCTCTTGTAAAAGAGGAGTTATCTTTGGCTTTAATAGTGGGGAGCGTGTGGAAAGTCCTCAGAAGCTATCATTTGAGAGGGGCAGTGTCCACCCTTCTTGTCTAAGCAGTATTGTAGAAGGTCTTAACAATGTTCTAATATCACATGTTGTATTATTTATCTAGGCTTTAAGTATGGCTTGGGTTAGAGCAATCGTGTTTTGTTGCCTATGCATGTATGTAATAGCAATGTCGATCGACCCATCACAAGATCCCGATGTGGCCAATCTGCTATCCATTATAAATGAGCCATATGGGCAGCAAGCTTGGTCGTAGTTTACACAGACTCAGGTATGGTTTCATCAAACCTTTTCACATACACAAAGTTAATCTTTAATGCATTCTATTTGTTTTATATTTTAATCTTATATGCAGGCAGGCTTGCACCCTGGCCAGTCGACACCATGGGGACAAACAACCCACTTGGTCAGTCAATGCCGTGGGACAATCTATCCCACTTGCTTAGTCGGGGTAGACCACGCCTTTGATAGGTGCGGGGCAAAGTGGTGCAGGCCCATCACGGTATGGGTGTGATGAGCCTACACCACCTTCCTCTACTAGAGACACCCCCGCTCCCTCACGTCCATCTTCACCACCATGATAACGATGTAGTAGGGAGTCTAGGGGGGTAGTATACGTGCTAGCAGGGGGGAGCTGGCTGCTTTAGCTTTGGCAAAAGCAGCACTAGGTCTCCCGATGCATCTCCCCAAAACAGGGGGCTCATCATCTACGTTTGATCCACGCCTCCTACCATACACCATGGATGCGAATGGGGCTCTCGTGATGGATGCACGAGAAAAGCAAGTCATGAATCATATGCATGTACTTGCAAACCTGGAGTTCATGAACTCCTTCAAAAAGTAGAAAGCACAAGATGAACTTTCTAAGTAATATGTTATCAATGTACTTAAGTCGGAGCTCCCCATGCCACATGAGGGTTTGTGCTTCTTTGAGGAGTGGATGAAGCGGCGCATCAAGATTTTGCTCTCTAATAGGAGATCAAATATTAAGAGAGCAGTGAAAAGTAATTTGAAGAAGCCTAGCATGTGTACGGTTGGGGAGTGGAGGCACGCATGCAATTTAGTGCGAAAGCACCCAGGTGCTTTCTCACCCAGGTGCTTTTCAACAACAAGCGGCGGTGAGTGCTTCCTGACTATGGAAGCAAGGGGCTTCACACTTTGGCTCTGATGGGAAATCCTCCTTTCTTTCTCCTTTCGTAAGTATCATTTCTTCTCTCCTTTCATTTCGTTTTGTACTATATTATTTTCTTGAAATAATTGTATATTTTCTTAATTATTTTTTGTAGAGGGAGGTTGTTGGGCGTAACCCAACAAAGGAGGAATATGACTATATGGGTATAGAGCCCCCCGTTCACAATTGTGGGTGTGGATGTATACGCGAGGTGTATGCTTGGATGAGTCAGTTTTGGGGACTCAAGTTAATGAGGTAATGTGTTGCCTAAACCATTCTCTTTTCTACGCCTAATTGTATTTCCATGCTTTTCTTACCTTATGCTTGATGGCATGTATGAAGGATGAAGGGGACGAAGAAGAGGAGGATCGAGATTATCAGCGTGAAGAAAGTGAAGAGGACGAGGAATCGGATGATGAAGATCACTCAAAAAACTTTATGTATATATGGCCAAAGTCCTAACAATTTTTGAAATAGAATAACTTTTTGGGCTCGATTGCATTCTCCACAATGTATGTGTTTCTTGTATTTGTGTTTGTGTTACAAATCTAAAACTGTGACTCTGTTTAAAAAAAAGAGTTGCGACAGACTTGGGAGTCCTATGTAGACTCCCCAGTCTACCTCAGCTCTTTTTTTACTATGCAGAGCGTTCGTTGTGCTAAGCAGCAGAGCGAGTCACAACTAAGCAGCGAAAATAGCTATTTTTGCTACTGAGCGCAGCGATATTTTCACTGCTATTTTTGCTACTGAGCAGCGAACCCGTGCCACAAAAATAGTAGTGTTTCTAGCAGCAAAAATGGCACGATACCTAGCCATGCTTCTAGTTATAAAAATGCTGTTATTTTTGCTGTAGACCCTCATTCTGTTGTAGTGGCAGCCGGTAAAAAAGCAAAATATTTTAATAGTATAGCAGTGCTTTTTCGCTACTATAAACATTGCTGAGCAATGAGAAAACGCTGCGGATCATGGTGATGTGGTTGCATATTCCTGATCCTAGTCCTCTACTCATACCTTTCCCTAAAAATGGCACCATAAATCTAAACACCCCCCCTTGGTGCCATGATGTATATATGCTACTACAAGGTGGCTGGATGTGAGTTACAAAAGATTCATCACTCAACCTTAGTGCAACATGCTACTTAAGGTGGTCAAGTGTGGTATTACAATATGTCATCACCCCACTTGGGTGCATAAATTGCTACCCTCAGGTGTTCAAGTGTGATAAAAAGAAAAATACTAGGTCTACTCATTTGGTGACCTTTTGAAATCATGGGCTAAGGTGGTAACGCTTATCGATGTGGCTTTGGTTTTAGAAGAGATGCTTGTATGGGGGGTCTTCTCTTTCCTTGATGAAGACTCCACATAGTTTGTAAGATCCCTGACCCCACTGCGCAACGAATTCTAGTCCCATGGGTTAGTCCAACCACTATAGTGATGGGATCCAATTAGGAATTTGGTTAGGTTTTGTCTTGGATACCAGGGAAAAGAGTTCCCAGGCCCCCTAGTCGGAAATTCATGCAAACTTAAAACTAGTCACACCACTTACACACCCAATATAAAATTGCCTTTTTCACAGAATCAGTATCTTCTAAAAAATAATCTTTTAATGAAACCATTGTGTCACTGATCATAATTGTCAAAATCTCTGGTTGAATCCTTATTTCCAATCATTCCTTCATCGGTGTACCTATGGCATCATTGGCAAACCAGAACGCTCACCACCTGTCCACTCAGGGGCCTTTTCGATAGTTCCTAGCTCATAGTAACCGCCGGCAATATATTCACATATCAAAATGGAATCTCCGTTGAAGATCAGTAAGATCAACCAACATATCCATATAAAAGAGACATGGACTCATCCGTTGAGGACCAGCAAGGTCAATCAACCAGATCCATGCCCGAATTCAGAAAACAACTCTTACTCCTTGTTCCAAATATCTTCCACGACGCATGTGTGGGTATCATCAGTGACCCAAAGCCCAAGCACCGTATGGTCAGCACCCTCTAGGATCCGTTTCGCAAGTCACCTAGCGCTTCACTCATAGGCCGCTTCCTTGATCCCTCATCCACTACTGTACCAGAAGCTCACTATTTAAATCAAACCGAGGTTGGTCAAGACCTCGGCCGACCTTGCTACGCGAGACGTCCTTCGTTCACTCTCCGTCTCAGCAGTTGCAACTTTAACAGATAGGTCTCCACGACCTCATTCACAAGACGGTCAAAATGCTTCCCTAGCATTCTTGACATAAAACAGTCATTTAAAAACAGATTTCACATACAAATACAGTTCCAACAATATTTCCATCTTTTCTCATCACTCCACATCCTTTCACATTAGTCCCCATCTTTTCTCATCTTCCCACAATTTTTTTTCTTCATCGATCCCTATCACATCACATCATTCCCATATTAAATCACATCCAATCGCATCATCCACACATCAATCCACATCATCCATACATCCACCCACATCATCCACATCAATCCACATCAATCCACATCATCCATACATCCATCCACATCAATCCATATTATCCACACATCCATCCACATCTTCCATACATCTATCATCAATCCACACGTCATCCACATCAATCCACATTATCCACACATCAATCCCCACATCATCCATACATCCATTCACGTCAATCCACATTATCCACACATCAACCCACATCATCTATACATCCATTCACGTCAATCCACATTACCCACACATCAATCCACATCATCCATACATCCATTCACGTCAATCCACATTACCCACACATCAATCCACATCATCCATACATCCATCCACATCAATCCACATTATCCACTCATCCATCCACATCAATCCACATTACCCTCACATTCATTTCATAAGTATTCCCATTCTCATCTAATCACATCTTTTTCTATCTCATCACTTATTTTCTCATTTATCCTCATCAGATCTCATCCACTTGCATTCTCATAAGTATTCCCATTCTCATCTAATCACATCTTTTTCTATCTCATCACTTATTTTCTCATTTATCCTCATCAGATCTCATCCACTTGCATCTACCCATACATCTCATCACTTCACATACATTAACATCTATACAGTTTACATCGCATCTTATCACATCTATTTCACATCACATCTCATTCATTCACATCCCGATTCACATGCTAACACATTCATTCACGTCCCGATTCACATGCTAACACATTCATTCACGTCCCTTATCGCTCATTCACATCCTGATTCACATAACATCACATCCATTCACATCCCTTATCATTCATTCACATCCCAATTCACATGCTATCACATTCATTTACATCCTATATCATTCATTCACATGCAGATTCACATGCTAACACATTTATTCACATCCTATATCATTCATTCACATCCCGATTCACATGCTATCACATTCATTCACATCCTATATCATTCATTCACATCTCGATTCACATGCTAACACATTCATTCACATCCTATATCATCCATTCACATCCTGATTCACATGACATCACATCTCATCTATTCATTTACATTTATCTGATTCGCATCACATCTCATCACATCTATTTACCTCTCATTCTCATTACATCCATCCATCCATTCTTTCCAATCTATCTGATTCGCATTATATCTCATCACATCTATTCACCTCACATTCTCATCACTCCTATTCTCATCGCATCCATCCATCCATTCATTCCCATCTATCTGATTTGCATCACATATCATCACATCTATTAACCTCTCATTCTCATCACTTCTATTCTCATCACATCCATTCTCTATTCATTCTCATCTACCTGATTCATGCATATATTTATAGAATGTAAGAGAATTCTTATTTTTGATATAAAGATTCTTTACACATCTATTTATGCATAAGAACAACTTCAGTGGGAAATAACACTTTTATAAAAATCCGTTTATGCATCAATTCAATTTTAAGAAGAATAAGTCAATTTAGCTTACTTTTTGGTTCTAATTGAAATAGGAGAGAGGAGAGATGAAATATCTCATTATTTGAGAGTTTAAAACTCCACCACACATGTGAAATAGGCGCCTCCTTCATGAGGGGAATTCCCCCACACTGAGGTGTCAAAAATGCATCATTTCCTCTAAATATCTCTTCTTTTTTAACTAATAACCTTGTCCTTAGTCAACTCTTCACCTTATGTGAGTATTTACTCATTTTTGGGGGGATTTTCTTTATTTCTTCAGTTTATCTCCTCCCTACATTTGGATTAATCTAATTGGCCCCTCAGAACCTTAATCTAAAATTTTTAGAAAATCTGGACCCTTAGGCTAAGGCCTTATGAACAAATTATAATTTATTTCTAATGCACCTTCTGAATTTCTTTTTGAACTTCTATTTTGGGGAAATTTATTTTAATAAGAAGAGATATTTTTCCATCCAAAAATATCTAAAAATTGAATAACCTCTCTCTAGAATATTTTCTCTCTCTAAGCCAAAACAGGGTAAAACATGATCTTTCTTTTATTTCAGAGAGGGGAATAATTATAAGATCAGAAGGGGAGGTTCTTACACCTGCACACCTCAAAAGACGAAGGGAGGAATCTTACATAGTTGGCTTCTTGGTTCTCCTGTCTCTGCATTCTTCTTCTTTGTGTCCAAGTTTGTGTGTTGCATTCTTCTTCTTTGTGTCCAAGTTTGTGTGTTGCAATATCCACATTTGGGCTTATGTTTGAGTCTGCATTCGCTTTTGAAGTGTCCTTTCTTTCCACAGTGGTAGCATTCTTTTATGTCCTTGTTGGTGTTGTAGAGTTCTTGTTCCCTTGTGGTAACTTGTGCTCCATTATTTAGCCACTTCTCTTCTTCAATTAGGGATGAAATACAACCCTCAAATGTTGGTTCAAGTAAATTATTTAGAGTTGTCACTAGTGCACCATATTCCTCTCGAGCATGCTTTTTAGAAGTATGGCAAGTGCATCCTTTTCACCTATCTTTGCATCAAAGCCATCCAATTAGATCATGATACTTTTCATTTTTTATTATGAATAGATCTAGTGACTCATGAAATTCCATCTTTAAGTCATAAAATTCTATTTTCAAATGGATTTTCTTATTTTTGGCCTTAGAACCAAATATTAAATTAAACTCATCGCAAGCTTGTTCGCCATGATTATGGAATCAATGTGATGAATGAGATTCGTACCCAAGTGCAATCCAATTACTGCCTGTTCATCTTTTTTAGTCCAATCCTTAGTTGGATTAGTGGGTGCATTTTCTTTAATTAATTTCCATAGCTTCTTATGCATGAGAAGATACTTCATTTGTGTGTCCTAAGTATGAAACCCTTCCCCAAAGAACTTCTCAATGCCATTGCAAAGGTCTTATCGAATGTTGACTCTAGGTAGTGTCTTATTGCATGGAAATTAGTGGTTAAACTATGCTTAACACCATTTAGAAAGGTCTTACTTGAGTACTTTCCAAGCATTGTCTAATCTTGTATAACTGGAAAAAGGAGTTATGAGTGTAAATGTAAGAAATGGTGACTTGAGTGCCAAGAATAACTAAATGTGTCAAGCACAACCCAAACTCAAGATTCAAACTTTCATTTTTTACTTAAAACTATTAATTGATCATTAATTATACTAATTTTATCTTAATTAGATGATTAATAAATTGATTTTTTGGAGGGTTCAATTGAGAAAATTTGAGAGGCTTTTGATGACACTTTTTACAATAGGGGGCTTGCCCTTGATGAGTAGAAGTGGCCTAGTAAATATTTATAACTCAGAGAAATCCTAGCTACCCAGATCTTTAAGAAAGTTGACGACTATTTTTTTAATCGCACTAGTATCTACACTTGATCATTTGACTCAAGATTCAATATGTAACATCCTCAGGGAATTTCTAAGACACACCTTGAAGGGCTTGCCCTGATTTTTCTCACAAGTGGAAAATCTAAGCAAAGAAAAGTTTGTAAAACAGGGCCGATTTCTAGCTGGCTACACAATTTGTCGATTTTTCCAAGCCACGCTTTCACCTATGGGTGATAAGGATGCCTAGTAAGTTTTGGTGGAAAATGGTTAAGAGAATAGACAATGTAAAGCCAATCAAGTTTTGGCCACAAGGGGGGGAAGAAGAAGATAAGATGAGATCAGGTACACTAATCATGTGATTAGTGAAAATAATGCTGGAGGAGTGCTAATGAGAAGCACAAGGAGAGAGGGAAGGCTTTGGTACCATATTGAGAATCATCATGCCCTAGATGATGGCTATATAAGTTGCCTAATAATGTCTTTAATTATGATGATTAATAAACCCCGATCCTATGGTGGGTGCAACCTAATTACATAATGAACTAATTACACTGATCAAGCTTGACTCAAGTTCAATTAGGTTAAAGATAAAAACTTGTACTCATAGAAAGACTTGAGAGCAGCTTGTCTTCATTGATTAAAAATGACCCTTTTTTATGAGGAGGATACACCTCTTACAAATGTGCTCATGTGGGATAATGTCCAAGTGTGATGTGGCTACATGCTTGTAATCCCTAGTCCTCTACTCATCCCTTGCCCTAAATGACACCACAAATCTCAAAAAAAGAGGCTTCCTTTGGCCTATCCTTCCACTTAACAAGTGTCTATTGATACACATTATACCTCGTGTTCTGATCTCTGAACCCAAGAATCATCCATGGTTTATGTGGAAGTGACCTGTGACTCCAAGAACTCAACCAAAACTTAGGACGAATTGCGTTGTCCTGATGGATTACTATTTTTTACATTTTCATGAAAAACTGAATGCACTTGAGATCTCTTTGTTAACTCAAGTTTGTAGGCTACACTACCATCTATAGATTTACGGCTATAGGAGATCTAGGCTAGAATCCATATATCAAAATATATGGATTAAATCTAGTCTCATCATCAAATGTTCAAATTATTCTAAGCAAATTCCAAATATGGTAGGAACTCCTTCTAATTGAGTTGACATGCACTAGCACTTGGTTGACTCTCTCTGCCTGACCATTAAGCTACAAATGGTTGGTCATACTCATACTCAAAGTAGTTTCAAACTTTTTGAAGATTTCCCTTCAAAAGGACTATTAAACTTCCTATCTCTATTAGACACTATATTTGGGGTAGGCCATATAGTTTTTAGAGATTTTCGATAAAGATCTTAGCAAGCTCAAATGTTTTCACATCCTTTTAAGTTGTAATAAACTTGGCAATCTTAGTCAACCTATTCATTCTTCCCTTCAAGAAGAGTTTTTGTCTGCAAAAATTATCAAGAAACTATAAACAAGTGTTTGTGTGTAGATCATACGGTCATCTATGCCTGTGACTCCCCTAAGAACTACGATAAGGGAAACATGAATCACAACTTGTATTTTCCTTAAGTACTATGATAAAGGAAACATATGGCACTAGTATTCCATTTGGAAAAGACTACACCATAAACGCCACTTGCAATGCAACACAAACCACTACTAAGGCATTGAATAACATCATGCCTCCTATGCTTTAGAAGTTTTTAAATTCTCAAAAACTTCACTTAATGTTCTTCACATCCGAGAGGTTTCTTTGCATATTCTATGACATCAAAGATCTTTATCTTGGGGTTAGAAACCACATTATTAGAACAACCAACTTGTGTGACTGCTACAAGTCTTTAGCAATTTTTACTGTATTGTGTGGTAAAATGTTCCATTGATAAGCTCATAGTCTGAGGAAAGCTACACTTTCCCCTCTTAAAAAAAACTTTGTGCAGTTCCCCAAGAATAGTTTTGAGTCCTTTGTTACCTTACAATGAAGATGATGTCCACATATGTGACCTATAGTGTCTATGCACTACTAGAAATCAAGAGTAACCCCCCAAGCCCACGAGTAGATACATACCTATTTACATGTGTACATTGGCAACCACTGTGTGTTCTTGGCACTACAAGCATGTGACTCAATAGTGAGCTATGCATCTATGGACTTGTCTATGGGCTATCATGTTAATATTTATATGTTAGTAGCACCATTGAGACACATTTCTACAAGTCTGGGCTCACTGGACACTTCTACTATGTCAAACAAACCAATTGTAAATCATTCTCAACTATATTGACAATGATCTGTAAACTATTTTCAACCATGGACAATGGTTTACTATAAAGCAAGAATTGAGAATTCCTTTCTTATTAATTGATTTGTATATAAATATGCTATGATATGTGGTTTAGGTATGCCTCCAATACACCTTACACAGATAGACAAACAAACACAATCTCTATACTCTGAGATTATTATAACATGAACATCACTCATCCAATTTGTGTTTAGCACCAATATGAAGTTTGACATACAATATTTCCTTATTGCCTCCTCATTACAGTGGCAAAGCATTGTAATCAATGACAAAGGAGGAATACTGGGTCCTCGTATAAACTTCATAAAATATTTCCAAAACATAAATTAGTATAAGTTGGCTTTATCTTTTTTTTTTGTGATATTTGCTTGCTAAAGTTGAATTATGTCTACTTTACCTGTCTTATCTAAAACTCCAAATCCTTTCCTTGATTTGGTTGAGTAACTTTGTTGTACTCATGGATATACTCTTCTTGAGTCGAGATATCTAAAGGAGCCATATCTTACAAGATGCTCGAGCCACCTACGAAATGCTCATTATATTAACCTTAGACCCTTGGCACTACAGCACAAAGTTAAGGCATTTTAGCACCAAATTCTTGTTAATCCAATGTTATTGGATCAACAATTATGTCAATCTCTAAACTCTACAATTTAATATCTAACTATGAGTCCTGCTAGGCTGTGATAGTAGCCTGAGGCTCAAGCTCCACTGTGGATATAAATAGTAAATTCCTTCAAGAACTTGCCCAAATACTTTGTAGATCCAACTCATGGCTACCTGCCCAAGTACTTTGTAGATCCATCTCAAGCATGGCTACCTTCCATGCTTGAGCATAGTGTGAAAACACTTTCATACAAACTATTAACCACTCCAGTTAACATTACCTTTAGTGTGGCTACACTTATTGTAATCCATGTTTTATAACCATGCAAAGGGATTATTGTAAAAGAGACATGGGATGACGAAGCTTACGGTTTGTGTACTACCACAGTCATGAGGAATAGTTGTACATAGAGCTAGAAAGACTAGTTTTGGGCCCTAATTGTAAATGGTCAGCCGGCCATTGTACTATGAGCTCTTGTATATAAGTCATTTTATTGAATATGAAAAGGAAAAATCCCATTAGTCTCATTGGAGCTTGTCTCTTCCTCCCCCCCCCCTCTCTCTCTCTCTCTCTCTCTCTCATTTAAGCTTGTGGATGTATGTTAGCTTGTGTTTTATCTTGCTTGCATGCTTGATTATCGGTGTGTGCATGTAGGGATGGTAATTCTCTCATCTCCCTCCTTCGCCACCCTCTCTTTTCTCTCTACCATGAAGTGAAGGTTGAGCTCTCCATAGATTCCCTCCTTCTTGCCCTTTACCTAGCCATTGAATCTCTTCTTGGGTGACACAAGAAGAGGTGGAAAGATTCCTCCTCAGCCTGAATAATGAATAACCTTTTACCTCAATCCCCTGTAATCATTTCCTATTTCTGAATACAAGAAAATATTATTTTTCCTTGTTTATGCCTAGAGAGAAGAAAAATTCTAGAGAGAGGTATTGATTATTGAGATATTTTTAAATATAAAATTTTCCTAATATCTAAAATATATTTCCTTGAAATAGAAGTTCAAATAAATTCTCCAATGTGCATTAGGAATCAATTAAAAATGATATAAGGGACCTTAACGCCTAAAAGGGTCTAGATTTTCAGAAAATTTTGGATTATGGTCCAATTAAGGTTCCTATGGACCAATAGGATTAATCCAAGTGTTCGGATGAGATAAATCCAATGGATAAAAGAAAATACCCAAAAATGAGTAAATACTCACATAGGATGAAGAGTTGACTGAGTACAAGGTTTATTAGTTAAAAATTAAGAGATATTACTAAAAAATGAGATATTTTAGAGAAATGATAAATTTTTGACTGAGTACAAGGTTGACTGAGTACAAAGTTTATTAGTTAAAAATTAAGAGATATTACTAAAAAATGAGATATTTTAGAGAAATGATAAATTTTTGACACCTTGGTAAGGAGAGAGGGACCTTTTAGGTATGCGCCTCCTTCACATGTGTGGGAGGGTTTTTAATTCAAAAAAATTATGATATTTTTATCTCTCCTCTCTCCTAGATCAAACTAGATCAAAAGGGGAGCCAAAGTGGTCCAAATCTTGTCCAAATTCAGTCAAACTGAAGTTGGAAAATTCTAGAACCCAATTGGACTCAGTTAGTGGCCTCCCTCACCTATAAATAGACCCTCATTCTTTTGTATTATCATCTGTGAGCTATACCATGCCAATATTACATTAAAATAATCATATTTTCTATTATCCCTTAAAAATCCTCTACTTTTGGGGAGCTTGGAGCTTATCTCTCTCTTTAACAACTCTTGGAGATATCTTCTCCACTTGCTAAACCAATTGATTGGTTGGGGACTTCACTTCTAGAAAAAGAAGCAAGCTAATCCTTGAGGTAAGAATGAATTTTATGGTTTTTTTTGTTAATATTCTCAAATGAGTTCTCTTCTCAACCCCTCTTAAGCTTGAGAAGTTTCTAATTGGTTGTTTTAAATTCAAATCAAGCTTTCCCTAAGAAATTTAATGTGTAATCAAGAAAAAGTTAATCTTTATGCTTATTTAGAATGCTTTCTTATGTATATCTCTCTCTCCAAAAAGAATAGCCATTCCTATGGCTAATTCTTTAGCAAAAGAATGCTTCTCATTGGATAAATTCTTATTTTAAAACCAAACTCTAAGCTTGTTAAGCTAGAGAATAAGAAAATGGTATTTTTATGCTTTTATGTTAACAAAATAATGGTTAATTCTTTTAGATTATTTATAAGTAGTTAAAAACTAATTTAATTGATTCTAAATGGGAAAGAGATAATTCTATCAATTTAGAAAAAGGAAAATAATGGATATAGCTTAATCTAGTAGAATAATCATAATTAAGTTTATGATTATCGTTAAAATTATGATTTAAATTCATAGTTTTAGATTTAAGTTTAAGAATAGATCTTCTATCATTTTTGCATTATAATTTTTTATTCTTTTAAGAAAAAATAAAAAATTATCAGTAATAGCAGCGAAGCTATGGTAAAATTTTTAGAAAATAATGCATATCTTATTTTTATGCTTAATGCTAAAAGAGTACTTCCTACAATATTCTAGGATTTGACATCCTATGCAAAAAGAATGATTTTCATCATATTCATGAGAAATAAATTCTTAGTATTTATGCATAAATAATTAATTAAAGAAAAGAGAAATTTTTGGTAAATTTATTTTTATGCGAAAAGAGGAATTCCCATGATAATTGAGATCCAAGTAATTAAATAGTAAAAAAGGAATTTTTGGCATATTTAAAATAATGGATATTTTTATTTAATTTAAAAAAGAAAAATTTTAGATAAATTTATTTTATGTATAAGAAATTTTTAAATGATAAAAGAGAAATTTCCATGACATTTGGAATTCAATCATTTAAATGCAAAAAGAGGGATTAAGGAGAGACTCGTTTTGCAACAGCTGGTAGGGAGCCATCGAGGGACGTCGCTCGGTAAAGCTTGCCGAGGTCCAGCCTCAGTATGGTTAAAATGGTGCGCTTCCGTACGATGGGCGAGGACCGACGAAGCGGTCCCTAAGTGAAGTGCTAGGACACCTAAGTAGGATCCTAGAGGGTTTTGACCATGTGATGCACGGGCTTGCGGTTGCTAGGATACCCACGCGTACGTCGAGGAAGATACGAATGAACCGAAAGAATGGCTTTTGTGAATGGAATTTTGATATTGGATCTCGTTGGTTGACCAATTGGTCTTCAACGGAGAATCCATATGATATATTTTGTAAAACATGGACTCAATATTTTGGAGGATTATGATCAGTAATACTATGACTTCATTGAAAGATTGTTTTAAAGACAGCTGAATCTGTTAAATGAAAATTTCATATTGGGTGTGTAAGTGGTATGACTACCTTGAATTTTCATTTTAACAGCTGAATCTGTTAAAATGAAAATTTTATATTGGGTGTGTAAGTGGTATGACTACCTTGAATTTTGCTTGAAACGCTGGCTAGGGGGCCTGGGAACTCTTTTCCTTGGTACCCAGGCAAAACAGAACCAAATTTTTATAAAGGAATCTCACCAATACATTGGTTGGACGGTTGGCTAACCCATGGGCCTAGGCTGAATCGGGGGATTTCTGTGATACAAATAGTTACGATTAAGTTACGTTAGTTAGAATAAGTCCTAGGAAGATCCTTGTTCTGTGGGAGGGAATCAGCGATGGCTGTGCCTCGCTAAAGGAGGAAAAAAGCGGTGATTCTATGGACCAAGTGCAACTCTCTTCCTTGATCCGACCATGTGACTTTCGGGTTCGGTCGGATCAGTTTGGTTAGTTAAGACTTTGACTCGTTAGATCAATTCTCCCGTTAGATGCTTTTCCTGGTGGAATTGCACGTGCCTTCCAGGCGAGGGAAGTTTTTCTGAGTTCGGTTTCGGAGGAACCGCCGGGCTAGTCTCTTGTCCAATCACTGTATTGGTGGGATTTCTTTATAAAAATTTGATTATGTTTTTCTTGGGTACCAAGGAAAAGAGTTCCCAGGCCCCCTAGCCAGCGTTTCAAGCAAAATTCAAGGTAGTCATAACACTTACACACCCAATATGAAATTGCCATTTTAACAAATCCGGCTGTCTTTAAAATAATCTTTCAATGAAATCATAGTATTACTGATCATAATCCTCCAACATATTGAGTCCATTGTTTTACAAAATATATCATCCGGGCTCTCCGTTGAAGACTAGCTGGTCAACCAACGAGATCCAATATCAAAGTTCCATTCACAAAAGTCATTCTTTCGGTTCATCCATATCTTCCTCCACGTACGCATGGGTGTCCTAGCAACCGCCGCCGCGAGCCCGTGCATCACTTGGTCAGAACCCTCTAGGATCCTACTTAGGTGTCCTAGCACTTCACTCAGGGATCGCTTCGTCGGTCCTCGCCATTGTACCAGAAGCGCACCATTTTAACCATACCGAGGCTGGTCAAGACATCGATAGGCTTTGCCGTGAGCAACATCTCTCGACGACCCCCCCGCTAGCTGTTGCGTTAATCACATACTAAATGCTTCCTCCAGCATTCTGGCGTAAAACAATCCTTTAAAAGAAAACAGAGGTTCTATGCAAGTAGTAGAATTCCCGGTTCGAGATTGGTTCCACAAAACCCTTTTCCCTTAATCCAGATTTTCTCAATGAGAATCATTGATCTCTCATCAGGGTAATCTACCCATCGTTTGACTGAATTTCTAACTAGATTCTTGGTGATTTCAGTTAAGGGAAAACTATGTTAATTCAACGGTAGTCTATTCTTTGTGTCAAGAATTGGAATTGGTCATGAGGTTTTTGCTTGATTTAGATTCAAGAGATGGGCAAGTAGTTTACTGGCCGCCCCTCTCGTAGTCGTGGTCTAACCAAAATTATTCGGTTTACTTCTAACTTTGATTCCTAAGGATTTTCTTTAGCAAATAAAAATCTACTGAACTTCTAACCGTAAGGAAAATTCCAACTTTATGAATTTCATTCCTTCCTAACCATAATAGATTAAGAAATGGTTCTATATGAGAATATTGGATTTTTATAAAAATACTCTCTTCCAATATTCTAATTTTGGTTAAATATCAATTTGGTGAATTATCCACAGAAAATATCTAGGAATATTCTTTCTATCAATTTAATTATCAATCCTAATTTTCTAAGTGAAATTATGGTGAAAATTTCTCTTTTGTCACCAAAATTTAATTTAAACCTTTCTCTACTTAAAATATCATAAAAATTCTTCTTTTAAATTAAATATAAATATCCATTTTTTTGAATATGCTTAAAATTTCTTTTTTTACATTTAAATGATTGAATTCCAAATGTCATGGAAATTTCTCTTTTATCATTTAAAAATTCTTATACATAAAATAAATTTATCTAAAATTTCTCCTTTTAAAATTAAATAAAAATATCTATTATTTCAAATATTCTAGAAATTTCTCTTTTTGTATTTAAATGATTGAATTCCAAATGTCATGGGAATTCCTATTTTATCATTTAAAATTTTCTTATACATAAAATAAATTTATCTAAAATTTCTCTTTTTTTAATTAAATATTTATGCATAAATACTAAAAATTTATTTCACATGAATATGATTAAAATCATTCTTTTTGCATAGGATGTCCAATCCTAGAATATGGTAGGAAGTCCTCTTTTAGCATTATGCATAAAAATAAGATATGTATTATTTTTTGAAAATTTTACCATAGCTTCGTTACTATTACTGATAATTTTTAATTTTTTTCTTAAAAGAATAAAACATTGTAATGCAAATATGATAATAGATCTATTCTTAAACTTAAATCTAAACTATGAATTTAAATCATAAACTTAATTATTATTAATCTACTAGATTAAGCTATTTCCATTATTCTTCTTTTCCCAAATTGATAAGATTATCTCTTTCTCATTTAGAATTAATTAAATTAGTTTTTAACTACTTATAAATAAACTAAAAGAATTAACCATTATTTTGTTAACATAAAAGCATAAAAATATCATTTTCTTATTCTCTAGCTTAACAAGCTTAGAGTTTGGTTTTAAAATAAGAATTTATCCAATGAGAAGCATTCTTTTGCTAAAGAATTAGCCATAGGAATGGCTATTCTTTTTGGAGAGAGAGATATACATAAGAAATCATTCTAAATAAGCATAAAGATTAACTTTTTCTTGATTACACATTAAATTTCTTAGGGAAAGCTTGATTTGAATTTAAAACAACCAATTAGAAACTTCTCAAGCTTGAGAGGGGTTGAGAAGAGAAGTTATTTGAGAATATTAACAAAAAAACCATAAAATTCATTCTTACCTCAAGGATTAGCTTGCTTCTTTTTCTAGAAGTGAAGTCCCCAACCAATCAATTGGTTTAGCAAGTGGAGAAGAGATCTCCAAGAGTTATTAAAGAGAGACAGAAGCTCCAAGCTCCCAAAAGTAGAGGATTTTTAAGGGATAATAGAAAATATGATTATTTCAATGTAATATTGGCATGGTATAGCTCACAGATGATAATAAAAAAGAATGAGGGTCTATTTATAGGTGAGGGAGGCCACTAACTGAGTCCAACTAGGTTCTAGAATTTTCCAGCTTTAGTTTGACTGAATTTGGATAAGATTTGGACCACTTTGGCTCCCCTTTTGATCTAGTTTGATCTAGGAGAGAGGAGAGATAAAAATATCATAATTTTTTTGAATTAAAACCCTCCTACACATGTGAAGGAGGCGCCTACCTCAAAGGTCCCCCTCTCCTTACCAAGGTGTCAAAAATTCATCATTTCTCCAAAATATCTCATTTTTTTAGTAATATCTCTTAATTTTTACCTAATAAACCTTGTACTTAGTCAACTCTTCATCTTATGTGAGCATTTACTCACTTTTGGGTATTTTCTTTTATTCATTGGATTTATCTCATCCCAACACTTGGATTAATCCTATTGGCCTATCTAAGAGTAAGCTCTTACCTCTCCCACACATTCACACGGAAGCCTTTCTTCGAGACTCTGCAATTTTATCCTGGGAAACACATGGTCGGAATAACCGCAACCTAGGGTGAGAGGTATGGACCAACCACCACAAGAAAGCAAGCCCATGTCGTTCCTTAGATCCTAGAGTAGAAGTAGGGAAGAGTGAAAGCCAACAAACCTAGACTGAACCACCAGTCTCAAGAGCTATGCCTATCTCAAGTGTAGCTGATTCTTATAGGGCCCAAAGACCTAAATAAAACCCAAGGCTAGGTCCATCATCTCAAGGACCAGAAATGTTGCACCAAAGAGAAAAGGGTCTACCCAAGCCCTTGGCATCTGCCCACTCCGCTATCAGCAGTACCCACCACAAGGAGTTTACCCTAGGTACCACATGGGACCATAAGGGGTACATGCTAACCCACCTATCAAACACGGGCCTCTGATAGTATATTATTCTCGTGTCCCCTTTTTAACCAGATGTGATGAACTAGAAAATGATGTGATGAGAATGGGAATACACATGAAATAAATGAGAATTGATGTGGAACAATGCGGAAAGACGAGAGTTCGTTATAGAAACTGTATTTATGAGACCTGTTTTAAATAGCTGTTTTGTGTCAAGAATGTTGGGGAAGCATTTTGACCCTCTTGTGAATGAGGTTGTGGAGACTTAGTCTGATAAAGTTGCAACAACTGACGGAGTCAATGGAGGACGTCTTGCGTAGCAAGGTCGGCTCTACGCAAGACGTCCGAGGTCTTGACCAATTAGTGAGCTTTCGGTACAGTGGATGAGGGACCAAGGAAACAGCCTAGAGTGAAGTGCTAGGTCACCTACGAAGGATCCTAGAGAGTGCTGATCGACGATACCCACGCGTGCATCGAGGAAGATATTGGAACAAGGAGTAAGAGTTGTTTTCTGAATTCCGGGCATGGATCTGGTTGATTGACCTTGCTGGTCCTCAACGGATGAGTCCATGGCTCTTTTATATGGATCCGTTGGTTGACCTTACTGATCTTCAACGGAGATTCCATTTTGATATGTGAATATATTGCCGATTACTATGAGCTAGGAACTATCGAAAAGGCCCCTTGAGTGGACAGGTGGTGAGCATTCTGGTTGCCAATGATGCCATAGGTACACATATGAAGGAATGATTGTTGGAATTAAGGATTCAACCAAAGATTTTGAGGATTATGATCAGTTACTCTATGATTTCATTAAATGATTATTTTTAAGATAGCTGATTCTATAAAAAAGGTAATTTCATATCGGGTGTGTAAGTGGTGTGACTAATTTTAAGTTTGCATGAATGGCCTGGGAACTCTTTTCCCTGGTACTACTCGGGACAAAAGCTAACCAAATTCTTAATTGGATCCCATCACTACAGTGGTTGGTGGGTGGTTGGCTAACCCACGGGACTAGATGGGCCATATTGGAATTCAAATATTTAAATGAGGAAAGTGTAATTTTTGGCATATTGAAATTAATGGGTATTTTATTTAAATTCAAAGATAAATTTTAGATAAATTTATTTTATCTATGAGAAATATTTAAATGTTAAAAGAGAAATTCCTATGACATTTGGAATTCCATCATTTAGATGGGAAAAGAGAAATTCCTAGCATATTGAATTAATGGGTATTTTATTTTAGATGAAATTACTTTATGAGAAATATTTGATGATAAAAGAGGAATACCCATGACATTGGAATGCAATTAATTAAATGCAAAAAGAGGAATTCCCATGGTATTTGAGATCCAAGAAATTAAATGAGAAGAAGAGGAATTTTTGTATAATTCAATTTATGATTATTTATCAAAAGTGGAAATATGGGTAGAATTGATTTCTGTAAATCCCATGAATTCTTTTATTCAAAAGAGGAATATTGAATATAATTCATTTGAGAAATTACAAATGAATATGGAAATAGTCGTCGAGAAAAAGAACCTTTAATTAGGCCAAGCAATTGGCAAAAATTTAGAAAAAGTCCCATTATCGGGATCAACCTAGAAAAAGCTATTAAATGGGAATAGCATGTGAATGGATGAGATAAGGTGAAAATAGGATCCGATAAGATGTGTATGGGATGTGATAGGATGTGATAGGATGTAAACGGGATACGATAGGACGAGAATGGATGTGATAAGCTGTGTATGGGATGTGATAGAATGTGAACAGACATGATAAGATGTGTATGGGATGTGATAGGATGTAATAAGATGAAAATAGGATGTGATAAGATGTGATGTAATGAGAATGAATGTGGATTTGTACATGGAAGAATGAATGTGGATGTGCATGTGGAAGAATGAATGTGGATGTGTGTGTGGAAGAATGAATGCGGATGTGTGTGTGGAAGAATGGATGTGGATATGTATGTGGAAGAATGGATGTGGATGTGTATGTGAAAGGATGTGATGTTGACGTGAGTGAATGAATGAGATGTGATGTGATGTGAATCGGAATGTGAATGAATGAGATGTGATGTCATGCAAATCGGATGTAAATGTATGTTATGGGATGTGAATGGATGTGATGTGATGTGATAGATGTGAATGGATGAATGTGATATGAGATGTGAATGGATGTGATGTGATGGATGTGAATGGATGAATGTGATATGAGATGTGAATGGATGAATGTGATATGAGATGTGAATGGATGAGATGTGATGTGATGTGAATTGGGATGTGAATGAATGAGATGTGATGCGAATGAATGTAATGTGATGTGGTGTGGATCGGGGTAGATATGAATGGATAAGATGTGAATGAATGTGATATGGTGTGGATCGGGGTAGATATGAATGGATAAGATGTGAATGAATGTGATATGATGAGATGTGGAGATGGGTAGATGCGAGTGGATGAGATGTGATGAGGGTAAATGAGGAAAGATGTGATGAGATGGAAAATGATGTGATTGGATGAGAATGGAAAATGATGTGATTGGATGAGATGGAAAATGATGTGATTGGATGAGAATGGGTATACATATGAATTGGACGTGGATTAAGTAATAAGGATTGATGTGGAACAATGTGGAAAGACGAGAGTTCATTATAGAAACTGTATTTATGACCTGTTTTTAAATGACTGTTTTATGTCAATAATGCTAGGGAAGCATTTTGATCGTCTTGAGAATGAGGTCATGGTAGAGACCTAACTGATGAAGTTGCAACAGCTAACGGAGAGTCAATGGAGGACGTCTCACGTAGCAAGGTCGGTCGAGGTCTTGACTAGCATCGGTTCGATTTAAATGGTGAGCTTTTGGTATGGTGGATGAGGGACCAAGGAAGCGGCCTGTGAGTGAAGCTAGGTGACCTACAAAGGATCCTAGAGGGTGCTGACCATATGGTGCTCGGGATCTGGGTTGCCAAAGATACCCACACATGCGTCGGGGAAGATATTGGAACAAGGAGTAAGAGTTGTTTTCTGAAATTGGGCATGGATCTGGTTTATTGACCTTGCTGGTCCTCAACGGATGAGTCCATGGCTCTTTTATATCGATCTATTGGTTGATCTTGCTGATCTTCAACAACGGAGATTCCATCTTGATTGTTATAAATGAATATATTGTCGGGTACTATGAGCTAGGAACTATTGAAAAGGCCCCTACTGAGGGACAGGTGGTGAGCGTTCTGGTTGCGAATGATGCCATAGGTACACAGATGAAGGAATGATTGGAAATTAGAATTCAACCGGATATTTTGGAGGATTATGATTAGTGACACTATGGTTTCATTAAATGATTGTTTTAAAGATAGCTGAATCTGTGAAAAAGGCAATTTCATATTGGGTGTGTAAGTGGTGTGACTGGCATTAAATTTGTATGAATATCTAGCTAGGGGGCCTGGGAACTCTTTTCCTTGGTACCCGAGACAAAACCTAACCAAATTCCTAATTGGATCCCATCACTACAGTGGTTGGACGGCTGGCTAACCCATGGGACTGGATGGGGTTAGGTTGGACTGATGGATCCGTAAAATGAGACTCAATTCTGTTATAGTATGATAGATGAAGTAAATCTCGGATAGTAATTGTTCTATGGAAAAAGAATCAACGGCTGTGCCTCTCGATGGGGAAAAAAGCGTTAGTTTCTATGATCCAAGTGTAAGTTTCTTCCTTGATCTGACCAAGTGACTCACAGATTTGGTCAGATCAGTTTGTCATACCATGACTACGTTAGAGTACAAATATCCTGGTGGACTCGCCCGTGCTTTTTGGTAGGGGAAAGTTTTTTTGGGTTTGGTTTTTGAAGAACCAAGGGATTAGTCTCTTGTCCAGATATCCGTGGGGGCGAGGCCCTCCATGCAAGAAGTGCTACTTCCACTGCTAGCACCCCCCCTCCCCGAATCGGGGCAGGGATCTTTTAGCTGGTATCAGAGCGAATTAACTAAAGTGGATCGACTGAAAAGCCAAAAAATGTCAAAAATTTGTGAAGTAATAGTAAAAGGTTGTAATTGTGTGATAAAATTCATACAAATTGATATTCAAAATGAGGATTCATAAAATTGAAAGTGGGCCTTGAGATGAAGTACCGCAATTGTATGAAAATCCTTGACTTGCTTGAGGCCACCTTATAATTCCAAGGACCGTGACTACCCGCATATACCGAGGGTATAACTGTAGCTCTTTACTGATAGTATATACGAGTAAATCTAAGACCTTGAAATTATAAGTAAAAATGCTATCCAGATGATGAATTCGAATGTGGTTGATATGATTTTAGAATTTTGGTTGAGACTTGATGGTGGGTTGATTTGGATTCTGATTGAAAAATGATGATTCCTGAATTCTAGTTGAAAGAAGATAAGTGGAACAAAGCCACAATGAGGATGAATGGGACGAGTCCCTGTGATGATGTTTGTAACTGGAATGACAATAATGACTTCAGCAAATCACTACGAGATTAGTGGATTGTGCTGATAGATTGCTACTATTAACAGTGGACCTAGTGGATCCAATTAAGGGATGACAAATTAAAAACCTGCACACCTGAAACTTCCAAGGAGGAATGTTCAGATGAAATTTTTGGCCTGATGGACCATTATTGTATTAAGAATATGAATGATATGTTCTGAATGAATTGTTATTTGATAATGAGTTCTATATAAGGGATCTTTATCCCATGATTCTGTGGAGAGCTGACCAATCTAAAGAACCCCAGAATCAGTTGGATCTAAAGTCAGATTTGAATGGTAAATAAAAGGACAACAAGAATTTTCGTATTGATAGGATCATAGATCGAGGTCGTCGTGGTAGGAATGATAACCCCCAACTCGATGAGGAAGATCTCGACTTGGATGTTCGTAAAACTCTTCATAGATCACAGCCTAGACCTTTCAAGGGTGAAGGGGAAAACTGGGCGAGATTGTGGAGAAGTGGATCGAAGCAATGGAAGAGTACTTCGATGTCACTGGGTACAATGAGAAGAGCAAAATGGCTCTTGCAAGGCTAAAGATAGTAGAAACAGCCAGAGTAACATGGAGAAACCACTGCGAGACAAACCGTGTGGATCGAAACACTCAGACATGGAATGATCTCAAAATGTACCTAAGGAAGAGATTCTGTCCTCCTGGCTTTTTAGAAACAAAGATGAACGAATTCTTAGAGTTAACCCAGGGGAGCATAACTATTGAAGTATATCACCAAGCATTCACTCTCCTCCTCAAATACTCGCCACCACTGGATGAAGAACAACTGATGGCCAAGTTTATGTGGGGATTGAACGAACCTTTGAATATCCTAGTGAAGAATGCCAAGCCAGTTTCCATGGCTGAAGCAGTGTAGATGGCGAAGGATTTCGCCAAGGCCTTTGATGTCAAGGTCCCGCCGAAGCCAGCACCATCACCTTTCAAAAGGTTTTTAGGTCCAGAAGGTGATTCCAACCTTCCACCATCTAAGAGATATAAGGGTCAAGCCCAGGATATGGGAAGTTCCAGAATGGAAGAAATGTCATTTTTTCGGAACTCAATCCCTTGGAATTCAACTTCAGAAGTTCCACCCTTCAACAAGGGAGTACAATGCTATAATTGTCAAGGATTTGGCCATCGCAGTATGGATTGCCCAACTCATTTTGGAATAAGGTTTTCAGGGTGGGAAAATCAAGGATCAAGATTCCAGACTCTAGCTCCTTCCTTCCAGAGTAATCAGGTTTCTTTCTGCCAAAATCAGAGAAATCCTAGAGGTAGAACCTTTAACCAACCCGCAGTTTTAATCCAAAGTAATGCAAGATCTCTAACTTAGAATAGGGGAACTCAAGGAGAGATGTTCCCAAATCAGCCGTCCACTTCCAAGGCAGTAACACTGGAAGTGATTGAAGAAGCTGAAAGAGATCATACTCCACCTACACGCGATGAGGACATCTTGCGTTTTTTAAGTGGGGTAGGATGTAAGATTCCTCCCTCTAACTTTTGAGGTGTACAGGTGTAAGAACCTCCCCTTCTGATCTTGTAATTATTCCTGTTTTACCTTGTTTTGACCTAGAGAGAGAAAATATCTAGAGAGAGGTAATCTAAAATTGAGATATTTTTGGATATAAAAATCCTCCTAGTGTCTAAAATGGTTTGCCCTGAAATAGAAATTCAAAAAGAACTTTCCAATGTGCATTTGGAATTAATTAAAAATAAGTATAAAGGACCTTAGCCTAGGGGTCTAGATTTTCAGAAATTTTTGGATTATGGTCCAATTAAGGTTCCTATGGGCCAATAGGATCAATCCAAGTGTGGGGAGGAAATAAATCCAATTTATAAAAGAAAAACCCCCAAAAATGAGTAAATGCTCACATAAGATGAAGAGTTGACTAAGGACAAGGTTTATTAGTAAAAAAACTATGAATATTACTAAAAAAATGAGATATTTTGGGTATAATGATTCAATTTTGACACCTTGGGAAGAAGAAGGGGGCTCTTCAAGGAGGCACCTATTTCACATGTGTGGTGGAGTTTTAAACTCAAAAATATTGTGATATTTTCTCTCCTAGATCAAACCAAATCAAAAGGGAGACAAACTAGGTCCAAATCTTGTCCAAATTTACCCAAACTGAACCTGGAAAATTCTAGAAACTAAAAAATATGAGAACTATACCATGCCAGTATTATACTGAAATAATGATATTTTCTATTATCCTCTAAAAATCCTCTACAAATTAAAGAGATTGGAGATTCTCTCTCTCTTCAATCTCCCTTGGAGACTTCATCAACATACCAAACTAATTGATTGGTTGGGGGCCTCTATCATCAAAGAGATGCTCTAGCTTGGGCTCTACCTCAAGCCTTGTTAGCCAACCCCAGGCAACTGCGCTAGCTCATTAGGGGAAGGTTGAGGTCTATAGGGGCCCTTTAAGCTGCCATATTATGATTTTAATGACTTTTTGTTAAAACGTTAAGTTTCTTTGACTTTAGATACCTTCTTGTTCTTCAAAAGGCTAGAAGTTTGAATTTCAAAGTTTCTCGCCAAAATTGAATTTGAAATCGAGTGAGCAAAACTATATCATGTGACATATCTATGGAAAGAGCTCGACGAGTAGATTCTGGATCTGTAATCTCTGACAAATTTTGGGCTCATATGTAGAAGTTATGGACGTCCGAAATTTCAAAAACTCTCCCCCCCTCCACTTTTTGGAAATGAAAAGTACAAAAAGACATCTTCTAGAGAATCTTTTGACCACCTTTAATCACCCAGCATTTTTGTATACATGGCATCACACGATTGGCTCTTTTCCTTAATAACCTTTTAATCACATGGCATCTTAAAGGGCCCCTATAGACCTCAACCTTCCCCTAATGTTGCCAGCATTGGTGCTCCATAATGCACCTCAACTAGGCCAAGAAGTGGCACAAAGAGGAATCCATAGGGTACTCAAAATGCCCTTACCACCCTTGGTTCTCCCACCTCAACCCTGAGAGTTGCACTAACTCATCAGCTAACCCTGACAAAACTCTTTTAATTAGGGGATGAGGGGGAAATTTTAGAAGTTCCTACATATGAAACCCTAGAGCCAACAAGCCCGACCTCTCAAATCCTAAGTCACTACATTATGGAGGGAGACCAAATGTACCCGGTGTACTTATAGCAGTCCTAATGCCACAGGCTAGAGACATGAATAGGATGGTTAAATGACCACCTATACAATGCTATGATTGCGTATGACCTAACTGAGTGGCTGAGTGTCCCAATAGGAAAGGGATGGCGAGTACCTCTATAGGTGCTCCTACCTTGACTCCATTATGTGTAGGGTGTGGTATTGACCACATGTATAAGGATTGTCCACTAAGACCTGGAATAATAGGAAAGGCTCACAAAGCTAATCCCAGCACTAGCATTAACTTATTGAGTGTTAGAGATGGCTTCATCCGAGTAGTCCCGCTCAACAGTGTAACTAGACTTCAAAATAGGCAGAGGGCCACAGCTCATGCTATCACACAGGCATCAACCTCAGACAATGCCAACCAAGTTCCCCTCCTGATGAGTACAAGCAACTAGGTGCTCAAGAAAAAAAATCACAAAGATCGGCAAAGGTGAGAGCCGGGTGGTTATCAAAAGTGGTCAGAAGACGGCATGACAACTCATGTGTCAACATCTTTATCCAAAGAGGAAGATTTGTTACGCTTTGCTACCTAAGCCAAAGAACCTATTGACATGCGCCAACTACTAAAAACACTCACTGAATATCCTAACCCCATAGAGGAAAAGGAGAGACTCTTGGTAGCCCAAGAGTTGCTCCAGGATTGCCAAGCACAAATGGAAGATGAGCCTCCTACTACCTACCTTGAGCCATGTCCATTGTTCTCAAAACTAAGACTTGTTGAAGAAGCTCAGGTATATCCTAGAAATCTCCCATACCAGCTACCCCACAAAGGCTAACAAAAGCAACAGCTTCCACTGCAGCTCTACCCCCTAGAGGGTGGCCGAATATCTTCGAAATCTTGGGGGGGATGACCATCTTAGGAGAACAAGTAATGAAAACCCTTTTCACATCCCATACACTCAAAAGAGCTTAAGACAGCCAAACCAACCTTCCTCATGGGATAGCCTCTTCTCCAAGAGAGACTGCAGGTCTCTCTTCTTTCCTTTCTTCTCAGATCCAAATCCCTATCGGCACCTTTGTCCAAGGTAACCCAAGTTTATGGAATGATCTGAAGGATTGGATGGAGGGACACCTCAAGGCAGGCATGCATGAATCTATGGAGCTTGAATGCTCCAATGAATTTGAGGAAGAGGAACTCGTTATACCCCACGAGATAACATGCACCCCCATGGTTCGAGTGAATAAGCTTGGACAATACTTTGAAGGTGACAAACTCAATGCAGCTTTGCTGATAGATAACCTTCAATGGCCTCCAAGTCATAGCAATCTTGGATAAGGGAGAAAGAAACAATGTTGGGAAAATGGGGAGCGCCTACCATGGATGAAACCACATTGTTGGTCAAACTTGTTGATGGATCCATAGCTAGACCCATTGGTCCAGTGAGGGATCTAAAAATTAAGATGCTTAGAACTACTTACCGCCACACCTTTGTGGTGATGAACTTTGGATGTCAGCCAGTTTCTTACGATTGCATCCTTGGCAGACCATTCATGAGAGAATAAAAAATGATTCACAACTGGGATACTGACCACATATACATATATGGAGAAAGGATCAAACATTTAAGATCAATCTACGCACATGGAAAGTACACCCAATGGCAGACCAATTGCAGAGGACTCTATCACAACTACGCGATCCACCGCAGTCCATTTGTGTCACAAGTGTGCCATAAGACACTCAAAGATGAGAAGGATAGTGAGGAGTGTGCACCTCTTCCAGAGCCAGAAGACTCTAAGAACTGGATGCATATCCTTGCTACCCTTCACATTTTTCCTAGGCGCACTGTCACAAGGTTTGATATGGTAGATGGGTAGGAAATTACATCTCTATACATGCTTAGTTTAGCATACCTTCCCCATGTTGCCACCCACAACCCAAGAACTTGAACAAGACTTTAGAGTGGAGCCATCAGGGGGGGCAACACTCCCATAGAACTCACAAGCCTCAGGGATTCCTCCTCGGGCGAGAACGATACGCCTTCCCAAATGATTCAAACACCCACTAGCTGAAGTATGTTGGGACGGTGGAAGTGCATGACCACTTCAATGAAATGTGGCAAAAGAAGTTAACTAATAGCTCCCTTCTAGACCATACTACCATCCTATAGGCAGCAGCACCTATTGTTTCCCAACCAAAAAGCTTTGCTGCTTAGCATGTAGAGTATGCAACAAAATGTAGCACTTGCAAAGAACGAAGGCAAAAGGTTAGTCGATGAAGAAAGTGCTAAAGCCGAAGAGACCAGAAAGGTGCCTAAACATTTCAAGACCTTGGCTGATCGATTTGTCCAATATGATTTTGCTGCCCAAAGGTCTGACACCAAAGGTCTGACAATGGGAAATCAAGGACCTCTTATGATGCTCCAACCAAGGTCAAAGTAATAAATCTCGCAGGCCCGGCGGGTGCCGGTATGTATTGGAGAATACCTCTCTATAGAGGAAGAGACCAAGCTCAACACTTTGTTGATAGAATTCCAGGATTGCTTTGCCTGGAAGTACACGAACATTAAAGGGGTACCTCCAAAAGTAGTCTACCACACCATCCTAATGGTTGATGGAGATAGGCTTGTCAAAAACAACGGGCTTATCCACCAATGAACCCTACATACTCCAAGATGGTCTGAGAAGAGATAGACAAACTCATTGATGCCGGATTCATCAACAAAATTGAGCATATGAAATGGGTATCACCCATTGTAATAGTGCCCAAGAAGAACGAAAAAGTTAGAGTGTGCATAGACCTCAAGAAGGTCAATGCTGCTACCATCAGGGATCATTGTCCCTTACCTTTCATAGAACATGTGCTAGAACGAGTATTAAGAAAGGAAGCCGATAGATTCCTTGACGAATTCTTTGGATACAATCAGGTATTGATCGATCCCAATGATCGCACAAAGCAGCCTTCACCACTGAATAGGGCACATATGAATACCATGCTATGCCCCCTGGTACTTTCCAACGTCTCATGTGCATGGCTTACAAGGAATATCTTTGGAAATTCCTTGAGGTCTTTATGGATGACCTTTGTATCAACTCATCCTGGAAGGTACACCTTGCATGTTTGCGCAAAGTGTTAAAAAAGTGTAGGTTGTATCGCATCTCGTTAAACCCACTTAAATGTCAATTTTTGGTTCGACACAAAGTGATGCTGGGACACATTGTCTCCAGGTAGGGGATCTCTATAAAGTAGCCGGATGTGCCCCACCCACCAACTTCAAATGAGTCTAGCGCTTCATGGGGCACATTGGCTACTATTGTGATTCATTTTTATGTACGTTAATACTGCTCGACCTCTTTATAGACTCCTAATTATCTTTGAGTGGACTAAAGAATGCCAATAGGCTTACACAATTCTCAAGAAAGCCTTGGCAAGTGCTCCAATTCTTAGGTCCCCCAACTAGGACATTATCTTCTATGTCCACATCAATGCCTCAACGTTTGCTCTGTTAGCTGTGTGCTGGCCCAACACAAGATGGATTTTCCCATCAATTTTGCTGCCATAAACTCAATGAAGCAGAGAGGAACTACACCACAACCGAGAGAGAAGGATTATCCATGGTCTACACTGTTAAGAAGATTTGCCATTTTGTGACTAAGTTTATTTTCTTTGTAGACCATCAAGCTCTCTTGTACCTGTAAACAAGCCATGTGTATAACAGGCAAAATCACCAAGTGGCTTCTTATATTACTCGAGTTTAACTTCACCGTCATAGTAAGGAAAGGTTCTCAACATGTTCTAGCAGACCACATGTCAAGGATCCCCAACAGTTGGGAGTAGATGATGATTTACTAGATGCTGCCCTATTCCAACTATGCTTGATTCTTGAATGGGGCGAGGAGTTGGCACACTTCTTAGCCAATGGCTTACCAGTGGATCCCCTCCTTGATAAAGATTGAGCTTGTCGCTTAATTAAACAAGCATCCCCCTTCCAACTCATTGCAGGCCAACTTTATAGGCAAGGGAAAGATAAAATTCTATGACATTGTGTTTGCGAAGACGAGTATGTACTCCTTGAATAGGCTCACTCTGTTTGTGTTGGGGGACACTTTGCAATAGATATCACTATGCATAAGGTCCTCATGGCTTGGTTATGGTGGCAGACACAACAAAATACATCAAGCGGTGTGATGAGTTCTAGTGTACAACAATTCCCCGCCCCTGAACCCAGTTATGTCCTTACAACCATTTGAGAAATGGGGCGTAAGGTCCTCACGGCTAGGTTATGGTGGTCCACTCTAATGGCAGACACAACAGAATACATCAAGCGATGTGATGAGTTCTAGTGTACAACAATTCCCTGCCCCTGAACCTAGTTGTGTCCTTACAACCATTTGAGAAATGGGGCATGTCTTTCATTGGATCCATTAGTCTAGCAGCCAAATACACTCAAGCTCGATATATATTAGCTGATATGGACTATTGCACTAAGTGGGTAGAAGCTAAGGCAACCCACAAAGCTGATGTGCGATCGACTGCTAAATTCTTGTATGAATCAGTCATCACACGCTTTGGTTTCCCCCCCGAGCTCATCAACACAATGGGACACATCTCATTAATGAGGTAATCCAACTCCTCTCACAAGAGTTCCTTGTCACTCACAGAAAGTCCTCCCCCTATTACCCAAAAGCAAAAGGCCAAGTGGAAAGCCATGAATAAAATCTTGTGTACCATTTTGACTAAAATCGTGGAGGCCAGCCACAACGATTGGGAACAAAAGTTGTCGGCTGCACTTTGGGCTTATCAAACTTCCTATAAGGCATCAACCAATGCCACACCCTTCAGTTTAACCTATGGTACTGAAGTGGTCATGCCCATGGAGTTCTTAGTCCCTAGCTTGCGTGTTACAATACAAGAAAAACTCACTAGAAATGTCTTAGGCTATCGCCTATTTAAGCTTGAAAAGCTCAATGAAACATGCCTTTTAGTTGTATACAACATGATTGTTGAGAAGCTAAGGTGCAAACAATGGATTGAAGACCAGATTAAGGACAAACAAATGAATGAGGAAGACATGGTCCTCTTATTAAGTACAAAGACACACAAAAAGACACTCAAGCTCAGAGGCTTAGGACCTTTCCTAGTCACTGAGATAACACCACAAGGTGTAGTGCACATCGAAACACTTGATGGCATAGAAATGGCTGGTTATTTAAATGGTAGCAAACTAAAATGCTATTATGGCCCTCTTAGCAAGGCTACCTTAAGAGCTATCCACAATTAAAAAAATACCATGAGGATATGAAACATGCTGCACAATAAGAGGCCAACGCAAGGCCACACGCTTTGGTAGAGACACATCATGGTCAATATGGCCCAAGTGGTTGACCTTGAAGAAGAAGAATGGGAGATGAAGCCAACCCGATGAGCTTTGTCCAAAAATTAGCTCTTGTTGATATAGTGGTTAGTTACGATTTGATGTCCCATGAAACATGGAGTTCTCTTGGGAAACCCTCACTAAAGGAATGCCCGGCCATCGTTACCATAGTGGTGTCACAGTATGTTCATTGTTTAGACACAATCATGCTTTTATTCCACATTGAAAATAATCCATGGAAAGGGAAGTTCTATGTGATGCCTTCAAGAACCATGCTTGAATAAATACTCCTTTGAAGGGGTCGGATGGGACATAACAGGTGCAACATTGACTAGGCCGCATGGACGATGACTTTATAGCTAGCCTCTGGCCAAGTTACTATCATCATGATGGACGAAGAGCCTATACCCGCATGCCAAGAAATTCCCCCTTCACCACCCAACACCATCATTTTGTCACCACACCCCCACAAATCCATCCCGCTAAAAATCCAATTATGTGATGCCTTCAAGAACCATGCATGAATAAATACTCCTTTGAAGGGGTTGGATGGGACATAACAGGTGCAACATCGACTAGGGCGCATGGACAACGACCTTATAGCTAGCCTCTGGCCAAGTTACTATCATCATGATGGACGAAGAGCCTATACCCGCCGCTGCTCCCCCATGCCAAGAAGTTCCCCCTTCACCACCCAACACCATCATTTCATCACCACACCCCCACAAATCCATCCCACTAAAAAAGAGGCCGCTCATCATTCCTAACCACATCAATGCCTCTCACAACCTTCCTACCTCCACGCTCGACAGCAACCCACTCTCACATTGTCATCTCTCAAGCTATTGAACCACCAACCCAAACTAACTAAACTAAGATTTCTAACAAAACTAACAAAAATCCACCGGGTATGCCATCTCCCCATTGGGTACCTAAAAATCTTCTCACAGAACAAGGCTATTATGAGGGCTAATGTACATGGTGGATCCCTGACAATCCAACCCTTTCCCTCATCCCACAGGCACCCAAAGCTCCTTGTACCCCATGATAGCAACAAATTCACCAACCACAAGCCTACAGGGTATAGGATAAACCCAAGCCTAAATGCTCTCCACAACACCCCAATCCTCAATCAAACCCTCAACTGTGCCCAAAACCAACCCCCCAATGGACCAAAACTCTCCTACAAGCCTAACACTTCTACGAGGGTAATCGTCATCTTTAGATCCCCAAATCTACCCAACCCCAACTTCCACCCCGTGTCACTCAGCAATCCCCTGTCTTTCAAAGAAACCCAAGGTGGCCTCCACCACAAAGAGACTGCCCAGGAAAAAGGGAAACAGAAGCTTCACAGCAGTGTGACAGAGCTGACTAATAATATACTCTCAATGTTAGCAACTCCTCCACTTGTTATTATGAGGCTGCTACTAAGTATTACAATGCCATTACCAACTCCTTCAGTCTCAGGTACTCCCTTGTCACCCCATCAGCTTTTGAATTTCTCAAGGAAGTACCTCCCCCCACCTTCGCCAAATTGGAATCGACTTCTCATCTTAGCAAATTAGTCCCACAACCAATACAAAACCCACAATGGGGTGTTGGCAACATAGCCCATGGGTGTTGGCAACATAGCCCATGGGTATAAAACCTGATTCAAGGTGCCCAAAAGAAAAAAGAAGTGCCACGATCGTACCATAACTGCCACGGTCATTACCAAACCTGCATTTGCCAGAAGTTTAGATTTTCCACGGTCGTTCCAAGTTCATCACGGCCGTTCCAACCCACAAAGTGAAGTCACCCAGCCATTGCATCCTCAACCCATTTGCCACGGCCATTCCAGATTCGCCAACAGTTGGAACCAATTGTGTTCACAAGGCCACGCCCGTTTCTTTCGTGGCCCCAATTTGGTACGCCCATTCCAACAGATGTCATGCTCGTTCGCTCTAGTTTCCATGCACGTAACAAATCCAAAACAAGATGCCACGGCTGTTCGATCTGATGCCACGGTCGTTCGATCATGATGTCATGCTCATTCGCTCTAGTTTCCACATGCCACGGCCGTTTGATACTACAGATGTTGTGCCCACTCGTTCTAGTTGCCATGCCCATTCACTGGTGATGCCATGACTGTACCCTTCTGAAAAAGTATAAATATGGGGCCCACCTCCTCATTTCCTCACTTTTAGCTCTCCTTGGAGCCAGACTCTTGTAGCTTTTTCTCTTGAGCCTTCACATCCTCACACCCTTTTTACACCATGATTGACACCTCAAACTCCTTCTGGGAGGTCCTCCACCATACCTCCATCAAGAGAAAGCTCCCGATAGGGTGCATATTTGAAGAATATACCTACCACCCCATAGGGTTGTCCCATCTGGGGGAGGCCCTGATGAAGTAGGTGAATGGCCACACCGTGCACTCCTTAATGAAGAATACCACAAGGTGGAGCCTAAGCTCCTCTATTTCATCGGACTGTGCTACCGGACTGTGCTACATGGCGATAGCAGAGCAGACCCTGCAGTCATAACCAAGTTGGAGCAGCTGGGCCTTGGGAGATTGCCCACTCTAGAGCCATGGGGTCTAGATCTCTATAATAGTTTGTACTTCATAGAAACCTATGATGCCAACCTACACATTAGGGATGTTTTAGATAATGAATGCCATAGACACAGGTACAGCTCAACATATAGCTCATCAGAGACACCTTTGCACCTCTCCAACTTGGACCAACCCTATGTTAAGCTCACCAATGCCCCCAAGCTGACCAAGGGCATATATAGAGGTGACCCAAACAAAGATGGGGTGCAGTGGGTGAGCATCACCCAATTGGATTTGATCATGCCATCCCTTGCCTTGCAATTTTTACTCACCACACGTTGGACGAACAAGTTCAACATGTGAGACCCCCGCCCCCTCTGCGATGCCCCCTCCGAGGGCGCTGGCGGCGCGGAAACAGCATCATTAGCCTCTCGTGCAGGGTAGGGATCCACACTCTCGGGGCCTAGCCCACGGATATCCGAACAAGAGACTAGCTCGGCGGTTCCTCCGAAACCGAACCCGAAAAAACTTCCCTCACCCAGAAGGCACGAGCGATTGCACCAGGAAAATCATCTAACGGGAGAATTGATCTAACGAGTCAATGTCTTAACTAACCAAACTGATCCGATCAAACCCGAAAGTCACATGGTCAGATCAAGAAGAGACTTGCACTTGGTCCATAGAATCACCGCTTTTTTCCTCCTTTAGTAGCGAGGCACATCCTCGGCTGATTCCCTCCCACAGAACAAGGGCCTTCCTAGGACTTATTCTAACTTAACTTAATCATAACTATTTGTATCGCACAAATCCCCCGATTCAGCCTATGGGTTAGCCAACTGCCCAACCACTGTATTGGTGGGATTCCTTTATAAAAATTTGGTTATGCTTTGCCCGGTACTACCGAGGAAAGATTTCCCAGGTCTCCCAGCCAACGCTTCAAGCAAAATTAAATGTAGGCATACCACTTACACACCCAATATAAAATTGCCATTATAACATATTTGGCTGTCTTTAAAATAATCTTTCAATGAAATCATAGTATTACTGATCATAATCCTCCAAAATATTGAATTCGTTGTTTTACAAAATACATCATCCGGACTCTTCATTGAAGACCAGCTTGTCAACCAACGAGATCCAATATCAAAATTCCATTCAAAAAAGTCATTCTTTTCAGTTCATCTGTATCTTCCTCGACGTATGCATGGGTGTCCTAGCAAACCGCGGCAAGCTCGTGCATCACCTGGTCAGAACCCTTTAGGATCCTACTTAGGTGTCCTAACACTTCACTCAGGGACTGCTTCGTCGGTCCTCGCCCATCGTCTGAAAGCGCACTATTTTAACCATACCGAGGCTGGTCAAGACCTCGGCAGGCTGTGTCGCGAGCGATGTCCCTCGATGACTCCCCGCCAACAGAGCTGCAATGATTCTCTCCATAGTTAAACACATAACAAATGCTTCCTCCAGCATTCTGGGCGTAAAACAATCCTTTAAAAGAAAACAAAGGTTCTATACAAGTAGAATTCCCGATTCAAGATTGGTTCCACAAAACCCTTTTCCCTTAATCTAGATTCTCTTAATGAGAATCATTGATCTCTCATCAGGGTAATCTACCCATCATTTGATTGAATTTTCAACTAGATTCTTGATGATTTTGGTTAAGGAAAAACTATGCTAATTCAATGGCCATTCTTTGTGTCAAGAATTGGAATTGGTCATGAGGTTTTTGCTTGATTCAGATTTGAGAGATGGGCAAGTAGTTTACTGGCTGCCTCTCTGACAGTCGTGGTCTAACAAAAGTTATTCGGTTTACTTCTTCTAACTTTGATTCCTAAAAATTTTCTTCATATAAAAATCTATTGAACTTCTAACCGTATAAGGAAAATTCCAACTTTATGAGTTTCATTCCTTCCTAACCATAATAGATTAAGAAATGGTTCTATATGAGAATATCGAGTTTTTATAAAAATACTCCTCTTCCATTAATCTAATTTTGGGTAAATATCAATTTGGAGATTTATACACCTAAGATATCTAAGAATATTCTTTCTACCAATTTAATTATCAACCCTAAGTTTCTAGGTGGAATTATGGTGAAAATTTCTCTTTTGTCACCAAAATTTAATTTAAACCTTTCTCTACTTAAAATACCATAAAATTTCTTCTTTTAATTAAATACAACTATCCATTTTTTTAAATATTCTTAAAATCTCTCTTTTTGCATTTAAATGATTGAATTCCAAATGTCATGGGAATTCCTCTTTTATCATTTAAAAATTTCTTATGCATAAAATAAATTTATCTAAAATTTATCTTTTTTAAATTAAATAAAAATATCTATTTTTTAAATATGCCAAAAATTCATCTTTTACAATTTAATTACTCGGATCTCAATTATCATGGGAATTCCTCTTTTCACATAAAAAATAAATTTACCAAAAATTTCTCTTTTCTTTTTAATTAAATATTTATACATAAATACTAAAAATTTATTTCCCATGCATATGATAAAATCATTCTTTTTACATAGGATGTCCAATCCTAGAATATGGTAGGAAGTCCTCTTTTAGAATTATGCATAAAATAAGATATGTATTATTTTTTAAA
The DNA here is from genome assembly GCF_041138505.1 of Cibotium barometz. NCBI lineage: Eukaryota > Viridiplantae > Streptophyta > Polypodiopsida > Cyatheales > Cibotiaceae > Cibotium > Cibotium barometz. The sequence goes on from NC_141055.1 coordinate 1,673,054, forward strand.
AATTTTGCCATAGCTTCGCTGCTATTACTAATAATTTTTAATTTTTCTTAAAAGAATAAAATATTGTAATGCAAATATGATAGAAGATCTATTCTGAAACTTAAATCTAAACTATGAATTTAAATCATAATTTTAACCCATAATCATAACTTTAATTATGATTATTCTACTAGATTAAGCTATTTCCATTATTCCTCTTTTCCCAAATTGATAGGATTATCTCTTTCCCATTTAGAATCAATTAAAGTAGTTTTTAACTACTTATAAATAATTTAAAAGAATTAACCATTATTTTATTTTAACATAAAAGCATAAAAATACCATTTTCTTATTCTCTAGCTTAACAAGCTTAGAGTTTGATTTTGAAGTAAGAATTTATCAATGAGAAGCATTCTTTTGCTAAACAATTAGCCATAGGAATGATTATTCTTTTTGAGAGAGAGATATACATAAGAAAGCATTCTAATTAAGCATAAAGATTAACTTTTTCTTGATTACACATTAAAATTCTTAGCGAAATCTTGATTTGAATTTAAAACAACCAATTAGAAACTTCTCAAGCTTGAGAGGGGTTGAGAAGAGAAGTCATTTGAGAATATTAACAAAAAAAACCATAAAATTCATTCTTACCTCCAGGAAATAGCTTCCTTCTTTTTCTAGAAGTGAAGCCCCCAACCAATCAATTGGTTTAGCAAGTGGAGAAGAGAGCTCCAAGAGTTGTTGAAGAGAGAGAGAAGCTCCAAGCTCCCCAAAAGTAGAGAATTTTTAAGGGATAATAAAAAATATGATTATTTTAATGTAATACTGGCATGGTGTAGCTCACAGATGAGAATACAAAAGAATGAGGGTCTATTTATAGGTGAGGGAGGCCACTAATTGAGTCCAACTGGGTTCTAAAATTTTCCAGCTTCAGTTTGACTGAATTTGGATAAGATTTGGACCAGTTTCGCTCCCCTTTTGATCCACTTTGATCTAGGAGAGAGGAGAGATAAAAATATCACAATTTTTTTAAATTAAAAAACCCTTCCACACATGTGAAGGAGGCGCCTACCTCAAAGGTCCCCCTCTCCTTATTACCAAGGTGTCAAAAATTCATCATTTCTCTAAAATATCTCACTTTTTTAGTAATCTCTCTTAATTTTTAACTATCCTTGTACTCAGTCAACTCTTCATCTTATGTAAGCATTTACTCATTTTTGGGTATTTTCTTTTATTCATTGGATTTATCTCATCCCAACACTTGGATTAATCCTATTGGCCCATAGGAACCTTAATTGGGCCATAATCCAGAAATTTCTAAAAATCTAGACCCTTAGGCTAAGGTCCCTTATATCATTTTTAATTGATTCGTAATGCACATTGGAGAATTTATTTTGAACTTCTGTTTCTTTTTCTTTTCTTTTTTTTTTCCGAGAGAGAGATCCTACTAATAGTTAACATTACAACTCGCTCAACGTCCCAGCCACGCTGGTGTCGTGAGCTACAAGACCATCTACGCGGCCCTCTGAAGAGGGTGACGAGCACACTCGACCACAGAGAGCGGAGGGGCTACACTGGAGTCCTCCTGGGAAAGGCGGCCAGAACACGATCGACGCCGAAAGGGAAGCTTATGGAGAGCGCGGATGAGAGGTGCCGCCGAGGGGTCCAAGCAGGGTTTGAACCCATTTGAACTTCTGTTTCAAGGAAATATATTCTAGATATTAGGAGAATTTTTATATCTAAAAATATCTCAATATTGAATTACCTCTCTCTAGAATTTTTCTTCTCTCTAGGCAAAAACAAGGAAAAACAATATTTTCTTGTATTTAGAAATAGGAAATGATTATAGGGGATTAAGGTAAAAGTTTTTTCATTATTCAGGCTGAGGAGGAATCTTACATCCTCTCCCACTTGAAAAACGCGAGATGTCCTCATCTCACAAAGTGGGGGTAATCTTTTACCATCTCTTCTTCTTTCTCCTAGGTGGCATCTTCTAGAGGGAAGAACTTCCACTTGACTAACAACTTCAGAGCATAAACTACTGAGAGTAACTCCAAGTCATGGACGACATAATTTCTCTAATGTGTTCTGAGTTTTCTGGATTCGTAGGCCACTGCATGACCTTCTTGCATAAGAGCACCACCTAAGGCAAACCCACTGGCATCAGTAACTACCTCAAAAGGTTTGGTAAAATTTGGTAATTTAAGGATAGGGTTGGTTACTAAGGCTGTCTTCAACTTATCAAAGGCACTCTGACACATAGCAGACCACTGAAATAGGGTACCCTTCTTGACACATAGCAAACCACTGAAATAGGGTACCCTGACACATAGCAGACCACTGAAATAGGGTACCCTTCTTGAGAAGGTTAGTTAAAGGAGATGCTATCTGAGCATACCTAGATATAAAGATCCTATACCATCCAGTTAATCCTAGGAATCCTCTGACTTCCTTTATCGTCTTGGGTTCCGGCCAATCTACGACTGCTTGGACCTTTGCATGGTCAGAAGAAATCCCATCTTTAGACACTATGAATCCCAAGTATTCCACTTGGTCAACAGAAAAAGAACACTTGCTCTTTTTTACAAAGAGTTGGTGCTTCCTTAGGATTTCCAGGACCTTGCGCACATGATCTTCATGATCTATAGCATTCTTTGAGTATACCAAGATATCATCAAAGAAGACGAACAAAATCATCCAAGTATTCTCTGAGAATATCCTACATAAGACGATTAAACATCGCCGGGGCATTAGTCAATCCAAATGGCATCATCCCAACAAAAGGTAGTTTTTTTTTAATGGTATTTCAATGAGAGAAAAGTTTCACACAAATTTTCTATAAAAGCTTGAAAGTCCTAGAAAAGATCTCACATTATGTACAATCTTAGGAGTTTGCCATTCTCTAATGGTTGCTATCTTTTTAGAGTCAACACGAATGCCATCAGCAATAGAAACAATGTGCCCAAGATATTCAATTTCACTTTGAAAGAAAGAGCTTTTGTCAGGATTTGCATACAAACGGTTCTCTTTAATAAGAAGTTTAAATACAATTCTCAAATGGCTTTTGTGTTCTTTTTTGGAGCGACAAAAAATAAGAATGTCATCAAAAAAGACAATCACAAAATCTTGATAGTTCACAAAAAGATTCTATGCATCATGCAAACAAATGTGGCCGGTGCATTTGTAAGGCCAAAAGCATTACTAGAAATTCATAGTGACCAAATTGAGTGCGAAATGCAGTTTTATGAATATCAGTGGGGTTCATACATGCACTTGAAGCTAACCTGATTTTAAATCTATCTTGCTAAAATCAAGCAAATCGTCTACTCTAAGAATAGGATAATTATTTAATGCACAGTAATTGACACACATGCGATAAGTCTTATTCTTCTTTTGAACTAACAACATTGGTGCTCCAAATGGTAAACTACTAGGTTGTATCAATCCTTTATCTAGTAATTCCTTAATTTGGTGTTGAATTTCTTGATGTTGCAAAGGGTTTTGTCTATAAGGTACGTGCATGATGTGGTGGTTGACTTCTTAGAGCAAGAGCTCTATTTTATGGTCCTTGGGGTGAGAAGGAGGTAAGTGAGGAGGATAGTCATTAACAAAACAATTCTAAAAAAATCAAGAAAGTGTTGTTGATGTGGAGTGAGTATTTGATTTACTTTCTCTACCTCAGTCACATAAATCATGTATATACTTTGTGCTCTTTTTCTAAGTGCTCTTTTTGCTTGTGTATGTGTAATCAATGGAAGAAGTTCAAGTCAAGAGTCAATAGAAAGAGATATCAATGTGCCATTATGTGTAAATTGCATAGTATGAGTGTTGTAATCAATGTTAGGATTGTGTTGATGATGGAATGGCATTCCTAAAATGATGTCTATGGAATATGAACTCATAATGCCCATAGCGAGTATTGAATGCTGTCTTTGGGATGTCCTGTTCCTTGATTTTGATCTGGTAGTACCCGGATTTAATATCTATATTTGTGAACATTTGAGTCCCACTTAACCGATTCAGAAGTTCATCAATCTTCAGGATATGATACTTATTTTTAATTGTTAATTGATTCAATTCTTTATAGTCAATACAGAGTCTTAACGTTCCATCTTTCTTCTTTTGAAAGAGAACGGGTGCACCCCAAGGTGAGACACTGGGTCTTACGAATCCATGCTCTAACAGTTGTCTTAACTGCTCCTTAAGTTCTACGGCTTCAGGGACTGGCATTTTGTATGTACGCTGGGCTATTGGCTGAGCTCCGGGGGTTAACTCGATCTCATGATCTACTTCGCGAGACACGGAGGCATCTCAATCAGCTCTTCTGGGAACACATCAGCATACTCACTTAACCACTCTGGTTCTTTAACCTTGCATTTTATACCTATCGGATTCATCTTAACGACATAAATAGCTTGCCTCTTTTTGAGCCCTTTTAACAATTTAGAAGCCTTGACTAATTGTAACACTGGGGATTCGGGAATTCCAGCTCCTTGAACTTTATTCCCGTGAAGGTCAAGGAAAGAGATGGTTCCATTGTGACAATGAATGTCAGTCTGATTCTTATGGAGCCAATCCATTCCAAGGATTCCATCATAGATTCCCAAGGGTAGGACTCTGAACTGGCACTCTGTTACGTTCCCATCTAGACTAAACTGAATAAGGTCTGTCTCAAGGTGTGTGAAAAGAATCTTTCCACTGGCCAATTCCACTTGCATAGGTTTCCTTGATTTTTGATTTAGGACTAACTTACGCAGACATCGTGGGGAAATAAAAGAATGAGTACTACTGCCTGAATCAATCAAAAGCTTGAATTGCTTACCCTGGTACTCTGCTAGAGTCTGGAGGACTGAAAATTGATGATTATTCCCTTGATGCTCAATTGCGGCATAGATCTGTCCTTTTTCTTCCTCCACTTCCTCAGCTATAGTGACAGCTCTAGCTACTACAGTCTGAGGTGGAACTCTCTCTTTTGGCTACCCCAATTCTGGGAGGGAGTTTGGAGACTGCTTTGCATGGAGGCTGTAGGCTGAGCTGGCACTCTTCTGGGGTTGCCCTGATTTTGGCGCGGGGGACCCTGATTGGTGGACTGCTATGAAGGAGTCTGTCTCTGAATTCTGGGATCCTGGCTTCCTTGGCCCACAGAAGGAGATGGGCAATCCTTGAGGTGGTGCCCAAACCCTTGTCATCCAAAGCACCTGTTCTCACTTTAAAGCTCTTCCCTCTACATTCTTGAAAGAGCCGAAGTTCCTGAGAAAGAACTTCGAGGAAAAGGTCTTCCTTCATTCTTGAAACTTCCAGTCTCCAGATTCTGGTTGGGACCTTGATGTCTCTTTGGAGGCGAAAGGTTGGAAGAATTTCCCGGTGTCTGGAATCTCTTGAAGGATGAGGGAGCTGGCTTTGGCAGGGCTTTAACGATGAAGGCTTTGGCAAAGTCCTTTTCCATTCTGGCTTTGGCAGGGCTTTAACGATGAAGGCTTTGGCAAAGTCCTTTTCCATTCTTACAGCTTCAGCCATGGAAACTAGCTTGGCATTCTTGACCAGGGTGTCTAAGGTTCGTTCATTCCCCAAATGAACCTGGCCATAAGTTGCTCTTCATCTAGCGGTGGTGAGTACTTGAGGTGAAGAACAAATGCCTGGTGATATTCTCCAATAGTTTTTCTCCCCTAGTTTAGCTTTAAGAATTCATTCATCTTGGTTTCTAAAAATCCAGGGGACAAAATCTCTTCCTTAGATAGGCTTTGAGATCATTCCAAGACTGGGTATTCCTATCCAGATGGTTAGTGTCGCAATGGTTTCTCCACGTCACCCTGGCTATTTCCACAATCTTCTGCCTAGCGAGAGCCTTTTTACTCCTCTCCGGTGATATCAAAATATTCCTCCATGGCTTTAACCCACTTCTCCACAGCCTCGCCCAAGTTCTCCCCTTCACCTTTGAAGGGTCCTGGCTGCATTCTGTGAAGAGCCTTGTGAATGTCGGGGTCAAGCTCTTCCTCATCAATGAGAGGATCTGGCCGTCGGCCATGGTTCCCTCGCCTCATGATTCTGCCAAAAATGATACCTTAATAATTTTTTATTTTGATTTCGTCATCCTAAGACTTAAGAGGTTCAGAAAAAACAAGGTAAACGATCTTATTGGAGATCTATGACATATGTCCGAGTAACAAATTTTGCTTCATTAATTTGTCATATAATAAACATTCACTTATATAATAGGGAATTTTTCCACAAAACATTTCTTTATTTATATAAAGGTTGCAATATGTACATAGAGCATCTCGGCACTAGAAAGTTAAAACCTCCTCGAAAATGCATAAGAACAGCGATACTGGGCTACAGACATGCCCCGATACAAACGTTCCCTTACTGCCAAGGGAGCTACTATCTTCTCCTTTGGAATAAAGCACCTAAGAAGTCTGTAGATATGGCAGGAAAGTTTGAAATCTCCAAGCGTAGGGTGATATGAAATAACACCATGAATCACTTTTAGCCTCATCAGAATCATGGCCAAATGAGATATTTCCCCTCAGCATCACGCACTGGTCGCAAGAGGCATGGACATAGTGCCCTGCAAACCACTTGTGATGCCATCTCTCCGCTGGGTCTAGGAAATATAAATCCTCGAAATGGCTTGCGAGTCTGGCTCGGCTCGTTCAAGTCGTAGAGGAAGAGATTAAGAATAACATTAACTTTTTCTTGATTACACATTAAAATTCTTAGGGAAAGCTTGATTTGAATTTAAAACAACCAATTAGAAACTTCTCAAGCTTGAGAGGGGTTGAGAAGAGAAGTCATTTGAGAATATTAACAAAAAAAACCATAAATTCATTCTTACCTTAAGGAAATAGCTTGCTTCTTTTTCTAGAAGTGAAGCCCCCAACCAATCCATTGGTTTAGCAAGTGGAGAAGAGAGCTCCAAGAGTTGTTGAAGAGAGAGAGAAGCTCCAAGCTCCCCAAAAGTTGAGGATTTTTAAGGGATAATAGAAAATATGATTATTTTAATGTAATACTGGCATGGTATAACTCACAGATGAGAATACAAAAGAATGAGGGTCTATTTATAGGTGAGGGTCTATTTATAGGTGAGGGAGGCCACTAAATGAGTCCAACTGGGTTCTAGAATTTTTCGGCTTCAGTTTGACTGAATTTGGACAAGGTTTGGCTCCCCTTTTGATCCACTTTGATCTAGGAGAGAGGAGAGATAAAAATATCACAATTTTTTTGAATTAAAAAACCCTTCCACACATGTGAAGGAGGTGCCTACCTCAAAGGTCCCCCTCTCCTTATTACCAAGGTGTCAAAAATTTCATCATTTCTCCAAAATATCTCAAATTTTTTAGTAATATCTCTTATTTTTAACTAATAAACCTTGTACTCAGTCAACTCTTCATCTTGTGTGAGCATTTACTCATTTTGGATATTTTCTTTTATTCATTGGATTTATCTCATCCCAACACTTGGATTAATCCTATTGGCCCATAGGAACCTTAATTGGACCATAATCCTTTTTTTTTTGAAAATCTAGACCCTCAAGCTAAGGTCTCTTATATCATTTTTAATTGATTCCTAATGCACATTGGAGAATTTATTTTGAACTTCTGTTTCAGGGAAATATATTTTAGATATTAGGAGAATTTTTATATCTAAAAATATCTCAATATTTATTTACCTCTCTCTAGAATTTTTCTTCTCTCTAGGCAAAAATAAGGAAAAACAATATATTCTTGTATTCAAAAATAGGGAATGATTACAGGGGATTGAAGTAAAAGTTTTTTCATTATTCAGGCTAAGGAGGAATCTTACACAGCAGGTGTAACATGACTACCTTGGCACGTGTGCACCAAGGCCAGATGGTGAATTGGGCTGATTATCTTTTCAAAGAGGTTCATGTGGTCTGCTCAAACCCGCAGGGGAAGCTGGCGGTGTGGCAGCCACATTACTTACCAAAGTCATTTATCATGCGGCCAGGTGGAAGGAGTTATAACCCTCGTGCCATTCAGCTAAGCCTTGACGCTGTAAATCACATCTCTGCTCTCGTCTCACAAATGTCTCCCCACCAGCAAAGAGACATCACCAGGAGCCCTCGTGAAAGATCCCTGCCCCCTCTGCGCAACGAATTCTGGGGTGCTAGTAGCTGAAGTAGCACTTCATCATATCATATTACATCTCATCACATCTATCCACATCTCATCACATCTATCCACATCACATCACATTCATCCACATCACATCTCATTACATCCAATTACATCTATTCAGATCCTCATCACATCACGTCACATCCATTCTCATCACATCTCATCCATTCACATCTACCCATATCCACATCACATCACATCACATCCATTCACATCACATCTCATCCATTCACATCTACCCCAATTCACATCACATCCATTCACCTCACATCTCATCCATTCACATCTATCTAGATCCACATCACATCACATCATATCTATCCACATCACATCTCATCCATTCACATCTACCTAGATCCACATTCATCCACCTTACATCTCATCCATCCATTCACATTACATCACATCCATTTAGATATCATCATATCACATTCACATCCATTCACATCTCATCGCATCCATTCAGATATCATCACATCACATTCACATCCATTCACATCTCATCGCATCCATTGACATCGCATCACACCCATTCACATCCATCACACCCATTCACATCCATCAAACCCATTCACATCCTCATCTATCACATCACATACATTCCATCCACATCTATCCTTATTACATCACATTCATTCCATCCATATCACATCACATTCATTCCATCCACATTACATCACGTCCACATCTATCCACATCACATCTCATTCATTCCATCTACATTACATCACATCCACATCTATCCATATCTCATCACATCTATTCACATCTATTCACATTCATCCGCATCCATCTATCCACATCCATCCATTCATTCACATGCACATCTATCCACATCCATCCATTCATTCACATTCACATCTATCCACATCCATCCATTCATTCACATGCACATCTATCACTTCACATCTCATTATCATCCATTTATATCACATCACCCCCATTCACATATCATTCACATCTCATCACATTCACATCCACATCCATTTACATCACATCACATCTCATCACATCCACTCCATTTACATCACATCACATCTCATCACATCTCATCACATTCACATCCACATCCATTTACATCACATCACATCTCATCACATCCACTCACATCTCCTCACATCACATTCACATCCACATCCATTTACATCACATCACATCTCATCACATCCACTCACATTCACATCTCATTCACATCTTATCACCTTCACATCCACATCCATTTACATCTCATCCACATCTCATCACATCCACTCGAATCTCATCACATTCACATCTTATCACATTCACATCCACATCCATTTACATCACATCACATCTCATCCACATCTCATCACATCCACTCACATCTCATCACATTCACATCCACATACATCACATCCACTCACATTCACATCTCATTCACATCTTATCACATTCACATCCACATCCATTTACATCACATCACATCTCATCCACATCTCATCACATCCACTCACATCTCATCACATTCACATCCACATCTCATCACATCCACTCACATTCACATCTTATCACATTCACATCCACATCCATTTACATCTCATCCACATCTCATCACATCCACTCGCATCTCATCACATTCACATCCACATCCATTTACATCACATCACATCTCATCCACATCTCATCACATCCACTCACATCTCATCCACATCTCATCACATCCACTCACATCTCATCATATTCACATCCACATCCATTTACATCTCATTACATCAACTCACATCTCATCACATTCACATCATCCACATCCATTTACATCACATCACATCTCATTCATTTACATATTGTATTTTTATTCCTTAAGCTTCATTAAAGAGAACTAATTCTAAACTTCCGTTTACTCATTGGATCCTCGACCCTCCCAGGGATTCTAGATTCTCTTTTTTGAATAAGAATTATCCAAGTTTTCTCGATGGATATTTTCATATTCTTTCTCAAATTTCTCAAATATATTCAATATTCTTCTTTTTGAGTAAAGATTCATTGGATTTACAAAAATCAATTCTACCCATATTTCCCAATAAAAATAATAATACTCAAAATTCCACTTTTGATAAATACTCATAATTTGAATTATGCCAAAAATTCTTCTTTTACCATTTAATTTCTTGGATCTCAATTATCATGGGAATTCCTCTTTTTGCATTAAAAAAATTTACCAAAAATTCCTCTTTTACCATTTAATTACTTGGATCTCAAATATCATGGGAATTCCTCTTTTTGTATAAAAATAAATTTGCCAAAATTTACTCTTTTATCATAATCAATTAATTATGCATAATTATAAAAAAACATTATTTCTCATGAATATGATGAAAATCATTCCTTTTGCATAGGATGTCCAATCCTAAAATATGGTAGGAAGTCCTCTTTTAGCATTATGCATAAAAATAAGATATGTATTAGTTTCTGAAAATTTTGGCATAGCTTCACTGCTATTACTGATAATTCTCAATTTTTTTTCCTAAATAATTAAAGATTGTAATGAAAATATGATAGTAGTTCCTCTTTTATGCTTAAAATCAAACTATGAATTTAAATCATAATTTTAACCATAATCATAAACTTAATTATGATTATCCCACTAGATTAAGCTAGTTCCATTATTTCTCTTTTTCCAAATTGGTAGGATAATCTATTTCTCATTTAGAATCATTCAAAGTATTTTTAAACTACTTATAAATAATCTAAAAGAAATAACCATTATTTTGTTAACACAAAATCATAAAAAAAAATAATGTTCTTAATCTCTAGCTTATCAAGCCTAGAGTTTAGCTTTGAATTAAGAGACTATCATTGTTGAGAAGCATTCTTTTTCAAGGGATTTAGCCATAAAGATGGCTATTATTTTAGAGAGAGAGATTTATTTAAAGAAAGCATTACAAATAAGCATAAAGATTAACTTTCTCTTAATTAAGCATTAAGACTTTAAGGGAAAGCTTGATTTGAATTAAAACAATTATTTAGAAAGCTTCTCAAGCTTGAGAGGGGTTGAGAAGAAGAAAGTCATTGAGATAAATTGGAAAAAATCATAAAAATTAATTTTACCTCCAAGCTTGGCTTGATTCTCTATTAGCAGTGAAGCCCTCGACCAATCAATTGGTCCACCAAGAGAAGAAGAGCAACTCCAAGAGTTGTTATAGAGAGAGAGAGAGAGCTCCAAGCTCCCAAGAGAGGAAAATTTAAGAGATAATAGAAAATATGATTATTTTAATATAATACTGGCATGGTATAGCTCCAATCCTTTTTTATAAATGATTGAGGGTGTGAGGTCCCTCTCCCCACCATGCAACGAATTCAGGGGTGCAAGTAGCACTTCTTGTGTGGGGCAGGGTCCCACACTCGGGGCCTCGCCCATGGATATCCGGACAAGAGACTAATCCATTGGTTCTTCCAAAACCAAACCCGAAAAAACTTCCCTTGCCTGGAAAGCACGGGTGATTCCTCCAGGATAACTTTTCTCTAACGTAGTCAAAAACCTTAACTAACTGAACTGATCTGACCAAGCCTGTAAGTCCCAAGTCAGATCAGGGAAAAGATTGCACTTGGATCATAGAGACCAACTTTTTTTTCCTCATTGAGAGGCACAGCCGTTGATTCTTTTCCATAGAACAATTTTTTGTCCGAGATTCACTTCATCTATCGTACCATAACAGAATTGAGTCTCAATTTAAAAATCCATCAGTCCAGCCTAACCCCATCCAGTCCCGTAGGTTAGCCAACCGCCCAACCACTGTAGTGATGGGATCCAATCAAGAATTTGGCTAGGTTTTGTCCCGGGTACCAGGGAAAAGAGTTCCCGGGCCCCCTAGCGGGATATTCATGCAGACTTAAAACTAGTCACACCACTTACACACCCAATATGAAATTGCCTTTTTCTTAGCATCAGCTATCTTTAAAACAATCATTTAATGAAACCATTGTGTCACTGATCACAATCCTCAAAATCTCTGGTTGAATCTTTATTTCCAATCATTCCTTCATCGGTGTACCTATGGCATCATTGGCAACCAGAACGCTCACTACCACTGTTCACTTAGGGGCCTTTTCGATAGTTCCTAGCTCTCATAGTAACCGGCACAATATATTCACACATCGAAATGGAATCTCCATTGAAGATTAGTAAGATAACCAACGGGTCCATATAAAAGAGCCATGGACTCATCCGTTGAGGACCAGCAAGGTCAACCAACCAGATCCATGCCGGAATTTAGAAAACAACTCTTACTCCTTGTTCCAATATTTTCCCCGACGTACGTGTGGGTATCTTTGACGACCTAGAGCCCAAGCATTGTATGGTCAGCACCCTCTAGGATCCTTTGCAGGTCACCTAGCGCTTCACTCATAGGCCGCTTCCTTGGTCCCTCATCCATTGTACCGGAAGCTCACCATTTAAATCAAACCGAGGCTGGTCAAGACCTAGACCGACCTTGCTACGTGAGACGTCCTCCGTTGACTTTAACAGATAGGTCTCCACGAACTCATTCACAAGATGGTCAAAATGCTTCCCTAGCATTCTTGAAATAAAACAGTCATTTAAAAATAGATCTCACATACAATTACAGTTCCAACAATATTTCTATTTTTTCTCATCACTCCACATCCTTTCACATTAGTCCCCATCTTTTCTCATCTTCCCATAATTTTTTTCCTTCATGGATCCCTATCACATCATATCATTCCCACATCAAATCACATCCAATCGCATCATCCACACATCAATCCACATCATCCATACATCCATCCGCATCATCCACACCAATCCACATCATCCATACATCCATCCACATCAATCCATATTATCCACACATCCATCCACATCTTCCATACATCCATCCACATCAATCCACATGTCAATCCACATCATCCATACATCCATCCACATCAATCTACATTATCCACACATCAATCCACATCATCCATACATCCATTCACGTCAATCCACATTACCCACATATCAATCCACATCATCCATACATCCATCCACACAATCCACATTATCCATTCATCCATCCACATCAATCCACATTACCCACACATCAAATCACATTCATTTTATTAGTATTCTCATTCTCATCTAATCACATCTTTTTCTATCTCATCACTTATTTCCTCATTTATCCTCATCATCAGATCACATCTACTTGCATCTACCCATACATCTCATCACTTCACATACATTAACATCTATCCAGTTTACATCGCATCTTATCACATCTATTTCACATCACATCTCATTCATTCACATCCCAATTCACATGCTAACACATTCATTCACATCCCTTATCGTTCATTCACATCCCGATTCACATCACATCATATCCCTTATCATTCATTCATATCCCGATTCACATGCATGCTAATACATTCATTCACATCCTATATCATTCATTTACATCCTGATTCACATGATATCACATCCATTCACATCCCTTATCATTCATTCACATCCCGATTCACATGCTATCACATTCATTCACATCCTATATCATTCATTCAAACATCCCGATTCACATGCTAACACATTCATTCACATCCCGATTCACATGCTAACACAATCATTCACATCCTATATCATTCACATCCCGATTCACATGCTAACACAATCATTCACATCCTATATCATTCATTTACATCCTGATCCACATGACATCACATCTCATCTATTCATTCACATTTATCTGATTCACATCACATCTCATCACATCTATTTACCTCTCATTCTCATCACATCCATTCATCCATTCTTTCCCATCTATTTGATTCGCATTACATCTCATCACATCTATTTACCTCTCATTCTCATCACTTCTATTCTCATCACATCCATTCATCCATTCTTTCCCATCTATCTGATTTGCATGACATCTCATCACATCTATTCACCTCACATTCTCGTCACTCCTATTCTCATCACATCCATCCATCCTATTCTCATCACTCATATTCTCATCGCATCCATCCATCCATTCTTTCCCATCTATCTGATTTGCATCACATATCATCACATCTATTTACCTTTCATTCTCGTCACTCCTATTCTCATTGCATCCATCCATCCATTCAATCCCATCTATCTGATTTGCATCACATATCATCACATGTATTTACCTCTCATTCTCATCACTTCGATTCTCATCACATCCATCCATCCATTCTTTCCCATCTATCTGATTCGCATCCCATCTCATCATATCTATTTACCTCTCATTCTCATCACTCCTATTCTCATCACATCCATCCATCCATTCTTTCCCATCTATCTGATTTGCATATCATCCCATCTCATCATATCTATTTACCTCTCATTCTCATCACTTCTATTCTCATCATATCCATCCATCCATTCTTTCCCATCTATCTGCTGATCCGCATCATATATCATCACATCTATTTACCTTTCATTCTCATCACTTCTATTCTCATCACATCCATCCTCTATTCATTCTCATCTATTTGATTCATATCACATCTATTTATAGAATGTAAGAGAATTTTTATTTTTGATATAAAGATTCTTTACGCATCTATTTATGCATAAGAACAACTTCAGTGGGAAATAACACTTTTATAAAAATCCGTTTATGCATCTATTTATGCATAAATTCAATTTTAAAGGAGAATAACTCTTTTGAAATAAAAATAAATTTCTTTATGCATCTTTCTATGCATAAAATCAAAATTGATGAGAATAACTCTTTTGAAATAAAAATAAATTTCTTTATGCATCTTTCTATGCGTAAAATCAAAATTGATGAGAATAACTCTTTTGAAATAAAAATAAATTTCTTTATGCATCTTTCTATGCATAAAATTAAAATTTGATGAAAGTAACGCTTTTATAAAAAAAAGTCTTTTATGCATCTATTTATGCATAAATTCAATTTTAATGAAAGTAACACTTTTATAATCAAAATAGTCCCAATATGCATCTTTCTATGCATAGAAATCAATTCTAATGAAAATAACACTTTTATTATAAAAATATTTCTAATATGCATTTTTCTATGCATAGAATAAAAATAACACTTTTAGAATACACAAGCGGTGGAGATTACTCTTTTTGAATAATAAAAGATAAAACTTATTTCACAAAATTTAAGAAAATTTTGCCATAACCTCCTTTGTATGGCTAACCATTTTTTAAATTTTTTCATTCTCAAGTTACTTAGAAATTATCCCAAATGGTTTAAAGGATTCTAAACTAATCAAACTCCACTTTTAAAGAGAAACAATATGAAAAGTTTAATTCTAACAATTTGATTACACATCTAGGATAAACAAAGGCTGAATTCAAGAATGAAGAGAGGGGAAAGCCTTTCCAACAAGGCATAGCATCATTTTTCATTTTAAAGAAAATAAAAATTAGAAAACCATTAAATGGAATAAAGAAAAAGTAGGATTTCTAGCTTACATGAATTTTTGTGAGCTTGCCTTTGGCTTGATGGTTTGAGGGATCTACTCTTGTTTGCAACAAGAGTGGCCACCAATTCTTTTGAAGAGGAAATGGTCAAAAACTAATGAATTATCAATAAATTCACTCTTTTTAGCTCTGGGGAGGAGTAGAGTAACAGTACATAAAACACTATTAATTATTTACAAAGGGGGAGGCTTCATTTATAGGAAAAAGTGAGCCTCTAACCAAGCAAACTGATTTTAGAATTTTCCAGATCAGTTTGGTCAATTTTTGACCATTTTTAGGTCAGTTTAGGTTACTTTTTGGATCTAGTTGAAGCAAGAGAGAGGAGAGATGAAAATATCTCATTATTTGTGAGTTTAAAACTCAACCACACGTGTGAAATAGGTGCCTCCTTCATGAGGGGAATTCCCCCACACTGAGGTGTCAAAAATGCATCATTTCTTCTAAATATCTCTTCTTTTTTAACTAATAACCTTGTCCTTAGTCAACTCTTCATCTTATGTGAGTATTTACTCATTTTTGGAGGGATTTCCTTTTATTCTTCAATTTATCTCCTACCTACATTTGGATTAATCTAATTGTTCCCCATAGGAACCTTAATTCAAAAATTTCAAAAAATGTGGACCCTTAGGCTAAGGTCCTTTTTACCTGATTTCAATTTATTCCAATTGCACATTGGAAATTTCTTTTTGAATAACTATTTCAGGGGAAACCATTTTAGATACTAGGAGGATTTTTATATCCAAAAATATCTCAATTTTGAATTACCTCCCTCTAGACATTTTCTCTCTCTAGGCCAAAACAGGGTAAAACATGATCTTTCTTTTATTTCAGTGAGGGGAATAATTATAAGATCAGAAGGGGAGGTTCTTACACCTGCACACCTCAAAAGCCAGAGGGAGGAATCTTACATCCTACCCCACTTAAAAAACACGAGATGTCCTCATCTCGCAAAATTAGAGGAGAACTCTTTTCCTTAAGAGATCCAACTGATTTTGGGGTTCCTTATAGTCTGGTGAACCCAATAAAATCCTGGGATAAAGATCCCTTATATAAAACTCATCATTAGATAATAATTTGCTCAGATCGTATCATTCAATCCTTATCACAATAATGGTCCATTAGACCAAAATTTCTATCTGAACAATCCTTCATGGAAATTTTCAATTATACATATTTTTAATTTGACAACCCTTAACTTGATCCAGTGGGTCAAGTGTTAACAGCAGCAATCTGCCAGCACAATCCACTAATCTCATAGTGATTTGCTGAAGCCATTAACGTCATTCCAGCTACGAACATCATCACAAGGACTCGTCTTATTCATCCTCATTGTGGTTTTGCTTAGTTTATTACATTTCAACCAAAATTCAGGAATCTTTATTTTTCAATGAGAATCCAAATCAACTCATCAATTCTTAACCAGAATTTAAAATCATATCAACCACATTCGAATTCATCATGTGGATAGTATTAATGCTTATAATTTCAAGTCTTAGATTTACTTGTATATACTGCTAGTAAAGAGCTGCAGTTATACCCTCGGTATAGTCTTACAATAAGAAATGTGGTGGTGTGTGTAACCAAGATGATGGTAAATGTCCCCACAAAAAGCCATTATTCAAAATAGTAGTGGGAGGGATGTGCGAACCTCGTGAGTCTTTGTCGGACTCTGTGTCAGTGTTCGCATATCAAGTTGTTCGATGTGAATGTGGGATTTGGGCTTAGACATTTGTGGAATAGGCATGGGAGGATGAGGAGGTGCATGAGGGGCAGAATCATCATTTGTCAACATCATGTCACGGTGAACGGATCTTCCTCAGCCGCCTAGAGTGGTTGCAAGGGCTCCTGCTTGACCCAGTGTGGAAGTTTAGGTTCAATGGGGGATGGCGCACACTCCAATACATGGGGTCAAAGGTTACGAAAATGGGTGGTGGCAGTCTAGGTTGAGACTGGTATTTCTCTACCAATGCTTGGGCCTCTTGAAGACATGTCTTCTCAAGGGTGGCATTGGGATATGTGGCCAGCCATTTTTCCCCTTTGGTGAGTTTTTGCTAGGCTACAGGAGAGGGGGGGATGGGCAGTTCGGGCATGATCATCACTCGTGGGCGGAGGAGGATAATGTGGTCTTTGTTGAGCCCGTGCGGATGCTAAGCCGATTGTCACCATTGGCCAACGTGCTTAGAGCATTGTTTCTTTTGGGATGTGGCCTTCTTTAGCTTGGCCTACACCGTGTGATGACATTCAATGGAACAGTGGATATCTTCCCATGTTGAACACTCAACACGTTGAGGGACGGATGGTCAATTCCATAACCATGACATTGTGGTTACATTGGCAAACATTTCTTTTGAGCGCACTCCGCCACTCTATGGGGTTCATGACAGAGGAAACACAGAAGAGGTGGTTTCCATGGGTGCACCTATAGTGTGCACAAGTGGTTTAGGGTACATGTGAGGCATCGACAGAGAGAGATGAGGTGGTTTCCATGGGTGCACCTATAGTGTGCACAAGTGGTTTAGGGTCCATGTGAGGCATCGACAGAGAGAGATGAGGTGGTTTCCATGGGTGCACCTATAGTGTGCACAAGTGGTTTAGGGTCCATGTAAGGCATCGACAGAGAGAGATGAGGTGGTAGGGGTGCCTTGGGCATGGTGGAGCACATGGGCTCCACAAATTTAGCTATGGACCCAGTTGGGATCTTTCCATAAGCAATGGGGTTTGCCTGGAGAGGCAACACAACGGTTGGAGTGAAAATATGGGCACATGAGAAGGTCATGGTGGTGCTTTGTGTGAGTAGTTAGCTTGGGGTGGTGCCACCAGTAAGGTTTGGGGCCCAGGAAGAGAGGAAGGTAATGTTACAAAGGAGTTGTGGGGTGGCATTGGCGCGGTGTCCAATTGCGTGAAATAGCTTTCTCGCATGTTGTCATTGAGAAAGATCTCCCATTTGCAGGCGTGATCAAAGGTGGAGGGGTCCTTGACCAACATGTGGTCATGAAGCCTTGGATTGTGCAAGCCCAAAAGGAAATGGTCCATTAATTGCTTATATCACCTCAATTTTTATCTCTCTTCACAATGCAAATCGAGGTACTTGATATGTGCACTGTAGTCGCATAATGTTTCCTCTAGTTTTTGTTTCAATTGGGAACAGTCAAATGATAGAGCTCCATTTGGGCTCGTAGGGTGCAAATCCAAGAATGAAGGCGTCTCTCACCACTTTGAAAGTGATTTTGTGCCGAGGGTCCAAGGATTGGAACCATTGCATGGCCTTGCCTTCAAGGCTGAGTCCAAGTAGATGGACATTGATTGCATAGTCAAAAATTTCAAATGCCTAACAGATTTAGTTAAAGACCTCGATGTGGAATACGGGGTCTCCAAATCTATAGAATTTTGGCAAAAGTTTAAAATTTTTTGCCCACATAGGTTATGTATATGATGTTTTTGGGTGCAAGTGTTGTGACACTCCCCTTCCTAGAGCTTGTGCTAAGCTTGGAACATCAAGTTGTGGCATAAAGGGAGGTGTTGCAAGGGTGGGGGGTGAGAATAGTTTTGTGGTAGATAGAGAAGAGGGTATGTGAATGTGCTCGGGGCATCTATCCACATTGGGGTGCATGTAGGGAGAGGCCCCACTAGATGAGGACTCTTCAAAGATCACTTCGCCCTCCCGGCCAAGCATGTGTTGCATTGGCGACCACATGTGAATGAGAAATTGAGGCCGGGGTGTTGCCGAATGGAATGGATGTGCGCGCAGGCCCAAAATAGGAGTTTTAGTTCACTTTTGCCTTGCACGTGAATGCACCCTTAAGGTTAAAAAAGGTCTTTTGAGGTGTTTTATACGTGTAAAAATGATCCAAGTAAGTCGGGGAGGTAGAACAAAAGCACCTCAAAAGATTAGGAATTTTCTTTTTAAATTTTGATTTTTTTTTGAAAGGAATGTCCACGGCACTTGGGAAGGAACGACCGGGAAGACATAACCATGGCACTTGGGAAGGAACATCCATGGCACTTGGGAAGAAACGATCAGGAGAAGAAATGTCCATGGCAAAGGAATGGCTAGGAATGAAGGAACGACCGGGAAGGAACGTCCATGGCACTTGGAAAGGAATGGTCAGGAAGGAACCCACGGCACTTGGAAGGAACGTCCATGGCACTTGGGATGGCACTTGGGAAGGAATAATTATTAGGAAGGAACGTTCACGGCACTTAAAACATCCATGGCACTTGGGAAGGAATGGCTGGGATGGAATATCCATAGCAGCACTTGGGAAGCAACGATTGAGGAGGAACGACCGCGACACTTGGGAAGGGAAGGAATGGCCAGGAAGGAACATCCACGGCACTTGGGAAGGAATGGCTGTGACACTTAGGAAGGAATGGCTGTGACACTTAGGAAGGAACGACCGGGAAGGAACGTCCATAGCACTTGGGAAGGAATGGCCATAGCACTTGGGAGGAAGGAACGGCCACGGCACTTGGGAATGTCCATACTTGTTGGGAAGGAACGTCCATAGCACTTGGGAAGGAACGGCCGAGAAGGAACATCCATGGCACTTGGGAAGGAACGTCCATGACACTTGGGAAGGAACAACCGCGGCACTTGGGAAGGAACGGTCGCAGCACTTGGGAACGTCCACGGCACTTAGGAAGGAACGGTCGGGAAGGAATGCCCATGGCACTTGGGAAGGAACGGCCATGGCGCTTGGGAAGGAACGGCCGGGAAGGAACATCCATGACACTTGGGAGGAACGTCCACCGTACTTTGGAACAACACTTGGGAAGGAATGTCCACGGCACTTGGAAGGAATGTCCATGGCACTTGGAAAGGAATGGCCGCAGCACTTGGAAAGGAATGGCCGTAGCACTTGGGAAGGAACGTCCCACGACAATTGGGAAGGAATGGCTGGGAAGGAACCACGGCACTTTTGAAATTTGAATTTGAGATTTAAATTTCAAATTGGAGAGAAGTGAGTGAGAGACAACTAAGACCCCCCTCTTTAATGCTAGGTGGGTGGGATAGGGCTTCAGTTTTAGAGGCTACCTCTAAATTAGTGGATTAGCAAATTTTTTACCCTCAAATTACTCCTAATTTGTGAGAAGTTTAAGCATGTGGATTTGATAGGTGGATTAGAAATGTTTATGCTAATCCAAAGATGTGATTATGCCAAAATAATTTCACTAATTAGCTCAATAATTAATCCACTCAAACGAGAAAAACTTAGATAAAAGAGACCAAATTAATGCTAATTCTTGCTAATTAAGGCCTAATTGGAGTGAACTAAGCATAGATTTGAGTTTAGGCAAGTGTTTAGAACACTAATGCCACTCTAATTAGTCTAATTGCAAGCAATTAGACTCAATTTTTTTGTTTTTTACTCTCTTTAAGTCCACTAATCACACTAACTAGTAGATTAGTGTGATAACAAAGAGAAATTTTATGATTTTTTATGATTTTTTAAAATTAGTGTTCTATCTAGTAATGCTAACCTACCTATGCAAAGAGATTAAGCAAAAATAAATAAAATTAAGCTACAAATTAACAAAAAGAGTCTAGGTTTAAGTAAAAACCCTCTTGATGATTAGGCTCTCAAATCACCCAAATCACAAGTTTTTTTTACTCAAACAAGTGACAATCCTACTCTAAACACAAAGTTGTACATGAATCTTAACAAAAACATCAAAACAACTAAACAAAAAATTAAAATATAATAAAAAATCAAAAAATTGCATGCCAAAGAGTCTACCTGGTGCACCGGGCTATAGGGGCTCTGTCGGATTTGAATCAAAGATGGCGTAGACAAGTAGCAGATGGCGCTCCCCGACAGCAGTGCCATGTCGTGGGAAGTTGCCTATCCGCCGAGCTTGCGCATGGCTCAAGAGCTCCACCATAGCCGCTCGTCACCATCGTCCTTCCACACTCGTTGTCACACCGAGGCGGTTGCTCTAATCCAATGGGTGATGCATGCTCTCCCGTTGGCAAAGATCGTGTGGGATCTCCATAGTAGAAGAGGACCGTGTTGGTTAGCCTAATCACGAGAGAGAGAGAGAGAGAGAGAGAGAGAGAGAGAGAGAGAGAGAGAGAGAGAGAGAGAGAGAGAGGGAAGGAAGTGATTAGCACTAATCACTCCCAAACCCTAACCCTAAGCACACCACACATGATAGATTAGAGTTGCAAGAGAGAGGGAGAGAGAGAACACTCCCAAACCCTAACCCTAAGCACACCACACATGCTAGATTAGAGTTGCAAGAGAGAGGGAGAGAGAGAACACTCCACTTCTATTGCACAAATGGAAAAATGAGTTACAAACAAGAGAAAATGGCTTTTATAGTTCCAAGCCTTTTCCCACTAGGCCACTTGAGAGGAGTAAGTGACCCCCCGCCGGGGTACCCAAAACATAGATTTTCTCTATGGTTTGGCCAATTGACCAAGATCCTCTTGTCTATCCTTTGAAGCTCAATACTTGGGAGCGTCTTTAGGGCATTTCCCTCATCAAATGATGGGATTTACAATATAGCATACGCGCCCATTACATAAGTGTGCGGACATAGTTGTCATAGGAATATGTTAAACCAATATGTGGTTAATACCCAGGTTTACAATCAGAGCTATTACCTTTGGGTGCAGGAGGACCATTGCCTGAGATTACATTAAAGGGAAGTAAAGAGTGACAACAATGCAAATCCTATTGAACAACATTCCATGAAGATGGTTGACATTGATGGCACATTAGAGAGTATAATTATCAGGCACACGATTAGGCTATTACACAAAGTTCAATCAAGCATTCCTCGACGTCGGGCTCAAGGATGTCTATAGAATATATATGCCATCGTAGAGGTGAAGTGGGGGAGAAAGGGAGGTGACCATCGAAGAGATTGCGCACATCAAAGAAGTGTGGGTGCCCTTTTAAGATTGTGGTATGCTATCCACCACTTGGCATGGAGGATGTGGTGAGAAGTATTCAATTGAATGGTTCTTTAATGCAAATGAAGCTCTCTAAGGAATTTTACTGTAAATCACTTAAAGTTTACATTTATGCTTAAATTAGAATGCTTTTATGTTTATCTCTCTCTCTCTCTCCCCCAAAGAATGGTCATTCCTATGACCAATTCTCTATTCAATTAATGCTTCTCATGGAGGATTTATCTATTTACAAATCAAACTCTAGGCTTGTGAAGCTAGAGGTTTAAGAAAATGGTTTTTATACTTATATGCTTGAAATCATGGTAATATTAAGAGATAAATCCATAAATTGGGTTTAAGGCTAAAAGATAGTTATACTATCATAATTACTTTACTATGTCTTATTCTTTTCATAAAAATTAAAAATTGCGAGTAATAGCAGCAGAGCTATGGCAAAATTTTTAAGAAATTGATACATAAATTCATTCTTGTGCATAACGTGAAAAGAGGACTTCCTACCATATTTTAGGATTGAATATCCTAGGTAAAAAGAATGGTTTTTGTCACATTCAATGGAAAACTAATTTTTAAGTTTATACATAATTAAATAATTAAGAAAAGAGAAAATTATGGTAATTATATTAAATGATAAAAGAGGAATTCCTATGACATTTGGAATTCAATCATTTAGATGGGAAAAGAGAAATTCCTAGCATATTGAATTAATGGATATTTTATTTAAATTTAAAAATAAATTTTAGATAAATTTATTTTATCTAAGAGAAATATTTAAATGATAAAAGAAGAATTCCTATGACATTTGGAATTAAATCATTTAGATGGGGAAAGAGAAATTCCTAGCATATTGAAATTAATGGATATTTTATTTAAATTTAAAGATGAATTTTAGATAAATTTATTTTATCTATGAGAAATGTTTAAATGATAAAAGAGGAATTCCTATGACACATTTGGAATTCAATCATTTAGATGGGAAAAGAGAAATTCCTAGCATATTGAATTAATGGATATTTTATTTTAGATGAATTTATTTTATGAGAAATATTTGAAGATAAAAGAGGAATTCCCATGACATTGGAATGCAAATAATTAAATGCAAAAAGAGGAATTTCCATGGTATTTGAGATCCAAGAAATTAAATGGGAAGAAGAGGAATTTTTAGTATAGTTCAATTTATGATTATTCATCAAAAGTGGAAATATGGGTAGAATTGATTTTTGTAAATCCCATGAATTCTTTTATTCAAAAAGAGGAATATTGAATATAATTCAATATTCAATTAAGGAATTGAGAAGGAATATGGAAATAGTCGTTGAGAAAAAGAACCTTTATCGAGGCCAAGCAATTGGCAGAAATTTAGAAAAAGTCCCATTATCGGTATCAAAGTAGTAAAAACTACTAAATGGGGATAGGATGTGGACGGATGTGATAAGACGTAAATGGGATGTAATAAGATGTAAATGGGATGTGATAAGATGTAAATGGGATGTGAATGGATGTGATAAGATGTAAATGGGATGTGATAGGATGTGAATGGATGTGAATGGATGTGATAAGATGTAAATGGGATGTGATAGGATGTGAATGGATGTGATAAGATGTAAATAGGACGTGATAAGATGTGATGTAATGAAAATGGATGTGGATGTGAATGATGAGATGAGAATGATATGTGAAAGGGTGTGGGAAGTACATGGATGTGGATGTGGATGTGGATGTGTATGTGAAAGAATGTGATGTAAATAGATGTGGATGTGTATGTGAAAAAATGGATGTGGATGTGTATGTGAAAGAATGGATGTGGATGTGTATGTGAAAGAATGTGGATCTGATGTAAAGCGATGTGGATGTGTATGTGAAAGAATGGATGTGGATGTGTATGTGAAAGAATGTGATGTGATGTAAAGAGATGTGATGTGACATTAATATATGTGGATGTGAAGTGATAGATATGAATGTATGGATAGATGTGGGTAGTTGTACATGTGAACAATATGGATGTGGATGAATGAGATGAGATGAGTATGAATGAGATATGATGTGGATGTGATGTAAGGTGGATAGAATGTATGTGATGGGATGGTGATGAGAATGAATGTGGTGGATATGAATGAATGTGATGTGATGGATGTAAATGGATGTGAATGTGGATGTGGATGTGGATGTGAAAGGATGTGGTGTGATGTAAATGGATGTGAATGTGATGTGATGGATGTAAATGGATGTGAATGCGGATGTGGTGTAATGTAAATGGATGTGAATGTGATGTGATGGATGTAAATGGATGTGATGTAAATGAATGTGATGGACGTGAATGAATGATATGGGATGTGAATGGATGAGATGTGAATCTGGATTTTAATGACTGAGATGTGATGTCATGTGAATCGGGATGTGAATGAACGATATAGGATGTGAATGAATGAGATGTGATGTGAAATGGATGTGATGTAAATTCGGATAGATGTGAATGGATGATATGTGATGTGATGTGATGTGAAACGGGATAGATGTGATGTGAAATGGGATAGATGTGAATGAATGAGAGATGTGATGTGAATGGATGAGATGTGATGGGATGTGAATCGGGATAGATGTGAAAGAATGAGATGTGAGGCGAAATGGATGTGATGTGATGTGGATCGGGGTAGATATGAATGGATGAGATGTGAATGAATGGGATGTGATGAGATGTGGATATGGGTAGATGCGAGTGGATGAGATGTGAATGAATGGGATGTGATGAGATGTGGATATGGGTAGATGCGAGTGGATGAGATGTGATGAGGATAAATGAGGAAAGATGTGATGAGATGGAAAAAGATGTGATTGGATGAGAATGGGAATACATATAAATTGGATGTGGATTAAGTAATGTGGATTGATGTGGAACAATGTGGAAAGACGAGAGTTCGTTATAGAAACTGTATTTATGACCTATTTTTAAATGACTGTTTTATGTCAATAATGCTAGGGAAGCATTTTGACCGTCTTGCAAATGAGGTTGTGGAGACCTAACTAATAAAGTTGCAACAGCTGATGGAGAGTCAACGGAGGACGTCTCGCATGTAGCAAGGTTGGTCGGGTCTTGACCAGCCTCGGTTCGATTTAAATGGTGAGCTTCCGGTACGGTGGATGAGGGACCAAGGAAGCGGCCTATGAGTGAAGCACTAGGTGATCTACGAAGGATCCTAGAGGGTGCTGGCCATACGGTGCTCGGGGTCTGGGTCACCGAAGATACCCACACGTGCATCGGGGAAGATATTAGAACAAGGAGTAAGAGTTGTTTTCTGAACTCGAGCATGGATCTGGTTGATTGACTTTGCTGGTCCTCAACGGATGAGTCCATGGCCCTTTTATATGGATCTGTTTGTTGATCTTACTGATCTTCAACGGAGATTCCATTTGGATTTTTATAAGTGAATATATTGCCGAGTACTATGAGCTAGGAATAGGCCCCTGAGTGGACAGGTGGTTGAGCATTCTAGTTACCAATGATGCCATAGGTATACTGATGAAGGAATGATTGAAAATGAGAATTCAACTGGATATTTTGGAGGATTATGATCAGTGATACTATGATTTCATTAAAATATTGTTTTAAAGTCAGCTAAATCTGTGAAATAGGCAATTTCATATTGGGTGTGTAAGTGGTATGACTAGCTTGAAGTTTGCATGAAGTTCCGAGTAGGGGGCCTGGGAACTATTTTTCCTGGTACCCGGGACAAAACCTAACCAAATTCTTAAATGGATCCCATCACTACAGTGGTTGGGCAGTTGGCTAACCCACGGGACTGGATGGGGTTAGGTTGGACTGATGGATCCCTAAAATAAGACTCAATTCTGTTATAGTACGATAGAGGAAGTACATCCCGGATAGTAACTGTTCTATAGAAAAGAATCAACGGTTGTGGCTCTCAATGAGAAAAAAAATGTTGGTCTCTATGATCCAAGTGCAAGTTTCTTCCTTGAGCTAACCAAGTGACTTATAGGTTTGGTCGGATCACTTTGGTCAGTGATGATGTCATGAACCATAAAGCTTGATTTCCACATGTACATAGGGGCCCATGGGCAAAAGGAGATAGTGACTATAAATAGGGCTTGGGGTACTTTGGTAGGGCCTTTTGACACTTTTACTAACTTTGGTCATCTTGTACCTTTGGGCTCCATCTATGGAGATATGGCCTTCCATGGTCATCCTCTTGGTGAGAGGTTAAACACACTTAGGCTATTTGTGCATCTTCTCTTGCTACATGCACTTATAGATTTTCTCTCTCTTTTGTATATTCATGTGATGAGCCATTTGATCACTAATCTCATGATTAATGGATGCTAGATTCTTGCTTTGATGTGTTTGATTCCATATTTTGCTCTAGATCCATTTCATTTGGTATCAGAGCTGTAAGATCCCTGTTCCCACCGAGCAACAGATTCGGGGTACTGCAGCGGAAGTAGCGCTTCTCGCGCGGGACAGGGGTCTCACACTCGGGACCTCGCCCACGGATATCCGGATAAGAGACTAATCCGTCGGTTGTTCCAAAACCAAACCCGGAAAAACTTCCTTTACCGGAAAGCACGGGCGATTACACCAGGATAACTTTTTACTCTAACGTAGTCAAGATCATTTCTGATCGAGATGATCCAATTACATCTATAAGATACTTAGTCAGTTCAAGGAAGAAACTTGCACTTGGATCATTGGGATCAACGGGTTTTTCCCCATTCAAGAGGCACAGCCGTTGATTCCTATCCATAGAACAGTTACTGTCCGGGACTTATTTTTTCTATCGTAAAAACAAAAGTTTGAGTCTCGATTTACGGATCCATCAGTCCAGCCTAACCCCATCCAATCCCATGGGTTAGCCAACCGCCCAACCACTGTAGTGATGGGATCCAATTAAAAATTTGGTTAGGTTTTATCCCGGGTACCAAGGAAAAGAGTTCCAAGGCCCCCTAGCCGGATGTTCATGCAAAATAAAACTAGTCACACCACTCACACACCCAATATGAAATTGCCTTTTTCAACCAAATTCAACCAGTTTAAAACAATCCTTTAATGAGACCATAGTATCACAGATCACAATCTTCCAATTTATCCAATTGATTCTTAATTTCCCATCATTCCTTCATCAGAGTATCTATGGCATCATTGGCAACTAGAATGCTCAGGAGCCGTTTCGATAGTTCCTAGCCCATAATACTTGGCAATATAATCACTTAACAAGATGGACTCTCGTTGAAGATCAGCAAGATCAACCAACAGATCCATATAAGGAGCCATGGACTCATCCATTGAAGACCAGCAAGGTCAATCAACCAGATCCATGCTCGATTTCAGAAAACAACTCCAACTCTGTTCCAATATCTTCCTCGACGCACGCGTGGGTATCCTAGGCGACCCAGAGCCCGAGCACCGTATGGTCAGCACCCTCTAGGATCCTTCGCAGGTAACCTAGCGCTTCACGCATAGGCCGCTTCCTTGGCCCCTCATCCACCGTACCGGAAGCTCACCATTTTAATCGCATCGAGGCTGGTCAAGACCTCGGCCGACCTTGCTACGCGAGATGTCCTTCATTGACTCCCCGTCAGCAGTTGCAACTTTCTCATCACGACCTTAATCACAAGACGGTCAAAATGCTCCCCCCAGCATTCTTGACATAAAACAATCATTTACAAACAGCATTTACAAACAGTTTACAATACAATTTCTATTTTAACTTTCATTTTTCCACATTATCCCTCCTCAATCTACATTACTTATTCCATATTCCATTTATATGTATACTCATCCCATCACATCATTTCCATCTCATCACTTCAGATTCCCTCACATCACAATCGTATATTCACATCCATACATCCACAACTATATGCGTACATTCACATCTACATGCATACATCTACATCCCTATGCATACATCCACATCCACATTCACATTCACCTCCATACATCTACATCTACATGCATACATCCACTCCACATTCACATCCACATCTATACATCTACATCTACATGCATACATCCACCTCTACATCCACATCTACGTCTATACACCTACATCTACATGCATACATCCACATCTCCATTCACATCTACATCTATACATCTACATCTACATGTATACATCCACATCTCCATTCCCATCTACATCTATACATCTACATCTACATGTATACATCCACATCTCTATTCACATCTACATCTATACATCTACATCTACATATATACATCCACATCTCCATTCTCATCTACATCTATACATCTACATCTTCATGCATCCACCCACCTCCACATCCACATCTACATCTATACATCTACATCTACATGCATACATCCACCTCCACATTCACACTCACATCCATACCTCTACATCTACATGCAAACATCCATATCTCCATGCATAATAATATTCTTTTAATTAATCTAGGATGATAGTTCCTAGGATATGGTAGGAAGTCCTCTTTTTATGCTTTGAATGAATTTATTTTATGCGTAATTTCTATAAAAATTTTGCCATAGTTCTGCTACTATGACTGATAAATCTCAATTTTTTTCTAAGGGATAAAGCTTATCATTAAGGAAATAATTAGGATGGTCTCTAATTGGGTCATCAATCCATAATGGATTGAATCATCAATGTGCATAAACTAAAAGCATAGCAAAAAGCCATTAATTTGGCCTCAAGCATAGCTTAATCTTGGATTAAGGAAAAGCTTTATGAAAAGCTTCATTTGGATTGAGAATGGGTCATGAGTATGACCATTTCTTGAGTGAGAGAGAGAAATTATAAAAACCATTAGAATTTAAATATAAATGGAAATTAACTTCTATAGCATTTATTAAATTATGTAACTCTTCACTACTATTCACCAATTAACTTCAATAGCATTTAAAAAACCATACCAATTAAACTTCTCAAGCTTGAGAGGGGTTGAGAAGAGAGAATCATTGAGAAATTATAGAAAAGATCAAAATTCAATATACTTACCTTATGATTTGCTTGATTCTTTATTCACGGTAGAGGCCCCCAACCAATCAATTGGTTTAGTATGTTGATGGAGCCACCAATGGAGATTGAAGAAAGAGAGAAGTATCAAAAACTAGTGAATTATTAAAGAATTCACAGTTCTTGGCTTAGGTAGAGTAGAGTAACAAGGCATAAGACACTATATATTTTAGCTTAGGTGGAGTAGAGTAACAAAGCATAAGACTCTATCTAATTTGGCTTAGGTGGAGTAGAGTAACAAAGCATAAGACACTATCTACTTTGGCTTAGGTGGAGTAAAGTAACAAAGTATAAGACCTATCTAATTTGGCTTAGGTGGAGTAGAGTAACAAAGCATAAGACCTATCTAATTTGGCTTAGGTGGAGTAAAGTAACAAAGCATAAGACTCTATATGCTTTTTCAACAAGGGGAGGCTTCTATTTATAGGAAAATTTGAACTCCTAACCAAACAAACCGATTCTAGAATTTTCCAAGTCAGTTTGGTCACTTTTTGACCATTTTTAGGTCAGTTAAGCTAACTTTTTGGAACTAGACTTGAATGAGGAGAGAGGAGAGATGAAATATCTTAATTTTTATGAGTTTAAAACTCATTCAAGCATGTGAAATATGCACCTCCTTTAAAGAATTCCCCTTCCTTACATATGTGTCATAAGGGAATCATTTTAATATGGCTCATAGTTTTTTTACTAATAAACCTTGTACATTTTCAACTCTTCATCTTATGTGAGCATTTAAGGGACTCTCCTTCCTTACATATGTGTCATAATAAAATCATTATTCCCAAAATATCTCATATTTTTAATATTTCTCATAGTTTTTTACTAATAAACCTTGTACATTTTCAACTCTTCACCTCATGTGAGCATTTACTCATTTTTGGGTATTTTCTTTTTACAATTTGGATTTATCTCCTCCCTACACATGGATTGATGCTATTGGCCCATAGAAACCTTAATTGGACCATAGTCTAAAGATTTCTGAAAATCTAGACCCTTAGGCTAAGGTTCTTTATACCTATTTCCAATTAATTCCAATTGCACATTGGAAAATTCTTTTTAAATTTCTGTTTCAGGGAAATTCATCTGATTTATAAGAGATATTTTTCTATCCAAAAATATTCAAAATCTGAATATTCTCTCTCTAGAATATTTTCTCTCTCTAGGTTAAAACAGCTACAAACAAGGTCTCTTATATTTTAGAAAAGGAATTGATTACAGGGGAATATACTAGACATCAAAAAGGGGTTGGGGGAGGAATCTTACATTCTACCCCACTTAAAAAACGCGAGAAGTCCTCATCTCGCAACTTGGAATAATTTCGCAAGATGCACGAATATGAGACTTAGAGAAAAATTTTAATCACGATTAACCACCAAGATAAGTCTTAAAGAGAGCAAGATTCAAAATAAGAACAAGATTTAAACTTTATTCATTCACGGGACTTATACAGTAAAGATAGAAGAACTCTTTACACTTCCATAAGCCCGTCCATCATATGGTCACAAAAGCAGTCCTCACAAGCTGCACAAGTATAGGGTAACTCATCTATGGGAATGATTCTGCTGGTTATTGCCGCACCTATCTCAGTGGTATGAGGTGATCTAACAAAAGGACCTCTGAGAGGCAAGCCAAAAATGGGGTAAAGGCATATCTTCTCATGAGGAAGAAAACATGCCAGTAAGAAGACCCGCTCAGAAAACCCAAGATGCCTTGATCTCATGACACAGTAGTATCGGGGACCCAAACCCAAAGCTTCAATAACCATGGCAAGTGGACATTGTTACGAAAGTGCTGCTGACCCCAGGGTGTTACCCTAGTTATGTTTTGATAGGTCCGCCATTTGGTCTGCGCTACAGAAGTTCCTAGGTGAGGAAAAAGTGAGCGCTCATACTGTTCTATAAAGTCTTTCTTCACAGACTCTCTTGCGTCTTGAAGGTGAGAAATCATCAGGGATAAAACTAATTCCTGTTGCCAAGCCATGAAGGAGATTAAGAAAGAAAGGAGATTGATGGGAGTAAGATTACTGTGAGCGACAAGTAAAAGTTACGACTTATATAAAGGAAGGAGCTAGCGTAACCTAGAAGCCAACGGTAACTTGCCACTGAAGTTTTACCGTCTTTCCATGATTTGGGTTTGGCACATTTTTCTATAGAAGGCATTAAGAATTTTGAGATGAGGAGATAAAAGAAACTTGTAGGCTAAGTCACCTACTTTCATTGAATTCAGATATAAGGATCACAATATCTGGGGGATAACTTCTTATACTCCCCAAGAGATAAAGAACTTCTTTTGGGCCATACTCGAATGAAAACCAAAACCTTGGTATCCAAAACACCGATTCTCACTTCTAAACTCATTGTTCTAAATCCTTAAAATAGGCGTGACTCCTGAGAAGTATTTTAGGAAAAGGGTATTCCTTTTTTAAACAGAAACTTTCTTTTATTTTAGAGAGGGAATAATTATAAGATCCGAAAGGAAGATTCTTACTCCTATATACCTCGAAGGCTGGGGAGGAATCTTACATTCTACCCCACTTAAAAAGTGCGAGATGTCCTCATCTCGCAAGGTAGAGGACAGCTCTTTTTCTTGAGATCCAATTTTATTCTGGATTCCTTATATTCTGGTCAACCCAACAGAACACTGGGATAAATATCCCTTATATAGAACTCATCATTAAATAACAATTCATTCAGATCATGTCATTCATATCTTTAATATGATAATGGTCCATTAGACCGAAAAGTTTCCTTCGGAACATTCCTCCACGGAAATTTCAGTCAAGCAAGTTCTCAATTTGACATCCCTTAACTTGATCTACCGGTCAAGTATTAACAGTAGCAATCTAACAGCACAACCCACTAACCTCATAGTGATTTGCTGAATTCATTATCATCATTCTAGTTATGAATATCATCACAGGGACTCGTCCCATTCCCCCTCATTGTGGTTTCATTATATTTCAACTAATTTTTAAAAATCAACATTTTTCAATCAGCATTTTCAATCAGCATTTTCAATCAGAATCCAAATCAATTCATCAATTCTCAAACAGAATTAAAAATCATATCAATCACATTCGAAATCATCATCTAGATAGCATTAACGCTTATAATTTCAAGTCTTAGATTTACTCGTATATACTATCAGTAAAGAGCTGCAGTATACTCTCGGTATATACGGGTAGTCACGGCCCTTAGAATTATAAGGTAAATACTATCATGTCTAGGCCTCAAGCAAGTCAGGGTTTCTATAAAATTGCGGTACTTCCATCTGAAGACCCAATTACCAAATTACGAGTTTCAGTTTGAATATCAAATTGTATGAATTATATCACACAATTATAACCTTTTTGTGTTTCTTGATAAATTTTTGATATATTTGTCTTCTCAGTTGATCTTTATTAACCAAATGCTCTGATACCAACTGTAAGATCCCTGTTCCCACCGAGCAACAGATTCGGGGTACTGCAGCGGAAGTAGCGCTTCTCACGCGGGACAGGGGTCTCACACTCGGGGCCTCGCCCACGGATATCCGGATAAGAGACTAATCCGTCGGTTGTTCCAAAACCGAACCCGGAAAACTTCCTTTACCGGAAAGCACGGGCGATTACACCAGGATAACTTTTTACTCTAACGTAGTCAAGATCATTTCTGATCGAGATGATCCAATTACATCTATAAGATACTTAGTCAGTTCAAGGAAGAAACTTGCACTTGGATCATTGGGATCAACGCTTTTTTCCCCATTCAAGAGGCACAGCCGTTGATTCCTATCCATAGAACAGTTACTGTCCGGGACTTATTTTTTCTATTGTAAAAACAAAAGTTTGAGTCTCGATTTACGGATCCATCAGTCCAGCCTAACCCCATCCAATCCCATGGGTTAGCCAACCGCCCAACCACTGTAGTGATGGGATCCAATTAAAAATTTGGTTAGGTTTTATCTCGGGTACCAAGGAAAAGAGTTCCAAGGCCCCCTAGCCGGATGTTCATGCAAAATAAAACTAGTCACACCACTCACACACCCAATATGAAATTGCCTTTTTCAACCAAATTCAACCAGTTTAAAACAATCCTTTAATGAGACCATAGTATCACAGATCAGAATCTTCTAATTTATCCAATTGATTCTTAATTTCCCATCATTCCTTCATCAGAGTATCTATGGCATCATTGGCAACTAGAACGCTCAGGAGCCGTTTCGATAGTTCCTAGCCCATAATACTTGGCAATATAATCACTTAACAAGATGGACTCTCGTTGAAGATCAGCAAGATCAACCAACAGATCCATATAAATAGCCATGGACTCATCCATTGAAGACCAGCAAGGTCAATCAACCAGATCCATGTTCGATTTCAGAAAACAACTCCAACTCTGTTCCAATATCTTCTTCGACGCATGCGTGGGTATCCTAGGCGACCCAGAGCCCGAGCACCATATGGTCAGCACCCTCTAGGATCCTTCGCAGGTAACCTAGCGCTTCACGCATAGGCCGCTTCCTTGGCCCCTCATCCACCGTACCGGAAGCTCACCATTTTAATCGCATCGAGGCTGGTCAAGACCTCGGCCGACCTTGCTACGCGAGACGTCCTTCATTGACTCCCCGTCAGCAGTTGCAACTTTCTCATCACTACCTTAATCACAAGACGGTCAAAATGCTCCCCCCAGCATTCTTGACATAAAACAATCATTTACAAACAGCATTTACAAACAGTTTACAATACAATTTCTATTTTAACTTTCATTTTTCCACATTATCCCTCCTCAATCTACATTACTTATTCCATATTCCATTTATATGTATACTCATCCCATCACATCATTTCCATCTCATCACTTTAGATTCCCTCACATCACAATCGTATATTCACATCCATACATCCACAACTATATGCGTACATTCACATCTACATGCATACATCTACATCCCTATGCATACATCCACATCCACATTCACATTCACCTCCATACATCTACATCTACATGCATACATCCACTCCACATTCACATCCACATCTATACATCTACATCTACATGCATACATCCACCTCTACATCCACATCTACGTCTATACACCTACATCTACATGCATACATCCACATCTCCATTCACATCTACATCTATACATCTACATCTACATGTATACATCCACATCTCCATTCCCATCTACATCTATACATCTACATCTACATGTATACATCCACATCTCTATTCACATCTACATCTATACATCTACATCTACATATATACATCCACATCTCCATTCTCATCTACATCTATACATCTACATCTTCATGCATCCACCCACCTCCACATCCACATCTACATCTATACATCTACATCTACATGCATACATCCACCTCCACATTCACACTCACATCCATACCTCTACATCTACATGCAAACATCCATATCTCCATGCATAATAATATTCTTTTAATTAATCTAGGATGATAGTTCCTAGGATATGGTAGGAAGTCCTCTTTTTATGCTTTGAATGAATTTATTTTATGCGTAATTTCTATAAAAATTTTGCCATAGTTCTGCTACTATGACTGATAAATCTCAATTTTTTTCTAAGGGATAAAGCTTATCATTAAGGAAATAATTAGGATGGTCTCTAATTGGGTCATCAATCCATAATGGATTGAATCATCAATGTGCATAAACTAAAAGCATAGCAAAAAGCCATTAATTTGGCCTCAAGCATAGCTTAATCTTGGATTAAGGAAAAGCTTTATGAAAAGCTTCATTTGGATTGAGAATGGGTCATGAGTATGACCATTTCTTGAGTGAGAGAGAGAAATTATAAAAACCATTAGAATTTAAATATAAATGGAAATTAACTTCTATAGCATTTATTAAATTATGTAACTCTTCACTACTATTCACCAATTAACTTCAATAGCATTTAAAAAACCATACCAATTAAACTTCTCAAGCTTGAGAGGGGTTGAGAAGAGAGAATCATTGAGAAATTATAGAAAAGATCAAAATTCAATATACTTACCTTATGATTTGCTTGATTCTTTATTCACGGTAGAGGCCCCCAACCAATCAATTGGTTTAGTATGTTGATGGAGCCACCAATGGAGATTGAAGAAAGAGAGAAGTATCAAAAACTAGTGAATTATTAAAGAATTCACAGTTCTTGGCTTAGGTAGAGTAGAGTAACAAGGCATAAGACACTATATATTTTAGCTTAGGTGGAGTAGAGTAACAAAGCATAAGACTCTATCTAATTTGGCTTAGGTGGAGTAGAGTAACAAAGCATAAGACACTATCTACTTTGGCTTAGGTGGAGTAAAGTAACAAAGTATAAGACCTATCAGGTAGAGTAGAGTAACAAAGCATAAGACCTATCTAATTTGGCTTAGGTGGAGTAAAGTAACAAAGCATAAGACTCTATATGCTTTTTCAACAAGGGGAGGCTTCTATTTATAGGAAAATTTGAGCTCCTAACCAAACAAACCGATTCTAGAATTTTCCAAGTCAGTTTGGTCACTTTTTGACCATTTTTAGGTCAGTTAAGCTAACTTTTTGGAACTAGACTTGAATGAGGAGAGAGGAGAGATGAAATATCTTAATTTTTATGAGTTTAAAACTCATTCAAGCATGTGAAATATGCACCTCCTTTAAAGAATTCCCCTTCCTTACATATGTGTCATAAGGGAATCATTTTAATATTGCTCATAGTTTTTTACTAATAAGCCTTGTACATTTTCAACTCTTCATCTTATGTGAGCATTTAAGGGACTCCCCTTCCTTACATATGTGTCATAATAAAATCATTA
Source organism: Cibotium barometz (assembly GCF_041138505.1). Classification (NCBI taxonomy): domain Eukaryota; kingdom Viridiplantae; phylum Streptophyta; class Polypodiopsida; order Cyatheales; family Cibotiaceae; genus Cibotium; species Cibotium barometz. The sequence continues at coordinate 1,709,337 of NC_141055.1, forward strand.
TTCCCAAAATATCTCATATTTTTAATATTGCTCATAGTTTTTTATTAATAACCCTTGTACATTTTCAACTCTTCATCTTATGTGAAATATGCACCTCCTTTAAAGAACTCTCCTTCCTTACATATGTGTCATAAGGGAATCATTTTAATATGGCTCATAGTTTTTTTACTAATAAACCTTGTACATTTTCAACTCTTCATCTTATGTGAGCATTTAAGGGACTCCCCTTCCTTACATATGTGTCATAATAAAATCATTATTCCCAAAATATCTCATATTTTTAATATTGCTCATAGTTTTTTACTAATAAACCTTGTACATTTTCAACTCTTCACCTCATGTGAGCATTTACTCATTTTTGGGTATTTTCTTTTTACAATTTGGATTTATCTCCTTCCTACACATGGATTGATGCTATTGGCTCATAGAAACCTTAATTGGACCATAGTCTAAAGATTTCTGAAAATCTAGACCCTTAGGCTAAGGTTCTTTATACCTATTTTCAATTAATTCCAATTGCATATTGGAAAATTCTTTTTAAATTTCTGTTTCAGGGAAATTCATCTGAATTATAAGAGATATTTTTCTATCCAAAAATATTTAAAATCTGAATATTCTCTCTCTAGAATATTTTCTCTCTCTAGGTTAAAACAGCCACAAACAAGGTCTCTTATATTTTAGAAAAGGAATTGATTACAGGGGAATATACTAGACATCAAAAAGGGGTTGGGGGAGGAATCTTACAAGAGCCTTGATTTTGATCCATTTTCAAGGTTTTGGGCATGAGATTAGTCATTTTCTTGATAATTTTCTGAATTTTCTCTTGATTTCTTCGAGTTTTGGCTTAATCTTACTTAATTTTTTCTTAATCTTTGGAGATTAGTGGAGAGAAAGCATCATTTCATGTGATTTCATGTGATTTCATGGAGATTTAGCTCATTTGGACCTAATTTGGGCATCTTGGACCAAATTTTTGAGGCAGGGTACAAAAATTGGAGAAAATTTGAATTAATCATCTTTTAATCTCTCTGTTAATCACGTTTATCTTTTGTGCTTCTTTTCCAAGCTTTCCATAGCCATTACTTCTCATCTTTCCCCCCCGTTTTGCTCCCATTTGCTAGGGCTTTTGTTGATCTTGAGGAGAGGAACACATAGAGTACCAATTTACATGCAAATTTCTGAATTTTTTTCCCCTTTTCCTTCCCTTTGCTCCAAACCCTAATCTCTCTCACATAGCTCACCATTATCCATCCCCACTCACTCTAAATGGCAAGTGTATGGTATGGCTATTGAGAGCTAACATTGGAGTTGATTTTTGTGCTTTTCTACTCATGAGGATGGGCGTAGCTGCGTTTTTTTCCCACGCTTTCTCACGACCAATATTCACAAGAAATGGCTCCATTCCATGCCATTCCATACCATTTAGTTGTTAGCTAAGATGTTTGGCATCTTTTTGGTGGATTTTGGAGAGTTTTTCATGGCTATTGGAGAGGGAGAAGTGGAGGTATGAGCAGCCCACAGAAATTGCAAAAATCTTTAAGTTTTGGTTCCATTGGAAGCTCTATCAAGCAACAATCCAACCATTGAAGCTTTTGGAATACTATTGGTGAGTTGCTATGGCTATTTTCTCAAGCATTGGTGATTAATCTTCATGCTATGGACAAATTGGGGTTATTCATGAAAGGAAACCCTAATTTACGGCATTTTAACATTCCTACATAACTCATGATCCATTGGAAAGTGATTACATGCTCTTATTGCTCACATCTTTCTTTAATCACACCCATTTGGATGTCATGTGGCCATTTGGGAGACAAATGCAAGATTCTTTGATGAATCCATGCATAAATGGATGAAGGAATGCATATGCTTGGATGCATTGATTGAGCCACATGCATGGGGTGGATGTTGGGTAATAATGAGAAGGTTTTTTTGCTATGGACATGATGCTTTTATGCATTGATATGATGCTATTGAGCATTGGAAGAGCTTGATGTGTGATTGGAATCAATTGGTAATGCTACATTCAAATGCAAGTTGATGCCCTTGAATGCCATTTGATGCCAATTACTCATAGGCAATGCTTATGGAAGTGATACAAATTGGATGTTGATATCATTAGTATATGGTATTACCTCACTTGTTGATTGATGTTGGATCTTTGGATGAATGGTGGACATTTGGAGCTATGTGGATAAGCATGAGTTCATGCATAATGGTTTATGAGTATATTGTAATGGGCATGAGTCATGCCACATCCTTGTAAGTGATCCACCTCATTTTCAGAAGCTTTTGAAGGCCATAGGGAAGGCAAGCTACCCATGGTACAAGAGGTTGCTCCCAAGGTAACACATGAGCATTCTACCAAGAATGTCACTTTTGGATTCATGGCAAATGCTAGAAAGCCTTCTATGCGGGAGATGAAGCCTACTACATTCCAAGCGGGTTCTTCTCAATTGGATGGAAAGCAACATGCACCTACGTTCAGACATGAGGAGTCAAATTTTGGGGATCCAAGGAGAGTACCTTTGAAACCCAAAGCAAATTAGTTCTCCATGCTTGAAAAGAAGGTGTATGATATGGATGATGTGGTTGAGCTTGATTGGGAACATATGTCATTCATTGAGAGACAAAGAGAAGCTCATGATAAGTGGATGGAAATGCCAAATTTCCTCACGAGGGAGTACAAGGATTTTGCTCAATTCCTTGGATCTTTTGTGCAAATGCAAAAGCACAAGCCCTCACACCATCATGAGAATGCATCGTCAACCGTGTCAAAGGATGTAAAGGACAAGATTTCACTCTCTAAGTTCAAGGGTGATGGTTCAGCCCCACATGAGTTGGAAGAATGGATGAATAAGTTGGATACATACTTTCAGCTCTATCCGAAGAGTGAAAGGGACAAAGTGCATTTTGCATCCTTTCATTTGGAATACTATGCACATCAATGGTGGAGACATATGCTCAAGGAAGGAGTTATGCCACATACTTGGGAAGAACTCAAGCATGAAATGAATATGACATTTGTGTCGCCTTTGGTTCTTGACCGATACCATGAAGAATGGTATGAACTCACACAAAAGGGCATGTCGGTTAGGGAGTACATCAAGAGGTTCATGAAGCTCTCTATGTTCGTGGTGGATGGACTCAATGAAGGCATGCGATTGAAGAAGTTTGTGCATGGTCTAGATTCATACATCAAAGCGGATGTCTCGGCACAAAGACCAAGCACTATCAAAGAGGCTATGAGGTTGGCGGAGCTATATGAGCCAAAGTATAAGAGGGTTCAGCCCAATGTACCTTTTCATAAGCCATTTCACACTTCTTCAAATGTGGGGAAAAGTCTACCTTCTTCTACATCCACTTACACTTCCAATTTCCATACATCTTTTGGAAGCAGACAGTCCACAAGTGAAGTTCATAATGATGCTAAGAAGAGCAATGGGTTTGTCAAGGAGCCTCCTCAACCATTCATGAAGTCTCAATGGATGAATGATCCTAAGATTGAGGAATTGAGGAGCAAAGGTCTATGTTTTAAATGTAAAGAGAAGTGGTCACCCGGGCACATTTGCAAATCAAAGAAAGTGGTGGCTACTATGATCATTATGGATGAGCATGATGATTCTAAGTCATCTCATGATGTGGAAGAGTTTGAAGATTGCAGTGAGGAGACACATGTAGAAGACTTGGAGGGTCATTCTTTTGTCAAAGAAGAGGATGAGTTTCCTTTCGACCCCGGTGGAAGGGATCATGCATGCATTTTGAGGGACAATATACCAAAATAGAGTGCTGCCCATATTTACAGAAAATTACAGCAAGGAGATGGTGAAGAATTTTCTCGGAATGGTCTACTATGGCACAAGGATAAGGTGTATTTGGTTCCAACCTCATCCTACATATTCCAAGTTGGCACATAGATACTATGGACCATATTTGGTAGTCGAGAAAGTGGGTGACTTGGCTTATAAGCTTGACCTACCTCCTTCTACAAGGATTCATAATGTGTTTCATGTATCCAACCTTAAGAGGTTTGTGGGCTCTCTTCCTCAAGAGATTGAAGAGTTACCACCAATGGATGAAGAAGGAGAGATTATCTATGAGCCGGAGAGGATTGTGGACAAGAGGACAAGGGTTTTGAGGAACCGGAACATTGATGATACTTGGCAATCAATGGAGTATGTTCAACAACATAGTTTACTTGATGGAAGTATTCCTTGATCAAGTGGCATGATTATTATGTGAAGAATGGGCATATCATGAGGTTTTATATGTGCTGTAATTTCTGGACAGCTTTGGTTGGATCTATTGTTGGGGTTACCAATCTACTCCAACACACTTGGAAGATCATTTGATTCGATGACAAATATGTGGGACCCTTTTGGGTGCGGCTACGCATCATTTGCAGCTCATTTTTATGGAGGTTTTATGAAGAATTTCAAGGGAAGCTTCATCGACAACATGGCTGCCATAACAGTCCTACATGCTATTTTTGGAGAAGGAGTTTGCCGGCTTCACTACATTTGGTTTTCCTATTCCAAATGTATTCGAGGTGCATTTTTGAAGACCTCTCTACTTCCCATGGGTTTACATTTAGATTGCGATTCAATTGTAAATATCTTGTATGATTTTGAGGACAAAATCTTTGGGAAGGGATGGTTTGAACCATAGAGCTTGATTTCCACATGTACATAGGGGCCCATGGGCAAAAGGAGATAGTGACTATAAATAGGGCTTGGGGTACTTTGGTAGGGCCTTTTGACACTTTTACTAACTTTGGTCATCTTGTACCTTTGGGCTCCATCTATGGAGATATGGCCTTCCATGGTCATCCTCTTGGTGAGAGGTTAAACACACTTAGGCTATTTGTGCATCTTCTCTTGCTACATGCACTTATAGATTTTCTCTCTCTTTTGTATATTCATGTGATGAGCCATTTGATCACTAATCTCATGATTAATGGATGCTAGATTCTTGCTTTGATGTGTTTGATTCCATATTTTGCTCTAGATCCATTTTAGATGACATTGACTACGTTAGAGTAAAAATATCCTAGAGGGATTGCCCGTGCTTTCTGGGCGAGGGAAGTTTTTCCAGGTTCAATTTTGGAAGAGCCGAGGGATTAGTCTCTTGTCCGGATATCCGTGGGGGCGAGGCCCCGAGTGAGAGACCCTGCCCCGCACAAGAAGTGCTACTTCCGCTGCTAGCACCCTCGAATTCATGGAGGGGGCAGGGATCTTTCATGAGTACTTAAATTGTTAGCAATTCCATGAGGAATTCATTAATATGTTCATTTGCATGCGTATATCAATCAGCTAAGATTAATTAGAGTTCCAAAATTGCATCACAAAGAGGAAAAATTAGTAGAAGGATTATTTTTTATTAATCCTTAATTGCTTAGTTACTTAACTCTTTAGAAGTTAAGGGCATTCAATGAGAAGAATCCTAGTGGGGCATGTGTATGACAAAGGTTTACAAAATCCAAGGAAAAGGAGAAGGGAGTGTCATAAGCATTTAGGAGGGGGTATTGACCTTTGTCACTTGCATCTTTGCTATTAGAAAATACACCCCCTCCCCCCCCACATTATTTGGAGTGAAAATCACCTTTCTTTCCTTTTTTAATTCTTTTCCCCTCTCATCTCTATTTAAGCTTTTCGTTTGAAATTACTATTTTTTTTAAAATTATCCCCTACTTCTTGCTTTTTTTTCAATTTATAAAAATATAAAATTACTTTTTAAAAAAAATTGATATAATTTTGATTAGTATTTTGATAATTTAAAAAAAATGCATCCACATCACTAAATTTTTAAATTATTTTTAATGATTTTTTTAAAAATAAATTAAAAAATAGTTACACATATATATATATATATTAGCTTTTTCACTTATATATATATATATATGTATATATATATATATATATATGTATATATATATATATATGTGTGTGTGTGTGTGTTTATATTACACACACACACACACACACACATATATATTATATAAACACATATATCAAATTATTTCAATTTCTTAATTTCAAAAAAATCATCTCCTCTCTCTTTTTCTCTCTTTCCCTCCTTTTTCTTTTTATGTTGAAATTAAAAAACAAATTATATTTTTATTTTATTTTCTTTATTTTTATTTTTCTTTTTTCTTCTCTCTTCTCCTTTCTTTTTCTTCTTTTTCTTCTTTTCCCTTCTTCTTCTTCTTCTTCTTCTTCTTCTTCTTCTCTCTCTCTCTCTCTCTCTCTCTCTCTCTCTCTCTCTCTCTCTCTCTCTCTCTCTCTCTCTGCGCCACGCTACCCCTACAGAATAAACGTCAAAACCTTAGAATGAATATATATATATATATATATATATACACACACATGTACCCACCTGCCTGCACCACTCGGCCTGCGCACACAATCCCTCCTGCGTCTGCCACCTGTGCACCTGTCTCTCTCTCTCTCTTATAAAGGCCATGATGCACCCAAGTTCAAGTCCCACCATTGGTTGTATATGCCCTCGTGTTGCATTCTACCGACGTTAATACCTCTCTCTCCCATAGTGTGTGTGTGTGTGTGTGTGTGTAATAAAAGAGGACCCTCGCACTACCTTTCTGCCACCCACAAGTGGGGCAGATTGGCTAGTGCGAGGGCCCTTATAAAGACCATGATCCACGCGAGTTCAAGGCCCACCGTTGGTCGTATATGCCCTCGTGTTGCATTCTACCAACGTTAATACCTCTCTCTCCCATAGTGTGTGTGTGTGTAATAAAAGAGGACCCTCGCACTACCTTTCTGCCACCCACAAGTGGGGAAGATTGGCTAGTGCGACGACCCTTATAAAGGCCATGATCCACTTGAGTTCAAGTCCCATCGTTGGTCATAAATGCCCACGTGTTGCATTCTACCAACGTTAATACCTCTCTCTCCCTCTATCTCCCATAGTGTGTGTGTGTGTGTAATAAAAGAGGACCCTCGCACTACCTTTCTGCCACCCACAAGTGGGGCAGATTGACTAGTGTGAGGGCCCTTATAAAGGCCATGATCCACCCAAGTTCAAGTCCCACCGTTGGTTGTATATGCCCTTGTGTTGCATTCTACCGACGTTAAAACCTCTCTCTCCCATAGTGTGTGTGTGTAATAAAAGAGGACCCTTGCACTACCTTTCTACCACCCACAAGTGGGGCAGATTGGCTAGTACGAGGGCCCTTATATAAAGGCCATGATCCACCTGAGTTCAAGTCCCACCGTTGGTCGTATATACCCTCGTGTTGCATTCTATCGACGTTAATACCTCTCTCTCCCATAGAGTGTGTGTGTGTGTAATAAAAGAGGACCCTCGCACTACCTTTCTGCCACCCACAATTGGGGTAGATTAGCTAGTGCGAGGGCCCTTATAAAGGCCATGATCCACCCGAGTTCAAGTCCCACCATTGGTCGTATATGCCCTCGTGTTGCATTATACATTAATACACCTCTCTCTCTCTCTCTCTCTCTCTCTCTCTCTCTCTCTCACACACACACACACACACACACACACACTGACACACGTATACATTTAAATAATTAATTAATATAATCAAATAAGATTAATAAAAAATATAAATTAAGTATTAATTAGTATAATAATTATTATAGTTAATTAATATAATTATATATTTTAATAAAATATATAGACTAGTTAAATATTTTTAATTAATTAATTAATTAATTATAAAAAAGAAATTATTAATAGATCCAATCACATTAAAAGCAATCTTTAAGAATAAAGGTGTCTTTTCCACCTTTCGTGTCTAATTTTGTATGAATATCTTTGATAATACGGAGTGGGGGGTCTGTAATAGCCCGGATGTGCGCTTGTACTCGAAAATCTTTTGAAAATGACTTTCTTTTCCTCTCTCGAATAATACTTTTTCCTTTTTTTCCATTTTATATGGTAGAGGGGCGAATAATACACTTTCTTTCTTTGATGTTCAAAATCTATGTATCCATTTGATTGATTAATTAATTAAGAAAAAACCAAAAAGAAATTATTAATTAATTAATTTTTAAAATTAAATTAATTATTTGATTAAAAATAATATTAATAAAAATATAAAAATATAAATCTTATATATAATAATTATATTAATTTATTAATGATTTTAAATTAATTAATTAACTTTAATTTTAATTAATTAATTACATAATATTAATTAATTAGCTAAAAGTTTATTGATCAACCAATTAATTTATTGATTTAAAAACTAATAATAATAATAATAAATTTAACTAATATTTTAATTATTAAAGTCTTAAATAACTAGTTAATTTATTCTAAAAAATAATAGAAGCAATTAAAAATATAAAAAAGTAAGAAAATTTGAACTGAATAAAATTATATATATATATATATATAACATTTAAAAATTTTAGAATCCTACCCACCTAGCTCTACCCCCTTCTTGCACTATATCATGGTCATTGCACATATTGGGCTTCATTATACCCTCGTGTGCGCCTATATAAATTTCTTAACCCGTAACATGTGTATGTGAAGCAAACACATCCTTACATGCATATGTGCACACTTTTACACACATTCTCTCACTTGCACTGTGCACCCACCAACACACAGGCAATAGGCATGCGTTAGTGCACTTTACTTCAACATCTGCAAGCACATATACGTACGCATTTGTCCTCTAAGAATTTGTACGCTTTGCACCATCTTTACGATCCCGCTTGTGTGATCAATCTTTGAGTGATTAATACGCGTTGAATTGTACTCTTGAGTGGATTAAAAAAAAAAACAAAACAATAGCATCATGCTCTTAGTGTTGACCTAGCCACAATAGGAAATTCATGCACTTGAGATCTGGACGGATTTTGGGTAGTGACCAAGAATATCTTGATAATAGTGCCTCAAACCACCCCAAATCTTCTTACCAAGCCAAGGATTAGGAAGCTCCGATGACACTCAATTGAGTACACATTGTTGGCAAAACCTTGATGCCTTGGGACACAACCACTAGCGAAGACTCAATGGATCCAAGGTAGGAAGAAACTGCACATGAGGGGTCACGTACCGCCTCAACACATTCAAACACAATTGTAGACTATGCTATAGGCTTGTTTTGATGGGGATTGCCTAGGGGGTAGAAGAAGTTGCAAAATAAAATACCCCCAGACCTTGGGAATACACAGTTGTAGATTATGCTATAGGCTTGTTTTGACGAAGATCGCCTAGGGTAGAAGAAGCTGCAAAACAGAATATCTCCAGACCTTGGAAATACATCCAGAATTGTACCTCAATCTCTTGACCTCGAAACTAGTCCACCCCTTTCTGCCATTCAAATGCACAAGAATGATTCGGTTTGATATGGACCCAAACACTACAAATCCAATGGGTGTTCACACCCCAACATTTGGTCCCTCCTCGAAAAGAGTTACCCAAGAGCTTGAAACCTATTATAATGAGTACGATGAAGAGGAAAACGGGAATGGCTAGCTCGAACTCTTTACACCGAGAGAGCTACGTCCACATCTATGCTACGAAATGAATTCGGTCTTCAAAGCACAACCATTGGGTACTCGCAACCACTACAGTGTAACAATTTTCCCAATCTCATAACAAGAGAATGAAACGTGTGTCCCACCTCTTGCCCTAGTAAACGAGGAAGAAGTAGAAGACTATCTTCAAGACCTAGAACCAGAAGACCACATTACTTGTAAGATTCCTCCCTAGCCCCTGAAGATGTCCAGTTTCTTCCCCTGTAATCAATCCTCTTTTCAGAATAATAAAAGATCTTGTTTTTACATGTTTTGGCGACCTAGAGAGAGAAAATGTTCTAGAGAGAGGTAACTCAGTTTTTAGATATCTTTGGATGGAAAAATATCCTTTCTTATTAAAATAAATTCCCTCGAAACAGAAGTTTAAAAAGAATTTCCTAAGGTGCATTAGAAATAGTTTATAATCTGCTCAAAAAACCTTAGCCTAAGGGTCCAGATTTTTTGCAAATTTTGGATTAAGGTTCTGAGGGACCAATAAGATTAATCCAAATGTAGGGAGGAGATAAATTGAAAAAATTTTGAAAAACCCCCCAAAAATGTGTAAATACTCACATAAGATGAAGAGTGGACTAAGGACCAAAGGAAATATTAAAAAAATGAAATTTTGACACCTCAGAGTGGGGATTCCCCCTCATAAAGGATGCACCTTTTTTCTCATCATTGCTTCCCATTTTAAATCAATAAAATGAGATATTTCATCTCTCCTCTCTCCTATTTCAAGTCTAGTTCCAAAAAGTAAGCTGAACTGACCCAAAGATGGTAAAAAATTGACCAAACTGATCTGGAAAATTTTAGAATCAGTTTGCTTGGTTTGAGGCTCACTTTTTCCTATAAATAGAAGCCTCCCCATTTGTAAAAGCTTAATAGTGTTTATGCACTGTTACTCTACTCTTTCCCAAAGCCAAATACATTGAATTCACTTAATAATTCAATTGTTTTTGACTAAATCCTCTCCAAAAGAATTGGTGGCCACTCTTGATCCAAACAAGAGTAGAACCCTCAATCCCTCAAGCCAAAGGAAAGCTCACAAAACTCCATGTAAGTTAAAAAAATCTACTTTTTAATTTCTAATCTATGGTTTTTTAATTTCTTTGCTTTTTTTAGTTGATTAATGTGAATCTTGATGTTATGCCTTGATGAAAAGGCTACCCCCTTCTCTTCCTTAAGAATTTAGCCTTTCTTTATCCTAAAATGAGTAACAAATAAATTGATTTAAACTTTTCTTATTGTTTACTCACTTGAAAGTGAAAATTGAGTAGATTAGAGTGCTTTACTTCAAATTGGGATTAATTTTAAATTGATATTAGAATGTAAAAATTGAGAAATGGTCAGCCATACAAAGGAGGTTATGGTAAAATTTTCTTAAATTTTGTGGAAAATAAAGTTTATCTTTATGTTATTCTAAAAGAGTAATTCCCACCGTTTGTGCATTCTAAAAGAAATATTTTTATTTACTCCATGTACATATTCACCTATGAATATGCATGGATATCATTGATATTAATTATTGAAATTAATTTCTATACATAGAAAGATGCATATTGAAATTTTTTTTAATTACAAAAGTGTTGTTTTCATTGAATTAAAATTCTATGCATAGAAAGATGCATATTGGAAATTTTTTTATTATTAGAAAAGTATTTTTTATTGAATTTAAATTCTATGCAAGGAAAGATGCATAATAGATATTTTTTAATTATAAAAGTGTTATTTTCATTGAATTCAATTTCTATGCATGGAGAGATGCATAATAGAATTTTTTTTATTATAAAAGTGTTATTTTCATTGAATTCAATTTCTATGCATGGAAAGATGCATAATAGGATTTTTTATTATAAAAGTGTTATTTTCATTAGATTTGATTCTATGCATGGAAAGATGCATAATGGAAATTTTTTTATTATAAAAGTGTCATTTTCATTGAATTCAATTTCTATGCATGGAAAGATGCATAATAGAAAACATTTTAATTATAAAAGTGTTATTTTCATTGAATTCAATTTCTATGCATGGAAAGATGCATAATGGAAATTTTTATTATAAAAGTGTTATTGTCATTAAATTTAATTTCTATGGATAAAAAGATGCATAAAAAATTTCTTTTTATTTTCAAAGTGTTATCCCTATTTAATTGATTTTATGCATAAATAGATGCATAAAAGGATTTTTCTATAAAAGTGTTATTTCCATTGAAGTTGGATTTCGTGCATAAATAGATGCATAAAGTATGTTTATATCAAAATTAGATTCTCTTTAGTTCTATGTTTAATTTCCATGAATATTTGATAAATAAATAAGTAAATACTCTGAGAGAGAAATTTCTATCATTTCATATTCACTCGGATTGTAAAGAGAAAATTCAAGAAATCTATCGAAGTTGAAATATTCAGATAAATGATTAATTTATTCCTCATCAAAATTCATGATTAATTTAGAAATCAGTTAAGTGAATATTCGATGAAATGAAATTCAATAAAATAGTAACTGAAATATCACCCCCCCCTTTTTGAGAAAGATAGTTTAGGAAGAACTTATCAGACTCGAACCCTGAATCACATTATGACCAGGATAATACACTCAAATCTCCCACTAAATCCGAATCTAAGTTAAGACCCTTCGAATTGATCTGAGGATCAAGGCTACAGAATTCGAGGAATTCTGTTTTGAAATTCAGTATTACGATTATGAAGTTTTGGGGATACTGATTTAAGATATACTCATTGTATTCAAAAGAAAATCAAACTGAAAACTTGCATAGAAACCCTATTTTCTTAAAGGACTGTCTTACACGAGAATGTTGGAGGGAGCATTTGGTATATGTGTTTTTCTAAGGGAAGTTCGATTGCAACAACTGGTGGCAGGGAGTGTTCAAAGGATAGCTCACGCGGCAAAACCTGCCCAAGTTTTGACCAGCCTCGGTACGGTTAAAATGGTACGCTTTTGGTACGATGGACGAGGACCGACGAAGCGGTCCCTGAGTGAAGCGCCAGGACACCTAAGGAGGATCTTGGAGGGTTCTGACTAGGCGATGCACAGGCTCGCGTCGGTGTCGAGGACACCCATGCGTATGTCATGGAAGATATTTGTATGATGGACCAATGATTATTGTAATCTGTTAACTGGATCTCGTTACTGACCAGCTGGTCTCAACGGAGAGTCCAGAGTGATATTGTTTTTTTTTTGGAGAAACAAGGATTGGATGGAAATTTTGAGTTATGACATCTATAAATCAATAACTATTTGTCAATGGATTGTTTTATAAGTTAAAGTTTAAAGAGGAGTGTGTACGTATCTGTATTCGAAAGCAAAAGTTAAGAAAGGCATTCAATTATGGGTGGGTGAGTAATTGTCTGGTTCTACCAATTCCAGTGGTTGGGCGGTGGTTAACCCATGGGCCGGATGGGGTTAGGCTGGAATCAGTAGAGTTTTAATAATGAAATTGAATAATAGGAATACACTTAGAACTCGAGTAGTTAAATAAAACCTAAAGACTTCTCAAATGAATCGATCAATGGCTGTGCCTAATTCAGTTAGGAAAAAAGCATTGATTTCTTCAAGTTAAGTGTGTAATAGTTTTCCTTCTATCTAATTTAATTAGGTGAAGGTTAGTTTAGTCTCTTGACCTCGTTAGAAAATTCGTTAAGGAAATCAAAAAGGTGGAATTGTTCCCGTTTTTCGGGCAAGGGAAATTTTCCCGATTTTGGTTTCAAAATGACCACCAAATTAGTATCGTGTCCGGACATTCGAGGGCAAGGCCCCGAGTGTGGGAAACCTTGCCCCGCGCAAGAAGAAGCTACTTTCGCTGCTAGCAACCGGGAATCCCGGTGCACGGAGGGGGCAATGGGATCTCACATTACTCCTGAGCATACAGTGGCCAGTGACCCACCACCTGGAAAAGAACAAGAGTATCATGGTGTAAAATTTGAGGAGAAGGTTGACTTTAACACACTCAAAAAACTATTCATTCCCGAATTTACACAAAGTGGTGCAAAGTGGAGTGCTGCAATTCAACTCGATAATCTCCAACAAAATAAGGGAGAATCTATTTATTCGAGATTACATATCGCACACAAAACACTTGAACTCTCGCTACACACCAAGTGAATGGCTAAGCAATGATCAACTTTTGCCAAAATTTTGACTGGGAATTCGTAACAAAATTCTTCATGACTATTTATTCTTAAAGGACCCCTCAACTTTCGATGGATGTTGTAAATTAGCAATAAAAATGGATGATAATTTGAAAGAGACTAAGGAACAAGGAACTGATTCCACTACTCATTCTATTTCAACCAAGGCTAGTAAATCAAAAGCTAGCCTTAGGAGCCTTACGATATCCGCCGATAGGCTAGTGAGTAAAATAACGGTTGATGAGGTTAGTAATGCATTGCTAAAAGGACTCAAAGAAAATAATTGTTAGCCACATATTGGTTAACAAAGTCCTACAACAACTATATCCAAACACTTATGTAATGGGCACTAATACTATATTGTAAATGCCGTCATTTGATGAGGGAAACACCCTAAAGAGGCTCCCAAGTATTGAGCTTCAAAGGATAGACAAGAGGATCTTTGTTAGCCAATCCATAGAGAAAAGCCTTGTAACTATGTTTTGGGTGCCCTGGGTCACTTTGGCCTAGTGGGAAAAGTCTTAGAACTATAAAAGACAATTTATGGTAGAAAGTCCCTAGTGCCATTGTAAAATTCACCAGTTAGTTGACTTTAAGAAGTAGAGAATGGCCCTGGGACCATTTTAACAATGTGCTTTAGAATGGCATTATGGCCATTCTTTCAAGCACATTGTGCTTACAAGGATGGCCCTAGGTCCATTCTTTCATGGATAATCGTGATTTATTTTGCATCCTAGGGAGTTCAGGCAAGGGAGTGGAGAATGCCCTAGGGTTATTCTGAAGAACACCATGGATGGTAGAATGGCAGCCCTAGAATAGCCTTAAGGACATTATTTCAGGCACACCATGATGAAAGCAGCCTAGGGTCAAAAGTAAAGTGCAAAAAGCCAATGTCGATGTGACAAGACTAGGTAAGAATGAAGTACACATCCATGTCGATGATGTATCTCGCTATATCTCTCCATGGGTCAAATGGATAGAGTGTAGACCATCTAACCATAGAACAAATGTGTAACCACTTGGATCAAGAAGGAAGTATCTAATCTCCTCGTCCCCAAAGTGAAATGACCACTAGAAATATCATCAAATCCATGGCCCAAATAACTGCTTAGGTGAAATTCTAGATGTGATGCATGTAAATCCACATAATGCACCAAATAATCAGATACGATGCATCCCAAATGACATATACTACATCCAAAAGTAAATGTCCTGGCTCCGAAGATCGTGACACCCATAGAAGCTAAAAGAACATATCTCAAGGTCGGTATCATGCGAAGGTAAGGGTGAACCAATTCCGTCATCCCCCATGTAGCATCACTCAAAAATTCAAAGACTTGATCCACTACATTAATAGGTATATGGGCATGAGCCAAACCATGCACTACCTCCTCATGTGTAAAACCCCCCATGTGTGTATGATGAACTAGGATATCAATATAATAATCAGCATCATCCACTAAAAAATGAAGAGGTATCCTCACATGAAAGATAAATGGTATCATCTCCTAAATCATCATCTATGGCATCCCTGAGGCCTCCAAGGTCATCCTCATAAACATAGTCTATCTCCATCAATGATGCCCCTATATGTCCTACATCCGATGATAAATCTATCTCCAACAATATAGGATCTAAGGAGATGTCTAGATCAAATGCAAATCTCTCAAGATCTATGCCATATGATCTACTATGGATATGATCAATATGCATAATCCTACTATGATGTCTCACATCAATGAAATCTTCACTACTCTCATTCACTATCCCTGACTACTCAAATACATGACCTCTATCCACACGAACGCTGCCCAGGAATGCTCTGAATACTAGGAGTAGTGGTCGTATATCAGTGATACCTCCACAAATATAAATACTAGAAGAATAGGCTGATGTATCTAACACTAGGTCTATGCTCATAGGTGTCTCTCTCAATCACATGCAGAGTATCATGAACCTCAAGGGTGCTAATGAATACATCACTAATCAAATGCACACCAACCTCTAGAATGTCACTACAATCAACTGCACTATCCACATGATCTGTAGGAAAGACGATAGGCATAGAAATGTCGATGCTCGATATGCTCACTACCATCTCTACCCTCGAGATCATGTCCACATGATATGACTCACATACATCACTATCAAACATATCATCATCATGTGCATGTGTGTGTTGATACATCAATGTCTTCATCATGTGTGTGTGTGTGTGTGTGTGTGTGTGTGTGTGTGTACAATACAACATCATCCCGATCATAATACAATGAATGAGTCGGTCTAAGTAAAATAGAATCAATGAGATGATGGCTAGTCGATGTCATGGGTGAGTTGTAGGTGCTATCAAGGCCCATGCAAACAAAGCAGCCAAAGTGTAAACATGCTCAATATGCATCCTCCAAGGATCCAATCCTGTCATGCCATAACGCACCAAATATATCCCATGAATGATCACCGTGATCATCATCACCCATATAATCATCTATGGCCACATCTCACGAACATCATCATCATCCTCAAAAGTATCCATGTCGGTGTAGTCCACGCCCTCACATCAGAAACATATTCACAATGAAGCGAGAGCGTGGGAAGCTTATTCAAGTCACCAAAAGAAGAATCATCCCATGCAAACAAGACTGAACCATCCGTGCCGATGTAACTAAGCAACGAAGTGATGAAATAATCATGTATAGACCACCTAGAATATCTGGCACATATCTCCTCCTCATCGAGAACAAATGCTGAAAATGACTAGGCATGAAACTGTGAACATCCAATACTGATGTGAATATGCTGCCTCATGATAGCGAGAAGTAGATGAGTGAATATTAGAGGTCTAAGCCTCGAAATGCCAAAGACATGTGCAAATGTGGCAAAAGATATACAATACATGACACGATAAGGTAAATCATAATAGCAATCGTAGAGCCATGATTATAGTGCATGAGCAGCTCTCCTACCATGATAATAAAAAATGCTGTCAAAATAATGTCGAGGACGATGTGAATCTACACCATGGCAATTAAATGAAGGATAAAAGTAATAGGAACAACCCATAGTTGCATGTGAACACTACCCAAAGTGTATACACCAAAAGACAATTCACAACAAGTGTGAATACACCTCTCAAACACAAGGCATATAGGACATGTGACCCACAATGTGCGAACAAGCCCAACTAATACTCAACTTGAATCGACCATGTACTCCACGTGAAAGAATCCCCAAACGTGTGAATGACCACCAAGAACACTCACAGTGTGTGAACACTTCTCATCAAACACCACGCCTGTGAATAGCTCTAAAATCAAATAATCAACGTGTGTGAACAACCTCTAAAGAATCTCCCAAGGATGTGTGGAAGAAGCCCAAAATGTGCTGCACATATGAACAAGGGCTAGTAAAACACAAATAATCAAGGCATGTGAGCACACCTCAACAAGCGCAACACGTGTAGAACTAGAGTGGACAAGATAATATGAAGAGCTAGTGTTCGATGGCAAAAGATTTTAGTGGTCACAAGGTTAGAAATGAATGCTTGAGTGGGAAAGTGGTCAAGTGGGCAAAACCTAGGCTAAGAGAAATGTGAAAGAGGGAGTGTGAAAAGTAGGGGGGAAAAAAAGCTAGAAAGAAGCAAGTCTCTTTTACGTTTGTCAAGATCTTTTTTTCTCTCCCTTCTCTTCCTCAACCACTCTTTTACGTTTGTCAAGATCTTTTTTCTGTCCCTTCTTTTCCTCAATCACTGCTGGTAGCTAAACGCTCAACAAGAGCTTGGTGATGCTTCTCCTCTGATGGCTGACAGGAGCCAAAAGCCAGACAAAGGACTGTCTAAATCGCCCTTTGATTTTAGCATTGGAATGCTTGGAAGCGGCTTCAATGTGGCCAGAGAAGGGTCGATCTCCTATTTGTAGCTATGTGGCTATGCGTTGGCTGGCCTAGTTGGCTCGGCCACCATGAAGTTGGACACCCGTAGTAGCTGGCACGAAATGGAGTGTTTAGAAACTAGCCGCCCTAGTTGCAAAGGCTAGGAGAGAGAGTAGCGACATCATCAACCGAGAGCTGAAACAAAACGGAGTGCGTTGTAGCCTGTTGCAACAAACGCCTAACAAATAATGTGTTGCTTAGGTTAAAAATGGTGGCGTTTCTTAGGTCCCCTAGTTGGCTAAACTTGACTTTTGCTTGCATTTTCTCTCTCTCTCTCTCTCTCTCTCTCTCGCTCTCTCTCTCTCTCTCTCTCTCTCTCTCACACACACACACACACACACACACACACACACACACACACACACACACACACACACACACAAAGTACAGTGAAGAACCTTTTGCACACCTCACAAAACAGTGTGTACGCTACAGTTTGCACATGATGCATAAGCCTTAGTTGGTCCCCTTACATGCTAGAGACAAACTCTGAGAGCAGCAGTTAAAGTAAAACTCGAAAATGCTGCAATCACCCGCAGAAGCGCTTGTTCGATGATGCTCTGAGAACAAGCTCATGTGTGATGTGATACGACTCGAAAGATAAAATTCCTTATAAAATGACTCGTTGAGTTTGCGTTTCCTTTAGCAGCTGCGTGGATTGCAACCTTGTTTTCAATTGCTTGTTATGCTGAGCTAATTGAACAAGGTCATCTAGCACCTCTTTATTTAGTTGTAGATGACTTTAGAGCTGGCCACAACCAACATCACAATAGTCTTGGATGTCTCACTAGTTTAAAATCCATAGCTTTTCAATGGACTTGTCCATGGTTGTTGCAAATAAAAATAAAAAATATGGAGCCCTAATGCGCACACTACTCTGCTTGTGTCAAACGTGGGGGCTGTTGTGCTGTAATTGCAACCTCTCGGTCATACTTCACCATTGATCAAGATCGTTCCCAATTTCATTTCGGACTGGATGATCTTCACCTCCTCATATTTTAGACGGCACAAGCATCTAGATTGAAAAGGGTTGGGCTTTCTTCCTTCAATTATTCCTTTTTCAACACCTTCTATAATTTCTAACCATGTAATAAAGATCTCGTCTGAACAAGCAACCATGTGTGACTAATTATGTGCAAAGTAGGCGCCCATCAAAGTTTTTACACTCGCAATGAGTTTCTATAAATAAAAATGAACAAACAAAAAGTAAGCAATAATTCTAACTTATCTAAAAAACTCAAATAAACTAAAATCACAAGAAATAATTTCTTACATCCCAATCTAAGCGAGTTGCATGCCCCTTTACAAGTCCAAGTATTGACCTTGATAGTTTGTGATAAAAATCCCATTGGGCCTCTCAAGTGCTTGAGTATATCATTGTAGGCTTGCTGTTAAAACAAGGTTTGGGCCTCTATATTTTGGATCCTTGTTGAGATCATAGACTTTTGGAGGTGCATCGACGACAACAATTTGGGCCTTCCAAATTAAATAAATATCCCTCGAATAAAGTATTTTTTTCAAGAAATTAAGTCCTTAACATAACCTTGGTAGCATAGATGGAATGTTTCCCATCTATGATCCAATAATCAAAATCCTAGAGCTTTTCACTTACCGCCTCTTTTTTGGTCAATGCATTCCCTCCCTTTTTTCCAATCTTCTTCATTGGCATTAAATATGCACAAGACCTAGGGTTATTCGCACGTTCAACATACCACTCCACACAATTTGACTTTGTCCTTTTCAAAAACGGGCGACATAAATAACGTTTGGACACTTGCACACATTTCATTATTGGAATTTCAAACTCTGTGTACAAACCAAGTGGAAAGTATTTTGCATACTTGTCCATACCCCCCCACGAGGTAATTCCTACACCTTTTTAGCCTTCCTTGCCAAATTCTTGGAATTCATAATGTTCAGATATGAGCGTACCTATTGAGAACCTCCAGTTCCCAATGTAGCAGGCTTTACTTCATCCACATCAAAAATGTTGCTCTTTATTTATGGAGAAGATCTTGCCTTCTTCTTTGAACTTGATGCAGCTTTACGGGGCTTTGGAACTTTCTTTCCCAAGACTTGTAAAGTTGTATAGTAATATCTCTGTAGCTTGTTTAGTAGTGATATCAGATCTCTATCAGATATACTATTGACATCCCTCAACATCAATACATTCAATTTTCGGATGCAAGTTAACAAAAACCGACACAACAAAAACCATTATTTTTCCTTTATCCTCAAAAGGCTCATTATCATCTAGAGGCTGAAGGAATAGATGCATCTCGTGTATTTTTTGACCATGTAGATTGTATAAGTCAATATGACATATGTTGGAGAAACAAGTTGATAAGATAATGCACCCGGTACCTCAACATCAATACATTCAATTTTTGGATGCAAGTTAACAAAAACTGACACAACAAAAACCATTATTTTTCCTTTATCCTCAAAGGACTCATTATCATCTAGAGGTTGAAGGAATAGATGCATCTCGTGTATTTTTTGACCATGTAGATTGTAGAAGTCAATATGTACTTCTTTGTCTCACCAAATGGCCATGTCAACATTTGATAGAAAATAAATTTTCATCTTTGGAGCCATCCACATGTATCTGAAATGAGTTTTTAAAAAATAAGTCAATCATATAAAAAACAATCATACTTACATCCAAATGAAAACTTTCAATAGACCATTCTAAAATTGACCATAGTAGTTGACACAAGGGAGTAGAGATTTGTCCAAGGACCATTCTAAAATGTACCACCAATAGTTGACACAAGGGAGTGGAGAATGGCCCTAGGACCATTCTCTCAAGTACAATGTGCTTTATAATGCACCTAAGGTCATTCTACCATGCATAATGTGCTTGAAAGAATGGCCCTATGGCCATTCTAAAGCAAATCATGGGTGGTAGAATGGCCCTAAGGGTCATTCTTTCAATCTCACCTTGGATGGTTTGCTTTAGAATGGCCCTAGGTCCATTCTTCTATGGATAATCTTGTTGTATTGTGAATGCATATTGAAAAAATGACCCTAGGGAGTGGAGAATGGCCCAGGGCCATTCTAAAACATACCATTGATGGTAGAATAGCCCTAGGGCCATTCTTTCAAGCACACCATGGATGAAAAATACAACAAGATTGTCCATGGATGGTATAATAGCCCTAGGGCCATTCTAAAATTCACCAGTAGTTGACACAAGGGAGTGGAGAATGGCCCTAGGGTCATTCTTTCAAAAACACCATGGATGAAAAATACAATAAGATTGTCCATGGATGGTAGAATGGCCCTAGGGCGATTCTGAAATTCACCAACAAGTAGTTAACATAAGGGAGTGGAGAATGGACCTAGGACCATTCTCACAATGTGCTTTAGAATGGCACTAGGGCCATTCTTTCAAGCATATTGTGATTACAAGGATGGCCCTAGGGCCATTCTTCTATGGATAATCTTGATGTATTTTGCATGCATATGTAGAGATTTTCCTAAGAAGTTGACACAAGGGAGTGGACAATGGCTATAGGCCCATTCTTCCATGGACGGATGATCTTGATGTATTTTGCATGCATGTGTAGAGATTTTCCCTGAGGAGTTGACACAAGGGAGTGGAGAATGGCTATAGGGCCATTTTAAAGCACATCATGAATGGTAGAATGGCCCAAGGGCTAGTTTACCATGCACACCATGGATGGTGTGATTTAGAATGGCTCTAGGGTCATTCTTCAACCATTATTCCATGGACAATATTGATCTATTTTGAATGCATATTGAAAGAATGGCCCTAATGGCCCTAAGGCTATTCTAAATCACACCATGGATGGTAGAATGGCCCTAGGGCCATTATTTCAAGCATGCCATGGATATAAACTACAACAATATCGTCCATGGATGGTAGAATGGCCCTAGGGCCATTGTAAACATCACTAGTAGTTGATACAAGGGAGTGGAGAATGGAACCCTAGGACCATTCTCATAATGTGCTTTAGAATGGCACTAGGGCCATTCTTTCAAGCACATTGTGCTTACAAGGATGGCCCTAGAGCCATTCTTCCATGGATAATCTTGATGTATTTTGAATGCATATATAGAGATTTTTCCTAATAAGGAGTTGACACAAGGCAGTGGTTTATGATCTCGCTACTCTCTCTCCTAGCCTTTGCAACAACTAGGGCGGCTAGTTTCTAAACACTCTGTTTTGTTCTGACTACAAGTGTCCAACTTCATGGTGGCTTGGCCAACTAGGCTAGCCAGCGCATAGCCACATAGCTGCAAACATGAGATCGACCCTTCCCATGGTTCTCTGGCGACATTGAAGCCTCTTCCAAGCAATTCAAGGCTGAGGAAAAGAAGGGACAGAAAAAAGATATTGACAAACGTAAAAGAGTGGTTGAGGAAGAGAAGGGAGAGAGAAAAAGATCTTGACAAACGTAAAAGAGACTTGCTTCTTTCTAGGTTTTTTTTTCCGCTACTTTTCACACTCCCTCTTTCACATTTCTCCTAACCTAGGTTTTGCCCACTTGACCACTTTCCCACTCAAGCATTCATTTCTAACCTTGTGACCACTAAAATCTTTTGCCATTGAACACTAGCTCTTCATATTACCTTGTCCACTCTAGTTCTACACGTGTTGTGCCATTGAACACTAGCTCTTCATATTACCTTATCCACTCTAGTTCTACACGTGTTGTGCTTGTTGAGGTGTGTTCACATGCCTTGATTATTTGTGTTTTACTAGCCCTTTGTTCATATGTGCAGCACGTTTTGGGCTTCTTCCACACATCCTTGGGAGATTCTTTAGAGGTTGTTCACACATGATTATTTGATTTTAGAGCTATTCACAGGCGTGGTGTTTGATGAGAAGTGTTCACACACTGTGAGTGTTCTTGGTGGTCATTCACACGTTTGGGGATTCTTTCACGTGGAGTTACATGTTGATTCAAGTTGAGTATTAGTTGGGCTTGTTCACACATTGTGGGTCACATGTCCTATATGCCTTGTGTTTTGAGACGTGTATTCACACGTTGTGCATTGTCTTTTGGTGTATACACTTTGGGTAGTGTTCACATGCAACTATGGGTTGTTCCTATTACTTTTATCCTTCATTTAATTGCCATGGTGCAGATTCACATCATCCTCCACATTATTTTGACAACATTTTTTATTATCATGGTAGGAGAGCTGCTCATGCACTATCATCCTGGCTCTACAATTGCTATTACGATTTACCTTATCGTGTCATGTATTGTATATCTTTTGCCACATTTGCACATGTCTTTGGCATTTTGAGGTGGCTTAGATGTCTACATATTCACTCATCTACTTCTCGCTATCATGAGGTAGCATATTCATATCAGTATTGGATGTTCAAGCTTCACAGTTTCATGCCTAGTCATTTTTGGCATTTGTTCGATGAGGAGGAGATATGTGCCAGATATTCTAGGTGGTCTATACTACATGATTATTTCATTACTTCATTGCTAAGTTACATCAGCACGGATGGCTCAATCTTGTTTGCATGGGATGATTCTTCTTTTGGTGACTTGGATAAGTTTCCCAAACTCTCGCTTCATTGTGAATATGTTTCTGATGAGGGCGTGGACTACACCGACATGGATACTTCTGAGGATGATGATGATGTTCGTGATGTTGTGGCCATAGATGGTTATATGGGTGATGATGATGATGTTTGTGATGTTGTGGCCATAGATAACCATATGGGTGATGATGATCACGGTGATCATTCATGGGATATATTTGGTGAGTTATGGCATGACAGGATTGGATCCTTGGAGGATGCATATTGAGCATGTTTACACTTTGGCCACTATCACAGTGGTGTTTGCATGGGCCTTGATAGCACCTACAACTCACCCACGACATCGACGACTAGCCATCATCTCATTGATTCTATTTTAATTAGACCGACTCATTCATTATATTATGATCGGGATGATGTTGTATTGTACACACACACACACACATGAAGACATTCATGTATCACACACGCATGCACATGATGATGATATGTTTGATAGTGATGTATGTGAGTCATATCATGTGGACATGATCTCGAGGGTAGAGATGATAGTGAGCATATCGAGCATCGACATTTCTATGCCTATCGTCTCTTTCCTACAAATCATGTGGATAGTGTTGTTGATTGTAGTGACATTCTAGAGGTTAGTGTGCATTTTTTAGTGTGCATTTGATTGTAGTGACATTCTAGAGGTGGATAGTGTAGTTGATTGTAGTGACATTCTAGAGATTAGTGATGTGTTCATTAGCACCCTTGAGGTTCATGATACTCTGCATGTGAGTGAGAGAGACACCTATGAGCATAGACCTAGTGTTAGATACATCAGGCTATTCTTCTAGTATTTCTATTTGTGGAGGTATCACTGATATACGACCACTACTCCTAGTATTCATAGCATTCCTAGGTAGCGTTCGTGTGGATAGAGTTCATGTATTTGAGTAGTCAGGGATAGTGAATGAGAGTAATGATGATTTCATTGATGTGAGACATCGTAGTAGGATTATGCATATTGATCATATCCATAGTAGATCATATGGCATAGATCTTGAGAGATTTGCATTATATCTAGACATCTTTTGACCCTAGGGGATATTCGACAGCTTTCATCATGGTGTGCTTGAAATAATGTCCTTAAGGCTATTCTAGGGCCATTCTACCATCCATGGTGTTCTTCAAAATAGCCCTAGGGCATTCTCCACTCCCTTGTCTCAACTCCCTAGGATAAATCTCTACATGAAAGAATGGACCTAGGGCCATCCTTGTAAGCACAATGTGCTTGAAAGAATGGCCATAATGCCATTCTAAAGCACATTGTTAAAATGGTCCTAGGGCCATTCTCTACTTCTTTGTTTCAAATATTGGTGAATTTTACAATGGCACTAGCGACTTTCTACCATCTATGGATAATCTTGTTGTATTTTACATCCATGGTGTGCTTGAAAGAATGGCCCTAGGGCAATTCTACCATGCATGGTGTGCTTTAGAATGGCCCTAGGGCCATTATCCACTCTCTTGTGTCAATTGCCTAGGGCCAATTTCTATATATGCATACAAAATACATCAAGATTGTCCGTGGAAGATTAGACCTAGGTACATTTTACCATCCATGGTGTGCTTGCTAGAATGGACCTAGAGACATCCTTGGAATCTCATTGTACTTATAAGAGTGGCCCTAGGGCCATTCTAAAGCATACCATCGAGTGCATGGTATGATGGCCCTAAGTTATCCATGGAAGAATGGACTTAGGGCCATTCTACCATCTATGGTGTGCTTGTAAGAATGGTCCTATGGCTATTCTACCATCCATTATATGCTTTAGAATGGACATTCTTTCAAGATCATTATGCTTATATTAAGAATGGCCCTAGGGCCATTCTTCCATGGACTATTTTGATGTATTTTGCATCCATGGTGTACTTTAGACTGGCCCTAGGGCCATTCTCCACTGCCTTGTGTCAACTCCTTATTAGGAAAAATCTCTTTAAATGCATTCAAAATACATCAAGATTATCCATGGAAGAATCTCTCTAGGGCCATCCTTGTAAGCAGAATGTGCTTGAAAGAATGGCCCGATTGCCATTCTAAAGCACATTATGAGAATGGTCCTAGGGTTCCATTCTCCACTCCCTTGTATCAACTACTAGTGAAGTTTACAATGGCCCTAGGGCCATTCTACCATCCATGGAGGATATTGTTGTAGTTTATATCCATGGTGTGCTTGAAATATTGGCCCTAGGGCCATTCTACCATCCATGGTGTGATTTAGAATATCCTTAGGGCCATTGTCCACTCCCTAGGGCCATTCTTTCAATATGCATTCAAAATAGATCAATATTGTCCATGGAATAATGGTTGAAGAATGACCCTAGAGCCATTCTAAATCACACCATCCATGGTGTGCATGGTAAACTGGCCCTAGGGCCATTCTACCATTCATGGTGTGCTTTAGAATGGCCCTATAGCCATTCTCCACTCCCTTGTGTCAACTCCTCAGGAAAAATCTCTACACATACATGCAAAATACATCAAGATCGTCCATGGAAGAATGGCCCTATAGCCATTGTCCTCTCCCTTGTGTCAACTTCTTAGGAAAATCTCTACATATGCATGCAAAATACATCAAGATCATCCATAGAAGAATGGCCCTAGGGCCATCCTTGTAATCACAATATGCTTGAAAGAATGGCCCTAGTGCCATTCTAAAGTACATTGTGAGAATGGTCCTAGGTCAATTCTCCACTCCCTTATGTTAACCACTTGTTGGTGAATTTTAGAATTGCCCTAGGGCCATTCTACTACCATCCATGGACAATCTTATTGTATTTTTCATCCATGGTGTTTTTGAAAGAATGGTCCTAAGGCCATTCTCCACTCCCTTGTGTCAACTACTGGTGAACTTTAGAATGGCCCTAGGGCTATTATACCATCCATGGAAAATCTTGTTGTATTTTTCATCCATGGTGTGCTTGTTTGAAAGAATGGCCCTAGGGCTACTCTACCATCAATGGTATGTTTTAGAATGGTCCTGGGCCATTCTCCACTCCCTAGGGTCATTTTTTCAATATGCATTCACTATGCAACAAGATTAACCATAGAAGAATCCACCTAGGGCCATTCTATAAAGCACACCATCCATGGTGAGATTGAAAGAATGGCCCTTAGGGCCATTCTACCACCCATGATGTTCTTTAGAATGGCCATAGGGCCATTCTTTCAAGCACATTGTGCATGGTAGAATCTCCTTACCAAGGTGTCAAAATGCATCATTTCACCAAAATATCTTATTTTTTTACTAATATACCTTAATTTTTTTTGCACTTTACTTTTGACCCTAGGGGATATTCAACTGCTTTCATCATGGTATGCTTGAAATAATGTCCTTAAGGCTATTCTAGGGCCATTCTACCATCCATGGTGTTCTTCAAAATAACCCTAGGGCATTCTCCACTCCCTTGTCTCAACTCCCTAGGATAAATCTCTACATATACATGCAAAATACATCACGATTATCCATGAAAGAATGGACCTAGGGCCATCCTTGTAAGAGCAATGTGCTTGAAAGAATGGCCATAATGCCATTCTAAAGCACATTGTTAAAATGGTCCTAGGGCCATTCTCTACTTCTTTGTGTCAAATACTGGTGAATTTTACAATGGCACTAGGGACTTTCTACCATCTATATGGATAATCTTGTTGTATTTTACATCCATGGTGTGCTTGAAAGAATGGCCCTAGGGCAATTCTACCATGCATGGTGTGCTTTAGAATGGCCCTAGGGCCATTATCCACTACTCTCTTGTGTCAATTGCCTACGGCCAATTTCTATATATGCATACAAAATACATCAAGATTGTCCGTGGGAGGATTAGACCTAAATACATTTTACCATCCATGGTGTGCTTGCTAGAATGGTCCTAGGGCCATTCTCCCATCCATGGTGTGCTTTAGAATGGCCCTAGGGCCATCCTTGGAATCTCATTGTACTTATAAGAGTGGCCCTAGGGCCATTCTAAAGCACACAATCGAGTGCATGGTATGATGGCCCTAAGTTATCCATGGAAGAATGGGCTTAGGGCCATTCTACCATCTATGGCGTGCTTGTAAGAATGGTCCTATGGCTATTCTACCATCCATTATATCCTTTAGAATGGCCATTCTTTCAAGATCATTGTGCTTACATTAAGAATGGCCCTAGGGCCATTCTTCCATGGACAATTTTGATGTATTTTGCATCCATGGGATACTTTAGACTAGCCCTAGGGCCATTCTCCACTGCCTTGTGTCAACTCCTTATTAGGAAAAATCTCTATACATGCATTCAAAATACATCAAGATTATCCATGGAAGGATGGCTCAAGGGCCATCCTTGTAAGCAGAATGTGCTTGAAAGAATGGCCCTAGTGCCATTCTAAAGCACATTATGAGAATGGTCCTAGGGTTCCATTCTCCACTCCCTTGTATCAACTACTAGTGAAGTTTACAATGGCCCTAGGGCCATTCTACCATCCATGGAGGATATTGTTGTAGTTTATATCCATGGCGTGCTTGGAATTTGGCCCTAGGGCTATTCTACCGTCCATGGTGTGATTTAGAATAGCCTTGGGGCCATTATCCACTCCCTAGGGCCATTCTTTCAATATGCATTCAAAATAGATCAATATTGTCCATGGAATAATGGTTGAAGAATGACCCTAGATCCATTCTAAATCACACCATCCATGGTGTGCATGGTAAACTGGCCCTAGGGCCATTCTACCATTCATGGTGTGCTTTAGAATGGCCCTATAGCCATTCTCCACTCCCTTGTGTCAACTCCTCAGGGAAAATCTCTACACATGCATGCAAAATACATCAAGATCGTCCATGGAAGAATGGCCCTATAGCCATTGTCCTCTCCCTTGTGTCAACTTCTTAGGAAAATCTCTACATATGCATGCAAAATACATCAAGATCATCCATAGAAGAATGGCCCTAGGGCCATCCTTGTAATCACAATATGCTTGAAAGAATGGCCCTAGTGCCATTCTAAAGCACATTGTGAGAATGGTCCTAGGTCCATTCTCCACTCCCTTATGTTAACTACTTGTTGGTGAATTTTAGAATTGCCGTAGGGCCATTCTACTACCATCCATGGACAATCTTATTGTATTTTTCATCCATGGTGTTTTTGAAAGAATGGCCCTAGGGCCATTCTCCACTCCCTTGTGTCAACTACTGGTGAACTTTAGAATGGCCCTAGGGCTATTATACCATCCATGGACAATCTTGTTGTATTTTTCATCCATGGTGTGCTTGAAAGAATGACCCTAGGGCTATTCTACCATCAATGGTATGTTTTAGAATGGCCCTCGGCCATTCTAAAGCACATCATCCATGGTGAGATTGAAAGAATTGCCCTTAGGGCCATTCTACCACCCATGATGTGCTTTAGAATGGCCATAGGGCCATTGTTTCAAGCACATTGTGCGTGGTAGAATGACCTTAGGTCCATTATAAAGCACATTATACTTGAGAGAATGGTCCTAGGGCCATTCTCCACTCCCTTGTGTCAACTATTGGGATATTTTAGAATGGTCCTTGGACAAATCTCTACTCCCTTATGTCAACTACTATGGTCAATTTTAGAATGGTCTATTCAAAGTTTGCATTTGGATGTAAGTATGATTGTTTTTTATATGATTGAATTATTTTTTTAAAACTCATTTCAGATACATGGATGGCTCCTGAGAGGAAAATTTCTTTTCTATCAAATGTTGACAGGGCCATTTGGCGAGACAAAGAAGTGATACATTGACTTCTACAATCTACATGGTCAAAAAATACACGAGATGCATCTATTCCTTCCGTAAGATTCCTCCCCAACCTCTCAATATGTCCAGCATCTTCCCCTGTAATCAAATCCCTCTTCAGAAATATAAAAGATCTTGTTTCTACCAGGTTTTGGCCTAGAGAGAGAAAATCTTCTAGAGAGTGGTGATTCAGTTTTTAAATATTTTTGGATAGAAAAATATCTCATCTTATTAAAATAAGTTCCCCTGAAACAGAAGTTTAAAAAGATTTTCAAAAGGTGCATTAGAAATTAAGTATAATCTGTTCAAGAGGCATTATCCTGGGGGTGAAGATTTTTTTGAAATTTTAAATTAAGGTCCCTATGGACCAATAAGATTCATCCAAATGTAGGGAGGAGATAAATAGAAGAATAAAAGTAAAATCCCTCCAAAATGAGTAAATACTCACATAAGATGAAGAGTTGACTAAGGACAAGGTTAATAGTTAAAAAAGAGAGATATTTAGGTGAAATGATGCATTTTTGACACCTCAGTATGGGGGAATTCCCCTCATGAAGGAGGCACCTATTTCACATGCTTGAATGAGTTTTAAACTCCCAAATAATGAGATATTTTTATCTCTCCTCTCTCTTGTTTCAACTAGATCCAAAAAGTGAGCAAAACTGACCCAAAAATGGTCAAAAATTGACCAAACTGATCTGGAAAATTCTAGAATCAGTTGGCTTGGTTAGAAGCTCACTTTTTCCTATAAATAGAAGCCCTCCCCTTTGTTGAAACTCAATAGTGTTTTGCACTGTTACCCTGCCTCTCCCAAGTGCCAGAAAACTGTGAATTTACTCATAATTCATTAGTTTTTTGACCTTCCCTCTTCCAAAAGATTGGTGGCCACTCTTGTTTCAAACAAGAGTAGAACCCTCAAACCATCAAGCCAAAGAAAAGCTCTCAAATTATCTATGTAAGTTGGAGATTCTTCTCTTTTCCATTCCTTTTATGGTTTTTTTTAATGGTTTTTATGATTTTTGTCTTCTCTAAATTGAATGGATGTTATGCCTCATTATTACAAAAAGGCATTCCCCTCTCTTCTTTAGTAAATCCAACCATTCTTTATCTTAGATGATTGATTATTGGATAAAATCAAGTTTTTCATAATGTTTCTCTTAAATAAGTAGAAAATGTTTACTTTAGAATGATTTAAATACTCTTGGTGAACTTCTAATTAGTTTTAGTAAGTTAAAAATTAAAAAATGGTTAGCCATACAAAGGAGGTTATGGTAATTTTTTTTGAAAAATTATGAAATAAATTTCATCTTTTATTAATCAAAAAGAGTAATCCCCATCGTTAGAGTATTCTAAAAGTGTCATTTTCATTCATGCATAGAAAGATGCATATTGACTAATTTTTATAAAAGAATGATTTTCAATAGATTTAAATTCTATGAAAGATACTTATTATTATGAAAGTGTTACTTTCTTTATTATGGATTTTTATGCACAAAATAATGCATAAAAGTATATTTTGTACAAAAGAGTTACTTTCATCATATTGATTTCTATGCATAAAAGAATATTTTTTTATTATAAAAGTGTTACTTTTATCATTATTGATTTCTATGCATAAAAGTATGCATAAAATAATATTTTTTCTATTATAAAAGTGTTACTTTTATCATTATTGATTTTATGCATAAAAGAATAATCTTTTTTTATATTAAAAGTGTGATTTTCATCATAAATGATTTTTATGCATAAACCTATGCATAAAAGATATTTTTTTAATATTAAAAGTGTGATTTTCATCATAAATGATTTTTATGCATAACATATGCATAAAAGATATTTTTTTATATTAAAAGTGTAATTTTTATCATAAATTATTTTTATGCATAAAAGATATTTTTTAATATTAAAAGTGTGATTTTCATCATAAATGATTTTTATGCATAAACATATGCATAAAAGATAATTTTTTATATTAAAAGTGCGATTTTCATTATAAATGACTTTTATGCATAAACCTATGCATAAAAGATATTTTTTATATTAAAAGTGTGATTTTCATCATAAATGATTTTTATGCATAAAAGATATTTTTTCATGATAAAAGAGTGATTTTCAACATAAATGATTTTTATGATGATAAAAGTGTGACTTTCATCAGAATTGGATTTTATGCATAATTAGATGCATATAGAATCTTTATGATTAAATAAGGGTTCTCCTTAATCCTCTGTTTAATTTCCACAAAAATTGAAAAAATGAATAAGTAGATAATCTGTGAGAAGAAATGCTACCGTTTCATAAGTGAATTTGATGATCTAACTGAAATGCCTCTAATTCGGGAAGTAGATCATGTGATTGAATTGACCCCCTGCGGAGCTCAGCCAGTAGCCCTGCGCACGTACAATACAAAATGCCAGTTCCTGAAGCCATCGAACTCAAGGAATAGCTTAGACAGCTGTTAGAACAAGGGTTTGTAAGACCCAGTGTTTCACCTTGTGGTGCGCCAGTTCTCTTTCGGAAAAAGAAAGATGGAACACTTAGACTCTGTGTGGACTACAGAGGTCTAAATCAGCTGACAGTTAAGAATAAGTATCCTATCCCAAGAATTGATGAGCTTCTGGAGGACAAGCTAAATGGAGCCCAGATCTCTTGACAAAGATAGATCTCAAATTCGGGTATTACCAAATCAGGATCAATGATCAAGATATAATACCAAAAACAGCCATCAATACTCGCTATGGGCATTATGAATTTATTGTCATGCCGTTCAAATTAACTAATGCCCCAGCTACATTCAATCGCCTAATGCAAGACATCCTTAGAGAATACTTGGATGATTTTGTTCTAGTTTTCTTTGATACATTCTGATTTACTCAAGGAATATAGCTGACCATGAGACTCATGTCAGAAAAGTTCTTGAGATTCTAAGGAAGCACCAACTCTGCCAAAAAGAGCAAATGCACTTTCTATGCCGACCACGTTGAATACTTAGGCTTTCTGGTATCCAAAGATGAAATTTCTCTAGATTCCACAAAAGTCCAAGCTGTCATAGATTGGCCTGAACCAAAGACAGTGAAAGAAGTCGGAGGATTCTTGGGATTGACTGGTTGGTATAGGATTTTTATACCCAAGTATGCTCTCATAGCTTCCCCCCTCACTAACCTTCTCAAAAAGAATACCCCATTTCAGTGGTCTGCCAGGTGGTGTCAGAGTGCTTTTGATAAGCTGAAGACCGCCTTGGTAACCAGTCCCGTTCTGAAGCTGCCAGATTTCTCTCTACCCTTTGAGGTAGTAACTGATGCAAGTGGTTTTGCCCTGGGAGGTGCACTCATGCAGGAAGGTCATACAGTGGCCTATGAATCCCGAAAGCTCAGAATGCATGAGAGGAATTATGATGTCCACGACCTGGAATTACTTTCAGTAGTCTATGCCTTAAAGTTGTGGAGACATTACCTATTGGGAAAAAGATTCACTTTGATGACAGATCATCAGAGCTCAAAGTGGATCTTTACTCAGAAGGACCTCAACATGCGCCAAAGAAGGTGGATGCAGACCCTGCAAGAATTTGATTTTGAAATCAAGTACCGCCCAAGCAAAGAAAATGTGGTAGCAGATGCCCTCAGCAGAAAAGCCTCCTTGCTTGCAATTACTGTAATATCAAATCCTTTGATTATTGACACAAGAGAGAAGATCATGCAGGATAGATTCTTTGGCCCTATTGCTACCCTACTTATGCAGGAAAGCAAAACTCCACAGGAGTTGAATAGAGTTCAAAGGGTACAGCGTGGATGATGGCATTATGTATTATAATCGTAGGCTATGCATTCCCAATGATGAGGGAACCAAGGATCAAATTTTGAATGAAGCCCATGACAGCCTTATAGCAGGACATCCAGGTTTCATCAAAACCTACATGTATGTAAAGAAAAGCTTCTTTTGGCCTGGTCTGAAAAAGGATGTACTAAATCATGTCCGTCAATGTCTGACATGCCAAAAAGTCAAAGCTGAAAGAGTAAAAATGCCTAGGAAATTACATCCATTGGTGGACATCCCCTAGATGAAGTGGGAATGTATCAGTATGGACTTTATTACTGGATTACCTTCAGTGCAATCGGGTTACAACTCCATTTTCGTGGTAGTTGATAGACTAACCAAAGTTTCCCATCTGATCCCAGTAAAAGAAACCTACATTGCAGTGGATGTGGCTAGAGTGTTTCTCAAAGAAATCTTTAGATTGCATGGCCTACCCAGGAGAATAGTAAGTGATCAAGATCCCAAGTTTACTTCAAGGTTCTGGACTGCATTTTTTGAAGTAGTGGGAACTTTCTTGGATCTCAGCACAGTTTATCACACTGAGACCGATGGTCAAACTAAAAGGGTAAACCAAGTAATCGAAGATATACTTCGGTCGTGCTGTGGTGGCAGAGAACCCAAGAAGAAGTGGCTAAGCTATCTGCATCTAGTCGAGTTCGCCTACAATGCTTCTTATCATCACCGAAGTATCGAGATGAGCCCTTTTAAAGCTCTGTATGGACAAGATTGCTTAACTCCATTAACTTGGTCTGACCCATTGATTAGGGTCGAGATGTCCAGACAGATGCTTGATGACATGGAGAAATAGATGTAGTCAATTCGTAAAGATATAAAAGCTGCCCAGGATAGACAGAAGCAATATGCAGATAAGAGAGGACAGACAGAGAATTCAAAGAAGCAGATATGGTCTTCATTTGAGTACGGCCCAAAAGAAGTTCTTTATCTCTTGGGAAGTACAAGAAGTTATCCCCCAAATATTGTGGGCCATATTTGATTACAAAGAAAGTAGGTGACTTAGCCTACGAGCTTCTTCTGCCTCCTCATCTCAAAGTTCATAATGTATTAAGATTCCTCCCCAGCCTCTCAAGATGTCCAGCATCTTCCCCTGTAATCAAATCCCTTTTATGAAATGTAAAAGATCTTGTTTCTACCAGGCCTAGAGAGAGAAAATCTTCTAGAGAGTGAAAATTCAGTTTTTAAATATTTTTGGATAGAAAAATACCTCATCTTATTAAAATAAGTTCCCCTAAAACAGAAGTTTAAAAAGATTTTCAGAAGGTGCATTAGAAATTAAGTATATTCTGTTCAAGAGGCATTATCCTGGGGGTGAAGATTTTTTTGAAATTTTAAATTAAGGTCCCTATGGACCAATAAGATTCATCCAAATGTAGGGAGGAGATAAATAGAAGAATAAAAGTAAAATCCCTCAAAAATGAGTAAATACTCACATAAGATGAAGAGTTGACTAAGGACAAGGTTAATAGTTAAAAAAGAGAGATATTTAGGTGAAATGATGCATTTTTGACACCTCAGTATGGGGGAATTCCCCTCATGAAGGAGGCACCTATTTCACATGCTTGAATGAGTTTTAAACTCCCAAATAATGAGATATTTTTATCTCTCCTCTCTCTTGTTTCAACTAGATCCAAAAAGTGAGCAAAACTGACCCAAAAATGGTCAAAAATTGACCAAACTGATTTGGAAAATTCTAGAATCAGTTGGCTTGGTTAGAAGCTCACTTTTTCCTATAAATAGAAGCCCTCCCCTTTGTTGAAACTCAATAGTGTTTTGCACTGTTACCCTGCCTCTCCCAAGTGCCAGAAAACTGTGAATTTACTCATAATTCATTAGTTTTTTGACCTTCCCTCTTCCAAAATATTGGTGGCCACTCTTGTTTCAAACAAGAGTAGAACCCTCAAACCATCAAGCCAAAGAGAAGCTCCCAAATTATCTATGTAAGTTGGAGATTCTTCTCTTTTCCATTCCTTTTATGGTTTTTAATGGTTTTTTATGATTTTTGTCTTCTCAAAAAAATCAAATGATGTTATGCCTCATTAAAAAAAGGCATTCTCCTCTCTTCTTTAGAAAATCCAACCATTCTTTATCCTAGATGTTCGATTATTGGATAAAATCAAGTTTTTCATAATGTTTCTCTTAAATAAGTAGAAAATGTTTACTTTAGAATGAATTAAATATCCTTGGTGAGCTTATAATTAATTTTAGTGAATTAAAAATTTAAAAATGGTCAGCCATACAAAGGAGGTTATGGTGAAATTTTCAAAAAGTTAGGAAAATAAATTTTATCTTTTATTAATAAAAAAGAGTAATCCCCATCATTAGAGTATTCTAAAAGTGTCATTTTCAGTCATGCATAGAAAGATGCATATTGATTCATTTTTATAAAAAGAATGATTTTCAGTAGAATTAAATTCTATGAAAGATACTTATTGATAAATTTTTATAAAAGTTTTACTTTTATCATTATTGATTTTTATGCATAAAAGTATGCATAAAAGAAATTTATTTTTATTATAAAAGTGTTACTTTTATCATTATTGATTTTTATGCTAAGAGGATGCATAAAAGAAATTTATTTTTATTATAAAAGTGTTACTTTTATCATTATTGATTTTTATGCTAAGAGGATGCATAAAAGAAATTTATTTTTATTATAAAAGTGTTACTTTTATCATTATTGATTTTTATGCTAAGAGGATGCATAAAAGAAATTTATTTTTATTATAAAAGAGTGATTTTCACCATAAATGATTTTTATGCATAAACATATGCATAAAAGATATATTTTTTATATTAAAAGTGTGATTTTCATCATAAATGATTTTTATGCATAAACATATGCATAAAAGATATTTTTTTATATCAAAAGTGTGATTTTCATCATAAATGATATTTATGCATAAACATATGCATAAAAGATATTTTTTATATCAAAAGTGTGATTTTCATCATAAATGATATTTGTGCATAAACATATGCATAAAAGATATTTTTTATATCAAAAGTGTGATTTTCATCATAAGTGATATTTATGCATAAACATATGCATAAAAGATATTTTTTTAATATCAAAAGTGTGATTTTCATCATAAATGATATTTATGCATAAACATATACATAAAAGATATTTTTTTAATATCAAAAGTGTGATTTTCATCATAAATGATTTTTATGCATAAATGGGTGCATAAAGGTATTTTTATATTAAAAGTGTGATTTTCATCATAAATGATTTTATGATGATAAAAATGTGACTTTCATCATAATTAAAATTTATGCATAAATAGATGCATATAGAATGCTACCGTTTCGTATTCACTACGATGGTAACGAGAAAATTCAATTAAATTATCAAAGTCAGAGATCAAGATAAATGATTAATTTATTCCTCATAAGAATTTCATGTTTTAGAAATTTGTAAGCAAATATTCGTCGAACGAAATTTAGAAAAAAGAGAAATTGAAATAGTACCTTTCGAGAAAGATAGTTTAGGAAGAACTTTTCCAGACCCAAACTCTGATTCCAGACTATTGACCAAGACCTAATTCCTTCGTTAGTTTCGATCAAGGACTATGTGCCCAGTTCAGGAAAAATATACTTAAAACACCCACCGCCGAACCTGAAACTAAGTGAAGGCTTTTGATTTTGATCTGAGGATCAAAGACACCTAAGGAGGATCCTGGAGGGTTCTGACCATGGGCTCGCGGTGCATAGGACACCCATTCGTATGTCAAGGAAGATATATATATGTATGTTGACGAAGTGATTATTGTAATCTGTTACTGGATCTCGTTGGCTGACCAGCTG
The DNA here is from genome assembly GCF_041138505.1 of Cibotium barometz. Classification (NCBI taxonomy): domain Eukaryota; kingdom Viridiplantae; phylum Streptophyta; class Polypodiopsida; order Cyatheales; family Cibotiaceae; genus Cibotium; species Cibotium barometz. Next base: position 1,745,891 of record NC_141055.1, read on the forward strand.
GTCCCAACGGAGAGTCCAGAGTGGTACTATTTTTGAGAAACAAGGGATTGAATGGAAATTTGAATTATGAAATCTATGATCATATCGGTTTTGTCAATGGATTAATTTTATATTAAAGTTTTAAAGAGGAGTGTGTGTGTATCTCTTTTCTAAAGCCAAAGTTAAGAAAGGCAATTCAATTATGGGTGGGTGAGTACTTGTTTGGTTCCACCGATGTGGTAGGGTGGTGGCTAACCCATGGGCCGGATGGGGTTAGGCTGGAATCAGTGGAGTCAAACTGAAAAATCTTAGGATCACGCTAGGATTCGAGTAGCTAGTTAATTCCCTGATAAAATTCTCAATTGAGTGGATCAACGACTGTGCCTGATCTTGATCAGGAAAAAAGCATTGAAATTTCTCAAAATGATCAAATTATATCAGTGATAGTTTCCTTCTATCTGGTTTATTCAGGTGAAGGATAGTTTAGAATTGATCTCGTTAGAAAAGTTTGTTTTCACACTAAGATGGTATAAGGAGAAAATTCAATTAAAATATCAAAGTCGAAGATCGAGATAAATGATTATTTTATTCCTCGTAAGAAATTCATGTTTTTAGAAATCTGTAAGCACATATTCGTCGAACGAAATTTAGAAAAAGAGAAAGTGAAATAGTACCTTTCGAGAAAGATAGTTTAGAAAGAACCTTTCCAGACCCAAACTCTGATTCAGACTATTGACCAAGACCTAATTCCTTCATCAATTTCTATCAATGATAATGTGCCGAGTTCAGGAAAAATGTACTCAAATCACCCACCGAACCTGAAACTAAGTTAAGACTTTTGATTTTGATCTGAGGATCAAGTTAATAGAATTCGAGAAATTCTGTTTGGAATTCCTGGATCTAGAAGTATTGAGATACAGATTTAAGATTATTCATGGTTTTCAAACAAAATCAAAACTGAAAACTTGCATAGAAACCCTGTTTTCTTAAAGGATTGTCTTACGCCAGAATGCTGGAGGGAGCATTTGGCATATATGTTTATCTAAGGGAAGTTCGGTTGCAACAGCTGGCGGGGAGTGTTCGAGGGACAGCTCACGTGGCAAAAACCTGCCCAGGTCTTGACCAGCATGGGTATGGTGAAAAATGGTGTGCTTTCGGTACGATGGGCGAGGGCCGATGAAGTGGTCCCTGAGTGAAGTACCAGGACACCTAAGGAGGATCCTGGAGGGTTTTGACCAGGTGATGCACAGGCTCGCGGTGCTTAGGACACCCATTCGTATGTCAAGGAAGATATGTATGTATGTTGACGAAATGATTATTGTAATCTGTTTTACTGGATCTCGTTGGCTGACCAGCTGGTCCCAACAACAAGGGATTGAATGGAAATTTTGAATTATGAAATCTGTGATCATATCTGTTTTGTCAATGGATTATTTTTATATTAAAGTTTTAAAGAGGAGTGTGCGCGTATCTGTTTTCTAAAGCTAAAATTAAGAAAGGCATTTTAATTATGGGTGGGTGAGTACTTGTTTGGTTCCACCGATTCCAGTGGGTGGTGGCTAACCCATGGGCCGGATGGGGTTAGGCTAGAATCAGTGGAGTTTTAATAATCAAACTAAAAAATCTTAAGATTACGCTAGGATATTCAAGTAGCTAGTTAATTCCTTGATAAATTTCTTAATTGAGTGGATCAGCTATGCGTGATCTTGATTAGGAAAAAAGTGTTGAAATTACTCAGATGATCAAATTATATCAGTGATAGTTTCCTTCTATCTGATTTATTCAGGTGAAGGATAGTTTAGAATTGATTTCGTTAAAAAAAATTCGTTAAGAAAATTCAAAAAGGTGGAATCGTCCCCGCTTTTCGGGCATGGAAAATTTTCCTGGTTTCGGTTTTCGGAGTGACCAGCAGGCCCGGACATTCGTGGACAAGGCCCCGAGTGAGAAACCCTGCCTCGCGCATGAGGGGGTTGCTTCCGCTATACTGTCAGCTACTACTGGGAGTCCGGTGTGTGGAGGGGGCAGAGGGATCTCACCGTATTTTCATTCCATAAGCTTCTTTAATGAAGAATTTTTAATCAAAGAAATTGTTTTTATAGATGAAAGTTTCCTATTTATCTGGTATTTCTGACCTCACCCAGTCTCAAGATATGACTGCGTTTGTCTTCGAGCATCTCATTTCTTCTGCTTCAACTCGAACAAGCCGAGCTAGACTCGCACGCCATTTCGAGGATTTATATTTTCCTAACCCAACAGAGAGACAACAGCATAAGTGGTTTGTAGGGCAGTATGTCCACGCCTCTTGCGACCGCCGGTGCAATGCTGTGGTGGCAGAACCTCTCCTTGGCAATGATTCTGTTAAAGCTGAAAGTAGTGCGTGGCATCATTCTATATCATTCAACACCTCAGAATTTCAGACTTTCATGCCAAATTTATAGACTCTTTAGTCGATTTATCCTTAAGGAGAAAATAATAGCTCCCTTTGCAGTTAGAGAACTTATGTAACGGGGCATGACTATGGGCCAGTACCATCGTCTTATGTATCTCCCGAGGAGATTTTGAATTTTGGAGCCGAGCTGCTCTATGTACATATTGCAACTTTTATATAAATAAAGAAATGTTTTCTAGAGAGAAAAAAATCCCTGTTGTATAAGTGATTGTTTACGGACGATCTGATAAAGAAAAATCTGTTATCGGACATATGTCATAGATCTCCAATAAGATCATTGTCTTGTTTAAGAAATTGTTTTCCGAACCTCTTAAGTCTTAGGATCTCGTGGATGATATCAAAATAAAAATTTAATAATATATAAATTTTTACCAAAATCATGAGATGAGGAAACCATGGCCATCAGCCAGACCCTCTCTCTGAAGATAACGAGCTTGACCCTGATGTTCGCAAGGCTCTTTTTAGGACTCAGCCAGGACCCTTCACTCAAAGGAGAAGGGGAGAACCTAGGCGAGGCTGTTGAGAAATGGGTGGAAGCCATGGAAGAATATTTTGACGTCACAGGCTACAATGAGCGGAGCAAAATGGCTCTTGCCTGGCTGAAAATAGTGGAAACAGCCAGGGTAGCATGGAGAAACTACTGTGACACCAACCGTCTGGACAGAAATACTCAGTCCTGGAACGACCTAAAAACCTATCTAAGAAAGAGATTTTGTCCCTCTAGATTTTTCGAAACCAAAATGAACGAATTTTTAGAGCTAAAGCAGGAGAGCAAAACCATCGAGGAATATCACCAGGCCTTTGCTCTTCTACTCAAATATTCACCACCTCTTGATGAAGAACAACTCATGGCCAGGTTCATTCGGGGAATGAACGAACCCTTGGACACACTGGTCAAAAATGCCAAGCCAGTGTCCATGGCTGAAGCAGTAAGAGTGGCAAAGGATTTTGCCAAAGCATTTGTAGTAAAGGTCCCGCCAAAGCCTGCACCCTCTAGAGAACTTTAAAAGATTCCAAGCCCAGGGAAGTACTTCAAACTTTCCACCCATGAAGAGGCAGCAAGGCCCGAATCAGAATCAGGATGCAGGAAGGTTCCGAAGTGAAGGAAGACCCTTCCCCCAGAATACTTTCTCAGGAGCCCCACCTCTCTCAAGAAATCAGAGGGATGAGCTCAGAAGTGAAAACCGATGTTTTGGGTGCCAAGGTTTTGGTCACCAACAACTGAAAGACTGCCCGACTCCTGCCATGTTAAGGGGACAGGGAAGTCAAGGACCCCGAGTTCAAAGACCAACCCCTTCATACCAGTCTAATCAAGGTCCGTCTTGCCCAAGCTAGGGAAACCCTAGAAGAACTCCAGCTCAACCATCTGCCTCTGTTCAGAGTAACCTCAGAACTCCTTCCTAGAACTGGGACAACCAAAGAGAAAGAGTTCCACCTCAGACTACAGCAGCCAGAGCAGTCACAATTGCAGATGTAGTAGAAGAGGAAAGAGGGTAGATCTTTGCTGCAATTGAAAACCAAGGACCTAACCGTCAGTTCTCAGTCATCCATACTCCAACAGAGTATCAGGGTAAGCCTTTTAAGCTTTTGATTGATTCAGGCAGTTCTCATTCATTCATTTCCCCTGGATGCTTGCGTAAGCTAGTCTTAGAACAAAAATCAAGGAAACCTATGCAAGTTGAATTGGCCAGTGGGAAGATTCTTTTCACTCACCACATGAGACAGATCTTACCCACCAGTTCAATCTAGATGGTAATGTAACCGACTGTCAGTTCAAAGTCTTACCTTTGGGAGTTTTTGATGGGATCCTTGGAATGGATTGGCTCCACAAAAATCAAGCTGACATACACTGTCACAATGGAACCATTTCCTTCCATGACCTTTACGGGAACAAAGTTCAATGAACTGGAGTTTCCAGATCCCCAGACCTTCAGTTAGTAAAAGCTTCTAGGTTGCTGAAAGGACTTAGGAAGAAGCAGCAAATTTATGTTGTCAAAATGAACCCAGTAGACTCAAAGCTTAAGGCTAAAGAACCAGAATGGTTAAGTGAATTTGATGATCTATTCCCAGTAGAGCTAACTGAAATGCCTCCAATCCGGGAAGTAGATCATGTGATTGAATTAACCCCCGCCGGTGTGATGGCCGTACGGACGCGAGCCCAATGTGAGCGGACGTCCGGCACGAAACACCACGTCTTTGCCACACGTGGCCCTTGAAGCTCATGACGGCTCCGCCGGCCCGTCGAGCGCGTTGCGCGCGTTTCCCTTGAGGGTCTCACCGTCACGTGCCCTTCATGCCTGGCTCGGCTCCAGGAGGCCTCACCCGGGACTTGCCTTCAATCCATGCCCGCCGGCCTAGGGTCCATCGCGGCCCCGTCGGCACGGCCCGGCCCGCCGGCCACGTCGGCGGCCGTTTTTCCACCGTCCACGGTCCCGTCGGCTCAATCGGTCCCGACTCCGTCAAGGTAGGGAGGGCATCCCCCGGAGGCACTCGGCTCCCACCAACCCCACTTGCAATGCGGGAGGCCTACGTGCCTACCCAGTGCGTGAGTGCGTCTTGGTGCCTACCATGGGTCCATGCTTTGCCCCTCCAAGCACTTCCTCCCCATATAGATGCATTATATTCGGGGCAGTCTAGCATACCCCTCGGGCACCATGTCCCTCCGGATAGAAATCCCGCGACGCGTCACGGTAAACGGCCGTTTTGGCCGTTTTTAGCCAAAAACGGCCGAAACTGATGGAAACGCGTCACACACAACCCAGTAGCCCTATGCACATACAAAATGCCAGTTCCTGAAGCCATCAAAGTCAAGGAACAGCTTAGACAGCTATTAGAGCCAAAGACATGTGCAAATGTGGCAAAACATATACAATACATGACACAATAAGGTAAATCATAATAGCAATTGTAGAGCCAGGATGATAGTGCATGAGCAGCTCTCCTACCATGATAATAAAAAATGCTGTCAAAATAATGTCGAGGATGATGTGAATCTGCACCATGGCAATTAAATGAAGGATAAAAGTAATAGGAACAACCCATAGTTGCATGTGAACACTACCCAAAGTGTATACACCAAAAGAAAATGCACAACAAGTGTGAATACACCTCTCAAAACACAAGGCATATAGGACATGTGACCCACAATGTGTGAACAAGCCCAACTAATACTCAAGTTGAATCGACATGTACTCCACATGAAAGAATCCCCAAATGTGTGAATGACCACCAAGAACACTCACAGTGTGTGAACACTTCTCATCAAACACCACGCCTGTGAATAGCTCTAAAATCAAATAATCAACGTGTGTGAACAACCTCTAAAGAATCTCCCAAGGATGTGTGGAAGAAGCCCAAAACGTGCTACACATATGAACAAGGGCTAGTAAAACACAAATAATCAAGGCATGTGAACACACCTCAACAAGCACAACACGTGTAGAACTAGAGTGGACAAGGTAATATGAAGAGATAGTGCTCGATGGCAAAAGATTTTAGTGGTCACAAGGTTAGAAATGAATGCTTGAGTGGGAAAGTGGTCAAGTGGGCAAAACCTAGGTTAAGAGAAATGTGAAAGAGGGAGAATGAAAAGAAGGGAAAAAAAAACTAAAAAGAAGCAAGTCTCTTTTACGTTTGTCAAGATCTTTTTTTCTCTCCCTTCTCTTCCTCAACCACTCTTTTACGTTTGTCAAGATCTTTTTTCTCTCCCTTCTCTTCCTCAACCACTCTTTTACGTTTGTCAAGATCTTTTTTCTGTCCTTTCTTTTCCTCAAGCACTGGTAGCTAAACGCTCAACAAGAGCTTAGTGATGCTTCTCCTCTAATGGGCCCTTTGATTTTAGCCTTGGAATTCTTGGAAGAGGCTTCAATGTCGCCAGAGAACCGTGGGAAGAGTCGATCTCCTATTTGCAACTATGTGGCTATGCGCTGGCTAGCCTAGTTGGCCCGGCCACCATGAAGTTGGACACTCGTAGCTAGAACAAAACGGAGTGTTTAGAAACTAGCCGCCCTAGTTGCAAAGGCTAGGAGAGAGAGTAGCGAGATCATAACCGAGAGCTGAAACAAAACGGAGTGCGTTGTAGCCTGTTGCAAAACGAACGCCTAAAAAACAATGCGTTGCTTAGGTTAAAAATGGTGGCGTTTCCTAGTTTGCTAAACTTGACCTTTTGCTTGCGTTTTCTCCCCCCTCTCTCTCTCTCTCTCTCTCTCTCTCTCTCTCACACACACACACAAAGTACAATGAAGAACCTTTTGCACACCTCACAAAACAGTGTGTACGTTGCAATTTGTGCATGATGCATAAGCCTTAGTTGGTCCCCTTACACGCTGGAGACAAACTCTGAGCAGCAATTGAAGTAAAACTTGAAAACGCTGCAATCACCCACATAAGCGCTTGTTTGATGATGCTCTGAAAACAAGCTCATGTGTGATGTGATATGACTCGAAAGATAAAATTCCTTACTATACGACTAGTTGCGTGACTCGTTGCGTTTGCGTTTGCTTTAGTAGCAGCGTGGATTGTAACCTTGTTTTAAATTGCTTGTTATGCTGAGCTAACTGAATAAGGTCATCTAGCACCTCTGTATTTAGTTGTAGATGACTTTAGAGCTAGCCACAACCAGCATCACAATAGTCTTGGATGTCTCACTAGTTTAAGATCCATAGCTTTTCAATGGACTTGTCCATGGTTGCAAATAATAAAAATAAAAAATATGGAGCCCTAATGCGCACAGATACTCTGCTTGTGTCAAACGTGGGGGCTGTTGTGCTGTAATTGCAACCTCGGTCATACTTCACCATTGATCAAGATCGTTCCCAATTTTAATGATCTTCACCTCCTCATCTTTTAGACGGCACAAGCATCTAGATTGAAAAGGGTTGGGCTTTCTTCCTTCAATTATTCCTTTTTCAACACCTTCTATAATTTCTAACCATGTAATAAAGATCTCGTCTGAACAAGCAACCATGTGTGACTAATTATGTGCAAAGTAGGCACCCATCAAAGTTTCTGCACTCGCAATGAATTTCTATAAATATAAATGAACAAACAAAAAGTACGCAAATTCTAACTTATCTAAAAAATTCAAATAAGCTAAAAACACAAGAAATAATTGCTTACATCCCAATCTAAGCGAGTTGCATGCTCCTTTACAAGTCCAAGTATTGACCTTGATAGTTTGTGATAAAAATCCCATTGGGCCTCTCAAGTGCTTGAGTATATCATTGTAGGCTTGCTGTTAAAACAAGGTTTGGGCCTCTATATTTGCTATCCTTGAGATACTATCCACATAGACTTTTGGAGGTGCATCGACAACAATTTGGGCCTTCCGAATTGCCTAAATATCCCTCAAATAAAGTATTTTTTCAGGCAATTAAGTCCTTAACATAACCTTGGTAGCATAGATGGAATGTTTCCCATCTATGATCCAATAATCAAAATCCTAGAGCTTTTCACTTACCACCTCTTTTTTGGTCAATGCATTCCCTCCCTTTTTTCCAATCTTCTTCATTGGCATTAAATATGCAAAAGACCTAGGGTTATTCGCACGTTCAACATACCACTCCACACAATTTGACTTTGTCCTTTTTCAGCGGTGGGTGACATAAATAATGTTTGGGTACTTGCACACATTTCATTATTGGAATTTCAAACTCTGTGTACAAACCAAGTGAAAAGTATTTTGCATACTTGTCCATACCCCCCCAGAGCTAATTCCTATACCTTTTTAGCCTTCCTTGCCAAATTCTTGGAATTCTTAATGTTGAAATATGAGGGTACCTAGTGAGAACCTCTAGTTCCCAATGTAGCAGGCTTTACTTCATCCACATCAAAAATGTTGCTCTTTATTTATGGAGAAGATCTTGCCTTCTTCTTTGAACTTGATACAGCTTTACGGGGCTTTGGCACTTTCTTTCCCAAGACTTGTATAGTAATATCTTGTAGCCTGTTTTAGTAGTGATATCAGATCTCTATCAGATATACTATCGACATCCACAGCTTCCATCTTCTAGAGAACATAGTGTCCTCTTGGTCTGCTACCATGTGATCCGTGACATATGTTGGAGAAGCAAGTTGATAAGATAATGCACCCGGTACCTCAACATCAATACATTCAATTTTTGGATGCAAGTTAACAACTGACACAACAAAAACCATTATTTTTCCTTTATCCTCAAAAGACTCATTATCATCTCTAGAGGCTGAAGGTATGAGATCCCTCTGCCCCCTCCACACATCGGACTCCCAATAGCTGACAGCGGAAGCAGCATCCTCATGCGCGGGGTAGGGTTTCTCACTCAGGGCCTCGCCCACACGAATGTCCGGGCGCACGAGACTAGGTTGGTGGTCACTCCGAAAACTGAAACCGGGAAAATTTTCCATGCCCGAAAAGCGGGGATGATTCCACCTTTTTGAATTTTCTTAACGAATTTTTTTTTTAACGAGATCAATTCTAAACTATCCTTCACCTGAATAAATCAAATAGAAGGAAACTATCATTGATGTAATTTGATCATCTGAGTAATTTCAACGCTTTTTTCCTAATCAAGATCAGGCACAACCGTTGATCCACTCAATTGAGAAATTTATCAGGGAATTAACTAGCTACTCGAATCCTAGCGTAATCTTAAGATTTTTCAGTTTGTTTATATTAAAACTCCACTGATTCCAACCTAACCCCATCCAGCCCATGGGTTAGCCACCACCCTACCACTGGAATCGGTGGAACCAAACAAGTACTCACCCACCCATAATTGAAATGCCTTTCTTAACTTTAGCTTTAGAAAACAGATACGCACACACTCCTCTTTAAAACTTTAATATAAAAATAATCCATTGACAAAATAGATATGATCACAGATTTCATAATTCGAAATTTCGATTCAATCCCTTGTTTCTCAAAAACAGTACCACTTTGGACTCTCCGTTGGGACCAGCTGGTCAGCAACAACGAGATCCAGTAAACAGATTACAATAATCATTTCGTCAACATACATACATATCTTCCTCGACATACGAATGGGTGTCCTAAGCACCCCGAGCCCGTGCATCACCTGGTCATAACCCTCCAGGATCCTCCTTAGGTGTCCTGGTACTTCACTCAAGGACCGCTTCGTCGGCCCTCACCCATCGTATCGGAAGCACACCATTTTTCACCATACCCAGGCTGGTCAAGACCTGGGCAGGTTTTTGCCGCATGAGCTGTCCCTCGACGAACACTCCCCGCCAGCTATTGCAACCGAACTTCCCTTAGATAAACATATATGCCAAATGCTCCCTCTAGCATTCTGGCGTAAGACAGTCCTTTAAGAAAACAGGATTTCTATGCAAGTTTTTAGTTTTGATTTTGTTTGAAAACCATGAATAATATTAAATCCGTATCTTAATACTTCTAGATCCAGGTCTGAATTCCAAACAGAATTCCTCGAATTCTATTAACTTGATCCTCAGATCAAAATCAAAAGTCTTAACTTAGTTTCAGGTTCGGTGGGTGATTTGAGTACATTTTTCCTGAACTGGGCACATTATCATTGATAGAAATTGATGAAGGAATTAGGTCTTGGTCAATAGTCTGAATCAGAGTTTGGGTCTGGAAAGGTTCTTTCTAAACTATCTTTCTCGAAAGGTACTATTTCACTTTCTCTTTTTCTAAATTTCGTTCGATGAATATGTGCTTACAGATTTCTAAAAACATGAATTTCTTACGAGGAATAAAATAATCATTTATCTCGATCTCCGACTTTGATAGTTTAATTGAATTTTCTCCTTATACCATCTTAGTGAATATGAAACGGTAGCATTTCTTCTCACAGATTATCTACTTATTCATTTTTTTAATTTTTGTGAAAATTAAAGAGAGGATTAAGGAGAATCCTTATTTAATCATAAAGATTCTATATGCGTCTAATTATGCATAAAATCCAATTATGATGAAAGTCACACTTTTATCATCATAAAAATCATTTATGTTGAAAATCACTCTTTTATCATGAAAGAATATCTTTTATGCATATGTTTATGCATAAAAATCATTTATGATAAAAATCACACTTTTAATATAAAAAACTATCTTTTATGCATAGATTTATGCATAAAAATCATTCATGATGAAAATCACACTTTTTAATATAAAAAAATATCTTTTATGCATAAAAATCATTTATGATGAAAATCACACTTTTAATATAAAAAATATCTTTTATGCATAGGTTTATGCATAAAAATCATTTATGATGAAAATCACACTTTTAATATAAAAATATCTTTTATGCATAAAAATCATTTATGCATAAAAATCATTTATGATGAAAATCACACTTTTAATAAAAAATATCTTTTATGCATATGTTTATGCATAAAAATCATTTATGATGAAAATCACACATTTAATATTAAAAAATATCTTTTATGCATAAAAATCATTTATGATGAAAATCACACTTTTAATATTAAAAAAATTATTCTTTTATGCATACTTTTATGCATAGAAATCAATAATGATAAAAGCAACACTTTTATAATAGAAAAAATATTCTTTTATGCATACTTTTATGCATAGAAATCAATAATGATAGAAGTAACACTTTTATAAAAAAAAATTCTTTTATGCATAGAAATCAATATGATGAAAGTAACTCTTTTGTAATAACAAAATATACTTTTATGCATTATTTTATGCATAAAAATCTAAAAGTTATCAATAAGTATCTTTCATAGAATTTAATTCTATTGAAAATCATTCTTTTATAAAAATTAGTCAATATGCATCTTTCTATGCATGAATGAAAATGACACTTTTAGAATACTCTAACGATGGGGATTACTCTTTTTGATTAATAAAAGATAAAATTTATTTTACAATTTTTCAAAAAATTTCGCCATAACCTCCTTTGTATGGCTGACCATTTTTCAATTTTTAACTTACTAAAACTAATTAGAAGTTCACCAAGAGTATTTAAATCATTCTAAAGTAAACATTTTCTACTTATTTAAGAGAAACATTATGAAAAACTTGATTTTATCCAATAATCAATCATCTAGGATAAAGAATGGTTGGATTTACTAAAGAAGAGAGGGGAATGCCTTTTTTTAATGAGGCATAACATCCATTCAATTTAGAGAAGACAAAAATCATAAAAACCATAAAAAAAACCATAAAAGGAATGGAAAAGAGAAGAATCTCCAACTTACATAGATAATTTGAGAGCTTTCCTTTGGCTTGATGGTTTGAGGGTTCTACTCTTGTTTGAAACAAGAGTGGCCACCAATCTTTTGGAAGAGGGAAAGTCAAAAAACTAATGAATTATGAGTAAATTCACAGTTTTCTGGCACTTGGGAGAGGCAGGGTAACAGTGCAAAACACTATTGAGTTTCAACAAAGGGGAGGGCTTCTATTTATAGGAAAAAGTGAGCTTCTAACCAAGCCAACTAATTCTAGAATTTTCCAATTTTTGATCATTTTTGGATCAGTTTTGCTCACTTTTTGGATCTAGTTGAAATAGGAGAGAGGAGAGATAAAAATATCTCATTATTTGGGAGTTTAAAACTCATTCAAGCATGTGAAATAGGCACCTCTTTTATGAGTGGAATTTCCCCATACTGAGGTGTCAAAAATGCATCATTTCACCTAAATATCTCTCTTTTTTAACTATTAACCTTGTCCTTAGTCAACTCTTCATCTTATGTGAGTATTTACTCATTTTTGAGGGATTTTTCTTTTATTCTTCTATTTATCTCCTCCCTACATTTGGATGAATCTTATTGGTCCATAGGAACCTTAATTTAAAATTTCGAAAAAATCTTCACCCCCAGGATAATGCCTCTTGAACAGATTATACTTAATTTCTAATGCACCTTTTGAAAATCTTTTTGAATTTTTGTTTCAAGGGAACTTATTTTAATAAGATGAGATATTTTTCTATCCAAAAATATTTAAAAACTGAATTACCACTCTCTAGAAGATTTTCTCTCTCTAGGCCAAAACTGGTAGAAACAAGATCTTTTATATTTCTGAAGAGGGATTTGATTACAGGGGAAGATGCTGGACATCTTAAGAGGCTGGGGAGGAATCTTACATTCTCTCCCACTTGAAGAATGTGAGATGCCCTCATCTCGCAAGGCTTAGACCTTTACATATTCACTCATCTACTTCTTGCTATCATGAGGTAGCATATTCATATCAGTATTGGATGTTCAAGCTTCACAGTTTCATGCCTAGTCATTTTTGGCATTTGTTCGATGATGAGGAGGAGATATGTGCCAGATATTCTAGGTGGTCTAGACCATACATGACTATTTCATCACTTCATTGCTTAGTTACATCGGCACGAATGGTTCAGTCTTGTTTGCATGGGATGATTCTTCTTTTGGTGACTTGAATAAGTTTCCCACACGACATTGATGTATCACACACACATGCACATTATGATGATATGTTTGATAGTGATGTATGTGAGTCATATCATGTGGACATGATCTTGAGGAGGGTAGAGATGGTAGTGAGCATATCGAGCATCGACATTTCTCTGCCTATCGTCTCTTTCCTACAGATCATGTGGATAGTGTAGTTGATTGTAGTGACATTCTAGAGGTTAGTGTGCGTTTGATTAGTGATGTGCTCATTAGCACCCTTGAGGTTCATGATACTCTGCATGTGAGTGAGAGAGACACCTATGAGCATAGACCTAGTGTTAGATACATCAGGCTATTCTTCTAGTATTTCTATTTGTGGAGGTATCACTGATATACGACCACTACTCCTAGTATTCATAGCATTCCTAGGTAGCGTTTGTGTGGATAGAGTTCATATATTTGAGTAGTCAGGGATAGTGAATGAGAGTAATGATGATTTCATTGATGTGAGACATCGTAGTAGGATTATGCATATTGATCATATCCATAGTAGATCATATGGCATAGATCTTGAGAGATTTAAATTATATCTAGACATCTCCTTAGAACTTATATTGTTGGAGATAGATTTATCATCGGCGGATGTAGGACACATAGGGGCATCATTGATGGAGATAGACTATGTTTATGAGGATGACCTTGGAGGCCTCAGGGATGCCATAGATGATGATTTAGGAGATAATACCATTTATCTTTCATGTGAGGATACCTCTTCATTTTTTAGTATGATGCTGATTATTATATTGATATCCTAGTTCATCATACACACATGGGGGGTTTTACACATGATGAGGAAGTGCATGGTTTGGCTCATGCCCGTATACCTATTAATGTAGTGGATCATGTCTTTGAATTTTTGAGTGATGCTACATGGGATGACGGAATCGGTTCACCCTTACCTTCGCATGATACCGACCTTGAGATATGTTCTTTTGGCTTCTATGGGTGTCACGATCTTCGGAGCCAAGACATTTACTTTTGGATGCAGTATATGTCATTTGAGATGCATCATATCTGATTATTTGGCGCATTATGTGGATTTACATGCATCACATCTAGAATTTCACCTAAGCAATTATTTGGGCCATGGATTTGATGATATTTCTAGTGGTCATTTCACTTTGGATGAGGAGCTTAGATACTTCTTCCTTCTTGATCCAAGTGGTTACACAACATTTGTTCTATGGTTAGATGATGGTCTACACTTTGGCTATCCATTTGACCCATGGAGAGATATAGCGAGATACATCATCGACATGGATGTGTACTTCATTTGTCCATTTGACCCAGGAGGATTCTTACCTAGTCTTGTCACATCGACATTGGCTTTTTGCACTTTACTTTTGACCCTAGGGGATATTCGGCTGCTTTCATCTTGGTGTGCTTGAAATAATGTCCTTAAGGCTATTCTAGGGCCATTCTACCATCCATGGTGTTCTTCAGAATAACCCTAGGGCATTCTCCACTCCCTTGTCTCAACTCCCTAGGATAAATCTCTACATATACATGCAAAATACATCACGATTATCCATGAAAGAATGGACCTAGGGCCATCCTTGTAAGCACAATGTGCTTGAAAGAATGGCCATAATGCCATTCTAAAGCACATTGTTAAAATGGTCCTAGGGCCATTCTCTACTTCTTTGTGTCAAATACTGGTGAATTTTACGATGGCACTAGGGACTTTCTACCATCTTTGGATAATCTTGTTGTATTCTACATCCATGGTGTGCTTGAAAGAATGGCCCTAGGGCAATTCTACCATGCATGGTGTGCTTTAGAATGGCCCTAGGGCCATTATCCACTCTCTTGTGTCAATTGCCTAGGGCCAATTTCTATATATGCATACAAAATACATCAAGATTGTCCGTGGAAGATTAGACCTAGGTACATTTTACCATCCATGGTGTGCTTGCTAGAATGATCCTAGGGCCATTCTCCCATCCATGGTGTGCTTTAGAATGGCCCTAGGGCCATCCTTGGAAGCTCATTATACTTATAAGAGTGGCCCTAGGGCCATTCTAAAGCACACCATCGAGTGCATGGTATGATGGCCCTAAGTTATCCATGGAATAATGGACTTAGGGCCATTCTACCATCTATGGTGTGCTTGTAAGAATGGTCCTATGGCTATTCTACCATCCATTATATGCTTTAGAATGGCCATTCTATCAAGATCATTGTGCTTATATGAAGAATCGCCCTAGGGCCATTCTTCCATGGACAATTTTGATGTATTTTGCATCCATGGTGTACTTTAGACTGGCCCTAGGGCCGTTCTCCACTGCCTTGTGTCAACTCCTTATTAGGAAAAATCTCTATACATGCATTCAAAATACATCAAGATTATCCATGGAAGAATGGCTCTAGGGCCATTCTTGTAAGTAGAATGTGCTTGAAAGAATGGCCCTACTTCCATTCTAAAGCAAATTATGAGAATGGTCCTAGGGTTCCATTCTCCACTCCCTTGTATCAACTACTAGTGAAGTTTACAATGGCCCTAGGGCCATTCTACCATCCATGGAGGATATTGTTGTAGTTTATATCCATGGCGTGCTTGAAATATTGGCCCTAGGGCCATTCTACAATCCATGATGTGATTTAGAATAGCCTTAGGGCCATTATTTACTCCCAAGGGCCATTCTTTCAATATGCATTCAAAATAGATCAATATAGTCCATGGAATAATGGTTGAAGAATGACCCTAGGGCCATTCTAAATCACACCATCCATGGTGTGCATGGTAAACTGGCCCTAGGGCCATTCTACCATTCATGGTGTGCTTTAGAATGGCCCTATAGCCATTCTCCACTCCCTTGTGTCAATTCCTCAGGGAAAATCTCTACATATACATGCAAAATACATCAAGATCGTCCATGGAAGAATGGCCCTATAGCCATTGTCCTCTCCCTTGTGTCAGCTTCTTAGGAAAATCTCTACATATGCATGCAAAATACATCAAGATCATCCATAGAAGAATGGCCCTAGGGCCATCCTTGTAATCACAATATGCTTTAGAATGGCCCTAGTGCCATTCTAAAGCACATTGTGAGAATGATCCTAGGTCCATTCTCCACTCCCTTATGTTAACTACTTGTTGGTGAATTTTAGAATTGCCCTAGGGCCATTCTACCATCCATGGACAATCTTATTGTATTTTTCATCCAGCATGGTGTTTTTGAAAGAATGGCCCTAGGCCATTCTCCACTCCCTTGTGTCAACTACTGGTGAACTTTAGAATGGCCCTAGGGCTATTATACCATCCATGGACAATCTTGTTGTATTTTTCATCCATGGTGTGCTTGAATGAATGGCCCTAAGTCTATTCTACCATCAATGGTATGTTTTAGAATGGCTCTAGGCCATTCTCCACTCCTAGGGTCATTTTTTCAATATGCATTCACAATACAATAAGAGTATCCATAGAAGAATGGACCTAGGGCCATTCTAAAGCACACCATCCATGGTGAGATTGAAAGAATGGCCCTTATTCTACCACCCATGATGTGCTTTAGAATGGCCATAGGGCCATTCTTTCAAGCACATTGTGCATGGTAGAATGACCTTAGGTCCATTATAAAGCATATTGTACTTGAGAGAATGGTCCTAGGGCCATTCTCCACTCCCTTGTGTGGTAAATTTTAGAATGGTCCTTGGACAAATCTCTACTCCCTTGTGTCAACTACTATGGTCAATTTTAGAATGGTCTATTCAAAGTTTGCATTTGGATGTAAGTATGATTGTTTTTTATATGATTGACTTATTTTTTTAAAACTCATTTCAGATACATGGATGGCTCCAAAGAGAAAAATTTCTTTTCTATCAAATGTTGACAGGGCCATTTGGCGAGACAAAGAAGTGGTACATTGACTTCTACAATCTGTTGAAATTTGAGCAAAATGATGAGCTATGGTGGATCAAACACTAGAATCAACATGATTAAGAAAGTGATTAGCAAATGATTAATATGTAATTAGTGAATAATTAGCAGATAGATTAATGTAGGCATGGATACTCAAAAACCAGCAAATTCTCATTAGGGCTATGCCTCAATTTATAGAGTTTACATCAAGCATCAAATCCCATTGATTTCTCCATGATTTACTCCCTGAATATCTCCACCTTTTGCCTGATTCTCTCCACCTCTTCTCTTTTCCCTGAATATCTCCCAGAATATCTCCACACTCCTAAATTCCCTCATGCTACCCATTATTCTCTCCCAGTAGATTCTTCTAACCTTTTCACAGGTTCTTTCACAATTACATCTCCTCTTTTACAGCCTCTATCCAAGAGCTTGTTCCCACACACACCCTATTCACTTGTATTTTCAACACCTCCCCTCAAGTGAATAATCCTAGAACACCTAGACCCTATACCAAGTTTGCCTCCCTTTCCTTGGTAGTCCGCGACCAATGTCTACTCCTCCCCTCAAGTTATCTCAGCACACCTGGACCCTATATCAAGTTTCTTTCTTACTTGATAGCCTGCGACCAGTGCCTCAGATCCCTAAACTCATAGTCCTTGACACTCTCTCTCTCTATGTGTCCAAGGCTTACTATAGTTGCCCGCGACCTTGACTAAAGTGCTCACACATACATCTCTCTACCATGTGGCCTACATCATCGGTGGCTCAGAGGTGGTTTTACTTTATTGGGGCAGGTTACATTGGGTTGTGGGCCTCTCTCTCTCTCTCTCAGAGATTTTCACATGGCTCCTCACTCTTTGGAGCCTCACATCTTCTCTTGTCTTCAGCCTTCTTGTCGTGGGCAGCTTCTCTCCACGCGTCCGTCTCTTCTTTCAGTCTTCTTGGGGCAGCTTCTCTTCTTGTGGCAGCTTCTCTTCTCGTGTCCATGTCTTCCTTCAGATCTTCTTCTCGGTGTGGATCCTCTTCTTGGGAAGAGATATTCTTCTTCTTTCATGGCTGGGGCCATGAGCTCGTCCGTCAGGTCATTTTGCTCCATGTGAGCAACATGTTTCAATGTTTTGCTGACAGTTCCTTTGGGTTTTTGATGTTTATATTTTGTCATTATGCAATGCAAACCCAAATTTATGCGGGAGGTCTTACCTCTTGCCTTATTCTGGACAAGGGCAGTGTCTGTTCCCATTTTTACACTGATGCAATGTGCCCAATACATAATACGTATAGCATCCATTCTTATGCACATTCCAAATGCAACTCTGGCTGTGAATAATCTTGAATTTGAGTGAGATTTACAGGCATTAACCAAGGGTTAAATGCAAAATGATGATTTTCACAATTTTATCAGCACAATTTTCCCAGAAATTACATTAAATCAAGGGTAACCAATTTGTACGGGATGGTTGGAGTATCAAACCAACTCCGATTTGAAATCTGAAGTTATAGGGATCTGTATTATGGTTAATTTGAACCCTCAATTGCATCAAAGTATAGTGATTAGCACTGATTAATCACTGATTAGCAAATTAATGCTCTGTTTTGTGTGCAAAAAACAGAGTATGCGGGGAGCCCAGATCTGGTGCCTTCCACTTCAAATGAGCTCATCAAAGGCATCAATAGCAATGAGTCTAGTAGAGGATTAAGCCAAGAAACACAAGATTTGACCAAATAATGAAAGCTTAATCTCTGTTTTACCAAAGTCACCTGCAGATTTGATGAAGAGCTTGGATCTCTCTGTAGACTTGATGAAATTGATTTCTGTCTTCACCAGCTTGTAGAGAATGCTTGATTACCCCTTGGGCTAAGAGGAATTAGAGAACTTTGATCTGTGGAAGTAGAAATCACCAAATCATCTCAGAAAAACGTAGCTTTTTAATCAGCAAAAATCGGGAGCTTCCGTGGGCGGTTTGCGCTTCTGATTCGATGGGCTGGAGCTCCTATGGGTTAGCTAGCTTGTGTTAGAAGCTTTTGCCCTAATTCTATGTGTGCAAGGTGCTAGAGATCCTCCACTGGCTGGGGGTGAAGGGGAGAAGTGAAAACTCACTAAAAATTTGATTTTTTGCTAATTTTTTTACTAATCTTAATTAATTCACTAATGGGCTCATAAATCTGGTTGATTCTAGGCATGGCTCTGATACCATGTTAAAATTTGAGCAAAATGATGAGCTATGGTGGATCAAACACTAGAATCAACATGATTAAGAAAGTGATTAGCAAATGATTAACATGTAATTAGTGAATAATTAGCAGATAGATTAATGTAGGCATGGATACTCAAAAACCAGCAAATTCTCATTAGGGCTATGCCTCAATTTATAGAGTTTACATCAAGCATCAAATCCCATTGATTTCTCCATGATTTACTCCCTGAATATCTCCACCTTTTGCCTGATTCTCTCCACCTCTTCTCTTTTCCCTGAATATCTCTCAGAATATCTCCACACTCCTAAATTCCCTCATGCTACCCATTATTCTCTCCCAGTAGATTCTTCTAACCTTTTCACAGGTTCTTTCACAATTACATCTCCTCTTTTACAGCCTCTATCCAAGAGCTTGTTCCCACACACACCCTATTCACTTGTATTTTCAACACAATCTACATGGTCACAAAATACACGAGATGCATCTATTCCTTCAGCCTCTAGAGATGATAATGAGTCTTTTGAGGATAAAGGAAAAATAATGGTTTTTCTTGTGTCAATTGTTAACTTGCATCCAAAAATTGAATGTATTGATGTTGAGGTACCGGGTGCATTATCTTATCAACTTGCTTCTCCAACATATGTCACGGATCACATGATGGTAGCAGACCAAGAGGACACTATGTTCTCTAGAAGATGGAAGCTGGATGTCGATAGTATATCTGATAGAGATCTGATATCACTACGCTACAAGATATTACTATACAAGTCTTGGGAAAGAAAATGCCAAAGCCCCGTAAAGCTGCATCAAGTTCAAAGAAGAAGGCAAGATCTTCTCCATAAATAAAGAGCAACATTTTTGATGTGGATGAAGTAAAGCCTGCTACATTGGGAACTAGAGGTTCTCAATAGGTACCCTCATATTTGAACATTATGAATTCCAAGAATTTGGCAAGGAAGGCTAAAAAGGTATAGGAATCAGCTTTGGGGGGGGGTATGGACAAGTATGCAAAAAATACTTTTCACTTTGGTTTGTACACAAAGTTTGAAATTCCAATAATGAAATGTGTGCAAGTGCCCAAACATTATTTATGTCACCTGAAAAAGTACAAAGTCAAATTGTGTGGAGTGGTATGTTGAACGTGCCAATAACCCTAGGTCTTGTGCATATTTAATGCCAATGAAGAAGATTGGAAAAAAGGGAGGGAATGCATTGACCAAAAAAGAGGTGGTAAGTGAAAAGCTCTAGGATTTTGATTATTGGATCATAGATGGGAAACATTCCATCTATGCTACCAAGGTTATGTTAAGGACTTAATTGCCTGAAAAAATACTTTATTTGAGGATATTTATGCAATTCGGAAGGCCCAAATTGTTGTCGATGCACCTCCAAAAGTCTATGTGGATAGTATCTCAAGGATAGAAAATATGGAGGCCCAAACCTTGTTTTAACAGCAAGCCTACAATGATATACTCAAGCACTTGAGAGGCCCAATGGGATTTTTATCACAAACTATCAAGGTCAGTACTTCGACTTGTAAAGAAGCATGCAACTTGCTTAGATTGGGATGTAAGCAATTATTTCTTGTGTTTTTAGCTTATTTGAATTTTTTAGATAAGTTAGAATTATTGCTTACTTTTTGTTTATTCATTTATATTTATAGAAATTCATTGCGAGTGCAGAAACTTTGATGGGTGCCTACTTTGCACATAATTAGTCACACATGGTTGCTTGTTTAGACGAGATCTTTATTACATGGTTAGAAATTATAGAAGGTGTTGAAAAAGGAATAATTGAAGGAAGAAAGCCCAACCCTTTTCAATCTAGATGCTTGTGCCGTCTAAAAGATGAGGAGGTGAAGATCATCCAGTCCGAAATAAAATTGGGAATGATCTTGATCAATGGTGAAGTATGACCGAGGTTGCAATTACAGCACAACAGCCCCCACGTTTGACACAAGCTGAGTATCTATGCGCATTAGGGCTCCATATTTTTTAGATTTATTATTTGCAACCATGGACAAGTCCATTGAAAAGCTATGGATCTTAAACTAGTGAGACATCCAAGACTATTGTGATGCTGGTTGTGGCCAGCTGCCCTAAAGTTATCTACAACTAAATACAGAGGTGCTAGATGACCTTGTTCAGTTAGCTCAGCATAACAAGCAATTTAAAACAAGGTTACAATCCACGCTGCTGCTAAAACAAATGTAAATGCAACCAGTCATGCAACTAGTCGTATAATAAGGAATTTTATCTTTCGAGTCGTATCACATCACACATGAGCTTGTTTTCAAGGCATCATCGAATAAGCGCTTCTGCGGGTGATTGCAGCATTTCCGAGTTTTACTTCAACTGCTGCTCAGAGTTTGTCTCCAGCGTGTAAGGGGACCAACTAAGGCTTATGCATCATGCACAAATTGCAACGTACACACTATTTTGTGAGGTGTGCAAAAGGTTCTTCACTGTACTTTGTGAGAGAGAGAGAGAGAGAGAGAGAGAGAGTGCAAGCAAAAGGTCAAGTTTAGCTAACTAGGGGACCTAAGAAACGCCACCATTTTTAACCTACGCAACGCATTGTTTTTTGGGCGTTCGTTGCAACATGCTACAACGCACTCCGTTTTGTTTCAGCTCTCGGTTATGATCTCACTACTCTCTCTACTAGCCTTTGCAACAACTAGGGCGGCTAGTTTCTAAACACTCCGTTTCGTTCTAGGAGTGTCCAACTTCATGGTGGCCGGGCCAACTAGGCTAGCTAGCACAAAGCCACATAGCTGCAAACAAGAGATCGACCCTTCCCACGGTTCTCTGGCGACATTGAAGCCTCTTCTAAGCGTTCCAAGACCGAGGAAAAGAAGGGACAAAAAAATATCTTGACAAACGTAAAAGAGTGGTTGAGGAAGAGAAGGGAGAGAAAAAAAGATCTTGACAAACGTAAAAGAGACTTGCTTCTTTCTAGGTTTTTTTTTTTCCCCTACTTTTCACACTCCCTCTTTCACATTTCTCTTAACCTAGGTTTTGCCCACTTGACCACTTTCCCACTCAAGCATTCATTTCTAACCTGCTGACCACTAAAATCTTTTGCCATCGAACACTAGCTCTTCATATTACCTTGTCCACTCTAGTTCTACACATGTTGCGCTTGTTGAGGTGTGTTCACATGCCTTGATTATTTGTGTTTTACTAGCCCTTTGTTCATATGTGCAGCACGTTTTGGGCTTCTTCCACACATCCTTGGGAGATTCTTTAGAGGTTGTTCACACACGTTGATTATTTGATTTTAGAGCTATTCAACAGGCGTGGTGTTTGATGAGAAGTGTTCACACACTGTGAGTGTTCTTGGTGGTCATTCACACGTTTGGGGATTCTTTCACGTGGAGTACATGTCGATTCAAGTTGAGTATTAGTTGGTCTTGTTCACACATTGTGGGTCACATGTCCTATATGCCTTGTGTTTTGAGAGGTGTATTTACACTTGTTGTGCATTGTCTTTTGGTGTATATACTTTGGGGTAGTGTTCACATGCAACTATGGGTTGTTCCTATTACTTTTATCCTTCACTTAATTTCCATGGTGCAGATTCACATCATCCTCGACATTATTTTGACAGCATTTTTTATTATCATGGTAGAAGAGCTGCTCATGCACTATCATCCTGGCTCTACGATTGCTATTATTATTTACCTTATTGTGTCATGTATTGTATATCTTTTGCCACATTTGCACATGTCTTTGGCATTTCGAGGCGGCTTAGACCTCTACATATTCACTCATCTACTTCTCGCTATCATGAGGCAGCATATTCATATCAGTATTGGATGTTCAAGCTTCACAGTTTCATGCCTAGTCATTTTTGGCATTTGTTCAATGATGAGGAGGAGATATGTGCCAGATATTCTAGGTGGTCTATACATGATTATTTCATCACTTCATTGCTTAGTTACATCGGCACGGATGGTTCAGTCTTGTTTGCATGGGATGATTCTTCTTTTGGTGACTTGAATAAGTTTCCCACACTCTCGCTTCATTGTGAACATGTTCCTGATGAGGGCGTGGACTACACCGACATGGATACTTCTGAGGATGATGATGATGTTTGTGATGTGGCCATTGATGATTATATGGGTGTGATGATGATCACGGTGATCATTGATGGGATATATTTGGTGAGTTATGGCATGACAGGATTGGATCCTTGGAGGACGCATGTTGAGTATGTTTACACACCCTTGAGGTTCATGATAGTCTACATGTGAGTGAGAGAGACATCTATGAGCATAGACCTAGTGTTAGATACATCAGGCTATTCTTCTAGTATTTCTATTTGTAGAGGTATCACTGATATACGACCACTACTCCTATCATGCGGCATTTGTGTAGTCAGGAATAGTGAATGAGAGTAATGATGATTTCATTGATGTGAGACATTGTAGTAGGATTATGCATATTGATCATATCCATAGTAGATCATATGGCATAGATCTTGAGAGATTTGCATTATATCTAGACATCTCCTTAGAACCTATATTGTTGGAGATAGATTTATCATCGGATGTAGGATAGACACATAGGGGCATCATTGATGGAGATAGACTATGTTTATGAGGATGACCTTGGAGGCCTCAGGGATGCCATAGATGATGATTTAGGAGATGATACCATTTATCTTTCATGTGAGGATAGCTCTTCATTTTTTAGTGATGATGATGCTGATTATTATATTGATATCCTAGTTCATCATATACACATGCGGGGTTTTACGAGGAGGTAGTGCATGGTTTGGCTCATGCCTGTATACCTATTAATGTAGTGGATCATGTCTTTGAATTTTTGAGTGATGCTACATGGAATGATGGAATTGGTTCACCCTTACCTTCCCATGATACCGACCTTGAGATATGTTCTTTTGGCTTCTATGGGTGTCACGATCTTCGGAGCTAGGACATTTACTTTTGGATGCACTATATGTCATTTGGGATGCATCATATCTGATTATTTGGCGCATTATGTGGATTTACATGCATCACATCTAGAATTTCACCTAAGCAATTATTTGGGCCATGGATTTGATGATATTTCTAGTGGTCATTTCACTTTGGACGAGGAGCTTAGATACTTCTTCCTTCTTGATCCAAGTGGTTACACAACATTTGTTCTATGGTTAGATGATGGTCTACACTTTGGCTATCCATTTGACCCATGGAGAGATATAGCGAGATACATCATCGACATGGATGTGTACTTCATTTGTCCATTTGACCCAGGAGGATTCTTACCTAGTCTTGTCACATCGACATTGGCTTTTTGCACTTTACTTTTGACCCTAGGGGATATTCGGCTGCTTTCATCTTGGTGTGCTTGAAATAATGTCCTTAAGGCTATTCTAGGGCCATTCTACCATCCATGGTGTTCTTCAGAATAACCCTAGGGCATTCTCCACTCCCTTGTCTCAACTCCCTAGGATAAATCTCTACATATACATGCAAAATACATCACGATTATCCATGAAAGAATGGACCTAGGGCCATCCTTGTAAGCACAATGTGCTTGAAAGAATGGCCATAATGCCATTCTAAAGCACATTGTTAAAATGGTCCTAGGGCCATTCTCTACTTCTTTGTGTCAAATACTGGTGAATTTTACGATGGCACTAGGGACTTTCTACCATCTTTGGATAATCTTGTTGTATTCTACATCCATGGTGTGCTTGAAAGAATGGCCCTAGGGCAATTCTACCATGCATGGTGTGCTTTAGAATGGCCCTAGGGCCATTATCCACTCTCTTGTGTCAATTGCCTAGGGCCAATTTCTATATATGCATACAAAATACATCAAGATTGTCCGTGGAAGATTAGACCTAGGTACATTTTACCATCCATGGTGTGCTTGCTAGAATGATCCTAGGGCCATTCTCCCATCCATGGTGTGCTTTAGAATGGCCCTAGGGCCATCCTTGGAAGCTCATTATACTTATAAGAGTGGCCCTAGGGCCATTCTAAAGCACACCATCGAGTGCATGGTATGATGGCCCTAAGTTATCCATGGAATAATGGACTTAGGGCCATTCTACCATCTATGGTGTGCTTGTAAGAATGGTCCTATGGCTATTCTACCATCCATTATATGCTTTAGAATGGCCATTCTAGCAAGATCATTGTGCTTATATGAAGAATCGCGCTAGGGCCATTCTTCCATGGACAATTTTGATGTATTTTGCATCCATGGTGTACTTTAGACTAGCCCTAGGGCCGTTCTCCACTGCCTTGTGTCAACTCCTTATTAGGAAAAATCTCTATACATGCATTCAAAATACATCAAGATTATCCATGGAAGAATGGCTCTAGGGCCATTCTTGTAAGTAGAATGTGCTTGAAAGAATGGCCCTACTTTCATTCTAAAGAAAATTATGAGAATGGTCCTAGGGTTCCATTCTCCACTCCCTTGTATCAACTACTAGTGAAGTTTACAATGGCCCTAGGGCCATTCTACCATCCATGGAGGATATTGTTGTAGTTTATATCCATGGCGTGCTTGAAATATTGGCCCTAGGGCCATTCTACCATCCATGATGTGATTTAGAATAGCCTTAGGGCCATTATCCACTCCCTAGGGCCATTCTTTCAATATGCATTCAAAATAGATCAATATAGTCCATGGAATAATGGTTGAAGAATGACCCTAGGGCCATTCTGAATCACACCATCCATGGTGTGCATGGTAAACTGGCCCTAGGGCCATTCTACCATTCATGGTGTGCTTTAGAATGGCCCTAAAGCCATTCTCCACTCCCTTGTGTCAATTCCTCAGGGAAAATCTCTACATATACATGCAAAATACATCAAGATCGTCCATGGAAGAATGGCCCTATAGCCATTGTCCTCTCCCTTGTGTCAGCTTCTTAGGAAAATCTCTATATATGCATACAAAATACATCAAGATCATCCATAGAAGAATGGCCCTAGGGCCATCCTTGTAATCACAATATGCTTTAGAATGGCCCTAGTGCCATTCTAAAGCACATTGTGAGAATGGTCCTAGGTCCATTCTCCACTCCCTTATGTTAACTACTTGTTGGTGAATTTTAGAATGGACAATCTTATTGTATTTTTCATCCAACATGGTGTTTTTGGAAGAATGGCCCTAGGGCCATTCTCCACTCCCTTGTGTCAACTATACTGGTGAACTTTAGAATGGCCCTAGGGCTATTATACCATCCATGGATAATCTTGTTGTATTTTTCATCCATGGTGTGCTTGAAAGAATGGCCCTAAGTCTATTCTACCATCAATGGTATGTTTTAGAATGGCCCTGGGCCATTCTCCACTCCCTAGGGTCATTTTTTCAATATGCATTCACAATACAACAAGAGTATCCATAGAAGAATGGACCTAGGGCCATTCTAAAGCACACCATCCATGGTGAGATTGAAAGGATGGCCCTTAGGGCCATTCTACCACCCATGATGTGCTTTAGAATGGCCATAGGGCCATTCTTTCAAGCACATTGTGCATGGTAGAATGACCTTAGGTCCATTATAAAGCACATTGTACTTGAGAGAATGGTCCTAGGGCCATTCTCCACTCCCTTGTGTGGTAAATTTTAGAATGGTCCTTGGACAAATCTCTACTCCCTTGTGTCAACTACTATGGTCAATTTTAGAATGGTCTATTCAAAGTTTGCATTTGGATGTAAGTATGATTGTTTTTTATATGATTGACTTATTTTTTTAAAACTCATTTCAGATACATGGATGGCTCCAAAGAGAAAAATTTCTTTTCTATCAAATGTTGACAGGGCCATTTGGCGAGACAAAGAAGTGGTACATTGACTTCTACAATCTACATGGTCAAAAAATACACGCGATGCATTTATTCCTTCAGCCTCTAGAGATGATAATGAGTCTTTTGAGGATAAAGGAAAAATAATGGTTTTTGTTGTGTCAGTTGTTAACTTGCATCCAAAAATTGAATGTATTGATGTTGAGGTACCGGGTGCATTATCTTATCAACTTGCTTCTCCAACATATGTCACGGATCACATGATGGTAGCAGACCAAGAGGACACTATGTTCTCTAGAAGATGGAAGCTGTGGATGTCGATAGTATATCTGATAGAGATCTAATATCACTACTAACAAGCTACAAGATATTACTATACAAGTCTTGGGAAAGAAAGTGCCAAAGCCCCGTAAAGCTACATCAAGTTCAAAGAAGAAGGCAAGATCTTCTCCATAAATAAAGAGCAACATTTTTGATGTGGATGAAGTAAAGCCTGCTACATTGGGAACTAGAGGTTCTCAATAGGTACCCTCATATTTGAACATTATGAATTCCAAGAATTTGGCAAGGAAGGCTAAAAAGGTATAGGAATCAGCTTTGGGGGGGGGTATGGACAAGTATGCAAAAAATACTTTTCACTTGGTTTGTACACAGAGTTTGAAATTCCAATAATGAAATGTGTGCAAGTGCCCAAACATTATTTATGTCGCCTGAAAAAGTACAAAGTCAAATTGTGTGGAGTGGTATGTTGAACGTGCCAATAACCCTAGGTCTTGTGCATATTTAGAGCCAATGAAGAAGATTGGAAAAAAGGGAGGGAATGCATTGACCAAAAAAGAGGTGGTAAGTGAAAAGCTCTAGGATTTTGATTATTGGATCATAGATGGGAAACATTCCATCTATGCTACCAAGGCTATGTTAAGGACTTAATTGCCTGAAAAAATACTTTATTTGAGGGATATTTATGCAATTCGAAAGGCCCAAATTGTTGTCGATGCACCTCCAAAAGTCTATGTGGATAGTATATCAAGGATAGAAAATATGGAGGCCCAAACCTTGTTTTAACAGCAAGCCTACAATGATATGGGATTTTTATCACAAACTATCAAGGTCAGTACTTTGACTTGTAAAGAAGCATGCAACTCGCTTAGATTGGGATGTAAGCAATTATTTCTTGTGTTTTTAGCTTATTTGAATTTTTTAGATAAGTTAGAATTATTGCTTACTTTTTGTTTATTCATTTATATTTATAGAAATTCATTGCGAGTGCAGGAACTTTGATGGTTGCCTACTTTGCACATAATTAGTCACACATGGTTGCTTGTTTAGACGAGATCTTTATTACATGGTTAGAAATTATAGAAGGTGTTGAAAAAGGAATAATTGAAGGAAGAAAGCCCAACCCTTTTCAATCTAGATGCTTGTGCCGTCTAAAAGATGAGGAGGTTAAGATCATCTAGTTTGAAATAAAATTGGGAACAATCTTGATCAATGGTGAAGTATGACCGAGGTTGCAATTATAGCACAACAGCCCCCACGTTTGACACAAGCAGAGTATCTATGCGCATTAGGACTCCGTATTTTTTATTTTTATTATTTGCAACCATGGACAAGTCCATTGAAAAGCTATGGATCTTAAACTAGTGAGACATCCACCAAGACTATTGTGATGCTGGTTGTGGCCAGCTCTAAAGTCATCTACAACTAAATACAGAGGTGCTAGATGACCTTGTTCAGTTAGCTCAGCATAACAAGCAATTTAAAACAAGGTTACAATCCACGCTGCTACTAAAGCAAACGTAAACGCAACGAGTCACGCAACTAGTCGTATAATAAGGAATTTTATCTTTCGAGTCGTATCACATCACACATGATGAGCTTGTTTTCAGAGCATCATCGAACAAGCGCTTCTGCACGGGTGATTGAAGCGTTTTCGAGTTTTACTTCAACTGCTGCTCAGAGTTTATCTCTAGCGTGTAAGGGGACCAATTAAGGCTTATGCATCATGCACAAACTGCAACGTACACACTGTTTTGTGAGGTGTGCAAAAGGTTCTTCACTGTACTTTGTGTGTGTGTGTGGTGTGTGTGTGTGTGTGTGTGTGTGTGTGTGAGAGAGAGAGAGAGAGAGAGAGAGAGAGAAAATGCAAGCAAAAGGTCAAGTTTAGCGAACTAGGGGACCTAAGAAACGCCACCATTTTTAACCTAAGCAATGCATTGTTTTTTAGGCGTTCATTGCAATAGGCTACAACGCACTCCGTTTTGTTTCAGCTCTAGGTTATGATCTCGCTACTCTCTATCCTAGCCTTTGCAACTAGGGCGGCTAGTTTCTAGACACTCCGTTTTGTTCTAGCTACGAGTGTCCAACTTCATGGTGGGCCGGGCCAACTAGGCTAGCCAGCGCATAGCCACATATAGCTGCAAACAAGGGATCGACCCTTCCCACGGTTCTCTGGCAACATTGAAGCCTCTTCCAAGCATTCCAAGGCTAAAATCAAAGGGCGATTTAGACACTCCTTTGTCTGGCTTTTGGCTGTCAGCCCATTAGAGGAGAAGCATCACTAAGCTCTTGTTGAGTATTTAGCTACCAGTGCTTGAGGAAAAGAAGAGACAGAAAAAAGATCTTGACAAACGTAAAAGAGTGGTTGAGGAAGAGAAGGGAGAGAAAAAAAGATATTGACAAACGTAAAAGAGTGGTTGAGGAAGAGAAGGGAGAGAAAAAAAGATCTTGACAAACGTAAAAGAGACTTGGCCCTAGGGCCATCCTTGGAAGCTCATTGTACTTATAAGAGTGGCCCTAGGGCCATTCTAAAGCACACCATCGAGTGCATGGTATGATGGCCCTAAGTTATCCATGGAAGAATGGACTTAGGCATCCATCTATGGTGTGCTTGTAAGAATGGTCCTATGGCTATTCTACCATCCATTATATGCTTTAGAATGGCCATTCTTTCAAGATTATTGTGCTTATATTAAGAATGGCCCTAGGGCCATTCTTCCATGGACAATTTTGATGTATTTTGCATCCATGGTGTACTTTAGACTGGCCCTAGGGCCATTCTCCACTGCCTTGTGTCAACTCCTTATTAGGAAAAATCTCTATACATGCATTCAAAATACATCAAGATTATCCATGGAAGAATGGCTCTAGGGCCACATCCTTGTAAGCAGAATGTACTTGAAAGAATGGCCCTAGTGCCATTCTAAAGCACATTATGAGAATGGTCCTAGGGTTCCATTCTCCACTCCCTTGTATCAACTACTAGTGAAGTTTACAATGGCCCTAGGGCCATTCTACCATCCATGGAGGACATTGTTGTAGTTTATATCCATGGCGTGCTTGAAATATTGGCCCTAGGGCCATTCTACCATCCATGGTATGATTTAGAATAGCCTTAGGGCCATTATCCACTCCCTAGGGCCATTCTTTCAATATGCATTCAAAATAGATCAATATTGTCCATGGAATAACGGTTGAAGAATGACCTTAGAGCCATTCTAAATCACACCATCCATGGTGTGCATGGTAAACTGGCCCTAGGGCCATTCTACCATTCATGGTGTGCTTTAGAATGGCCTTATAGCCATTCTCCACTCCCTTGTGTCAACTCCTCAAGGAAAATCTCTACACATGCATTCAAAATACATCAAGATCGTCCATGGAAGAATGGCCCTATAGCCATTGTCCTCTCCCTTGTGTCAACTTCTAAGGAAAATCTCTACATATGCATGCAAAATACATCAAGATCATCCATAAAAGAATGGCTCTAGGGCCCCATCCTTGTAATCACAATATGCTTGAAAGAATGGCCCTACTGCCATTCTGAAGCACATTGTGAGAATGGTCCTAGGTCCATTCTCCACTCTCTTATGTTAACTACTTAATGGTGAATTTTAGAATTGCCCTAGGGCCATTATACCATCCATGGATAATCTTATTGTTGTATTTTTCATCCATGGTGTTTTTGAAAGAATGGCCCTAGGTCCATTCTCCACTCCCTTGTGTCAACTACTGGTGAACTTTAGAATGTCCCTAGGGCTATTATTTCAATATGCATTCACAATACAACAAGAGTATCCACATAGAAGAATGGACCTAGGGCCATTCTAAAGCACACCATCCATGATGGTGAGATTGAAAGAATGGCCCTTAGGGCCATTCTACCACCCATGATGTGCTTTAGAATGGCCATAGGGCCATTCTTTCAAGCACATTGTGCGTGGTAGAATGACCTTAGGTCCATTATAAAGCACATTGTACTTGAGAGAATGGTCCTAGGGCCATTCTTCACTCCCTTGTGTCAACTATTGGTAAATTTTAGAATGGTCCTTGGACAAATCCCTACTCCCTTGTGTCAACTACTATGGTCAATTTTAGAATGGTCTATTCAAAGTTTAAATTTGGATGTGAGATAAGGAATTTTATCTTTCGAGTCGTATCACATCACACATGAGCTTGTTTTCAGAGCATCATCGAACAAGTGCTTCTACGGGTGATTACAGCATTTCCGAGTTTTACTTTAACTGCTGCTCAGAGTTTGTCTCCAGCGTGTAAGGGGACCAACTAAGGCTTATGCATCATGCACAAACTGCAACGTACATACTGTTTTGTGAGGTGTGCAAAAGGTTCTTGACACTGTACTTTGAGAGAGAGAGAGAGAGAGAGAGAGAGAGAGAGAGAGAGAGAGAGAGAGAGAGAGAGAGAGAGAGAATGCAAGCACAAGGTCAAATTTAGCGAACTAGGGGACCTAAGAAACACCACCATTTTTAACCTAAGCAAAACACATTATTTTTTAGGCATTCGTTGCAACAGGCTAGAACGCACTCCATTTTGTTTCAGCTCTCAGTTATGATCTTGCTACTCTCTCTCCTAGCCTTTGCAACAACTAGGGCTGCTAGTTTCTAAACACTCCGTTTCATTCTAGCTACGAGTGTCCAACTTCATGGTGGCCGGGCCAACTAGGCTAGCCAGCGCATAGCCTTTGCAACAACTAGGGCGGCTAAGTTTCTAAACACTCCGTTTTGTTCTAGCCCTACGAGTGCCCAACTTCATGGTGGCCGGGCCAACTAGGCTAGCCAGCGCATAGCCACATAGCTGCAAATAGGAGATCAACCCTTCCCACAGTTCTCTGGTGACATTGAAGCCTCTTCCAAGCATTCCAACGCTAAAATAAAAGGGTGATTTAGACAGTCCTTTGTCTGGCTTTTGGCTGTCAGCCATTAGAGGAGAAGCATCACCAAGCACTTGTTGAGCATTTAGCTAACAGTGCTTGAGGAAAAGAAGGACAAAAAAAAGATCTTGACAAACGTAAAAGAGTGGTTGAGGCATGTAGATTGTAGAAGTCAATGTACCACTTCTTTGTCTCGCCAAATGACCGTGTCAACATTTGATAGAAAAGAAATTTTCCTCTTTGGAGCCATCCATGTATCTGAAATGAGTTTTAAAAAAATAAGTCAATCATATAAAAAACAATCATACTTACATCCAAATGCAAACTTTGAATAGACCATTCTAAAATTGACCATAGTAGTTGACACGAGATTTGTCCAAGGACTATTCTAAAATTTACCAATAGTTGACACAAGGGAGTGGAGAATGGCCCTATGACCATTCTCTCAAGTACAATGTGCTTTATAATGGACCTAAGGTCATTCTACCAATCACAATGTGCTTGAAAGAATGGCCCTATGGCCATTCTAAACCACATCATGGGTGGTAGAATGGCCCTAAGGGCCATTCTTTCAATCTCACCATCATGGAGGGTCAAAAGTAAAGTGCAAAAAGCCAAGACTAGGTAAGAATCCTCTTGGGTCAAATGGACAAATGAAGTACACATCCATGTCAATGATGTATCTCGCTATATCTCTCCATGGCAAATGGATAGCCAAAGTGTAGACCATCATCTAACCATAGAACAAATGTTGTGTAACCACTTGGATCAAGAAGGAAGTATCTAAGCTCCTGATCCAAAGTGAAATGACCACTAGAAATATCATCAAGTCCATGGCCCAAATAATTGCTTAGGTGAAATTCTAGATGTGATGCATGTAAATCCACATAATGCGCCAAATAATCAGATATGATGCATCATATACTGCATCCAAAAGTAAATGTTTTGGCTCCGAAGATCGTGTCACCCATAGAAGCCAAAAGAACATATCTCAAGGTCGGTATCATGCAAAGGTAAGGGTGAACCAATTCCGTTATCCCATGTAGCATCACTCAAAAATTCAAAGACATGATCCACTACATTAATAGGTATACGGGCATGAGCCAAACCATGCACTATGTTAATAGGTATACGGGCATGAGCCAAACCATGCACTACGTCCTTATGTGTAAAACCCCCCATGTGTGTATGATGAACTAGGATATCAATATAATAATCAGCATCATCACTAAAAAATAAAGAGGTATCCTCACCTAAAAGATAAATGGTATCATCTCCTAAATCATCATCTATGGCATCGAGGCCTCCAAGGTCATCCTCATAAACATAGTCTATCTCCATCAATGATGCCCCTATGTGTCCTACATCCCGCCGATGATAAATCTATCTCCAACAATATACGTTCTAAGGAGATGTCTAGATATAATGCAAATCTCTCAAGATCTATGCCATATGATCTACTATGGATATGATCAATATGCATAATCCTACTACGATGTCTCACATCAATGAAATCATCATTACTCTCATTCACTATCCCTGACTACTCAAAGACATGAACTCTATCCACACGAACGCTGCCTAGGAATGCTATGAATGCTAGGAGTAGTGGTCGTATATCAGTGATACCTCCACAAATAGAAATACTAGAAGAATAGCCTGATGTATCTAACACTAGGTCTATGCTCATAGGTGTCTCTCTCACTCACATGTAGAGTATCATGAACCTCAAGGGTGGCGCGTCCTCCAAGGATCCAATCCTGTCATGCCATAACTCACCAAATATATCCCATGAATGATCACCGTGATCATCATCACCCATATAACATCTATGGCCACATCACGCACATCATTATCATCCTCAGAAGTATCCATGTCGGTGTAGTCCATGCCCTCATCAGAAACATATTCACAATGAAGCGAGAGTGTGGGAAACTTATTCAAGTCACCAAAAGAAGAATCATCCCATGCAAACAAGACTCTGGTTCTTTAACCTTAAGCTTTGAGTCTACTGGGTGCATTTTGACAACATAAATTTGCTGCTTCTTTCTAAGTCTTTCAGCAACCTAGAAGCTTTTACTAACTGAAGGTCTGGGGATCCGAAAACTCTAGTCCCTTGAACTTTGTTCCCGTGAAGGTCATGGAAGGAAATGGTTCCATTGTGATAGTGTATGTCAGCTTGATTTTTGTGGAGCCAATCCATTCCAAGGATCCCGTCAAAAACTCCCAGAGAGGTAAGACTTTGAACTGACAGTCGTCGATTACATTACCATCTAGACTGGATAAGATCTGTCTCATGGTGAGTGAAAAGAGTCTTCCCACTGGAGCCAATTCAACTTGCATAGGTTTCCCTGATTTCTGTTCTAAGACTAGCTTACGCAAGCATCCAGGGGAAATGAATGAATGAGAACTACCTGAATCAATCAAAAGCTTAAAAGGCTTACCCTGATATTTCAAATATATCCCATGAATGATCACCCTGATCATCATCACCCATATAATCATCTATGGCCACATCACAAACATCATCATCATCCTCAGAAGTATCCATGTTGGTGCAGTCCACGTCCTCATTAAAAACATATTCACAATGAAGCGAGAGTGTGTGGGAAACTTATTCAAGTCACCAAAAGAAGAATCATCCCATGCAAACAAGATTGAACCATCCGTGCCAATGTAACTAAGCAATGAAGTGATGAAATAATCATGTATAGACCACCTAGAATATCTGGCATCGAACAAATGCCAAAAATGACTAGGCATGAAACTGTGAAGCTTGAACATCTAATACTGATATGAATATGCTGCCTCATGATAGCGAGAAGTAGATGAGTGAATATGTAGAGGTCTAAGCCTCGAAATGCCAAAGACATGTGCAAATGTGGCAAAAGATATACAATACATGACACGATAGGTAAATCATAATAGCAATCGTAGAGCCAGGATAATAGTGCATGAGCAGCTCTCCTACCATGATAATAAAAAATGCTATCAAAATAATGTCGAGGATGATGTGAATCTGCACCATGGCAATTAA
This sequence comes from Cibotium barometz, assembly GCF_041138505.1. Classification (NCBI taxonomy): domain Eukaryota; kingdom Viridiplantae; phylum Streptophyta; class Polypodiopsida; order Cyatheales; family Cibotiaceae; genus Cibotium; species Cibotium barometz. The sequence goes on from NC_141055.1 coordinate 1,780,774, forward strand.
ATGAAGGATAAAAGTAATAGGAACAACCCATAGTTGCATGTGAACACTACCCAAAGTGTATACACCAAAAGACAATGCACAACAAGTGTGAATACACCTCTCAAAATACAAGGCATATAGGACATGTGACCCACAATGTGTGAACAAGCCCAACTAATACTCAACTTGAATCGACATGTACTCCACGTGAAAGAATCCCCAAATGTGTGATTATCACATCCTAACTCATCTTATCACATCCTAACTCATCTCATATACATCTTATCACATCCTAACTCATCTTATCACATCCTAACTCATCTCATATACATCTTATCACATCCTAACTTATCTTATCACATCCTAACTCATCTCATATACATCTTATCCCATCACATACACTCCTTACCTCATCCCATACACATCTTAACTCATCTTTTATGCATACCTCTATGCAAGAATTTCAATTGTGATAAAAGTAACACTTTTATGATAAAATAATCATTTTTTTTCTGTAATATTTTTATAATAAAATAATAATTTATTTATTTTTTTCATTTCTATGCACGAAATTCAATATGATGAAATAACATTTTTATAATAAAATAATTATTTTTTTGGTAATATTTTTATAATAAAATAATAATTTATTTATTTTTTCATTTCTATGCACAAAATTTAATATGATGAAAATAACATTTTTATAATAAAATAATTATTTTTTTTCTTTACAATTTTATAGTAAAATAATAAAATATTCCTCTTTTATGCATACCTCTATGCATGAATTTCAATTATTCTAAAAGTAACACTTTGATAATAAACTATTTATCTTTTATGCATACTTCTATGCATAAAATTCAATTATGCTAAAAGTAATACTTTTATAATAAAATATTTATCTTTTATGCATGCCTCTATGCACAAAATTCAATTATACTAAAAGTAACACTTTTATAATAAAATATTCATCTTTTATGCATACCTCTATGCATGAATTTCAATTATGCTAAAAGTAACACTTTTATAATAAAATATTTATCTTTTATGCATTCAATTTTTCCATGATTACTATGAAATTCTTTCAATTAATCTAGGATGATAATTCCTAGAATATGGTAGGAGATCCTCTTTTCATGCTTTGAATGAAATTATTTTATGTGTAAATTTTTATAAAATTTTACCATAGCTCCGCTACTATAACTGATAAATCTCAATTATTTTAAAAGATAAGGCTTATCTTTAAGGGAATGATTAGAATGATTCCTAATTGGATCATCAACCCCTAATGGATTGAATAAAAAATAATCATGGAATACATAAACTAAAAGTATAGATAAAAAAAACTATTAATTTATTCTCAAGCATAGATTAATCTTGGATTAAGGAAAAGCTTTATGAAAAGCTTCATTTGGATTGAGAATGGGTCATGAGGATGACCATTTCTTAAGTGAGAGAGAGAAAAAACCATTAGAATTAAACATAAATAGAAATTCATGTAATTCTTTACTATCATTAATTAATTAACTTCAAAAGCATTTCAAAAACCATACCAATTAAGCTTCTCAAGCTTGAGAGGGGTTGAGAAGAGAGAAACATTGAGAAATTATAGAAAAGATCAAAATTCACCATACTTACCTTATAGTTTGCTTGATTCTTTGTTCACGGTAGAGGCCCCCAACCAATCAATTGGTTTAGTATGTTGATGGAGCCACCCAATGGGAATTGAAGAAAGAGAGAAGTGTCAAAAACTAGTGAATTATTAAAGAATTCACAGTTCTTGGCTTAGGTGGAGTAGAGTAACAATGTGTAAACACTATCTATTTTCAACAAGGGGGAGGCTTCTATTTATAGGAAAAATTGAGCTCCTAACCAAACAAACTGATTCTAGAATTTTCCAAGTCAGTTTGGTCACTTTTTGACCATTTTTAGGTCAGTTAAGTTAACTTTTTGGAACTAGACTTGAATGAGGAGAGATGAGAGATGAAATATCTCAATTTTTATGAGTTTAAAACTCATTCAAGCATGTGAAATATGCACCTCCTTTAAAGAACTCCCCTTCCTTACATATGTGTCAAAATGGAATCATTATATCCAAAATATCTCATATTTTTAATATTGCTCATAGTTTTTTACTAATAAACCTTGTACATTTTCAACTCTTCATCTTATGTGAGCATTTACTCATTTTTGGATACTCAATTTATCTCATTTTTTTGATATTACTCATAGTTTTTTACTAATAAACCTTGTACATTTTCAACTCTTCATCTTATGTGAGCATTTACTCATTTTTGGATACTCAATTTATCTCATTTTTTTGATATTACTTATAGTTTTTTACTAATAAACCTTGTACATATTCAACTCTTCATCTTATGTGAGCATTTACTCATTTTTGGATATCTTCTTTTACAAATTGGATTTATCTCCTCCCTACACATGGATTGATGCTATTGGCCCATAGGAACCTTAATTGGACCATAGTCCAAAGATTTTTGAAAATCTAGACCCTTAGACTAAGGTTCTTTATACCTATTTCCAATTAATTCCAATTGCACATTGGAAAATTCTTTCTGAATTTTTGTTTCAGGGGAATTCATTTTAATAAGGTGAGATATTTTTCTATCCAAAAATATTCAAAATCTGAATATTCTCTCTCTAAAATATTTTCTCTCTCTAGGTTAAAACAGTTAGAAACAAGGTCTTTATATTTCTGAAGAGGGATTGATTACAGGGGAAGATACTAGACATCAAAAGGGATTGGGGGAGGAATCTTACATTCTACCCCACTTAAAAAACGTGAGATGTCCTCATCTCGCAAACTGGGATAATTTTGCAAGATGCACGAATATGAGACTTAGAGAAAAATTTAAATCAAGATTAACCACCAAGAAAAGTCTCAAGGAGAGCAAGATTCAAGATAAGAACAAGATTTAAACTTTATTCATTCTTGGAACATATACAGCAAGATAGAAGAACTCTTTACACTTCCATAAGCCCGTCCATCATATGATCACAAAAGCAGCACTCACAAGCTGCGCACGTATAAGGTAACTCATCTATGGGAATAATTCTTTTGGTTAATTACCGCACCTATCTCAGTGGTATGAGGTGATCTAACAAAAGGACCTCTGAGAGGCAAACCAAAAATGGGGTAAAGGCATATCTTCTGATGAGGAAGAAAACATGCCAGTAAGAAGACTCGCTCAGAAAATCCAAGATGCCTTGATCTCATGATGCAGTAGTATCGGGGACCCAAACCCAAAGCTTCAATAACCATGGCCAAGTGGACATTGTTACGAAAGTGCTGTTGACCCCAGGGTGTTACCCTAGTTATGTCTTGATAGGTCCGCCATTTGGTCTGAGCTACAGAAGTTCCTAGGTGAGGAGAAAGTGAGCGCTCATACTGTTCTATAAAATCCTTCTTCACAGACTCACTTGCGTCTTGAAGGTGAGAAATCATCATGGATAAAACTAATTCTTGTTGCTAAGCCATGAAGGAGATTAAGAAGAAAGGAGATCGATGGGAGTAAGATTATTGTGAGCGATAAGTAAAAGTTACGACTTATATAAAGGAAGGAGCTAGCGTAACTTAGAAGCCAACGGTATCTTGTCACTGAAGTTTTACCGTCTTTCCATGATTTGGGTTTGGCACATATTTCTATGAAATACATTAAGAACTTTGAGATGAGGAGGTAAAAGAAGCTTGTAGGCTAAGTCACCTACTTTCATTGAATTCAGATATAAGGCTCACAATATCTGGGGGATAACTTCTTATACTCCCCAAGAGATAAAGAACTTCTTTTGGGTCGTACTCGAATGAAAACCAAAACCTTAGTATCCAAAACACCGATTCTCACTTCTTTTGGGTCGTACTCGAATGAAAACCAAAACCTTAGTATCCAAAACACCGATTCTCACTTCTAAACTCATTGTTCTGAATCCTTAAAACAGGTGGGACTCCTGAGAAGTATTCTTTCTTTTTTAAACAAAACCTTTCTTTTATGTTAGAGAGGGAATAATTATAAGATCAAAAAGGGAGATTCTTACTCCTGTATACCTCGAAGGCTGGGGAGGAATCTTACATTCTACCCCACTTAAAAAAGTGCGAGATGTCCTCATCTCGCAAGGTAGAGAACAACTCTTTTTCTTAAGATCCAATTTTATTCTGGGGTTCCTTATATTCTGGTCAACCCAACAGAATACTGGGATAGATATCCCTTATATAGAACTCATCATTAAATAACAATTCATTCAGATCATATCATTCATATCTTTAACATGATAATGGTCCATTAGACCGAAAAATTTCCTTCTGAACATTCCTCCACGGAAATTTCAGTCAAGCAAGTTCTCAATTTGTCATCCCTTAACTTGATCTACCGGTCAAGTGTTAACAGTAGCAATCTGACAGCACAATCCACTAATCTCATAGTGATTTGCTGAATTCATTATCATCATTCTAGTTATCATCACAGGGACTCGTCCCATTCATCCTCATTGTGGTTTCATTATATTTCAACTAAATTTCAGAAATCATCATTTTTCAATCAGAATTTTCAATCAGAATCCAAATCAATTCATCAATTCTCAAACAGAATTAAAAATCATATCAACCACATTCGAAATCATCATCTGGATAGCATTAACGCTTGAAATTTCAAGTCTTATATTTACTCGTATATACTGTCAGTAAAGAGCTGCAGTTATACTCTCGGTATATACGGGTAGTCACGGCCCTTGGAATTATAAGGTAAATACCATCATGTCTCGGCCTCAAGCAAGTCAGGGATTCTATATAATTGCGGTACTTCCATCTGAAGACCCAATTACCAAATTACAAATTTCAGTTTGAATATCAAATTGTATGACTTATATCACACAATTACAACCTTTTTGTGTTTCTTGATATATTTTTGACATATTTGGTTTCTCAGTTGATCTTCATTAACCAAATTTGCTCTGATACCAACTGTAAGATCCCTGTTCCCACCGAGCAACGGATTCGGGGTACTAGTAGCGGAAGTAGTACTTCTCGCGAGGGACAGGGGTCCCACATTCGGGGCCTCGCCCACCACGAATATCCGGACAAGAGACTAATCCGTCGATTTATCCAAAACCGAACCCCGAAAAACTTCCTTTACCGAAAAGCACGGGCGATTCCACCAAGATAACTTTTTACTCTAACGTAGTCAAGACCATTTATACTGATCAAGCTGATCTGACTGCATCTATAAAGATACTCGGTCAGATCAAGGGATAAACTTGCACTTGGATCATTGGGACCAACGCTTTTTTTCCCATTCAAGAGGCACAGCCGTTGATTCCTATCCATAGAACAATTACTGTCCAGGATTTACTTTATCTATCGTAATAACAAAAATTGAGTCTCGATTTATGGATCCATCAGTCCAGCCTAACCCCATCCGATCCCATGGGTTAGCCAACCGCCCAACCACTGTAGTGATGGGATCCAATTAGGAATTTGGTTAGGTTTTGTCCCGGGTACCAAGGAAAAGAGTTCCAAGGCCCCCTAGCCGGAAGTTCATGCAAAAATAAAACTAGTCACACCACTTACACACCCAATATGAAATTGCCTTTTCACAGATTCAACCAGTTTTAAAACAATCCTTTAATAAAACCATAGTATCACTGATCACCATCTTCCAAGTTATCCGGTTGATTCTTAATTTCCCATCATTTCTTCATCAGAGTATCTATGGCATCATTGGCAACTAGAACGCTCACCACCTGTCCAGGGGCCGTTTCAATAGTTCCTAGCCCATAATACTCGGCAATATAATCACTTATCAAGATGGACTCTCGTTGAAGATCAGCAAGATCAACCAACAGATCCATATAAAGAGCCATGGACTCATCCGTTGAGGACCAGCAAGGTCAGTCAACCAGATCCATGCCCGGTTTCAGAAAACAACTCTTACTCCTTGTTCCAATATCTTCCTCGACGCACGCGTGGGTATCCTGGGCGACCCAGAGCCCGAGCACTGTATGGTCAGCACCCTCTAGGATCCTTCGCAGGTGACCTAGCGCTTCACTCATAGGCCGCTTCCTTGGCCCCTCATCCACCGTACCAGAAGCTCACCATTTTAATCGCACCGAGGCTGGTCAAGACCTCGACCGACCTTGCTACGCGAGACGTCCTCCATTGACTCTCCGTCTCAGCAGCTGCAACTTTATCAGTTAGGTCTCCACGACCTTAATCACAAGATGGTCAAAATGCTTTCCCAACGTTCTTGACATAAAACAGTCATTTACAAACAACATTTACAAACAGTCTCACAAAATACAGTTTCTATATTAACTCTCATTTTTCCACATTATCCCTCATCAATCCACATTGCTTATTCCACATTCCAGTTATATGTGTACTCATCCCATCCCATCATTTTCCATCTCATCACTTCAGATTCCTTCACATCACATATCATATATTCACATCCATACATATATCCACATCCACATGCATACATCCATACATGCATACATCCACATCCACATGCATACATCCACATCTACATGCATACATCCATACATCCACATACATACATCCATTTCCTCATTTCCATTCATATAACCCCATACGCCTTCTCATCTATTCTTTTTCATCACATCCATTCTCACCCTATCACAACCCATATTCATCTTATCTCATCACATACACTTCTTATCTCATCCCATACACATCTTATCACATCTTAACTCTTCTTATCACATCCTAACTTATCTCATATGCATCTTATCACATCTTATCACATCTCATACACCCCTTATCACATCCTAACTCATCTTATCACATCCTAACTCATCTCATATACATCTTATCACATCCTAACTCATCTTATCACATTCTAACTCATCTCATATACATCTTATCACATCCTAACTTATCTTATCACATCCTAACTCATCTCATATACATCTTATCCCATCACATACACTCCTTACCTCATCCCACATACACATCTTAACTCATCTTTTATGCATACCTCTATGCAAGAATTTCAATTGTGATAAAAGTAACACTTTTATGATAAAATAATCATTTTTTTTTTGTAATATTTTTATAATAAAATAATAATTTATTTATTTTTTCATTTCTATGCACGAAATTCAATATGATGAAATAACATTTTTATAATAAAATAATTATTTTTTTGGTAATATTTTTATAATAAAATAATAATTTATTTATTTTTTCATTTTTATGCACGAAATTCAATATGATGAAAATAACATTTTTGTAATAAAATAATCCTTTTTTTTCTTTACAGTTTTATAGTAAAATAATAAAATATTCGTCTTTTATGCATACCTCTATGCATGAATTTCAATTATGCGAAAAGTAACACTTTGATAATAAAATATTTATCTTTTATGCATACTTCTATGCATAAAATTCAATTATGCTAAAAGTAATACTTTTATAATAAAATATTTATCTTTTATGCATGCCTCTATGCACAAAATTCAATTATACTAAAAGTAACACTTTTATAATAAAATATTCATCTTTTATGCATACCTCTATGCATGAATTTCAATTATGCTAAAAGTAACACTTTTATAATAAAATATTTATCTTTTATGCATTCAATTTTTCCATGATTACTATGAAATTCTTTCAATTAATCTAGGATGATAATTCCTAGAATATGGTAGGAGATCCTCTTTTCATGCTTTGAATGAAATTATTTTATGTGTAAATTTTTATAAAATTTTACCATAGCTCCACTACTATAACTGGTAAATCTCAATTATTTTAAAAGATAAGGCTTATCTTTAAGGAAATGATTAGAATGATTCCTAATTGGATCATCAACCCTTAATGGATTGAATAAAAAATAATCATGGAATACATAAACTAAAAGTATAGATAAAAAAAACTATTAATTTATTCTCAAGCATAGATTAATCTTGGATTAAGGAAAAGCTTTATGAAAAGCTTCATTTGGATTGAGAATGAGTCATGAGGATGACCATTTCTTAAGTGAGAGAGAGAAAAAACCATTAGAATTAAACATAAATAGAAATTGATGTAATTCTTTACTATCATTAATTAATTAACTTCAAAAGCATTTCAAAAACCATACCAATTAAGCTTCTCAAGCTTGAGAGGGGTTGAGAAGAGAGAAACATTGAGAAATTATATAAAAGATCAAAATTCACCATACTTACCTTATAATTTGCTTGATTCTTTGTTCACGGTAGAGGCCCCCAACCAATCAATTGGTTTAGTATGTTGATGGAGCCACCAATGGGAATTGAAGAAAGAGAGAAGTGTCAAAAACTAGTGAATTATTAAAGAATTCACAGTTCTTGGCTTACGTGGAGTAGAGTAACAATGTGTAAACACTATCTATTTTCAACAAGGGGGAGGCTTCTATTTATAGGAAAAATTGAGCTCCTAACCAAACAAACTGATTCTAGAATTTTCCAAGTCAGTTTGGTCACTTTTTGACCATTTTTAGGTCAGTTAGGTTAACTTTTTGGAACTAGACTTGAATGAGGAGAGAGGAGAGATGAAATATCTCAATTTTTATGAGTTTAAAACTCATTCAAGCATGTGAAATATGCACCTCCTTTAAAGAACTCCCCTTCCTTACATATGTGTCAAAATGGAATCATTATACCCAAAATATCTCATATTTTTAATATTGCTCATAGTTTTTTACTAATAAACCTTGTACATTTTCAACTCTTCATCTTATGTGAGCATTTACTCATTTTTGGATACTCAATTTATCTCATTTTTTTGATATTACTCATAGTTTTTTACTAATAAACCTTGTACATTTTCAACTCTTCATCTTATGTGAGCATTTACTCATTTTTGGATACTCAATTTATCTCATTTTTTTGATATTACTTATAGTTTTTTACTAATAAACCTTGTACATATTCAACACTTCATCTTATGTGAGCATTTACTCATTTTTGGATATCTTCTTTTACAAATTGGATTTATCTCCTCCCTACACATGGATTGATGCTATTGGCCCATAGGAACCTTAATTGGACCGTAGTCCAAAGATTTCTGAAAATCTAGACCCTTAGACTAAGGTTCTTTATACCTATTTCCAATTAATTCCAATTGCACATTGAAAAATTCTTTCTGAATTTCTGTTTCAGGGAAATTCATTTTAATAAGGTGAGATATTTTTCTATCCAAAAATATTCAAAATCTGAATATATTCTCTCTAGAATATTTTCTCTCTCTAGGTTAAAACAGTTAGAAACAAGGTCTTTATATTTCTGAAGAGGGATTGATTACAGGGGAAGATACTAGACATCAAAAGGGGTTGGGGGAGGAATCTTACATTCTACCCCACTTAAAAAACGTGAGATGTCCTCATCTCGCAAACTGGGATAATTTCGCAAGATGCACGAATATGAGACTTAGAGAAAAATTTAAATCAATATTAACCACCAAGAAAAGTCTCAAGGAGAGCAAGATTCAAGATAAGAACAAGATTTAAACTTTATTCATTCTTGGAACATATACAGCAAGATAGAAGAACTCTTTACACTTCCATAAGCCCGTCCATCATATGATCACAAAAGCAGCACTCACAAGCTGCGCACGTATAAGGTAACTCATCTATGGGAATAATTCTGTTGGTTATTGCCGCACCTATCTCAGTGGTATGAGGTGATCTAACAAAAGGACCTCTGAGAGGCAAACCAAAAACGGGGTAAAGGCATATCTTCTGATGAGAAAGAAAACACGCCAGTAAGAAGACTCGCTCAGAAAATCCAAGATGCCTTGATCTCATGATGTAGTAGTATCGGGGACCCAAACCCAAAGCTTTGATCCAAGATGCCTTGATCTCATGATGTAGTAGTATCGGGGACCCAAACCCAAAGCTTCAATAACCATGGCCAAGCGGACATTGTTACGAAAGTGGTGTTGACCCCAGGGTGTTACCCTAGTTATGTCTTGATAGGTCCGCCATTTGGTCTGAGCTACAGAAGTTCCTAGGTGAGGAAAAAGTGAGCGCTCATACTGTTCTATAAAATCCTTCTTCACAGACTCACTTGCGTCTTGAAGGTGAGAAATCATCATGGATAAAACTAATTCTTGTTGCTAAGCCATGAAGGAGATTAAGAAGAAAGGAGATCGATGGGAGTAAGATTACTGTGAGCGACAAGTAAAAGTTACGACTTATATAAAGGAAGGAGCTAGCGTAACTTAGAAGCCAACGGTATCTTGTCACTGAAGTTTTACCGTCTTTCCATGATTTGGGTTTGGCACATATTTCTATGAAATACATTAAGAACTTTGAGATGAGGAGGTAAAAGAAGCTTGTAGGCTAAGTCACCTACTTTCATTGAATTCAGATATAAGGCTCACAATATCTGGGGGATAACTTCTTATACTCCCCAAGAGATAAAGAACTTCTTTTGGGTCGTACTCGAATGAAAACCAAAACCTTGGTATCCAAAACACCGATTCTCACTTCTAAACTCATTGTTCTGAATCCTTAAAATACGTGGGACTCCTGAGAAGTATTCTAGGGAAAGGGTCTTCCTTTTTTGAACAGAACCTTTCTTTTATTTTAGAGAGGGAATAATTATAAGATCAAAAAGGGAGATTCTTACTCCTGTATACCTCGAAGGCTGGGGAGGAATCTTACATTCTACCCCACTTAAAAAAGTGCGAGATGTCCTTATCTCGCAAGGTAGAGAACAACTCTTTTTCTTAAGATCCAATTTTATTCTGGGGTTCCTTATATTCTGGTCAACCCAACAGAATACTGGGATAGATATCCCTTATATAGAACTCATCATTAAATAACAATTCATTCAGATCATATCATTCATATCTTTAACATGATAATGGTCCATTAGACCGAAAAATTTCCTTCTGAACATTCCTCCACGGAAATTTCAGTCAAGCAAGTTCTCAATTTGTCATCCCTTAACTTGATCTACCGGTCAAGTGTTAACAGTAGCAATCTGACAGCACAATCCACTAATCTCATAGTGATTTGCTGAATTCATTATCATCATTCTAGTTATCATCACAGGGACTCGTCCCATTCATCCTCATTGTGGTTTCATTATATTTCAACTAAATTTCAGAAATCATCATTTTTCAATCAGAATTTTCAATCAGAATCCAAATCAATTCATCAATTCTCAAACAGAATTAAAAATCATATCAACCACATTCGAAATCATCATCTGGATAGCATTAACGCTTATAATTTCAAGTCTTAGATTTACTCGTATATACTGTCAGTAAAGAGCTGCAGTTATACTCTCGGTATATACGGGTAGTCACGGCCCTTGGAATTATAAGGTAAATACCATCATGTCTCGGCCTCAAGCAAGTCAGGGATTCTATATAATTGCGGTACTTCCATCTGAAGACCCAAAACCAAATTACAAATTTCAGTTTGAATATCAAATTGTATGACTTATATCACACAATTATAACCTTTTTGTGTTTCTTGATATATTTTTGACATATTTGGTTTCTCAGTTGATCTTCATTAACCAAATTTGCTCTGATACCACCGAGCAACGGATTCGGGGTACTAGTAGCAGAAGTAGTACTTCTCGCGAGGGACAGGGGTCCCACATTCGGGGCCTCGCCCACGGATATCCGGACAAGAGACTAATCCGTCGATTTATCCAAAACCGAACCCGGAAAAACTTCCTTTACCGGAAAGCACGGGCGATTCCACCAAGATAACTTTTTACTCTAACGTAGTCAAGACCATTTACTGATCAAGCTGATCTGACTGCATCTATAAAGATACTCGGTCAGATCAAGGGATAAACTTGCACTTGGATCATTGGGATCAACGCTTTTTTCCCCATTCAAGAGGCACAGCCGTTGATTCCTATCCATAGAACAATTACTATCCAGGATTTACTTTATCTATCGTAATAACAAAAATTGAGTCTCGATTTATGGATCCATCAGTCCAGCCTAACCCCATCCGATCCCATGGGTTAGCCAACCGCCCAACCACTGTAGTGATGGGATCCAATTAGGAATTTGGTTAGGTTTTGTCCCGGGTACCAAGGAAAAGAGTTCCAAGGCCCCCTAGCCGGAAGTTCATGCAAAAATAAAACTAGTCACACCACTTACACACCCAATATGAAATTGCCTTTTCACAGATTCAACCAGTTTTAAAACAATCCTTTAATAAAACCATAGTATCACTGATCACCATCTTCCAAGTTATCCGGTTGATTCTTAATTTCCCATCATTTCTTCATCAGAGTATCTATGGCATCATTGGCAACTAGAACGCTCACCACCTGTCCACTCAGGGGTCGTTTCAATAGTTCCTAGCCCATAATACTCGGCAATATAATCACTTATCAAGATGGACTCTCGTTGAAGATCAGCAAGATCAACCAATAGATCCATATAAAGAGCCATGGACTCATCCGTTGTTGTTGAGGACCAGCAAGGTCAGTCAACCAGATCCATGCCCGGTTTCAGAAAACAACTCTTACTCCTTGTTCCAATATCTTCCTCGATGCACGCGTGGGTATCCTGGGCGACCCAGAGCGCCCGAGCACCGTATGGCCAGCACCCTCTAGGATCCTTCACAGGTGACCTAGCGCTTTACTCATAGGCCGCTTCCTTGGCCCCTCATCCACCGTACCAGAAGCTCACCATTTTAATCGCACCGAGGCTGGTCAAGACCTCGGCCGACCTTGCTACGCGAGACGTCCTCCATTGACTCTCCGTCTCAGCAGTTGCAACTTTATCAGTTAGGTCTCCACGACCTTAATCACAAGATGGTCAAAATGCTTTCCCAACATTCTTGACATAAAACAGTCATTTACAAACAGCATTTACAAACAGTCTCACAAAATACAGTTTCTATATTAACTCTCATTTTTCCACATTATCCCTCATCAATCCACATTGCTTATTCCACATTCCAGTTATATGTGTACTCATCCCATCCCATCATTTTCCATCTCATCACTTCAGATTCCTTCACATCACATATCATATATTCACATCCATACATATATCCACATCCACATGCATACATCCATACATGCATACATCCACATCCACATGCATACATCCACATCTACATGCATACATCCATACATCCACATACATACATCCATTTCCTCATTCCCATTCATATAACCCTATACGCCTTCTCATCTATTCTTTTTCATCACATCCATTCTCACCCTATCACAACCCATATTCATCTTATCTCATCACATACACTTCTTATCTCATCCCATACACATCTTATCACATCGTAACTCTTCTTATCACATCCTAACTCTTCTTATCACATACACTTCTTATCAGTGAGAGAGAGAAAAAACCATTAGAATTAAACATAAATAGAAATTCATGTAATTCTTTACTATCATTAATTAATTAACTTCAAAAGCATTTCAAAAACCATACCAATTAAGCTTCTCAAGCTTGAGAGGGGTTGAGAAGAGAGAAACATTGAGAAATTATAGAAAAGATCAAAATTCACCATACTTACCTTATAATTTGCTTGATTCTTTGTTCACGGTAGAGGCCCCCAACCAATCAATTGGTTTAGTATGTTGATGGAGCCACCCAATGGGAATTGAAGAAAGAGAGAAGTGTCAAAAACTAGTGAATTATTAAAGAATTCACAGTTCTTGGCTTAGGTGGAGTAGAGTAACAATGTGTAAACACTATCTATTTTCAACAAGGGGGAGGCTTCTATTTATAGGAAAAATTGAGCTCCTAACCAAACAAACTGATTCTAGAATTTTCCAAGTCAGTTTGGTCACTTTTTGACCATTTTTAAGTCAGTTAAGTTAACTTTTTGGAACTAGACTTGAATGAGGAGAGAGGAGAGATGAAATATCTCAATTTTTATGAGTTTAAAACTCATTCAAGTATGTGAAATATGCACCTCCTTTAAAGAACTCCCCTTCCTTACATATGTGTCAAAATGGAATCATTATATCCAAAATATCTCATATTTTTAATATTGCTCATAGTTTTTTACTAATAAACCTTGTACATTTTTAACTCTTTATCTTATGTGAGCATTTACTCATTTTGGATACTCAATTTATCTCATTTTTTGATATTACTCATAGTTTTTTACTAATAAACCTTGTACATTTTCAACTCTTCATCTTATGTGAGCATTTACTCATTTTTGGATACTCAATTTATCTCATTTTTTTGATATTACTCATAGTTTTTTACTAATAAACCTTGTACATATTCAACTCTTCATCTTATGTGAGCATTTACTCATTTTTGGATATCTTCTTTTACAAATTGGATTTATCTCCTCCCTACACATGGATTGATGCTATTGGCCCATAGGAACCTTAATTGGACCATAGTCCAAAGATTTCTGAAAATCTAGACCCTTAGACTAAGGTTCTTTATACCTATTTCCAATTAATTCCAATTGCACATTGGAAAATTCTTTCTGAATTTTTGTTTCAGGGGAATTCATTTTAATAAGGTGAGATATTTTTCTATCCAAAAATATTCAAAATCTGAATATTCTCTCTCTAGAATATTTTCTCTCTCTAGGTTAAAACAGTTAGAAACAAGGTCTTTATATTTCTGAAGAGGGATTGATTACAGGGGCAGATACTAGACATCAAAAGGGGTTGGGGGAGGAATCTTACACATAGAAGCCAAAAGAACATATCTCAAGGTCGGTATCATGCGAAGGTAAGGGTGTACCAATTCCGTCATCCCATGTAGCATCACTCAAAAATTCAAAGACACATGATCCACTACATTAATAGGTATGCAGGCATGAGCCAAACCATGCACTACCTCCTCATGTGTAAAACCCCCCATGTGTGTATGATGAACTAGGATATCAATATAATAATCAGCATCATCACTAAAAAAAATGAAGAGGTATCCTCACATGAAAGATAAATGGTATCATCTCCTAAATCATCATCTATGGCATCCCTGAGGCCTCCAAGGTCATCCTCATAAACATAGTCTATCTCCATCAATGATGCCCATATGTGTCCTACATCCCGATGATAAATCTATCTTCAACAATATAGGTTCTAAGGAGATGTCTAGATATAATGCAAATCTCTCAAGATCTATGCCATATGATCTACTATGGATATGATCAATATGCATAATCCTACTACGATGTCTCACATCAATGAAATCATCATTACTCTCATTCACTATCCCTGACTACTCAAATACATGAACTCTATCCACACGAACGCTGCCTAGGAATGCTATGAATACTAGGAGTAGTGGTCGTATATCAGTGATACCTCCACAAATAGAAATACTAGAAGAATAGCCTGATGTATCTAACACTAGGTCTATGCTCATAGGTGTCTCTCTCACTCACATGCAGAGTATCATGAACCTCAAGGGTGCTAATGAACACATCACTAATCAAATGCACACTAACCTCTAAAATGTCACTACAATCAACTACACTATCCACATGATCTGTAGGAAAGATAATAGGCATAGAAATGTCGATGCTCGATATGCTCACTACCATCTCTACCCTCGAGATCATGTCCACATGATATGACTCACATGCATCACTATCAAACATATCATCATCATGTGCATGTGTGTGTGATACATCAATGTCTTCATGTGTGTGTGTGTGTGTGCGTGTACAATGCAACATCATCCTGATCATAATACAATGAATGAGTCAGTCTAATTAAAATAGAATCAATGAGATGATGGCTAGTCAATGTCGTGGGTGAGTTGTAGGTGCTATCAAGGCCCATGCAAACACCACTGTGATAGCGGCCAAAGTGTAAACATGCTCAATATGCATCCTCCAAGGATCCAATCCTGTCATGCCATAACTTACCAAATATATCCCATAAATGATCACCGTGATCATCATCACCCATATAATCATCTATGGCCACATCACAAACATCATCATCATCCTCAGAAGTATCCATGTCAGTGTAGTCCACGACCTCATCAGAAACATATTCACAATGAAGCGAGAGTGTGTGTTATTATACGGCTAGTTGCGTGACTCGTTGCGTTTGCGTTTGCTTTAGTAGCAGCGTGGATTGTAACCTTGTTTTAAATTGCTTGTTATGCTGAGCTAACTAAACAAGGTCATCTAGCACCTCTGTATTTAGTTGTAGATGACTTTAGAGCTGGCCACAACCAGCATCACAATAGTCTTGGATGTCTCACTAGTTTAAGATCCATAGCTTTTCAATGGACTTGTCCATGGTTGCAAATAATAAAAATAAAAAATATGGAGCCCTAATGCGCATTGATACTCTGCTTGTGTCAAACGTGGGGGCTGTTGTGCTGTAATTACAACCTCGGTCATATTAAGAGACTAAGGTTATGTAAAAGGGGAAGAGAAAGGTGTGACTGCGAGGGGACTTAAGGTCTACTAGCTCATCTATTTAAAGGTGGAGCTAGGAGGCATTTTGTATGAGGAGAAAGGCCTAGTTGTATTCATAAACAACTTAATAAGCAAGATATTTTTCTTGTATTTTGTGAGTCCCTCACCTCCACACACTTGATCTAGCATAAGCACCACAAATTCTAACATGGTATCTAGAGCTTTGGTTGAGTAGGTCACATTTGTGGTGTAGAATAGGTTAAAATCTTCATTTTTTCTTATCTTCTCTTGTGTGGAGCTCAACCCCCTGCTGGTGGAGGAGCTCTAGCAGCTTGTAGAGGTCATAACTTGAGGTGCTTTCAACTAGGGAGATGTAGTAGACCTCCGTGCGCTCAGGGTCATACGACCAATTTGTGGATCTACCCTCTCTCTGCCGCGCCATTGCGCTACTTGCAGGCCAATGCATTTCTCAGCTTCGTCGA
Organism: Cibotium barometz; assembly: GCF_041138505.1. Classification (NCBI taxonomy): domain Eukaryota; kingdom Viridiplantae; phylum Streptophyta; class Polypodiopsida; order Cyatheales; family Cibotiaceae; genus Cibotium; species Cibotium barometz. Next base: position 1,797,587 of record NC_141055.1, read on the forward strand.
CTGTCGTACAGCCATTCGACGCCTACAATCGACTGTCGTACAGCCATTCGACGCCTACAATCAATCACAATGGCTGCATGGGTTTAGGGCTTTTGAAGCCCATAGTCTCCCCTATCCACAGCTCAAATTTGAGCTCAAATGGTGGCATAAATCAGCTGTGGGAAGAAAAAAACCAGTCGACTGTAGTTTTCTCCATGGAAGCTTTCCATTAAAGCTTCAAATTTACCTTTTTTCTTGCTCTAATCCTTCCCTCTTTGCTCTAATCACCCAAGTGATGTTGTGAGAGCTTGTTGCTGATCCTTCTCTTGATTTTGAAGAGGTCGCCAACCACATGAGGCATTCATAAGTCTCATTCATTACGTCATCAAGCTTCCTCATCATCTTCAAGCTCTCAAATCTCTTCAAAGTGTGCTTATGAGCACTAATAATTTTGATTAACACTAATGAAGTTTCTAATCTAACAAAGGAAAGTTATTTCAAAGTGTTTTTAAACACTAAGAGTGTTATTAAACACTAATGGTGAATCTAATCACACCAATATAAGTGTCATTAGATGCTAGAAATGTGCTCTTAAGCACTAATCATGCTTTTTAAACACTAATGGTGATCTTAATCATCAAACAAAGTGTTGCTTAACACTAATGTGGTTTTAACCATCAAAGGAGGAGGTCTTTAACATGAAGGAGGCTCTTCTTCATCAACATTGGAGGCTAGGCACACACCATAAGTGTCACACTATAAATCTTCATTGTCAACCCGCTTCTATGCTTACCTTGGCAAGGAGAAATGGTGCAACCATGAACCATTGTCTTTATCCCATAAGCCAAAGATGTTGAAGATTTCTGGTTTTTCATCAACAAACTCAGCTTTTGAGTAGTTTAAAGTTGGGAACATATACACTAAGTGTTCATCTTTAATGTTTATGTGTATCACCCTTGAGGCTCTTGTTTGTAAGAGGCATAGGCATGTCATAAGCCATATGCTCTCATTTCCCAAGCCCAAGGCATGTTATTCTGCTGCATATTCAACATTTTCATTGCCTAAGATGAGTTGTAAGATTGAGCATAGCATCACTAAGTGCTCTACCTTATTGTTTGTCATGTTTTTAAGCATCTCTTGGCATTGTCTTTGTAAGAGGTATAGGCAACATTATGAGCCATGCCCTCTCCTTCTTGAGCCAAGAATGATGTACCTTATTGGTTTGAGCATTTACCTCAACCACTTACTCACTTTCATTAAGCTTGTACTACCTGCAAACCCTAATGGATATCATGTAACCAACATGCACAAAAGTTGTTGTAATTATGGAGTAGACACTGCCCTTGACCAATCCATAAGGGAAGTGGTAAGACCCTCCCTTTCCCTTTCCCATATAAATCTACCTCATAACCATTACTCTAAGAAGGAAGGCCCTCATTGCCCATGGAGGAGGTATGGTATTCAAGGAAGCATCAAGCATGTTGAAGGAACATTTATGTGCAAACCACTTAAGCAAGGGTGGCAGCCTTGTTTTGATCATTGTGTGAGAATGGTCAAGGTGGAAAGCATGTGGAAGCAATGGCATGTATGTCTAAAGCATGTCAACTACAAGAGGTCAAGCAAGCACAAAGAGTGGTGTGCACCATCATCAAGGTGTACATCTTCATCGACAACAAATAAAGACTTAGATGGCATCATTGTATTAGCCTCTAAGGCTCTAGAAACATGGTTGTAAGTCCTAGATAACCACACCACCTATATTCCAAACCTTGTATGCCTAATGTTATAAAGGCATCCTATGTCCAATACCACCTATTCCATTCTTTCATAGTTGGTATTGAGGGGGGGTATTAAGAGACTAAGGTTATGTAAAAGGGGGGAAGAGAAAGGTGTGTGTGAGGGGACTTAAGGTCCACTAGCTCATCTATTTAAAGGTGGAGCTAGGAGGCATTTTGTATGAGGAGCAAGGCCTAGTTTTGTATTCATAAACAACTTAATAAGCAAGATATTTTTCTTGTATTTTGTGAGTCCCTCACCTCCACACACTTGATCTAACATGAGCACCACGAATTCTAACAGGTCATACTTCACCATTGATCAAGATCGTTCCCAATTTTATTTCGGATTGGATGATCTTCACCTCCTCATCTTTTAGACGGCACAAGCATCTAGATTGAAAAGGGTTGGGCTTTCTTCCTTCAATTATTCCTTTTTCAACACCTTCTATAATTTCTAACCATGTAATAAAGATCTCGTCTGAACAAGCAACCATGTGTGACTAATTATGTGCAAAGTAGGCACCTATCAAAGTTTCTGCACTCGCAAATGAATTTCTATAAATATAAATGAACAAACAAAAAGTAAGCAATAATTCTAACTTATCTAAAAAATTCAAATAAGCTAAAAACACAATAAATAATTGCTTACATCCCAATCCAAGCGAGTTGCATGCCCCTTTACAAGTCCAAGTACTGACCTTAATAGTTTGTGATAAAAATCCCATTGGGCCTCTCAAAAAGTGCTTGAGTATATCATTGTAGGCTTGCTGTTAAAACAAGGTTTGGGCCTCTATATTTTCTATCCTTGAGATACTATCCACATAGACTTTTGGAGGTACATCGACAACAATTTGGGCCTTCCAAATTGCATAAATATCCCTCAAATAAAGTATTTTTTTAGGCAATTAAGTCCTTAACATAACCTTGGTAGCATAGATGGAATGTTTCCCATCTATGATCCAATAATCAAAATCCTCTAGAGCTTTTCACTTACCACCTCTTTTTTGGTCAATGCATTCCCTCTCTTTTTTCCAATCTTCTTCATTGGCATTAAATATGCACAAGACCTATTAGGGTTATTCGCACGTTCAACATACCACTCCACACAATTTGACTTTCGGGCGACATAAATAATGTTTGGGCACTTGCACACATTTCATTATTGGAATTTCAAACTCTGTGTACAAACCAAGTGAAAAGTATTTTGCATACTTGTCCATACCCCCCCAAGAGCTAATTCCTATACCTTTTTAGCCTTCCTTGCACCAAATTCTTGGAATTCATAATGTTCAAATATACCGGTACCTATTGAGAACCTCTAGTTCCCAATGTAGCAAGCTTTACTTCATCCACATCAAAAATGTTACTCTTTATTTATGGAGAAGATCTTGCCTTCTTCTTTGAACTTGATGCAGCTTTACGGGGTTTTGGCACTTTCTTTCCCAAGACTTGTATAGTAATATCTTGAAGCTTGTTAGTAGTGATATCAGATCTCTATAAGATATAATATTATCGACATCCAGCTTCCATCTTCTAGAGAACATAGTGTCCTCTTGGTGTGCTTACATGTGATCCATGACATATGTTGGAGAAGCAAGTTGATAAGATAATGCACCCGGTACCTCAACATCAATACATTCAATTTTCGGATGCAAGATAACAAAACTGACACAACAAAAACCATTATTTTTCCTTTATCCTCAAAAGACTCATTATCATCTTTAGAGGCTGAAGGAATAGATGCATCTTGTGTATTTTTTGACCATGTAGATTGTAGAAGTCAATGTACCACTTCTTTGTCTCGCCAAATGGCCCTGTTAACATTTGATGGAAAAGAAATTTTCCTCTTTGGAGCCATCCATGTATCCAAAATGAGTTTTTAAAAAATAAGTCAATCATATAAAAAACAATCATACTTACATCCAAATACAAACTTTGAATAGACCATTCTAAAATTGACCATAGTAGTTGACACAAGGGAGTAGAGATTTGTCCAAGGACCATTCTAAAACTTACCAATAGTTGACATAAGAAGGGAGTGCAGAATGGCCCTAGGACCATTCTCTCAAGTACAATGTGCTTTATAATGGACCTAAGGTCATTCTACCATGCACAATGTGCTTGAAAAGAATGGCCCTATGGCCATTCTAAAGCACATCATGGGTGGTAGAATGGCCCTAAGGGCCATTCTTTCAATCTCACCATGGATGGTGTGCTTTAGAATGGCCCTAGGTCCATTCTTCTATGGATAATATTGTTGTATTGTGAATGCATATTGGAAAATGACCCTAGGGAGTGGAGAATGGCTGTAACATACCCATTGTAAATAACAATATACTTGCTTCAGAGTTGAAAAATATATCTTAGCTTGTCATTTTTTCGATAAAAAACTTCTATTTTTGGAAAATGAGCCATTTTTGCTTAGAAATTTGTAATTCTGAATCCAAATTTGGAATCTACGTGTAATTTTACGCTTAAAATAGTTTTTTCTGAACTAAAAACGGGTACCCGGAATGGGTTTAATTAAGCTTTTAAGCCTTTAAATCTGCGAACTTCCGACCAAAAATAGTAACTATCCAGGCGTCTAATCAACGAACGGAACACGCCCCCATGGTCACGGGGCAAGGCCGGACATTTCCATCAAAAAATATTTTTGACCCCCCCGGACGACGGCGGGCGGCCGGCGTGGGCCCCACCACGGGCGCCGCCCGTGAAAAAAACCGACAATCCGCCCGGGACACCCAAGCGTGTACACGACCTAGACGCACCCTCCAGCACACCCCTACACGTACCCCCTCCTCCCAGAACCCTCTATCCACAGGTGTCGCGCTCTCTCTCTCTTGGGGACACCTCCACCCCCATGTGTCACACTTTCTCTCTCCTCGAGACACCTCCACCCCCAGGTGTCTCACGCCCACACCCTCTCCCGGACACCTACACCACCCAGGTGTCACCTTCCCGCACCCGGACGTCCACCCTCCAGCACCTATAAAAGGACCCTCCCAGCCCCCTTCTCCAGACAAGCCCCCAGCAAGCCCCTACGCACAAGCCCTCTCTCAAGCTCTAGGACATGTCCTACACTCTTCTCCCCCCCCCCCCCCCCCGTGTGAATAGACTTAAAGTGTGCCTCTCCTTCAACCCTTGCCTTACTCTTCCCTAGGCCTCCCTAGACGTACACTCTTCTCAAGAGCTCTCCAAGTTAAGGACACCCCTCTCAATTCCCCCCCCATATGCGACGACTTAAACTTAGGCTAAGAGGTCGTTCCTGCCCATAAGCCCAACAAGCTTTTCCTACCCCAAACGGACTCCGTTTTCGAATCCGTTTGAACCAGTAGAATTCTCTCTTTCCTCTCCACGCTCCCAACCTCTTATATTCACCTCGTTTTCTCTCTATCCTCTAAAAACTCTAGTGCTCCTATGGCGCCGAAACGCCGCCGAATTGAAGAACCACGCGCTGCCCAAGGAGGGAACGAGGCGAATCGCGTCCCTGCAATCGACTTCGCCCCTCTTGAAGCGAATAGGCATGAAAATGATAACCAGGTTGGTCATTTAATAAGTTTAAGTAAAAATTCTCTCTTATGAAGTTTAATGCAAAGATTCGAAATAATAGGAAAGGAACCAAGGTTAAACCCTAGTATAGATGGCCTAAAGTACCTTATGGTTACTCTTAAGTAAAGTTATAGGAAAGTAATCTTGCTTTTGAATCATTGTCTTTCCGAAACGATGGTTTTTGTTAATGCGTGAATTCATTGAAGAAAGGCTATGTCTCTTTTTATTGGATATACTGTTGGTTTACTGCTAACATGCAGGTACAGCTTCTCCCCCCCTTAGCTAACTCCGTGCTTGCCTGTGTAGCCGGGCGGAGGATATAGCGAGGCCGGGAGTCGGCCCAGGGAAATCCCCTCCTATGCCACTGGGGATTGGTTTTCACCACCAGGGTGATGTATATATGCTGCCTAGTTCTGTGGTGGGTCCAGGCTAGTGCGGTGACTTAACCCCCACCTCATGAGGAGACGTTCCCTCCGAAGAGCGAGAGGGTTTGGTACAAGCGTCAGTACCTGAGGGGGTGACAGGATGGCTTGGCCCTCATCGGCTGGCTGACGACGAGGGGAGACGGTCCGTGAGGTTTACCCAGCTGGTTGAGGCTGGAAGATCGAATTCTAGATTATCGATGTAGTTGTGGTTATGGTTATGGTTTGGACATGAGTTTGGATTGGAATATCGGCCCGGTTTCAGAGTCTTTGTAAATATTTTTCACTGTAAGTATGCTCGTTGATTTCAATGTTGTGCTAAGGAAGATTTTCTTTAAGGAATCAAGTGTAATTAATTAACAAAGGAATTTGTTTTTAAGTGTTTCACAGTGTGGTAGGACTTAATTAGGAAACAATTGAACAGGTGAGTGTGTGGAAAGTGGGAGAATGGATGCCCTGACGGTACCATTCTAAGGATGGGTGGACCCGATCAGTCGGGTAGCTTTCTACTAGTCGTAACCTACGATACTTAGGGAATAGTAGAGTCACGAACAAGACTTGTTTTAGGGGACCGAGCCAGCGGCCGTGCCTCATGAATACGGGGGAAAAAGGCGTTGGCTTCCTTGAACCAAGTGTGGGTCTTGTTCCATCTCCACGCACATTTCGTGCTGGGGATTAGAATTTCCTTTAGGATGACTACGTTTCCCCTGCGAGATAGAGTTAGGTCCGTCCGTTTGCTCGTAACCTCGTATTTCTACGAGATCGAGGTGTCGTCAATCGGAAAATAACACGAGACTTGACCGCCTACTATCAAAAGGATTCCCCCGCCCTACGGTCGGCGGGGGTTCTTACACGTGGTATCAGAGCGCGTTTAGACTTGGGAGATTTTATATTGTATTCTCTTGTTACTCTAGGAATTCTTGTTAAACTAATCTAGTTACGGCTGGATGCAGGAGGACGAGATGGGATCCCTATTCTCGCTTCCTGGTATTCCAATGCATGTTCATGACTGCTTGTCGCTCTTCCGAATTCGAGTTCCGTGACACTATGATGCACATTGTAGACAAGCTAACCCTTCCTCTTTACACTCGCATCGAAAGGGGATGGAACAGAACTGAGTATTGGCATCGTCGATCTACCTATTTCATCATTCGAGCTGAGCACGTCGGCAATCTCACCAACGACTTGAGGCGGATCCGATATGCTGAGATGTTGCGGATGGTTCGCCTGTTCTGGTTTATTGGCACTCCTCGTAACACCTATGTCACTATCGATGGGAATCGCATGTTGTAGAATCGATGGGTTTATGATAGGGTGACTCAAGTTGTATCCCCTGATAGAGTAGCCGTTACCCGTCTTTCTAGACGAGGTTTACCTCCCCTACCAGAGACTTATCGAGTTCTTGAAACCATGGGAGAACCCCCCTACTTTTTCAATGCTACCACCGCAGATCTTTATTAGGTTCGCTAGAGGACTACCATGTAAATAAATAAGATTGGATTTAGTCCAATCCTTGTAAATGGCTTGGTTTACTTGTAAATGGCTTGGTTTACTTGTAAATATTAAAGCTTGGAATAAAAGGTTTTGATTTTCACACTCATTGTCTTATGTGTATTAAACCGCCTAAGTGACATGATTCTAAATTTAGCTTCATATTGATAACCAGGATCGTCAACTTCTTGCTCCCAATGCATTATATACAGATACACAGGAGAAGAAGCTTCTCCTCAAACAAATGCAACCTCCCTCATTTAATGGGGCAGGTTCAAAGATTGAAAGGGATGCAGAAGTTTGGATAGAAGCCATGGACGATTACTTTTCGGCTGCTGGTACAGGAATTGGGAATCAATCCATGCTTGCCAGATTCCGTCTTATCGGGGACGCCAAACTTTGGTGGAAGCAATGGTGCCGAGATAAGGGCGTCACTGAAGATACCCAAACCTGGAGTGACATTAAGCAAGCTGTGAAGGGCCGTTATCTTCCCCCATCTCATGAATCTATTAAGATGAACAAGTTCTTCAGCCTCAAGCAGCTCAGCTTAACCTTGGAGGAATACTACTCAAAATTTGTCACGCTTGGCAAATATGCCCCACCTATGTCGATCACTCAACAAGTGGCCCGATTTTGCCAAGGGCTGAATGAACCTTTGGATTCTCGCCTTGAAGCAATGAGGCCAACTACTTTACAAGATGCTCTTACCCGAGCCAAACCTCTAGCTAAAGAAGTAAAGAGTGGTCAAGCAAAGAAGAGAGTCTATCCTGAGTCTAACCCAAGGGGGCGCCTTCACAGAGGAATTACCAATCAAATTTCCGCCACAATACTATTGGTCAGTACCCCAATAATTTTGTCCCCCGCAGTTATGCTAATTCCACTTCAGAATCCTATGGGGACCAAAGGTGCTTTTATTGCAATAAAGTTGGCCACTTCCGGAATGAATGCCCCAAACTTGCAAGATCCTCTCTCAATCCTAATGTCATTCCTGCTCCACAAGGCGGCCGGGGAGTTCAAGGTCGTGGGACTCCTAATAACCGCCAGGCTGGACGAGGTGGTGGTGGACGTGGTAGAGGTCGTGGAGTGACTGCCCGTGTCTGCTCGATGATTGGTGAACCGACTTTAGAGATGGAAGAAGAAGAGCAAGCCACCATTCATGCAGCTATAGAACATCAAGGACCTAATCAGCAGTTTTCTGTTATCCAAGCTCCGGCTACTTATCAAGGTAGATCTTTCCAGCTCTTGATTGATTGTGGTAGTACGCATTTATTTCTTTCTCCAAAATGCTTGCGTAAGTTACAGTTAGATCAAAAACCAGCCCAAGCAATGATTGTTGAGTTAGCTAGTGGAAAAGAAGAAGTATCCCGACATTGTGTGGGAGATCTTGAATTTGAATTGGGTGGTGAATCAACCCATGGGTATTTTAGAAGCTTACCATTAGGGATTTATGATGGAATCCTTGGTATGGATTGGTTAATTGCAAACAATGCTGACATTCACTGTGCTGAAGGAAGCATCTCCTTTAAGAATAGTCAAGGACAGGTAGTATCAGCCCAGGGAAAAACAGGTAAACCCAAATTTCATTTGGTCAAAGCTAATCGCCTTCTTAAGGGAGTGCGCAAGGGCCAACAGATCTTCCTTGTCAAACTCAACAAGGTAGAAGAAAGCAACCCAGATTTAGAACCCTCTTGGCTCCAGGAGTTTTCAGATATCTTTCCAGAGGAACTTACAAAACTACCCCCATCTCGAGAAGTAGATCATGGGATTGAGTTAATCCTTGGTGCTGAATCAGTTTCAAGGAGACCTTACAAAATGTCTCTTCCCGAAGCCATAGAGCTCAAGGAACAACTTAGGCAGCTCATTGAGCAAGGATTCATTCGCCCTAGTAATTCCCCATGGGGAGCGCCTGTTCTTTTCCAGAGAAAGAAGGATGGCTCGCTTCGGCTTTGTATTGACTATCGAGGCCTAAACAAGGTCACTGTCAAAAACAAATACCCCATTCCTCGCATCGACAAACTTCTTGACAGACTTTATGGATCCAAAGTTTTCTCCAAGATGGATTTAAGGTCTGGCTACTATCAAATTAGGATCAAGGAATCAGATATCTCCAAAACCGCTTTCAATACCCGCTATGGCCACTATGAATTTACAGTCATGCCATTCGGATTAACCAATGCTCCCGCCACCTTCAACCGCCTGATGCAGGATATCTTCCGACCCTACTTGGATGAATTTTTCCTTGTCTTCTTTGATGACATCTTGGTCTATTCTCAGTCAAAAGAGGAACATGAGGAGCATGTACGCAAAGTAATGCAAATACTGCGCGAACATAAGCTCTATGCCAAGAAAAGCAAATGTACCTTCTTCACTTCCCAAATTGAATATCTAGGGTTCATTGTCTCCTCAAAGGGCATCTCAGTAGACCCTGCCAAAGTCAAGGATATATTGGAATGGCCACCCCCTAGGACAGTCAAAGAAATCCGTGGGTTTCTAGGCATCACAGGATGGTATAGGATCTTCATCAGCACCAGTTCTGAAGCTCCCTGACTTCACCAAAGAGTTTGAGGTTGTCACTGATGCTAGTGGCCTTGCACTTGGTGGCGTCTTAATTCAAGAAGGAAGGCCTGTGGCTTACACTTCTCGTAAGCTTAAATCCTATGAAGTCAATTATGCCACCCATGATTTGGAACTCCTTGCAGTTGTTCATTGTTTCAAGTTATGGAGACATTATCTCCTAGGCCGTAAGTTTCTACTTGTAACTGACCACCAGAGCTTAAAGTGGATCTTCACCCAGCCCAATCTCAACATGAGGCAAAGGAGGTGGATTGAGATTCTGCAAGAGTTTGATTTTGATATCAAATTTTGTCCTGGAAAGGATAATGTTGTAGCAGATGCCCTCAGTCGCAAATCCTTTCTAAGTGCAATCTCTATGCCAAATAACCCCATCCTAGAGAAGGTAAAGCAGGTTTCACTTCATGACCCTGATTACCAAAAGCTAGTAAGCCTAGTTCACAAGGAGGCACCCACAGAAAAGGAAAATGTATTAATCAAGGGATACACCCTCGATGATGAATGCCTCTACTTCATGCATAGGTTATGTATTCCCAAAGATCTTGCACTGAAGAAGATGATCTTGTATGAAGCTCATGATAGCCCCGCAGGACACCCAGGGTATGCAAAAACCTTGAATGCCTTAAGGAGAAGTTACTTTTGGCCTGGAATGAAGAGAGATATCCTTCAATACATCAGACAATGCCTTTCATGTCAAAGGATTAAAGCTGAAAGAATCAAAATGCCCGGGAAACTCCAACCTCTTGACATTCCTCAGATGAAGTGGGAATGTATCAGTATGGATTTTGTCACAAGTCTTCCCACAACACAAGGAGGATATGATTCTATTTTAGTAGTTGTGGATATACTTACCAAAGTCACCCATATTATCCCAGTAAAGAAGACATTTAAATCTTCTGATATTGCTCGCCTTTTCATCAAGGAAATCTTTAGGCTTCATGGATTGCCAAAAAGAATAGTCAGTGAGACCGGGACTCTGACTTCACTTCAAAGTTCTGGACATCATTATTCCAGGCTATTGGAACACAACTTTGTTTCAGTACAGCTTACCACCCAGAAACAGATGGTCAAACTGAGAGAGTTAATCAGGTTATAGAAGACATCTTGAGAGCCTATTGTGGGCGTGAACCAAAGAAGTGGATTCAGTATCTCTCTCTAGTGGAATTCTCTTACAATACATCCTATCACCAAAGCATAGGGATGTCACCATTCAAAGCTCTTTATGGTCAGGAATGTTTATCCCCCTTAAATTTTTCTGACCCCACACTAAAGGTTGAAGCCTCCAGGATAATGCTTGAAGAAATGGAAGAACAAACCAAAGCTATTCGTAAGGATATTAAAGCCGCCCAGGATCGACAGAAACATTATGCTGATACCAAAAGATCTGAAAGAATTTTTCAGCAAGGAGACAAAGTTTTTCTTCGAGTGCGGCCAAAGAGAAGTTCTTTATCCCTTGGAAAATTTAGGAAGCTGAGTCCAAGGTATTGTGGGCCTTATGAAGTCATCAAATGTTTGGGAAAACATGCCTACAAACTTCGCCTCCCAACCCACCTCAAAATCCATGATGTATTCCATGTAAGCTTACTCAAGCCATATGTGCCTCATCCTGATCATGTTCTTGATGATGAACAAATTGTAATGCCAACTCAAGGAGTCCTTGAAATGAGACCAAATAGAATCATCGACTCTAGAGAAAGAGTACTTCGCAATAGAATCCTTAGGGAACATTTAGTGGAATGGAAAGATTACCCTGAGGAGGATGCCACTTGGGAGGAAGAGTCAACCCTCCAAAAGAATTACCCAGAGTTCGTGCCGAGATGAGGACATCTCGAGTTCTTTTAGTAGGGAAGGATGTAACATACCCATTGTAAATAACAATATACTTGCTTCAGAGTTGAAAAATATATCTTAGCTTGTCATTTTTTCGATAAAAAACTTCTATTTTTGGAAAATGAGCCATTTTTGCTTAGAAATTTGTAATTCTGAATCCAAATTTGGAATCTACGTGTAATTTTACGCTTAAAATAGTTTTTTCTGAACTAAAAACGGGTACCCGGGATGGGTTTAATTAAGCTTTTAAGCCTTTAAATCTGCGAACTTCCGACCAAAAATAGTAACTATCCAGGCGTCTAATCAACGAACGGAACACGCCCCCATGGTCACGGGGCAAGGCCGGACATTTCCATCAAAAAATATTTTTGACCCCCCCGGACGACGGCGGGCGGCCGGCGTGGGCCCCACCACGGGCGCCGCCCGTGAAAAAAACCGACAATCCGCCCGGGACACCCAAGCGTGTACACGACCTAGACGCACCCTCCAGCACACCCCTACACGTACCCCCTCCTCCCAGAACCCTCTATCCACAGGTGTCGCGCTCTCTCTCTCTTGGGGACACCTCCACCCCCATGTGTCACACTTTCTCTCTCCTCGAGACACCTCCACCCCCAGGTGTCTCACGCCCACACCCTCTCCCGGACACCTACACCACCCAGGTGTCACTTTCCCGCACCCGGACGTCCACCCTCCAGCACCTATAAAAGGACCCTCCCAGCCCCCTTCTCCAGACAAGCCCCCAGCAAGCCCCTACGCGCAAGCCCTCTCTCAAGCTCTAGGACATGTCCTACACTCTTCTCCCCCCCCCCCCCCCCCGTGTGAATAGACTTAAAGTGTGCCTCTCCTTCAACCCTTGCCTTACTCTTCCCTAGGCCTCCCTAGACGTACACTCTTCTCAAGAGCTCTCCAAGTTAAGGACACCCCTCTCAATTCCCCCCCCATATGCGGCGACTTAAACTTAGGCTAAGAGGTCGTTTCTGCCCATAAGCCCAACAAGCTTTTCCTACCCCAAACGGACTCCGTTTTCGAATCCGTTTGAACCAGTAGAATTCTCTCTTTCCTCTCCACGCTCCCAACCTCTTATATTCACCTCGTTTTCTCTCTATCCTCTTAAAACTCTAGTGCTCCTATGGCGCCGAAACGCCGCCGAATTGAAGAACCACGCGCTGCCCAAGGAGGGAACGAGGCGAATCGCGTCCCTGCCAATCGACTTCGCCCCTCTTGAAGCGAATAGGCATGAAAATGATAACCAGGTTGGTCATTTAATAAGTTTAAGTAAAAATTCTCTCTTATGAAGTTTAATGCAAAGATTCGAAATAATAGGAAAGGAACCAAGGTTAAACCCTAGTATAGATGGCCTAAAGTACCTTATGGTTACTCTTAAGTAAAGTTATAGGAAAGTAATCTTGCTTTTGAATCATTGTCTTTCCGAAACGATGGTTTTTGTTAATGCGTGAATTCATTGAATAAAGGCTATGTCTCTTTTTATTGGATATACTGTTGGTTTACTGCTAACATGCAGGTACAGCTTCTCCCCCCCTTAGCTAACTCCGTGCTTGCCTGTGTAGCCGGGCGGAGGATATAGCGAGGCCGGGAGTCGGCCCAGGGCAATCCCCTCCTATGCCACTGGGGATTGGTTTTCACCACCAGGGTGATGTATATATGCTGCCTAGTTCTGTGGGTCCAGGCTAGTGCGGTGACTTAACCCCCACCTCATGAGGAGACGTTCCCTCCGAAGAGCGAGAGGGTTTGGTACAAGCGTCAGTACCTGAGGGGGTGACAGGACGGCTTGGCCCTCATCGGCTGGCTGACGACGAGGGGAGACGGTCCGTGAGGTTTACCCAGCTGGTTGAGGCTGGAAGATCGAATTCTAGATTATCGATGTAGTTGTGGTTATGGTTATGGTTTGGACATGAGTTTGGATTGGAATACCGGCCCGGTTTCAGAGTCTTTGTAAATATTTTTCACTGTAAGTATGCTCGTTGATTTCAATGTTGTGCTAAGGAAGATTTTCTTTAAGGAATCAAGTGTAATTAATTAACAAAGGAATTTGTTTTTAAGTGTTTCACAGTGTGGTAGGACTTAATTAGGAAACAATTGAACAGGTGAGTGTGTGGAAAGTGGGAGAATGGATGCCCTGACGGTACCATTCTAAGGATGGGTGGACCCGATCAGTCGGGTAGCTTTCTACTAGTTGTAACCTACGATACTTAGGGAATAGTAGAGTCACGAACAAGACTTGTTTTAGGGGACCGAGCCAGCGGCCGTGCCTCATGAATACGGGGGAAAAAGGCGTTGGCTTCCTTGAACCAAGTGTGGGTCTTGTTCCATCTCCACGCACATTTCGTGCTGGGGATTAGAATTTCCTTTAGGATGACTACGTTTCCCCTGCGAGATAGAGTTAGGTCCGTCCGTTTGCTCGTAACCTCGTATTTCTACGAGATCGAGGTGTCGTCAATCGAAAAATAACACGAGACTTGACCGCCTATCAAAAGGATTCCCCCGCCCTACGGGTCGGCGGGGGTTCTTACAATGGCCCAGGGCCATTCTAAAACATACCATTGATGGTAGAATAGCCCTAGGGCCATTCTTTCAAGCACACCATGGATGAAAAATACAACAAGATTGTCCATGGATGGTATAATAGCCCTAGGGCCATTCTAAAGTTCACCAATAGTTGAGACAAGGGAGTGGAGAATGGCCCTAGGGCCATTCTTTCAAAAACACCATGGATGAAAAATACAATAAGATTATGCATGGATGGTAGAATGGCCCTAGGGCAATTCTAAAATTCACCAACAAGTAGTTAACATAAGGGAGTGGAGAATGGACCAAGGACCATTCTCACAATGTGCTTTAGAATGGCACTAGGGCCATTCTTTCAAGCATATTGTGATTACAAGGATGGCCCTAGGGCCATTCTTCTATGGATGATCTTGATGTATTTTGCATGCATATGTAGAGATCTTCCTAAGAAGTTCACACATGCATATGTAGAGATCTTCCTAAGAAGTTCACACAAGGGAGTGGACAATGGCTATAGGGCCATTCTTCCATGGACGATCTTGATGTATTTTGCATGCATGTGTAGAGATTTTCCCTGAGGAGTTGACACAAGGGAGTGGAGAATGGCTATAGGGCCATTCTAAAGCGCACCATGAATGGTAGAATGGCCCTAGGGCCAGTTTACCATGCACACCATGGATGGTGTGATTTAGAATGGCTCTAGGGTCATTCTTCAACCATTATTCCATGGACAATATTGATCTATTTTGAATGCATATTGAAAGAATGGCCCTAGGGAGTGGATAATGGCCCTAAGGCTATTATAAATCACACCATGGATGGTAGAATGGCCCTAGGGCCAATATTTCAAGCACGCCATGGATATAAACTACAACAATATCCTCCATGGATGGCAGAATGGCCCTAGGGCCATTATAAACTTCACTAGTAGTTGATACAAGGGAGTGGAGAATGAAGGATAAAAGTAATAGGAACAACCCATAGTTGCATGTGAACACTACCCAAAGTGTATACACCAAAAGACAATGCACAACAAGTGTGAATACACCTCTCAAAACTCAAGGCATATAGGACATGTGCCCCACAATGTGTGAACAAGCCCAACTAATACTCGACTTTAATCGACATATACTCCACGTGAAGGAATCCCCAAACGTGTGAATGACCACCAAGAACACTCACAGTGTGTGAACACTTCTCATCAAACACCACACCTGTGAATAGCTCTAAAATCAAACAATCAACGTGTGTGAACAACCTCTAAAGAATCTCCCAAGGATGTGTGGAAGAAGCCCAAAACGTGCTGCACATATGAAAAAGGGCTAGTAAAACACAAATAATCAAAGCATGTGAACACACCTCAACAAGCGCAACACGTGTAGAACTAGAGTGGACAAGGTAATATGAAGAGCTAGTGTTCGATGGCAAAAGATTTTAGTGGTCACAAGGTTAGAAATGAATGCTTGAGTGGGAAAGTGGTCAAGTGGGCAAAACCTAGGTTAAGAGAAATGTGAAAGAGGGAGTGTGAAAAGTAGGGGAAAAAAATTTAGAAAGTAGCAAGTCTCTTTTACGTTTGTCAAGATCTTTTTTTCTCTCCCTTCTCTTCCTCAACCACTCTTTTACGTTTGTCAAGATCTTTTTTATGTCTCTTCTTTTCCTCAAGCACACTGGTACCTAAACGCTCAACAAGAGCTTGGTGATGCTTCTCCTCTAATGGCTGACAGCCAAAAAGCCAGATAAAGGACTGTCTAAATTGCCCTTTGATTTTAGCCTTGGAATGCTTGGAAGAGGCTTCAATGTCGCTAGAGAACCGTGGGAAGGGTCAATCTCCTGTTTGCAGCTATGTGGCTATGCGCTGGCTAGCCTAGTTGGCCCGGCCACCATGAAGTTGGACACTCGTAGCTAGAACAAAACGGAGTGTTTAGAAACTAGCCGCCCTAGTTGCAAAGGCTAGGAGAGAGAGTAGCGAGATCATAACCGAGAGCTTAAACAAAACGGAGTGCATTGTAGCCTATTGCAATGAACGCCTAAAAAACAATTGCTTAGGTTAAAAATGGTGGCGTTTCTTAGGTCCCCTAGTTCGCTAAACTTGACCTTTTGCTTGCATTCTCTCTCTCTCTCTCTCTCTCTCTCTCTCTCTCTCTCTCTCTCTCTCTCTCTCTCACAAAGTACAGTGAAGAACCTTTTGCACACCTCACAAAACAATGTGTACGTTGCAGTTTGTGTATGATGCATAAGCCTTAGTTGGTCCCCTTACACGCTGGAGACAAACTCTGAGCAGCAGTTGAAGTAAAACTCGAAAATGCTGCAGTTACCTGCAGAAGCGCTTGTTCAATGATGCTGCTCTGAAAACAAGCTCATGTGTGATGTGATAAGTCGAAAGATAAAATTCCTTATTATACGACTAGTTGCATGACTCGTTGCTTGCGTTTGTGTTTGCTTTAGCAGCAACGTGGATTGTAACCTTGTTTTAAATTGCTTGTTATGCTGAGCTAATTGAACAAGGTCATCTAGCACCTCTGTATTTAGTTGTAGATGACTTTAGAGCTAGCCACAACCAGCATCACAATAGTCTTGGATGTCTCACTAGTTTAAGATCCATAGCTTTTCAATGGACTTGTCCAACCATGGTTGCAAATAATAAAAATAAGAAATATGGAGCCCTCTAATGCGCACAGATACTCTGCCTATGTCAAACATGGGGACTGTTGTGCTGTAATTGCAACCTCGGTCATACTTCACCATTGATCAAGATCGTTCCCAATTTTATTTCGGACTGGATGATCTTCACCTCCTCATCTTTTAGACGGCACAAGCATCTAGATTGAAAAGGGCTGGGCTTTCTTCCTTTAATAATCCTTTTTCAACACCTTCTATAATTTCTAACCATGTAATAAAGATCTCATCTGAACAAGCAACCATGTGTGACTAATTGTGGTGCAAAGTAGGCACCCATCAAAGTTTCTGCACTCATAATGAATTTCTATAAATATAAATGAACAAACAAAAAGTAAGCAATAATTCTAACTTATCTAAAAAATTCAAATAAGCTAAAAACACAAGAAATAATTACTTACATCCCAATCTAAGCGAGTTGCATGCCCCTTTACAAGTTCGAGTACTGACCTTGATAGTTTGTGATAAAAATCCCATTGGGCCTCTCAAGTGCTTGAGTATATCATTATAGGCTTGCTGTTAAAACAAGGTTTGGGCCTCTATATTTGCTATCCTTGAGATACTATCCACATAGACTTTTGGAGGTGCATCGACAACAATTTGGGCCTTCCGAATTGCATAAATATCCCTCAAATAAAGTATTTTTTCTGGCAATTAAGTCCTTAACAAAACCTTGGTAGCATAGATGGAATGTTTCCCATCTATGATTCAATAATTAAAATCCTAGAGCTTTTCACTTACCACCTCTTTTTTGGTCAATGCATTCCTTCCCTTTTTTGGCATTAAATATGCACAAGACCTAGGGTTATTCGCACGTTCAACATACCACTCCACACAATTTGACTTTGTCCTTTTTCAACGGGCAACATAAATAATGTTTGGGCACTTGCACACATTTCATTATTGGAATTTCAAACTCTATGTACAAACCAAGTGAAAAGTATTTTGCATACTTCTCCATACCCCCCCTAGAGCTAATCCCTATACCTTTTTAGCCTTCCTTGCAAAATTCTTGGAATTCATAATGTTCAAATATGATAGTACCTATTGAGAACCTGTAGTTCCCAATGTAGCAGACTTTACTTCATCCACATCAAAAATGTTGCTCTTTATTTATGGAGAAGATCTTGCCTTCTTCTTTGAACTTGATGTAGCTTTACGGGGTTTTGGCACTTTCTTTCCCAAGACTTGTATAGTAATATCTTGTAGCTTGTTAGTAGTCATATCACATCTCTATCAGATATACTATCGACATACAGCTTCCATCTTCTAGAGAACATAGTGTCCTCTTGGTTTGCTACCATGTGATCCGTGACATATGTTGGAGAAGCAAGTTGATAAGATAATGCACCCGGTACCTCAACATCAATACATTCAATTTTCGGATGCAAGTTAACAACTGACACAACAAAAACCATTATTTTTCCTTTATCCTCAAAAGACTCATTATCATCTCTAGAGGCTGAAGGAATAGATGCATCTTGTGTATTTTTTGACCATGTAGATTGTAGAAGTCAATGTACCACTTCTTTGTCTCACCAAATGGCCCTGTCAACATTTGATAGAAAAGAAATTTTCCTCTTTGGAGCCATCCATGTAAAAATAAGTCAATCATATAAAAAACAATCATACTTACATGTAAATGCAAACTTTGAATAGACCATTCTGAAATTGACCATAGTAGTTGACACAAGGGAGTAGAGATTTGTCCAAGGATCATTCTAAAATTTACCAATAGTTGACACAGGGGAGTGGAGAATGGCCCTAGGACCATTCTCTCAAGTACAATGTGCTTTATAATGGACCTAAGGTCATTCTACCATGCACAATGTGCTTGAAAGAATGGCCCTATGGCCATTCTAAAGCACATCATGGGTGGTAGAATGGCCCTAAGGGCCATTCTTTCAATCTCACCATGGATGGTGTGCTTTAGAATGGCCCTAGGTCCATTCTTCTATGGATAATCTTGTTGTATTGTGAATGCATATTGAAAAAATGACCCTAGGGAGTGGAGAATGGCCCAGGGCCATTCTAAAACATACCATTGATGGTAGAATAGCCCTAGGGCCATTCTTTCAAGCACACCATGGATGAAAAATACAAAAAGATTGTCCATGGATGGTATAATAGGCCTAGGGCCATTCTAAAGCTCACCAGTAGGTAGTTGACACAAGGGAGTGGAGAATGGCCCTAGGGCCATTCTTTCAAAAACACCATGGATGAAAAATACAATAAGATTGTCCATGGTGGATGGTAGAACGGCCCTAGGGCAATTCAAAAATTCACCAACAAGTAGTTAACAAAAGGGAGTGGAGAATGGACCTAGGACCATTCTCACAATGTGCTTTAGAATGGCACTAGGGCCATTCTTTCAAGCATATTGTGATTACAAGGATGGCCCTAGGGCCATTCTTCTATGGATGATCTTGATGTATTTTTCATGCATATGTAGAGATTTTCCTAAGAAGTTGACATAAGGGAGAGGACAATGGCTATAGGGCCATTCTTCCATGGACGATCTTGATGTATCTTGCATGCATGTGTAGAGATTTTCCCTGAGGAGTTGACAAGGGAGAGGACAAGGGAGTGGAGAATGGCAATAGGGCCATTCTAAAGCACACCATGAATGGTAGAATGGCCCTAGGGCCAGTTTACCATGCACACCATGGATGGTGTGATTTAGAATGGCTCTAGGGTCATTCTTCAACCATTATTCCATGGACAATATTGATCTATTTTGAATGCATATTGAAAGAATGGCCCTAGGGAGTGGATAATGGCCCTAAGGCTATTCTAAATCACACCATGGATGGTAGAATAGCCCTAGGGCCAATATTTCAAGCACGCCATGGATATAAACTACAACAATATCCTCCATGGATGGTAGAATGGCCGTAGGGCCATTGTAAACTTCACTAGTAGTTGATACAAGGGAGTGGAAAATGGAACCCTAGGACCATTCTCATAATGTGCTTTAGAATGGCACTAGGGCCATTCTTTCAAGCACATTCTGCTTACAAGGATGGCCCTAGAGCCATTCTTCCATGGATAACCTTGATGTATTTTGAATGCATATATAGAGATTTTTCCTTAATAAGGAGTTGACACAAGGCAGTGGAGAATGGCCCTAGGGCCAATCTAAAGTACACCATGGATGCAAAATACATCAAAATCGTCCATGGAAGAATGGCCCTAGGGCCATTCTTAATATAAGGACAATGATCTTGAAAGAATGGACATTCTTAATAAGCATATAATGGATGGTAGAATAGCCATAGGACCAATCTTACAAGCACACCATAGATGGCAGAATGGCCCTAAGTCCATTCTTCCATGGTGGATAACTTAGGGCCATCATACCATGCACTCAATGGTGTGCTTTAGAATGGCCCTAGGGCCACTCTTATATGTACAATGAGCTTCCAAGGATGGCCCTAGGGCCATTCTAAAGCACACCATGGATTGGAGAATGGCCCTAGGACCATTCTAGCAAGCACACAATGGATGGTAAAATGTACCTAGGTCTAATCTTCCACAGACAATCTTGATGTATTTTGTATGTATATATAGAAATTGGCCCTAGGCAATTGACACAAGAGAGTGAATAATGGCCCTAGGGCCATTCTAAAGCACACCATGCATGGTAGAATTACCCTAGGGCCATTCTTTCAACCGCACCATGGATGTAAAATACAACAAGATTATCCATAGATGGTAGAAAGTCCCTAGTGCCATTGTAAAATTCACCAGTATTTGACACAAAGAAGTAGAGAATGGCCCTAGGACCATTTTAACAATGTGCTTTAGAATGGCATTATGGTCATTCTTTCAAGCACGTTGTGCTTACCAGAATGGCCCTAGGTCCATTCTTTCATGGATAATCGTGATGTATTCTGCATGTATATGTAGAGATTTATCCTAGGGAGTTGAGACAAGGGAGTGGAGAATTCCCTAGGGTTATTATGAAGAACTAGGAACAACCCATAGTTGCATGTGAACACTACCCAAAGTGTATACACCAAAATACAATGCACAACAAGTGTGAATACACCTCCTCTCAAAACACAAGGCATATAGGACATGTGACCCACAATGTGTGAACATGCCCAACTAATACTCAACTTGAATCGACATGTACTCCATGTGAAAGAATCCCCAAAGGTGTGAATGACCACCAAGAACACTCACAGTGTGTGAACACTTCTCATCAAACACCATGCCTATGAATAGCTCTAAAATCAAACACCATGCCTATGAATAGCTCTAAAATCAAATAATCAACGTGTGTGAACAACCTCTAAAGAATCTCCCAAGGATGTGTAGAAGAAGCCCAAAACGTGTTGCACATATGAACAAGGGCTAGTAAAACACAAATAATCAAGGCATGTGAACACACCTCAACAAGCGCAACACGTGTAGAACTAGAGTGGACAAGGTAATATGAAGAGCTAGTGTTCGATGGCAAAAGATTTTAGTGGTCACAAGGTTAGAAATGAATGCTTGAGTGGGAAAGTGGTCAAGTGGGCAAAACCTAGGTTAAGAGAAATGTGAAAGAGGGAGTGTGAAAAGTAGGGAAAAAAAACCTAGAAAGAAGCAAGTCTCTTTTACGTTTGTCAAGATCTTTTTTTCTCTCCCTTCTCTTCCTCAACCACTCTTTTACGTTTGTCAAGATCTTTTTTCTATCCCTCCTTTTCCTCAAGCGCTGGTAGCTAAACTCTCAACAAGAGCTTGGTGATGCTTCTCCTTTAATGGTGGTTGGCTGACAGCCAAAAGCAAGACAAAGGACTGTCTAAATTGCCCTTTGATTTTAGCCTTGGAATGCTTGGAAGAGGCTTCAATGTCGCCAGAGAAGCGTGGGAAGGGTCGATCTCCTGTTTGCAGCTATGTGGCTATGCGCTGGACACTCGTAGCTAGAACGAAACAGAGTGTTTAGAAACTAGCCGCCCTAGTTGCAAAGGCTAGGAGAGAGAGTAGCGAGATCATAACTGAGAGTTGAAACAAAATGGAGTGCGTTGTAGCCTGTTGCAACAAACGCTCAAAAAACAACGCATTGCTTAGGTTAAAAATGGTGGCGTTTCTTAGGTCCCCTAGTTCGCTAAACTTGACCTTTTGCTTGCATTATCTCTCTCTCTCTCTCTCTCTCTCTCTCTCTCTCTCTCTCTCTCTCTCTCTCACACACACACACACACACACACAAAGTACACTGAAGAACCTTTTGCACACCTCACAAAACAGTGTGTACGTTGCAGTTTGTGCATGATGCATAAGCCTTAGTTGGTCCCCTTACATGCTGGAGACAAACTCTGAGCAGCAGTTGAAGTAAAACTCAGAAACGTTGCAATCACCCGCAGAAGCGCTTGTTCGATGATGCTCTGAAAACAAGCTCATGTGTGATGTGATACGACTCGAAAGATAAAATTCCTTACTATACGACTAGTTGCATGACTCATTGCATTTGCGTTTGCTTTAGCAGCAGCGTGGATTGTAACCTTGTCTTAAATTACTTGTTATGCTAAGCTAACTGAACAAGGTCATCTCTAGCACCTCTGTATTTAGTTGTAGATGATTGCCACACGACCAGTATCACAATAGTCTTGGATGTCTCACTAGTTTAAGATCCATAGCTTTTCAATGGACTTGTCCATGGTTGTAAATTTAAAAAAAAATGGAGCCCTAATGCGCACAGATACTCTGCTTGTGTCAAACGTGGGGGCTGTTGTGCTGTAATTGCAACCTCGGTCATACTTCACCATTGATCAAAATCGTTCCCAATTTTATTTTGGACTGGATGATCTTTACCTCCTCATCTTTTAGACGGCACAAGCATCTAGATTGAAAAGGGTTGGGCTTTCTTCCTTCAATTATTCCTTTTTCAACACCTTCTATAATTTCTAACTATGTAATAAAGATCTGTCTGAACAAGCAACCATGTGTGACTAATTATATGCAAAGTAGGCACCCATCAAAGTTTTTGCACTCGCAATGAATTCCAAGTACTGACCTTGATAGTTTGTGATAAAAATCCCATTGGGCCTCTCAAGTGCTTGAGTATATCATTGTAGGCTTTCTGTTAAAACAAGGTTTGGGTCCCTATATTTGCTATCCTTGAGATACTATCCACATAGACTTTTGGAGGTGCATCGACAACAATTTGGACCTTTCCTCCGAATTGCATAAATATCCCTCAAATAAAGTATTTTTTCAGGCAATTAAGTCCTTAACATAACCTTGGTAGCATAGATGGAATGTTTCCCATCTATGATCCAATATAATCAAAATCCTAGAGCTTTTCACTTACCACCTCTTTTTTGATCAATGCATTCCCTCCCTTTTTTCCAATCTTCTTCATTGGCATTAAATATGCACAAGAACTAGGGTTATTCGCACGTTCAACATACCACTCCACACAATTTGACTTTGTCCTTTTTTAGCGGGCGACACAAATAATGTTTGGGCACTTACACACCCATTTCATTATTGGAATTTCAAACTCTGTGTACAAACCAAGTGAAAAGTATTTTGCATACTTGTCCATACCCCCCCCCAGAGCTAATTCTTATACCTTTTTATCCTTGCTTGCCAAATTCTTGGAATTCATAATGTTCAAATATGAGGGTACCTATTGAGAACCTCTAGTTCCCAATGTAGCAGGCTTTACTTCATCCACATCAAAAATGTTGCTCTTTATTTATGGAGAAGATCTTGCCTTCTTCTTTAAACTTGATGCAGCTTTACGGGGCTTTGGCACTTTCTTTCCCAAGACTTGTATAGTAATATCTTGTAGCTTGTTAGTAGTGATATCACATCTCTATCAGATATACTATCGACATCCAGCTTCCATCTTCTAGAGAACATAGTGTCCTCTTGGTCTGCTACCATGTGATCCGTGACATATGTTGGAGAAGCAAGTTGATAAGATAATGCACCCGGTACCTCAACATCAATACATTCAATTTTTGGATAATCTTGTTGTATTGTGAATGCATATTGAAAAAATGACCCTAGGGAGTGGAGAATGGCCCAGGGCCATTCTAAAACATACCATTGATGGTAGAATATCCCTAGGGCCATTATTTCAAGCACACCTTGGATGAAAAATACAAAAGATTGTCCATGGATGGTATAATAGCCCTAGGGCCATTCTAAAGTTCACCATTAGTTGACACAAGGGAGTGGAGAATGGCCCTAGGGCCATTTTTTCAAAAACACCATGGATGAAAAATACAATAAGATTGTGTCCATGGTGGATGGTAGAATGGCCCTAGGACAATTCTAAAATTCACCAACAAGTAGTTAACATAAGGGAGTGGAGAATGGACCTAGGACCATTCTCACAATGTGCTTTAGAATGGCACTAGGGCCATTCTTTCAAGCATATTGTGATTATAAGGATGGCCCTAGTGAAATGGATCTAGAGCAAAATATTGAATCAAACACATCAAAGCAAGAATCTAGTATCCATTAATCATGAGATTAGTGATCAAATGGCTCATCACATGAATATACAAGAGAGAGAAAATCTATAAGTGCATGTAGCAAGAGAAGATGCACAAATAGCCTAAGTGTGTTTAACCTCTCACCAAGAGGATGGCTTTCAAGTTAGCCATGAACTTGAGCATGGAAGGCCAAATCTCCATTGATGAAGCCCAAAGGTACAAGATGACCAAGATTAGTAAAAGTGTCAAAAGATGTCAAAAGATCCTACCAATGTACCCCAAGCCCTATTTATAGTCACTTTCTCCTTTTGCCCATGGGCCCCTATGTACATGTGGAAATCAGGCTCTATGGTTCATGACAAACCATCCCTTCCCAAAGATTTTGTCCTCAAAATCATACAAGATATTTACAATTAAATCGCAATCTCAATGTAAACCCATGGGAAGTAGAGAGGTCTTCAAAAATGCGCCTCGAATATATTTGGAATAGGGAAACCAAATGTAGTGAAGCCGGCAAACTCCTTCTCTAAAAATAGCATGTAGGACTGTTATGGCAGCCATGTTATTGATGAAGCTTCCCTTGAATTTTTTCATGAAACCTCCATAAAAATGAGCTACAAATGATGCATAGCCGCACCCAAAAGGGTCCCACATATTTGTCATTGAACCAAATGATCTTCCAAGTGTGTTGGAGTAGATTGGTAACCCCAACAATAGATCCAACCAAAAGCTGTCTAGAAATTACAGCACATATAAAACCTCATGATATGCCCATTCTTCACATAATAATCATGCCACTTGATTAAGGAATACTTCCATCAAGTAAACCATGTTGTTGAACATACTCCATTGATTGCCAAGTAGCCTCATCTATGGGCAAGTGCTTCCATTTCACAAGGAATTCATCAATATTCCGGTTCCTCAAAACCCTTGTCCTCTTATCCACAATCCTCTCTGGCTCAAAGATAATCTCTCCTTCTTCATCCATCGGTGGTAACTCTTCAATCTCTTGAGGAAGAGAGCCCACAAACCTCTTAAGGTTGGATACATGAAACACATTATGAATCCTTGTAGAAGGAGGTAGGTCAAGCTTATAAGCCAAATCACCCACTTTCTTGACTACCAAATATGGTCCATAGTATCTATGTGCTAACTTGGAATTGGAAGACCCTTTGAGAATATTGTGACGGCTCTTAGGAAGCTCAACACATAATCACCTTCCTTGAACTCCATTTTGCGTCTATGCTCATCCGCATTTGCCTTCATGACTTCTTGTGCCTTCTTCATATTATCCTTGCATAATTGAAGAAGTTGTCTCATCCTTTCAAACTCTTCCTTGGCTAAAGGATTAACCATTTTATCCTCATGGAAGGCAATAGATGGCACATGCACTTGATACCCATAAAGATCCTCGAAAGGTGACATCCCAATACTCAAATGCTTGCTTGAATTATGACAAAATTCAGCAAGGTAAAGCCATTCATCCCATGATGCCTGCATGTCATGAGACAATAGTGCCTCAAGTACACTTCGAGCCATTTGTTTGTGCACTCCATTTGCCCATCCGTTTGAGGGTGATAGGCTATAGAAGGAGTGATTTGAGTCCCCAATGTCCTCCAAAAAGTGCCCATGACATGATCCACTACATTAATAGGTATACGGGCGGCATGAGAGCCAAACCATGCACTACCTCCTCATGTGTAAAACCCCCCATGTGTGTATGATGAACTAGGATATCAATATAATAATCAGCATCATCACTAAAAAATGAAGAGGTATCCTCACATGAAAGATAAATGGCATCATCTCCTAAATCATCATCTATGGCATCCCTGAGGCCTCCAAGGTCATCCTCATAAACATAGTCTATCTCCATCAATGATGCCCCTATGTGTCCTACATCCGATGATAAATCTATCTCCAACAATATAGGTTCTAAGGAGATGTCTAGATATAATGCAAATCTCTCAAGATCTATGCCATATGATCTACTATGGATAGATCAATATGCATAATCCTACTACGATGTCTCACATCAATGAAATCATCACTACTCTCATTCACTATCCCTGACTACTCAAATACATGAACTTTATCCACACGAACGCTGCCTAGGAATGCTATAAATACTAGGAGTAGTGGTCGTATATCAGTGATACCTCCACAAATAGAAATACTAGAAGAATAGCCTGATGTATCTAAAACTAGGTCTATGCTCATAGGTGTCTCTCTCACTCACATGTAGAGTATCATGAACCTCAAGGGTGCTAATGAACACATCACTAATCAAATGCACACTAACCTCTAGAATGTTACTACACTCAACTACACTATCCACATAATCTATAGGAAAGATGATAGGCATAGAAATGTCGATGCTCGATATGCTCACTACGATCTCTACCCTCGAGATCATGTCCACATGATATGACTCACATGCATCACTATCAAACATATCATCATCATGTGCATGTGTGTGTGATACATCAATGTGTCTTCATGTGTGTGTGTGTGTGTGTGTGTGTGTGTACAATACAACATCATCCCGATCATAATACAATGAATGAGTCGGTCTAATTAAAATCGAATCAATGAGATGATTGGGCTAGTCGATGTTGTGGGTGAGTTGTAGGTGCTATCAAGGCCCATGCAAACACCACTGTGATAGCGGCCAAAGTGTAAACATGCTCAATATGCGTCCTCCAAGGATCCAATCCTGTCATGCCATAACTCACCAAATATATCCCATGAATGATCACCGTGATCATCATCACCCATATAATCATCTATGGCCACATCACGATTCATCCTCAGAAGTATCCATGTCAGTGTAGTCCACGCCCTCATCAGAAACATATTCACAATGAAGCGAGAGTGTGGGAAACTTATTCAAGTCACCAAAAGAAGAATCATCCCATGCAAACAAGACTGAACCATCCGTGCCGATGTAATGAAATAATCATGTATAGACCACCTAGAATATCTGGCACATATCTCCTCCTCATCGAACAAATGCCAAAAATGACTAGGCATGAAACTATGAAGCTTGAACATCCAATACTGATATGAATATGCTGTCTCATGATAGCGAGAAGTAGATGAGTAAATATGTAGAGGTCTAAGCCTCAAAATGCCAAAGACATGTGCAAATGTGGCAAAAGATATACAATACATGACACGATAAGGTAAATCATAATAGCAATCGTAGAGCCAGGATGATAGTGCATGAGTAGCTCTCCTACCATGATAATAAAAAATGCTGTCAAAATAATGTCGAGGATGATGTGATCTACACCATGGCAATCAAATGAAGGATAAAAGTAATAGGAACAACCCATAGTTGCATGTGAACACTACCCAAAGTGTATACACCAAAAGACAATGCACAACAAGTGTGAATACACCTCTCAAAACACAAGGCATATAGGACATGTGACCCACAATGTGCGAACAAGCCCAACTAATACTCAACTTGAATCGACATGTACTCCACGTGAAAGAATCCCCAAACGTGTGAATGACCACCAAGAACACTCACAGTGTGTGAACACTTCTCATCAAACACCACGCCTGTGAATAGCTCTAAAATCAAAGAATCAACGTGTGTGAACAACCTCTAAAGAATCTCCCAAGGATGTGTGGAAGAAGCCCAAAACGTGCTGCACATATGAACAAGGGCTAGTAAAACACAAATAATCAAGGCATGTGAACACACCTCAACAAGCGCAACACGTGTAGAACTAGAGTGGACAAGGTAATATGAAGAGCTAGTGTTCGATGGTAAAAGATTTTAGTGGTGGTCACAAGGTTAGAAATGAATGCTTGAGTGGGAAAGTGGTCAAGTGGGCAAAACCTAGGTTAAGAGAAATGTGAAAGAGGGAGTGTGAAAAGTAGGGGGAAAAAAAAACTAGAAAGAAGCAAGTCTCTTTTACGTTTGTCAAGATCTTTTTTTCTCTCCCTTCTCTTCCTCAACCACTCTTTTACGTTTGTCGAGATCTTTTTTCTGTCCCTTCTTTTCCTCAAGCAACACTGGTAGCTTAACGCTCAACAAGAGCTTGGTGATGCTTCTCCTCTAATGGCTGACAGCCAAAAGCCAGACAAAGGACTGTCTAAATCGCCCTTTGATTTTAGCCTTGGAATCAAAATTTTAGTTATTTTCAACTAACCTCTGTATCCCCAGGCCAGTGGAGGAGCTCCCTCTCTTTTCACACTCAAAATCAACATTTGATAGAAAAGAAATTTTCCTCTTTGGAGCCATCCATGTATCTGAAATGAGTTTAAAAAAAATAAGTCAATCATATAAAAAACAATCATACTTACATCCAAATGCAAACTTTGAATAGACCATTCTAAAATTGACCATAGTAGTTGACACAAGGGAGTAGAGATTTGTCCAAGGACCATTCTAAAATTTACCACACAAGGGAGTGGAGAATGGCCCTAGGACCATTCTCTCAAGTACACTGTGCTTTATAATGGACCTAAGGTCATTCTACCATGCACAATGTGCTTGAAAGAATGGCCCTATGGCCATTCTAAAGCACATCATGGGTGGTAGAATGGCCCTAAGGGCCATTCTTTCAATCTCACCATGGATGGTGTGCTTTAGAATGGCCCTAGGTCCATTCTTCTATGGATAATCTTGTTTTATTGTGAATGGATATTATTGAAAAAATGACCCTAGGGAGTGGAGAATGGCCCAGGGCCATTCTAAAACATACCATT
Organism: Cibotium barometz; assembly: GCF_041138505.1. Lineage (NCBI taxonomy): Eukaryota > Viridiplantae > Streptophyta > Polypodiopsida > Cyatheales > Cibotiaceae > Cibotium > Cibotium barometz. The sequence goes on from NC_141055.1 coordinate 1,826,573, forward strand.
GATGGTAGAATAGCACTAGGGCCATTCTTTCAAGCACACCGTGGATGAAAAATACAACAAGATTGTCCATGGATGGTATAATAGCCCTAGGGCAAAGTTCACCAGTAGTTGACACAAGGGAGTGGAGAATGGCCGTAGGGCCATTCTTTCAAAAACACCAAGGATGAAAAATACAATGAAATTGTCCATGGATGGTAGAATGGCCCTAGGGCAATTCTAAAATTCACCAACAATTAGTTAACATAAGGGAGTGGAGAATGGACCTACTAGGACCATTCTCACAATGTGCTTTAGAATGGCACTAGGGCCATTCTTTCAAGCATATTGTGATTACAAGGATGGCCCTAGGGCCATTCTTCTATGGATGATCTTGATGTATTTTGCATGCATATGTAGAGATTTTCCTAAGAAGTTGACACAAGGGAGAGGTCAATGGCTATAGGGCCATTCTTCCATGGACGATCTTGATGTATTTTGCATGCATGTGTAGAGATTTTCCCTGAGGAGGTTACACAAGGGAGTGGAGAATGGCTATAGGGCCATTCTAAAGCACACCATGAATGGTAGAATGGCCCTAGGGGCAGTTTACCATGCACACCATGGATGGTGTGATTTAGAATGGCTCTAGGGTCATTCTTCAACCATTATTCCATGGACAATATTGAAATATTTTGAATGCATATTGAAAGAATGGAACTAAGGCTATTCTAAATCACACCATGGATGGTAGAATGGCCTAGGGACAATATTGCAAGCACGCCATGGATATAAACTACAACAATATCCTCCATGGATGGTAGAATGGCCCTAGGGCCATTGTAAACTTCACTAGTAGTTGATACAAGGGAGTGGAGAATGGAACCCTAGGACCATTCTCATAATGTGCTTTAGAATGGCACTAGGGCCATTCTTTCAAGCACATTCTGCTTACAAGGATGGCCCTAGAGCCATTCTTCCATGGATAATCTTGATGTATTTTGAATGCATGTATAGAGACTTTTCCTAATATAAGGAGTTGACACAAGGCAGTGGAGAATGGTCCTAGGGCCAGTCTAAAGTACACCATGGATGCAAAATACATCAAAATTGTCCATGGAAGAATGGCCCTATGAGCACAATGATCTTGAAAGAATGGCCATTCTAAAGCATATAATGGATGGTAGAATAGAAATAGGACCATTCTTACAAGCACACCATAGATGGTAGAATGGCCCTGAGTCTATTCTTTCATGGATAACTTAGGGCCATCATACCATGCACTCGATGGTGTGCTTTAGAATGGCCCTAGGGCCACTCTTATAAGTACAATGAGCTTCCAAGAATGGCCCTAGGGCCATTCTAAAGCACACCATGGATGGGAGAATGGCCCTAGGAGGACCATTCTAGCAAGCACACCAGGGATTGTAAAATGTATCTAGGTCTAATCTTCCATGGACACTCGATGTATTTTGTATGTATATATAGAAATTGGCCCTAGGCAATTGAAACAAGAGAGTGGATAATGGCCCTAGGGCCATTCTAAAGCACACCATGCATGGTAGAATTTCCCTAGGGCCATTCTTTCAAGCACACCATGGATGTAAAATACAACAAGATTATCCATAGATGGTAGAAAATCCCTACTAGTGCCATTGTAAAATTCACCAGTATTTGACACAAAGAAGTAGAGAATGGCCCTAGGACCATTTTAACAATGTGCTTTAGAATGGCATTGTGGCCATTCTTTCAAGCACATTGTGCTTACAAGGATGGCCCTAGGTCCATTCTTTCATGGATAATTGTGATGTATTTTGCATGTATATGTAGAGATTTATGCTAGGGAGTTGAGACAAGGGAGTGGAGAATGTCCTAGGGTTATTATGAAGAACACCATGGATGGTAGAATGGCCCTAGAATAGTCTTAAGGACATTATTTCAAGCACACCATGATGAAAGCAGCCGAATGTCCCCTAGGGTCAAAAGTAAAGTGTAAAAAGCCAATGTCAATGTGACAAGACTAGGTAAGAATCCTCCTAGGTCAAATGGACAAATGAAGTACACATCCATGTCGATGATGTATCTCGCTATATCTCTCCATGGGTCAAATGGATAGCCAAAGTGTAGACCATCATCTAACCATAGAAAAAATGTTGTGTAACCACTTGGATCAAGAAGGAAATATCTAAGCTCCTCGTCCAAAGTGAAATGACCACTAGAAATATCATCAAATCCATGGCCCAAATAATTGCTTAGGTGAAATTCTAGATGTGATGCATGTAAATCCACATAATGTGCCAAATAATCAGATATGATGCATCCCAAATGACATATACTGCATCCAAAAGAAAATGTCCTAGCTCCGAAGATCGTGACACCCATAGAAGCCAAAAGAACATATCTCAAGGTCGGTATCATGCGAAGGTAAGGGTGAACCGATTCCATCATCCCCCATGTATCATGTGCATGTGTGTGTGATACATCAATGTCTTCATGTGTGTGTGTGTGTGTGTGTGTGTGTGTGTGTGTGTGTGTGTACAATACAACATCATCCCGATCATAATACAATGAATGAGTCGGTCTAATTAAAATAGAATCAATGAGATGATGGCTAGTCGATGTCATGGGTGAGTTGTTGTAGGTGCTATCAAGGCCCATGCAAACACCACGGTGATAGGCGGCCAAAGTGTAAACATGCTCAATATGCGTCCTCCAAGGATCCAACCCTGTCATGCCATAACTCACCAAATATATCCCATGAATGATCATCATGATCATCACCCATATAATCATGCCCCACATCACGAACATCATCATCCTCAGAAGTATCCATGTCGGTGTAGTCCACGCCCTCATCAGAAACATATTCACAATGAAGCGAGAGTGTGGGAAACTTATTCAAGTCACCAAAAGAAGAATCATCCCATGCAAACAAGACTGAACCATCTGTGCCGATGTAACTAAGCAATGAAGTGATGAAATAATCATGTATAGACCACCTAGAATATCTGGCACATATCTCCTCCTCATCGAACAAATGCCAAAAATGACTAGGCATGGAACTGTGAAGCTTGAACATCCCCAATACTGATATGAATATGCTGCCTCATGATACTGAGAAGTAGATGAGTGAACATGTAGAGGTCTAAGCCTCGCAATGCCAAAGACATGTGCAAATGTGGCAAAAGATATACAATACATGACCTGATAAGGTAAATCATAATAGCAATCGTAGAGCCAGGATGATAGTGTATGAGCAGCTCTCCTACCATGATAAAAAAAAATGCTGTCAAAATAATGTCGAGGATGATGTGAATCTGCACCATGGCAAATAAATGAAGGATAAAAGTAATAGGAACAACCCATAGTTGCATGTGAACACTACCCAAAGTGTATACACCAAAAGACAATGCACAACAAGTGTGAATACACCTCTCAAAATACAAGGCATATAGGACATGTGACCCACAATGTGTGAACAAGCCCAACTAATACTCAACTTGAATTGACATGTACTCCACGTGAAAGAATCCCCAAACGTGTGAATGACCACCAACAAGAACACTCATAGTGTGTGAACACTTCTCATCAAACACCACGCCTGTGAGAATAGCTCTAAAATCAAATAATCAACGTGTGTGAACAACCTCTAAAGAATCTCCCAAGGATGTGTGGAAGAAGCCCAAAACGTGCTGCACATATGAACAAAGGGCTAGTAAAACACAAATAATCAAGGCATGTGAACACACCTCAACAAGCGCAACACGTGTAGAACTAGAGTGGACAAGGTAATATGAAGAGCTAGTGTTCGATGGCAAAAGATTTTAGTGGTCACAAGGTTAGAAATGAATGCTTGAGTGGGAAAGTGGTCAAGTGGGCAAAACCTAGGTTAAGAGAAATGTGAAAGAGGGAGTGTGAAAAGTAGGGAAAAAAAACATAGAAAGAAGCAAGTCTCTTTTACGTTTGTCAAGATCTTTTTTTCTCTCCCCCCTTCTCTTCCTCAACCACTCTTTTACGTTTGTCAAGATCTTTTTTTTGTCCCTTCTTTTCCTCAAGCACTAGTAGCTAAACGCTCAACAAGAGCTTGGTGATGCTTCTCCTCTAATGGGGCTGATAGCCAAAAGCCAGACAAAGGACTGTCTAAATCGCCCTTTTGATTTTAGCCTTGGAATGCTTGGAAGAGGCTTCAATGTCACCAGAGAACCGTGGGAAGGGTCGATCTCCTGTTTGCAGCTATGTGGCTATGCGCTGGCTAGCCTATTGGCCTGGCCACCATGAAGTTGGACACTCGTAGGCTAGAACAAAACGGAGTGTTTAGAAACTAGCCGCCCTAGTTGTTGCAAAGGCTAGGAGAGAGAGTAGCGAGATCATAACCGAGAGCTGAAACAAAATGGAGTGCGTTGTAGCCTGTTCCAACGAAAGCCTAAAAAACAATGCGTTTCTTAGGTAAAAAATGGTGGCGTTTCTTAGGTCCCCTAGTTCGCTAAACTTGACCTTTTGCTTGCATTCTCTCTCTCTCTCTCTCTCTCTCTCTCTCTCTCTCTTTCTCTCTCTCTCTCTCTCTCACACACACACACACACACACACACACACACACAAAGTACAGTGAAGAACCTTTTGCACACCTCACAAAACAGTGTGTACGTTGCAGTTTGTGCATGATGCATAAGCCTTAGTTGGTACCCTTACACGCTGGAGACAAACTCTGAGCAGCAGTTGAAGTAAAACTCGGAAACACTGCAATCACCCGCAGAAGCACTTGTTCGATGATGCTCTGAAAACAAGCTCTCATGTGTGATGTGATACGACTCGAAAGATAAAATTCCTTATTATATGACTAGTTGCGTGACTCGTTGCGTTTGCGTTTGCTTTAGCAGCAGTGTGGATTGTAACCTTGTTTTAAATTGCTTGTTATGCTGAGCTAACTGAACAAGGTCATCTAGCACCTCTGTATTTAGTTGTAGATGACTTTAGAGCTGGCCACAACCAGCATCACAATAGTCTTGGATGTCTAACTAGTTTAAGATCCATAGCTTTTCAATGGACTTGTCCATGGTTGCAAATAATAAAACTAAAAAATATGGAGCCCTAATGCGCACAAATACTCTCTTGTGTCAAACGTGGGGGTTATTGTGCTATAATTGTAACCTCGGTCATACTTCACCATTGATCAAGATCGTTCCCAATTTTATTTCAGATTGGATGATCTTCACCTCCTCATCTTTCAGACGGCACAAGCATCTAGATTGAAAAGGGTTGGGCTTTCTTCCTTCAATTATTCCTTTTTCAACACCTTCTATAATTTCTAACTATGTAATAAAGATCTGTCTGAACAAGCAACCATGTGTGACTAATTATATGCAAAGTAGGCACCCATCAAAGTTTTTGCACTCGCAATGAATTTCTATAAATATAAATGAACAAACAAAAAGTAAGCAATAATTCTAACTTATCTAAAAAATTCAAATAAGCTAAAAACACAAGAAATAATTGCTTACATCCCAATCTAAGCGAGTTGCATGCCCCTTTACAAGTCGAAGTACTGACCTTGATAGTTTGTGATAAAAATCCCATTGCGCCTCTCAACAAGTGCTTGAGTATATCATTGTAGGCTTGCTGTTAAAACAAGGTTTGGGCCTCTATATTTGCTATCCTTGAGATACTATCCACACATAGACTTTTGGAGGTGCATCGACAACAATTTGGGCCTTTCAAATTTTATAAATATCCCTCAAATAAAGTATTTTTTCAGGCAATTAAGTCCTTAACATAACCTTGGTATTCAAGATCATCCATAGAAGAATGGCCCTAGGGCCATCCTTGTAATCACAATATGCCTGAAAGAATGGCCCTAGTGCCATTCTAAAGCACATTGTGAGAATGGTCCTAGGTCCATTCTCCACTCCCTTATGTTAGCTACTTGTTGGCAAATTTTAGAATTGCCCTAGGGCCATTCTACCATCCATGGACAATCTTATTGTATTTTTCATCCACCATGGTGTTTTTGAAAGAATGTCCCTAGGGCCATTCTCCACTCCCTTGTGTCAACTACTGGTGAACTTTAGAATGGCCATTCTACCATCCATGGACAATCTTATTGTATTTTTCATCCACCATGGTGTTTTTGAAAGAATGTCCCTAGGGCCATTCTCCACTCCCTTGTGTCAACTCTACTGGTGAACTTTAGAATGGCCCTAGGGCTATTATACCATCCATGGACAATCTTGTTGTATTTTTCATCCATGGTGTGCTTGAAAGAATGGCCCTAGGGCTATTCTACCATCAATGGTATGTTTCAAAATGGCCCTGGGCCATTCTCCACTCCCTAGGGTCATTTTTTCAATATGCATTCACAATACAACAAGATTATCCATAGAAGAATGGACCTAGGGCCATTCTAAAGCACATGGATATTCGACTGCTTTCATCATGGTGTGCTTGAAATAATGTCCTTAAGGCTATTCTAGGGCCATTCTACCATCCATGGTGTTCTTCAGAATAACCCTAGGGCATTCTCCACGCCCTTGTCTCAACTCCCTAGGATAAATCTCTACATATACATGCAAAATACATCACGATTATCCATGAAAGAATGGACCTAGGGCCATCCTTGTAAGCACAATGTGCTTGAAAGAATGGCCATAATGCCATTCTAAAGCACATTGTAAAATGGTCCTAGGGCCATTCTCTACTTCTTTGTGTCAAATACTGGTGAATTTTACAATGGCACTAGGGACTTTCTACCATCTATGGATAATCTTGTTGTATTTTACATCCATGGTGTGCTTGAAAGAATGGCCCTAGGGTAATTCTACCATGCATGGTGTGCTTTAGAATGGCCCTAGGACCATTATCCACTCTCTTGTGTCAATTGCCTAGGGCCAATTTCTATATATGCATACAAAATACATCAAGATTGTAAGATTAGACCTAGGTACATTTTACCATTCATGGTGTGCTTGCTAGAATGGTCCTAGGGCCATTCTCCCATCAATGGTGTGCTTTAGAATGGCCCTAGGGCCATCCTTGGAAGCTCATTGTACTTATAAGAGTGGCCCTAGGGCCATTCTAAAGCACACCATCGAGTGCATGGTATGATGGCCCTAAGTTATCCATGGAAGAATGGACTTAGGGCCATTCTACCATCTATGGTGTGCTTGTAAGAATGGTCCTATGGCTATTCTACCATCCATTATATGCTTTAGAATGGCCATTCTTTCAAGATCATTGTGCTTATATTAAGAATGGCCCTAGGGCCATTCTTCCATGGACAATTTTGATGTATTTTGCATCCATGGTGTACTTTAGACTCGCCCTAGGGCCATTCTCCACTGCCTTGTGTCAACTCCTTATTAGGAAAAATCTCTATATATGCATTCAAAACACATCAAGATTATCCATGGAAGAATGGCTCTAGGGCCATCCTTGTAAGCAAAATGTGCTTGAAAGAATGGCCCCCCTAGTGCCATTCTAAAGCACATTATGAGAATGGTCCTAGGGTTCCATTCTCCACTCCCTTGTATCCAACTACTAGTGAAGTTTACAATGGCCCTAGGGCCATTCTACCATCCATGGATATAAACTACAACAATATCCTCCATGGATGGTAGAATGGCCCTAGGGCCATTGTAAACTTCACTAGTAGTTACAAGGGAGTGGAGAATGGAACCCTAGGACCATTCTCATAATGTGCTTTAGAATGGCACTAGGGCCATTCTTTCAAGCACATTGTGCTTACAAGGATGGCCCTAGAGCCATTCTTCCATGGATAATCTTGATGTATTTTGAATGCATATATAGAGATTATTCCTAATAAGGAGTTGACACAAGGCAGTGGGAGAATGGCCCTAGGGCCAGTCTAAAGTACACCCCATGGATGCAAAATACATCAAAATTGTTCATGGAAGAATGGCCCTAGGGCCATTCTTAATATAAGCACAATGATCTTGAAAGAATGGCCATTCTAAAGCATATAATGGATGGTAGAATAGCCATAGGACCATTCTTACAAGCACACCATAGATGGTAGAATGGCCCTAAGTCCATTCTTCCTCCATGGATAACTTGAGGCCATCATACCATGCACTCAATGGTGTTCTTTAGAATGGCCCTAGGGCCACTCTTATATAAGTACAATGAGCTTCCAAGGATGGCCCTAGGGCCATTCTAAAGCACACCATGGATGGGAGAATGGCCCTAGGACCATTCTAGCAAGCACACCATGGATGGTAAAATGTACCTAAGGTCTAATCTTCCACGGACAATCTTGATGTATTTTGTATGCATATATAGAAATTGGCCCTAGGCAATTGACACAAGAGAGTGGATAATGGCCCTAGGGCCATTCTAAAGCACACCATGCATGGTAGAATTGCCCTAGGGCCATTCTTTCAAGCACACCATGGATGTAAAATACAACAAGATTATCCATAGATGGTAGAAAGTCCCTAGTGCCATTGTAAAATTCACCAATATTTGACACAAAGAAGTAGAGAATGGCCCTAGGACCATTTTAACAATGTGCTTTAGAATGGCGTTATGGCCATTCTTTCAAGCACGTTGTGCTTACAAGGATGGCCCTAGGTCCATTCTTTCATGGATAATCGTGATGTATTTTGCATGTATATATAGAGATTTATCCTAGGGAGTTGAGACAAGGGCATGGAGAATGCCCTAGGGTTATTCTGAAGAACACCATGGATGGTAGAATGGCCCTAGAATAGCCTTAAGGACATTATTTCAAGCACACTATGATGAAAGCACACTATGATGAAAGCAGCCGAATATCCCCTAGGGTTAAAAGTAATGTGCAAAAAGCCAATGTCAATGTGACAAGACTAGGTAAGAATCCTCTTGGGTCAAATGGACAAATGAAGTACACATCCATGTCGATGATGTATCTTGCTATATCTCTCCATGGGTCAAATGGATAGCCAAAGTGTAAACCATCATCTAACCATAGAACAAATGTTGTGTAACCACTTGGATCAAGAAGGAAGTATCTAAGCTCCTCGTCCAAAGTGAAATGACCACTAGAAATATCATCAAATCCATGGCCCAAATAATTGCTTAGGTGAAATTCTAGATGTGTTGCATGTAAATCCACATAGTGCACCAAATAATCAGATATGATGCATCCCAAATGACATATATATACTGCATCCAAAAGTAAATGTCCTGGCTCCGAAGATCGTGACACCCATAGAAGCCAAAAGAACATATCTCAAGGTCGGTATCATGCGAAGGTAAGGGTGAACCAATTCCGTCATCCCATGTAGCATCACTCAAAAATTCAAAGACATAATTCACTACATTAATAGGTATACGGGCATGAGCCAAACCATGCACTACCTCCTCATGTTTCTATTTATCTCCTCCCTACATTTGGATGAATCTTATTGGTCCATAGGAACCTTAATTTAAAATTTTGAAAAAATCTTCACCCCCAGGATAATGCCTCTTGAACAGATTATACTTAATTTCTAATGCACCTTCTGAAAATCTTTTTGAACTTCTATTTCAGGGGAACTTATTTTAATAAGATGAGGTATTTTTCTATCCAAAAATATTTAAAAATTGAATTTTCACTCTCTAGAAGATTTTCTCTCTCTAGGCCAAAACTGGTAGAAATAAGATCTTTTACATTTCTGAAGAGGGATTTGATTACAGGGGAGGATGCTGGACATCTTGAGAGGCTGGGGAGGAATCTTACACTCCTTCATTGAACAAATGCCAAAAATGACTAGGCATGAAACTGTGAAGCTTGAACATCCAATACTGATATGAATATGCTGCCTCATGATAGCGAGAAGTAGATGAGTGAATATGTAGAGGTCTAAGCCTCAAAATGCCAAAGACATGTGCAAATGTGGCAAAAGATATACAATACATGACACAATAAGGTAAATCATAATAGCAATCGTAGAGCCAGGATGATAGTGCATGAGCAGCTCTCCTACCATGATAATAAAAAATGCTGTCAAAATAATGTCGAGGATGATGTGAATCTACACCATGGCAATTAAATGAAGGATAAAAGTAATAGGAACAACCCATAGTTCGATGTGAACACTACCCAAAGTGTATACACCAAAAGACAATGCACAACAAGTGCGAATACACCTCTCAAAACACAAGGCATATAGGACATGTGACCCACAATGTGTAACAAGCCCAACTAATACTCAACTTGAATCGACATGTACTCCACGTGAAAGAATCCCCAAACGTGTGAATGACCACCAAGAACACTCACAGTGTGTGAACACTTCTCATCAAACACCACGCCTGTGGTGGGTGAATAGCTCTAAAATCAAATAATCAACGTGTGTGGACAACCTCTAAAGAACTCCCAAGGATAAGTGGAAGAAGCCCAAAACGTGCTGCACATATGAACAAGGGCTAGTAAAACACAAATAATCAAGGCATGTGAACACGCCTCAACAAGCGCAACACATGTAGAACTAGAGTGGACAAGGTAATATGAAGAGCTAGTGTTTGATGGCAAAAGATTTTAGTGGTCACAAGGTTGGAAATGAATGCTTGTGTGGGAAAGTGGTCAAGTGGGCAAAACCTAGGTTAAGAGCAATGTGAAAGAGGGAGTGTGAAAAGTAGGGAAAAAAAAACCTAGAAAGAAGCAAGTCTCTTTTACATTTGTCAAGATCTTTTTTTCTCTCCCTTCTCTTCCTCAACCACTCTTTTACGTTTGTCAAGATCTTTTTTCTGTCCCTTCTTTTCCTCAAGCACTGGTAGAACAAGAGCTTGGTGATGCCTTCTCCTCTAATGGCTTACAGCCAAAAGCCAGACAAATGACTGTCTAAATCGCCCTTTGATTTTAGCCTTGGAATGCTTGGAAGAGACTTCAATGTTGCCAGAGAACCGTGGGAAGGGTCGATCTCTTGTTTGCAGCTATGTGGCTATGCGCTGGCTAGCCTAGTTGGCCTTGCCACCATGAAGTTGTAAGCTAGAATGAAACGGAGTGTTTAGAAACTAGCCGCCCTAGTTGCAAAGGCTAGGGGAGAGAGTAGCGAGATCATAACCGAGAGCTGAAACAAAATGGAGTGCATTGTAGCCTGTTGCAACAACGGATGCCTAAAAAACAATGCGTTTCTAAGGTTAAAAAGGGTGGCGTTTCTTAGGTCCCCTAGTTCGCTAAACTTGACCTTTTGCTTGCATTTTCTCTCTCTCTCTCTCTCTCTCTCTCTCTCTCTCTCTCTCTCTCTCACAAAAGTACAATGAAGAACCTTTTGCACACCTCCCAAAACAGTGTGTACGTTGTAGTTTGTGCATGATGCATAAGCCTTAGTTGGTCCCCTTACATGCTGGAGACAAACTCTGAGCAAGTTGAAGTAAAACTCGAAAACGCTGCAATCACCCGCTGCCGCCGCAGAAGCGCTTGCTCGATGATGCTCCTTTTTATATGACTAGTTGCGTGACTCGTTGCGTTTGCGTTTGCTTTAGCAGCAGCGTGGATTGTAACCTTGTTTTAAATTGCTTGTTATGCTGAGCTAACAGAACAAGGTCATCTAGCACCTCTGTATTTAGTTGTAGATGACTTTAGAGCTGGCCACAACCAGCATCACAATAGTCTTGGATGTCTCACTAGTTTAAGATCCACAGCTTTTCAATGGACTTGTCCATGGTTGCAAATAATAAAAATAAAAAAGATGGACCCCTAATGCACACAGATACTCTGCTTGTGTCAAACGTGGGGGTTGTTGTGCTGTAATTGCAACCTCGGTCATACTTCACCATTGATGAAGATCGTTCCCAATTTTATTTCGGACTGGATGATGATAATGGCCCTAAGGCTATTCCAAATCACACCATGGATGGTAGAATGGCCCTAGGTCCAATATTTCAAGCACGCCATGGATATAAACTACAACAATATCCTCCCATGGATGGTAGAATGGCCCTAGGGCCATTATAAACTTCACTAGTAGTTGATACAAGGGAGTGGAGAATGGAACCCTAGGACCATTCTCATAATGTGCTTTAGAATGGCACTAGGGCCATTCTTTCAAGCACATTGTGCTTACAAGGATGGCCCTAGAGCCATTCTTCCATGGATAATCTTGATGTATTTTAAATGCATATATAGAGATTTTTCCTAATAAGGAGTTGACACAAGGCAATGGAGAATGGCCCTAGGGCCAGTCTAAAGTACACCATGGATGCAAAATACATCAAAATTGTCCATGGAAGAATGGCCCTAGGGCCATTCTTAATATAAGCACAATGATCTTGAAAGAATGGCCATTCTAAAGCATATAATGGATGGTAGAATAGCCATAGGACCATTCTTACAAGTACACCATAGTAGATGGTAGAATGGCCCTAAGTCCATTCTTCCATGGATAACTTAGGGCCATCATACCATGCACTCGATGGTGTGCTTTAGAATGGCCCTAGGGCCACTCTTATAGGTACAATGAGCTTCCAAGGATGGCCCTAGGGCCATTCTAAAGCACACCATGGATGGGAGAATGGCCCTAGGACCATTCTAGCAAGCACACCATGGATGGTAAAATGTACCTCTAGGTCTAATCTTCCACGGACAATCTTGATGTATTTTGTATACATATATAGAAATTGACCCTAGGCAATTGACACAAGAGAGTGGATAATGGTCCTAGGGCCATTCTAAAGCACACCATATGCATGGTAGAATTTCCCTAGGGCCATTCTTTCAAGCACACCATGGATGTAAAATACAACGAGATTATCCATAGATGGTAGAAAGTCCCTAGGGCCATTGTAAAAATTCACCAGTATTTGACACAAAGAAGTAGAGAATGGCATTATGGCTAGAACGAAACGGAGTGTTTAGAAACTAGCCGCCTTAGTTGCAAAGGCTAGGAGAGAGAGTAGCGAGATCATAACCGAGAGCTGAAACAAAGCGGAGTGCGTTGTGCGCAAACGAACGCCTAAAAAATAATGCGTTGCTTAGGTTAAAAATGGTGGCATTTCTTAGGTCCCCTAGTTCGCTAAAATTGACCTTTTGCTTGCATTTTCTCTCTCTCTCTCTCTGTCTCTCTCTCTCTCTCTCTCTCTCTCTCTCTCTCTCTCTCTTTCTCTCACACACCACACACACACACACACAAAGTACAGTGAGAAGAACCTTTTGCACACCTCACAAAACAGTGTGTACGTTGCAGTTTGTGCATGATGCATAAGCCTTAGTTGGTCCCCTTACACGCTGGAGACAAACTCTGAGCAGTTGAAGTAAAACTCGAAAACGCTACAATCACCCGTAGAGGCGCTTGTTCGATGATGCTCTGAAAACAAGCTCATGTGTGATATGATACGACTCGAAAGATAAAATTCCTTATTATACGACTAGTTGCATGACTCGTTGCGTTTGCGTTTGCTTTAGCAGCATCGTGGATTGTAACCTTGTTTTAAATTGCTTGTTATGCTGAGCTAACTGAACAAGGTCATCTAGCACCTCTGTATTTAGTTGTAGATGACTTTAGAGCTGGCCACAAGCAGCATCACAATAGTCTTGGGGATGTCTCACTAGTTTAAGATCCATAGCTTTTCAACGGACTTGTCCATGGTTGCAAATAATAAAAATAAAAAATATGGAGCCCCAATGCACACAGATACTCTGCTTGTGTCAAACGTGGGGGCTGTTGTGCTGTAATTGCAACCTCGGTCATACTTCACCATTGATCAAGATCGTTCCCAATTTTATTTCGGACTGGATGATCTTCACCTCCTCATCTTTTAGACGGCACAAGCATCTAGATTGAAAAGGGTCGGGCTTTCTTCCTTCAATTATTCGTTTTTCAACACCTTCTATAATTTCTAACCATGTAATAAAATTCTCGCTTGAACAAGCAACCATGTGTGACTAATTATGTGCAAAGTAGGCACCCATCAAAGTTTCTGCACTCGCAATGAATTTCTATAAATATAAATGAACAAACAAAAAGTAAGCAATAATTCTAACTTATCTAAAAAATTCAAATAAGCTAAAAATACAAGAAATAATTGCTTACATCCCAATCTAAGCGAGTTGCATTCCCCTTTACAAGTCCAAGTACTGACCTTGATAAAAATCCCATTGGGCCTCTCAAGTGCTTGAGTATATCATTGTAGGCTTGCTGTTAAAACAATGTTTGGGCCTATATATTTGCTATCCTTGAGATACTATCCACATAGACTTTTGGAGGTGCATCGACAACAATTTGGGCCTTCCGAATTGCATAAATATCCCTCAAATAAAGTATTTTTTCAGGCAATTAAGTCCTTAACATAACCTTGGTAGCATAGATGGAATGTTTCCCATCTATGATCCAATAATCAAAATCCTAGAGCTTTTCACTTACCACCTCTTTTTTGGTCAATGCATTCCCTCCCTTTTTTCCAATCTTCTTCATTAAATATGCACAAGACCTAGGGTTATTCGCACGGTCAACGTACCACTCCACACAATTTGACTTTGTCCTTTTTCAGCAAGCGACATAAATAATGTTTGGGCACTTGCACACATTTCATTATTGGAATTTCAAACTCTGTGTACAAACCAAGTGAAAAGTATTTTGCATACTTCTCCATACCCCCCCTAGAGCTAATTCCTATACCTTTTTAGCCTTCCTTGCCAAATTCTTGGAATTCATAATGTTCAAATATGAGGGTACCTATTGAGAACCTCTAGTTCCCAATGTAGCAGGCTTTACTTCATCCACATCAAAAATGTTGCTCTTTATTTATGGAGACGATCTTGCCTTCTTCTTTGAACTTGATGCAGCTTTACGGGGCTTTGGCACTTTCTTTCCCAAGACTTGTATAGTAATATCTTGTAGCTTGTTAGTAGTGATATCAGATCTCTATCAGATATACTATCGACATCCAGCTTCCATCTTCCAGAGAACATAGTGTCCTCTTGGTCTGCTACCATGTGATCTGTGACATATGTTGGAGAAGCAAGTTGATAAGATAATGCACCCGGTACCTCAACATCAATACATTCAATTTTCGGATGCAAGTTAACAACTGACACAACAAAAACCATTATTTTTCCTTAATCCTCAAAAGACTCATTATCATCTCTAGAGGCTAAAGGAATAGATGCATCTCGTGTATTTCTTGACCAAGTAGATTGTAGAAGTCAATGTACCACTCCTTTGTCTCGCCAAATAGCCCTATCAACATTTGATAGAAAAGAAATTTTTCTCTTTGGAGCCATCCATGTATCTGAAATGAGTTTAAAAAAAATAAGTCAATCATATAAAAAACAATCATACTTACATCCAAATGCAAACTTTGAATAGACCATTCTAAAATTGAGCATAGTAGTTGACACAAGGGAGTAGAGATTTGTCCAAGGACCATTCTAAAATTTACCAATAGTTGACACAAGGGAGTAGAGAATGGCCCTAGGACCATTCTCTCAAGTACAATGTGCTTTATAATGGACCTAAGGTCATTCTACCACGCACAATGTGGTTGAAAGAATGGCCCTATGGCCATTCTAAAGCACATCATGGGTGGTAGAATGGCCCTAAGGGCCATTCTTTCAATCTCACCATGGATGGTGTGCTTTAGAATGGCCCTAGGTCCATTCTTCTATGGATAATCTTGTTGTATTGTGAATGCATATTGAAAAAATGACCCTAGGGAGAGTGGAGAATGGCCCAGGGCCAATCTAAAACATACCATTGATAGTAGAATAGCCCTAGGGCCAATCTAAAACATACCATTGATAGTAGAATAGCCCTAGGGCCATTCTTTCAAGCACACCATGGATGAAAAATACAACAAGATTGTCCATGGATGGTATAACAGCCCTAGGGCCATTCTAAAGTTCACTAGTAGTTGACACAAGGGAGTGGAGAATGGCCCTAGGGCTATTCTTTCAAAAACACCATGGATGAAAAATACAATAAGATTATCCATGGATGGTAGAATGGCCCTAGGGCAATTCTAAAATTCACCAACAAGTAGTTAACATAAGGGAGTGGAGAATGGACCTAGAACCATTCTCACAATGTGCTTAAAAATGGCACTAGGGCCATTCTTTCAAGCATATTGTGATTACAAGGATGGCCCTAGGGCCATTCTTCTATGGATGATCTTGATGTATTTTGCATGCATATGTAGAGATTTTCCTAAGAATTTGACACAATGGAGAGGACAAAAATGGCTATAGGGCCATTCTTCCATGGACGATCTTGATGTATTTTGCATGCATGTGTAAAGATTTTCCCTAAGGAGTTGACACAAGGGAGTGGTGGAGAATGGCTATAGGGCCATTCTAAAGCACACCATGAATGGTAGAATGGCCCTAGGGCCAGTTTACCATGCGCACCATGGATGGTGTGATTTAGAATGGCTCTAGGGTCATTCTTCAACCATTATTCCATGGACAGTATTGATCTATTTTGAATGCATATTGAAAGAATGGCCCTAGGGAGTGGATAATGGCCCTAAGGCTATTCCAAATCACACCATGGATGGTAGAATGGCCCTAGGGTCAATATTTCAAGCATGCCATGGATACAAACTACAACAATATCCTCCATGGATGGTAGAATGGCCCTAGGGCCATTGTAAACTTCACTAGTAGTTGATACAAGGGAGTGGAGAGTGGAACCCTAGGACCATTCTCATAATGTGCTTTAGAATGGCACTAGGGCCATTCTTTCAAGCACATTGTGCTTACAAGGATGGCCCTAGAGCCATTCTTCCATGGATAATCTTGATGTATTTTGAATGCATATATAGAGATTTTTCTTGATAAGGAGTTGACACAAAGCAGTGGGAGAATGGCCCTAGGGCCAGTCTAAAGTACACCCTGGATGCAAAATACATCAAAATTATCCATGGAAGAATGGCCCTAGGGCCATTCTTAATATAAGCACAATGATCTTGAAAGAATGGCCATTATAAA
Organism: Cibotium barometz; assembly: GCF_041138505.1. Taxonomy (NCBI): domain Eukaryota; kingdom Viridiplantae; phylum Streptophyta; class Polypodiopsida; order Cyatheales; family Cibotiaceae; genus Cibotium; species Cibotium barometz. Next base: position 1,843,449 of record NC_141055.1, read on the forward strand.
GCATATAATGGATGGTAGAATAGCCATAGGACCATTCTTACAAGCACACCATAGATGGTAGAATGGCCCTAAGTCCATTCTTGGCCATCATACCATGCACTCGATGGTGTGCTTTAGAATGGCCCTAGGGCCACTCTTATAAGTATAATGAGCTTCCAAGGATGGCCCTAGGGCCATTCTAAAGCACACCATGGATGGGAGAACGGCCCTAGGACCATTCTAGCAAGGACACCATGGATGGTAAAATGTACCTCTAGGTCTAATCTTCCACGGACAATCTTGATGTATTTTGTATGCATATATAGAAATTGGTCCTAGGCAATTGACACAAGAGAGTGGATAATGGCCCTAGGGCCATTCTAAAGCACACCATATTATGCATGGTAGAATTTTCCTAAGGCCATTCTTTCAAGCACACCATGGATGTAAAATACAACAAGATTATCCATAGATGGTAGAAAGTCCCTAGTGCCATTGTAAAATTCACCAGTATTTGACACAAAGAAGTAGAGAATGGCCCTAGGACCATTTTAACAATGTGCTTTAGAATGGCATTATGGCCATTCTTTCAAGCACGTTGTGCTTACAAGATTGGCCCTAGGTCCATTATTCTTTCATGGATAATCGTGATGTATTTTGCATGTATATCAATATAATAATCAGCATCATCACTAAAAAATGAAGAGGTATCCTCACATGAAAGATAAATGGTATCATCTCCTAAATCATCATCTATGGCATCCCTAAGGCCTCCAAGGTCATCCTCATAAATATAGTCTATCTCCATCAATGATGCCCCTATGTGTCCTACATCCGCCGATGATAAATCTATCTCCAACAATATAGGTTCTAAGGAGATGTCTAGATATAATATGCAAATCTCTCAAGATCTATGCCATATGATCTACTATGGATATGATCAATATGCATAATCCTACTACGATGTCTCACATCAATGAAATCTTCATTACTCTCATTCACTATCCCTGACTACTCAAATACATGAACTCTATCCACACGAATGCTGCCTAGGAATCCTATGAATACTAGGAGTAGTGGTCGTATATTAGTGATACCTCCACAAATAGAAATACTAGAAGAATAGCCTGATGTATCTAACACGAGGTCTATGCTCATAGGTGTCTCTCTCACTCACATGCAGAGTATCATGAACCTCAAGGGTGCTAATGAATGTTGAAATTTGAGCTAAATGATGAGCTATGGTGGATCATACACTAGAATCAGCATAATTAACAAAGTGATTAGCAAGTGATTAAGACGTAATTAGTGAATAATTAGCACATAGATTAATGTAGGCATGGATACTCAAAAACTAGCAAATTCTCATTAGGGCTATGCCTCAATTTATAGTGTTTACATCAAGCATCAAATCCCCTTGATTTCTCCATGATTCACTCCTTGAATATCTCCACCTCTTGCCTGATTCTCTCCACCTCTTCTCTTTTCCCTGAATATCTCCCAGAATATCTCCACACTCCTAAATTCCCTCATGCTACCCATTATTCTCTCCCAGTAGATTCTCCTAACCTTTTCACAGGTTCTTTCACAATTACATCTCCTCTTTTACAGCCTCTATCCAAGAGCTTGTTCCCACACACACCCTTTTCACTTGTATATTTCAACACCTCCCCTCAAGTGAATAATCCTAACACACCTGGACCCTGTATCAAGTTTCCCTCTTACTTGATAGCCCGCGACCAGTGCCTCAAGTCCCTAAACTCCATAGTCCTTGACACTCTCTCTCTCTCTGTGTCCAAGGCTACTATAAGTGCCCGTGACCTTGACTAAAGTGTTCACACATACATCTACCACTTGGCCTACATCATCGGTGGTTCAGAGGTGGTTTTACTTTATTGGGGCAGGTTACATTGGGTTGTGGGTTCTCTCTCTCTCTCTCTCTCAGAAAAGATGATCCGACTCCACTTCTCTTGGAGCCTCCATGAAGTTTGCCGATGTCGTTCCTTCTTCACTGGGTTTGCTGTAGCAGTCTCTCGCCATGTGTCCTGGCTTTCCACATTTGTGGCAAGTGAAGGTCCTCCCTCCTACTCTGCCTCTTCCTCGTCCTCGTCCTCGAGAGAATCCTCCTCGGATGAAGAATGCTTTTTCCTCTCCTGCTGTTGAGTCGAGCTCTTTCTTCTCTTTGCCTCTGCTCTCTTGCTCCAGTAGAGCTGCTTCTATCTCGTGTATCTTCAGTTCAGGTACATTCTTTAGTGTTGCTACAATGTTTTCATAATCTCCTTTGTCCACACTCTTCAAAAGTACAGCTAATGCTTCATCATCTTCTACCTTTTTGCCAATAGCTGCCAGCTGTTGCTTAATGCTTTTATATTTGTTCAAGTGTGTGATTAAAGGTTCACTTTCCTTCATGTCCAGTTTGTAGAATTGCATTCAAATTTATCTTGGAATTTTTTGCTTGTGTACCAAATAATTTATTGAGTTCATCCCATGCATCTTTTGCCCACTGTATCCCTGTGATATGATGAATGATCTCATCATTTAAATTGAGTGCAATAAGCCCCAATGCTTTTTCATTCCTACTCTTCCACTCATTTTCCCCTCTCTCTGGGCATTCATCTCTCCCTTCAACTAATCCCCACAGATTTTTCCTCATCAGCAAATACATGGTTTTTGTTTGCCATGTATAAAACTGTTCTCCATTAAATTTGGCTATTTCCTGTGCTGAATTCATGGTGATGTGAAGGGGGTCTTACCTCTTGATCCAAATTCAAGATTCAAGGGCAGTGTCTACCCTTTTACAACTCAATCTGGTGTTTAATAGATGATTACAACAATTTTATCAGCATAAAATCACCAGAAATTACATTAAATTGAGAGTAACCAATTTGTACGGGATGGTTGGAGTATCAAACCAACTCCGATTTGCAATCTGAAGCTTTAGGGATCTGTATCAGATACCTAATGGTTAATTTGAACCCTCAATTGCACCAAAGTATAGTGATTAGCACTGATTAATCACTGATTAGCAAATTAATGCTCTGGTTTGTGTGCAGAAAACAGAGTATGCGGGGAGCTCAGATCTGGTGCCTTCCACTTCAAATGAGCTCAAATGCTTTCAAAGGCATCAATAGAAATGAGTCTAGTAGAGGATTAAGCCAAGAAACACAAGATTTGACCAAATAATGAAAGCTTAATCTCTGTTTTACCAAAGTCACCTGCAGATTTGATGAAGAGCTTTGATCTCTCTGTAGACTTGATGAAATTGATTTCTGTCTTCACCAGCTTGTAGAGCATGCTTGAAAACCCCCGGGGCTAAGAGGAATTGAACCAATTTGACTTGAGCAAGTAGTAATGGCAGAAACTGCAGAGAAAAAAGGCGCCTGCAAAATCAGCGATTTCTCCTAAACGCCTACGCGTTTTGCTGCGCCGTTTGATGTGCTTGTAGCTAGGAGTGTTGGCTAGCTTAAGCTAGAAGGGCATAGCCTAATAGTGAGTGTGCATGGAGAATAGAGTCCTCCACTGGCTGGGGGTGAAGGGGAAGAGTGAAAACTCACTAAAAATTTGATTTTTTGCTAATTATCTTACTAATCCTGATTAATTCACTAATGGGCTCATAAATCTGGTTGATTCTAGGCATGGCTCTGATACCATGTTGAAATTTGAGCTAAATGATGAGCTATGGTGGATCATACACTAGAATCAGCATAATTAACAAAGTGATTAGCAAGTGATTAAGACGTAATTAGTGAATAATTAGCACATAGATTAATGTAGGCATGGATACTCAAAAACCAGCAAATTCTCATTAGGGCTATGCCTCAATTTATAGTGTTTACATCAAGCATCAAATCCCCTTGATTTCTCCATGATTCACTCCTTGAATATCTCCACCTCTTGCCTGATTCTCTCCACCTCTTCTCTTTTCCCTGAATATCTCCCAGAATATCTCCACACTCCTAAATTCCCTCATGCTACCCATTATTCTCTCCCAGTAGATTCTCCTAACCTTTTCACAGGTTCTTTCACAATTACATCTCCTCTTTTACAGCCTCTATCCAAGAGCTTGTTCCCACACACACCCTTTTCACTTGTATATTTCAACAATGAACACATCACTAATCAAATGCACACTAACCTCTAGAATGTCACTACAATCAACTACACTATCCACATGATCTGTAGGAAAGACGATAGGCATAGAAATGTCGATGCTCGATATGCTCACTACCATCTCTACCCTCGAGATCATGTCCACATGATATGACTCACATGCATCACTATCAAACATATCATCATCATGTGCATGTGTGTGATACATCAATGTCTTCATGTGTGTGTGTGTGTGTGTGTGTACAATACAACATCATCCCGATCATAATACAATGAATGAGTCGGTCTAATTAAAATAGAATCAATGAGATGATGGCTAGTCGATGTCGTGGGTGAGTTGTAGGTGCTATCAAGGCCCATGCAAACACCACTGTGATAGTAGCCAAAGTGTAAACATGCTCAATATGCGTCCTCCAAGGATCCAATCCTGTCATGCCATAACTCACCAAATATATCCCATGAATGATCACCGTGATCATCATCACCCATATAATCATCTATGGCCACATCACGAACATCATCATCATCCTCAGAAGTATCCATGTCGGTGTAGTCCACGCCCTCATCAGAAACATATCACAATGAAGCGAGAGTGTGGGAAACTTATTCAAGTCACCAAAAGAAGAATTATCCCATGCAAACAAGACTGAACCACATGCCGATGTAACTAAGCAATGAAGTGATGAAATAATCATGTATAGACCACCTAGAATATCTAGCACATAACTCCTCCTCATCGAACAAATGCCAAAAATGACTAGGCATGAAACTGTGAAGCTTGAATATCCAATACTGATATGAATATGCTGCCTCATGATAGCGAGAAGTAGATGAGTGAATATGTAGAGGTCTAAGCCTCAAAATGCCAAAGACACGTGCAAATGTGGCAAAAGATATATAATACATGACACGATAAGGTAAATCATAATAGGAATCGTAGAGCCAGGATGTCTCCTACCATGATAATAAAAAATGCTGTCAAAATAATGTCGAGGATAATGTGAATCTGCATCATGACAATTAAATGAAGGATAAAAGTAATAGGAACAACCCATAGTTGCATGTGAACACTACCCAAAGTGTATACACCAAAAGACAATGCACAACAAGTGTGAATACACCCCCCTCTCAAAACATAAGGCATATAGGACATGTGACCCACAATGTGTGAACAAGCCCAACTAATACTAAACTTGAATCCACATGTACTCCACGTGAAAGAATCCCCAAACGTGTGAATGACCACCAAGAATACTCACAGTGTGTGAACACTTCTCATCAAACACCACGTGCCTGTGAATAGCTCTAAAATCAAATAATCAACGTGTGTGAACAACCTCTAAAGAATCTCCCAAGGATGTGTGGAAGAAGTCCAAAACGTGCTGCACATATGAACAAGGGCTAGTAAAACACAAATAATCAAGGCATGTGAACACACCTCAACAAGCGCAACACGTGTAGAACTAGAGTGGACAAGGTAATATGAAGAGCTAGTGTTTGATGGCAAAAGATTTTAGTGGTCACAAGGTTAGAAATGAATGCTTGAGTGGGAAAGTGGTCAAGTGGGCAAAACCTAGGTTAAGAGAAATGTGAAAGAGGGAGAGTGTGAAAAGTAGGGGAAAAAAAACCTAGAAAGAAGCAAGTCTCTTTTACGTTTGTCAAGATCTTTTTTTCTCTCCCTTCTCTTCCTCAACCACTCTTTTACGTTTGTCAAGATCTTTTTTCTGTCCCTTCTTTTCCTCAAGCACTGGTAGCTAAACGCTCAACAAGAGCTTGGTGATACTTCTCCTCTAATGGTGGCTGACAGCCAAAAGACAAAGGACTGTCTAAATCGCCCTTTGATTTTAGCCTTGGAATGCTTGTAAGAGGCTTCAATGTTGCCAGAGAACTGTGGGAAGGGTCGATCTCCTATTTGCAGCTATGTGGCTATGCGCTGGCTAGTCAGTTGGCCCAGCCACCATGAAGTTGGACACTCATAGCTAGAACGAAACGGAGTGTTTAGAAACTAGCCGCCCTAGTTGCAAAGGCTAGGAGAGAGAGTAGCGAGATCATAACCGAGAGCTGAAACAAAACGGAGTGTGTTGTAGCTTGTTGCAACGAATGCCTAAAAAACAATGCGTTGCTTAGGTTAAAAATGGTGGCGTTTCTTAGGTCCCCTAGTTTGCTAAACTTGACCTTTTGCTTGCATTTTCTCTCTCTCTCTCTCTCTCTCTCTCTCTCTCTCTCTCTCTCTCTCTCTCACAAAGTACAGTGAAGAACCTTTTGCATACCTCACAAAACAGTGTGTACGTTGCAGTTTGTGCATGATGCATAAGCCTTAGTTGGTCCCCTTACACGCTGGAGACAAACTCTAAGCAGCCACTTAAAGTAAAACTCGGAAATGTTGCAATCACCCGCCCGCAGAAGCGCTTGTTCGATGATGCTTTGAAAACAAGCTCATGTGTGATGTGATACGACTCGAAAGATAAAATTCCTTATTATACGACTAGTTGCGTGACTCGTTGCATTTGCGTTTTCTTTAGCAGCAGCGTGGATTGTAACCTTGTTTTAAATTGCTTGTTATGCTGAGCTAACTGAACAAGGTCATCTAGCACCTCTGTATTTAGTTGTAGTTGACTTCAGTGCTGGCCACAACCAGCATCACAATAGTCTTGGATGTCTCACTAGTTTAAGATCCATAGCTTTTCAATGGACTTGTCCATGGTTGCAAATAATAAAAATAAAAAATATGGAGCCCTAATGCGCACAAATACTCTGCTTGTGTCAAACCTGGGGGCTGTTGTGCTGTAATTGCAACCTGGGGCATACTTCACCATTGTGATCAAGATCGTTCCCAATTTTATTTCGGACTGGATGATCTTCACCTCCTCATCTTTTAGACGGCACCAGCATCTAGATTGAAAAGGGTTGGGCTTTCTTCCTTCAATTATTCCTTTTTCAACACCTTCTATAATTTCTAACTATGTAATAAAGATCTCGTCTGAACAAGCAACCATGTGTGACTAATTATGTGCAAAGTAGGCACCCATCAAAGTTTTTGCACTCGTAATGAATTTCTATAAATATAAATGAACAAACAAAAAGTAAGCAATAATTCTAACTTATCTAAAAAATTCAAATAAGCTAAAAACACAAGAAATAATTGCTTACATCCCAATCTAAGCAAGTTGCATGCCCCTTTACAAGTCCAAGTACTGACCTTGATAGTTTGTGATAAAAATCCCATTGGGCCTCTCAAAAAGTGCTTGAGTATATCATTGTAGGCTTGCTGTTAAAACAAGGTTTGGGCCTCTATATTTGCTATCCTTGAGATACTATCCACATAGACTTTTGGAGGTGCATTGACAACAACTTGGGCCTTCCGAATTGCATAAATATCCCTCAAATAAAGTATTTTTTCAGGCAATTAAGTCCTTAACATAACCTTGGTAGCATAGATAGAATGTTTCCCATCTATGATCCAATAATCAAAATCCTAGAGCTTTTCACTTACCACCTCTTTTTTGGTCAATGCATTCCCTCCCTTTTTTCCAATCTTCTTCATTGGCATTAAATATGCACAAGACCTAGGGTTATTCCCACAGGTTCAACGTACCACTCCACACAATTTGACTTTGTCCTTTTTCAGCGGGCAACATAAATAATGTTTGGGCACTTGCACACATTTCATTATTGGAATTTCAAACTCTGTGTACAAACCAAGTGAAAAGTATTTTATGTCCATACCTCCCCCCCTAGAGCTAATTCCTATACCTTTTTAGCGTTCCTTGCCAAATTCTTGGAATTCATAATGTTCAAATATGAGGGTACCTATTGAGAACCTCTAGTTCCCAATGTAGCAGGCTTTACTTCATCCACATCAAACGTTTCTCTTTATTTATGGAGAAGATCTTGCCTTCTTCTTTGAACTTGATGCAGCTTTACGGGGCTTTGGCACTTTCTTTCCCAAGACTTGTATAGTAATATCTTGTAGCTTGTTAGTAGTGATATCAGATCTCTATCAGATATACTATCGACATCCAGCTTCCATCTTCTAGAGAACATAGTGTCCTCTTGGTCTGCTACCATGTGATCCATGAAAAATGTTGGAGAAGCAAGTTGATAAGATAATGCACCCGATACCTCAACATCAATACATTCAATTTTCGGATGCAAGCTAACAACTGACACAACAAAAACCATTATTTTTCCTTTATCCTCAAAAGACTCATTATCATCTCTAGAGGCTGAAGGAATAGATGCATCTCGTGTATTTTTTGACCATGTAGATTGTAGAAGTCAATGTACCACTTCTTTGTCTCGCCAAATGGCCCTGTCAACATTTGATAGAAAAGAAATTTTCCTCTTTGGAGCCATCCATGTATCTGAAATGAGTTTTAAAGAAATAAGTCAATCATATAAAAAACAATCATACTTACATCCAAATGCAAACTTTGAATAGACCATTCTAAAATTGAGCATAGTAGTTGACACAAGGGAGTAGAGATTTGTCCAAGGACCATTCTAAATATTACCAATAGTTGACACAAGGGAGTGGAGAATGGCCCTAGGACCATTCTCTCAAGTACAATGTGCTTTATATTGGACCTAAGGTCATTCTACCACGCACAATGTGCTTGAAAGTGTAAGATCCCTATCCCCACCGCGCAACGGATTCGGAGTGCTAGCAGCGGAAGTAGCACATCTTGCGCGAGGCAGGGTCCCACACTCGAGGCCTCGTCCATGGATATCCGGACAGGTGACTAATTCCTTGATTCTTCCAAACCAAACTCGGAAAAACTTCTCTTGCCCGGAAAGCACGGGCGATTCCACCAGGATAACTTTTTCCTAACGTAGTCAAAAGCCTTAACTAACTGAGCTCATCGGACCGAACCTATAAGTCCTATAGTCAGATCAGGGAAAAAGACTATACTTGGATCATAGAGACCAACGCTTTTTTCCTCATTGAGAGGCACATCCGTTGATTCTTTTCCATAGAACAATTTTTTTGTCCGGGATTTACTTTATCTATCGAACTAAACAAAAATTGAGTCTCGATTTATGGATCCATCAGTCCAGCATCCAGTCCTATGGGTTAGCCAACCGCCCAACCATTGTAGTGATGGGATCCAATTAGGAATTTGGTTAGGTTTTGTCTCGGGTACCAGGGAAAAGAGTTCCCAGGCCCCCTAGTCGGAAGTTCATGCAAACATAAAACTAGTCACACCACTTACACACCCAATATGAAATTACCTTTTTCTCAGCATTAGCTAACTTTAAAACAATCCTTCAAACCATTATGTCACTGATGACAATCCTCAAAATCTCTGGTTGAATCCATATTTCCAACCATTCATTCATCGGTGTACTTATGGCATCATTGGCAACCGGAACGCTCACCACCTGTTCACTCATCAGGGGCCTTTTCAATAGTTCCTAGCTCATAGTGCCCGATAATATTTTCACATATAAAAATCAAGATGGAATCCTCGTTGAAGATCAGCAAGATCAATCAACAGATCCATATAAGAGAGCCATGGACTCATCCGTTGAGGACCAGCAAGCTCAATCAACCAGATCCATGCCCGATTTCAGAAAACAACTCTTACTCCTTGTTCCAATATCTTCCACGATGCACGTTGTCGTGACGTGGGCGGTATCGCTGGGAAAGTGCGAGACTTCTGGCTGTGAGAGTAGCTTCAAATCCCAGCAAGGAAACACAACATATAACTCTTCAAGGGGAACCACCAGCAGAAGCTTTTCAATTTAGACAGATGGGTACAAGCTTACCAGGTCACCAACACATGGCCTCATCAATGCAATCATGTAGTATATTATTTTGGAAAAGAGTTTTGTGAAGACCAGAGACAAGTAGTGCACATAAGTCACCAAAACACAACACCTATGGTATTTTAGCCTCTCTTTCCAGATCAAAAGGATAGTATCACGTTATCTCCAGGGCCCCCCAGTCTGACAACCAGTTTTAATTCATGTGGGAAGGGGAAGCACCATTACTACCACAACAGATGCAGCCCACTCACAGCTGGAGGGGAATGATGTCCAGATTTGTAATAACCACTGAGGATGATACCACGGTATAACAACAATAAACTGGAACTCAACAAAAAGCATTTGTCACCTTATACCCATTATGGCCAAGTCGCCTTTATTTTTGGTCTGCAGATCGATCTCAGAGACGGCTCCTAGCAGCATTTCTCGTTTTTTCTCAGGTTGCGACAGCTTCTTCCCTGCCACGATCACACCAAGGTCTTCAATGGATGCATCAATCTCTTCACAGACACGAGCTCACCACTAATAGGATGAACAACTCTTCTCCAGCCCGAATGCTCTAAAGAGATCTCTCTTGAATGGTTCAGCAACAACAGGTTTCTTCTCTCGCAATCACAGTACAAGCTACCTAACCTCCCTCACAAAACCTGCAGCATCTCTTCGTTTTTCAGTTTTTTTTTAACTCCCCCTGACACCAGCTCATTAACTTCCTCTTGTACATGTTATCTTCGCCGACTCCCTTCCATGCCATCTAGCTTTTTTAGCCTACTGCCCCCCATGGCTACGTTTCCTTTTTCCCGCTATTCCATAGCCTTCCAAAAACCAGGTAGCAAACTTTTTGAAACCACCGGATCTCTCCCGAATCACCCCCCCACGCCTAGCACAAGGCCTCAACTTGCCAGCCCGTCAACCTTCTAGAGGCGGCACTTGGCAGCAAAGAAAGCCTCCATGTGGCTAAAAACAAGCTGGCCACTTGTATCATATCTTTTTATTTATTTTTTTTTAAGTTTCAAAATGATGGCCACACACTCAATGGCTCCTCCTTTCCCTATACTTTTCCAGAAGATATGGCATCCACACTTTCCAGTACAAGAGCTGCCCACAGCTTCGTTATCGCAGCATCAACTTACCAAACCCATCAATTTCCCAGTCGGTGCCCTGCATTGCCGGCCATCATCACACGCTTGCTAAAAATAGAGTGCCATCCTTGCATCCAGGACCAGCCCCAGATTGACCAACCATCATCACATTCGGAGTTCTCGGCACACTTTCACGTGCAGGCATTACCATCAGCTCGTAAAAAAAACCATAAAACCACCTACTCTGTACATTTGCCAGGGCATTCATGGCAAAATTTATTCGTAAACCACGCACACCATATGTACACAGGCACAGGGACTTCCGCTAGCCCTCGGAATGCGTAAAGGCATATACACATCATGTACACTGTGGCACTTAATCCCATGCATCTGGATTTGCATTTAATGGCCTCACATGCATGGTTTCACACCATAGACGTGCCATGGCACGACATCCACCCCCTCTAAACCTGCACATCCTCCGGTATGTGCCACACAGGTCCTGGAATTCAGTGTCCATGCATTATTTGCACACCAACATTGGTATATGTACAAGCATCCAACTAGGCGTCTTAAACCCTGTCAAACCTGACCCAGTTGGTATCACCCTAGTAAACATGAAACAGTAGAAGAATATACATAGTGCCACTCACAAGGGGTTATCCTTTGTTGAAACATAGCATGACATCTTAACCTACCCACCCTAGCCTGCAAGATATTTATATCTTAGCAATCACATCTGGCCCACCTGGATCAAATACCAATCGCTTTTGGCATATGTGCCATATCCTTTGCTCATATGAAGCTCTATCCTCACTTAGATTCCCTGCATATGCATAATTACCCTCATCATTCAAAGTGGGATGCTCTTCAAAATGATTTCCTTCAAAATTTTCCTCAGGCCATGTTTGAAGCCTTTGCACCACATATTGTATGGCCACACCAAGTAACAACTGCATTAACATCATGGAACACACACTTGGTAACATCCCATCCAAATCTACCTTGCCCGGATCCAGCTCACCCACTGACAAACATTCATTCTTCTCATCCAAAGATGGAAAAGCATGGTCTTCATTGGCTTCCTCTATGATATTATATACCTCTTCTTTAGGCTGTTGCAAAGTATGCCAAGCATCCACACCATCAACACATACAAAGTCTAACAAGGCATCATCGAGAATAGCCTCCAGCTCTGGATCAATCTCATCACAATCATTTGGCTTACATAACACCTGCACATCCTCACTTGCAACCGACAGTTGACTAGCATCAAGCATAGAAGAGCCCAAAGCTGATGGGGATCTATTATATATCATGAAATCATCCAATGCATCATCTAGGATAGCATCCAATTCAGGATCAATCGCATTGAAGCCATTATCATCTTGCAATCCCACATGTTGATTATCATGAACATTCATACCCCCATAGCTATATCCCATTTGGTTGCTCATATGTAGCCTCATGAGGCTCTGTGACCACACTTTGCATATCCTGCATGTTATCTCCCAATATTTCTTGATACCTGTCTGCAGATGGGCTTAGAATTATGGGTCCCTCACCCTTGAATCTGTATGTCATTGAACCATGTATGATCCAAAAAGACAGATTCAATTTCCCTCTCCAAATCATCGTCATAAACAAGCTTCCAAGCTCGAGATTGTTGCTCACAAATGTGGTTGCAAGGTAACCCTGACACTGATGACATAGCATCACCCTGTTTATTGTTGGAACACCCAGTTAGCATTCCAGGATAACCCAAATCCAAAGAACCTCGGCAACCAGCTTCAGAAGCAACATCACTGTTGGAATCACCCATATCACTCACCCCCTCTAAATCAATCACACATACTTGTGGCCCATCTTGTAATATTTTATTTTCCTCACATGCATATTCATGTATACCCTCTATTAAAACCTGCTCTTCAATTAGCAAAGTAGTTGGTCCCTCGTCTTCAAGTTCAAAATCTTGATCCAAACCTTCATCACAAAAGCCACTCACATCATCCTGCTTATAAGCATCATAACCAGATAAGAATGCAGTAATGATAGCATCTTCTTCTTGTCCTAAATCTTCAAACTTTGCAATCATGCTTTCAGCAAAAAACATTGGTTCTTGTAGCTCTTCGCACATACGATATGTCACCTGAGGAATACCCTTTGAATGGGTGCTTTTGTCCTAAGAATCCTCGAGTTTAGAAAGATTACATGAGAGTTCACCCACTGTATCCTTTCTAGGTTGCAGCAAAGCATCCCTTTTAGCACTGTGAATGTTGCTGTTCATTAACGGCTACTTGCAGTTCCAATTTAGCATAGACAGCCTCAATGATCTCTGCATCAGTCTTGAATAGCAATTGATTATCCTCCATATGACATAATTCCACGACTGCTTCTAAATTGACCTGGATTGTTGCTGGAACACTATCACAGCTCACATTATACCTCATTTCATCACCCTTTTGCTTTTTCTTTTCCCAAGTAAGTTGCTCTTGCTTTAGGTTCATGGAACTCGCATAAATAAGTGCATCTGCAAAATCACTCCATCGTTTGGAGTGATACTCTGCTAGTTCCAGCACTTCATCTTTTAAATCGGGACTTATAAGGTGTGCAAAAGATGCAATCATCATGTTTTCTGGAACCCCTTGATTCTTCATCTCTGTCTCGTAACACCTTAGATAGCTTTCTAGATCGAAACCATCAAATATATTGACCCTGTCATATACCAATTGCACCGCAATTTCCATCGCTTCCTGAATTCGCTTTTCTTCTTCAATCTTCCTGAACTGCTCTTCAAGCTCTTTCATCTCTGCATATAAATGCTCCATTTTGCTAGCCATCTATACGTACTCTCACCCCAGTGGTTTCACGTCACGTTCACCAAAGCTGTCGTGACGTGGGCGGTATCGCTAGGAAAGTGCGAGACTTCTGGCTGTGAGAGTAGCTTCAAATCCCAGCAAGGAAACACAACATATAACTCTTCAAGGGGAACCACCAGCAGAAGCTTTTCAATTTAGACAGATGGGTACAAGCTTACCAGGTCACCAACACATGGCCTCATCAATGCAATCATGTAGTATATTATTTTGGAAAAGAGTTTTGTGAAGACCAGAGACAAGTAGTGCACATAAGTCACCAAAACACAACACCTATGGTATTTTAGCCTCTCTTTCCAGATCAAAAGGATAGTATCACGTTATCTCCAGGGCCCCCCAGTCTGACAACTAGTTTTAATTCATGTGGGAAGGGGAAGCACCATTACTACCACAACAGATGCAGCCCACTCACAGCTGGAGGGGAATGATGTTCAGATTTGTAATAACCCCTGAGGATGATACCACGGTATAACAACAATAAACTGGAACTCAACAAAAAGCATTTGTCACCTTATACCCATTATGGCCAAGTCACCTTTATTTTTGGTCTGCAGATCGATCTCAGAGACGACTCCTAGCAGCATTTCTCGTTTTTTCTCAGGTTGCGACAGCTTCTTCCCCGCCACGATCACACCAAGGTCTTCAATGGATGCATCAATCTCTTCACAGACACGAGCTCACCACTAATAGGATGAACAGCTCTTCTCCATCCCGAATGCTCTAAAGAGATCTCTCTTGAATGGTTCAGCACCAACAGGTTTCTTCTCTCGCAATCACAGTACAAGCTACCTAACCTCCCTCACAAAACCTACAGCATCTCATCGTTTTTCTGTTTTTTTTTTACTCCCCCCGACACCAGCTCATTAACTTCCTCTTGTACATGTTATCTTCGCCGACTCCCTTCCATGCCATCTAGCTTTTTCAGCCTACTGCCCGCCATGGCTACGTTTCCTTTTTCCCGCTATTCCAGAGCCTTCCAAAAACCAGGTAGCAACCTTTTTGAAACCACCGGATCTCTCCCGAATCACCCCCCCCACGCCTAGCACAAGGCCTCAACTCGCCAGCCCGTCAACCTTCTAGAGGCGGCACTTGGCAGCAAAGAAAGCCTCCATGTGGCTAAAAACAAGCTGGCCACTTGTATCATATCTTTTTATTTTTTTTTTTAAGTTTCAAAATGATGGCCACACACTCAATGGCTCCTCCTTTCCCTATACTTTTCCAGAAGATACGGCGTCCACACTTTCCAGTACAAGAGCTGCCCACAGCTTCGTTATCAGCAGCATCAACTTACCAAACCCATCAATTTCCCAGTCGGTGCCCTGCATTGCCGGCCATCGTCACACGCTTGCTAAAAATAGAGTGCCATCCTTGCATCCAGAACCAGCCCCAGATTGACCAACCATCATCACATTCGGAGTTCCCGGCACACTTTCACGTGCAGGCATCACCATCAGCTCGTAAAAAAAAACCATAAAACCACCTACTCTGTACATTTGCTAGGGCATTCATGGCAAAATTTATTCGTAAACCACGCACACCATATGTACACAGGCACAGGGACTTCTGCTAGCCCTCGGAATGCGTAAAGGCATATACACATCATGTACACCGTGGCACTTAATCCCATGCATCTGGATTTGCATTTAATGGCCTCACATGCATGGTTTCACACCATAGACGTGCCATGGCACGACAACGGGTGGGTATCTTCGGCGACCCAGAGCCCAAGCACCGTATGGTCAGCACCCTCTAGGATCCTTCGCAGGTCACCTAGCGTTTCACTCATAGGCTGTGAGATCCCTGTTCCCACCGAGCAACGGATTCGGGGTACTAGCAGCGGAAGTAGCACTTCTCGCGCAGGACAGGGGTCCCACACTAGGGGCCTCACCCACCACGGATATCCGGATAAGAGACTAATCCGTCGGTTGTTCCAAAACCGAACCCGGAAAAACTTCCTTTACCGGAAAGCACGGGCGATTCCACCAGGATAACTTTTTACTCTAACGTAGTCAAGATCATTTCTGATCAAACTGATCCAATTGCATCTATAAGATTTTTGGTCAGATCAAGGAAGAAACTTGCACTTGGATCATTGGGATCAACGCTTTTTTCCCCATTCAAGAGGCACAGCCGTTGATTCCTATCCATAGAACAATTACTGTCCGGGATTTACTTTATCTATCGTAATAACAAAAGTTGAGTCTCGATTTATGGATCCATCAGTCCAGCCTAACCCCATCCGATCCCATGGGTTAGCCAACCGCCCAACCACTGTAGTGATGGGATCCAATTTGGAATTTGGTTAGGTTTTGTCCCGGGTACCAAGGAAAAGAGTTCCAAGGCCCCCTAGCCGGAAGTTCATGCAAACATAAAACTAGCCACACCACTTACACACCCAATATGAAATTGCCTTTTTCTTAGCATCAGCTAACTTTAAAACAATCCTTTAATGAAACCATAGTACCACTGATCATAATCTTCCAATTTATCCAGTTGATTCATAATTTCCCATCATTCCTTCATCAGAGTATCTATGGCATCATTGGCAACTAGAACGCTCACCACCTGTCCACACAGGGGCCTTTTCAATAGTTCCTAGCCCATAATACTCGGCAATATAATCACTTATAAAAATCAAGATGAACTCTCGTTGAAGATCAGCAAGATCAACCAACAGATCCATATAAAGAGCCATGGACTCATCCATTGAAGACCAGCAAGGTCAATCAACCAGATCCATGCCCGGTTTCACAAAACAACTCTTACTCCTTGTTCCAATATCTTCCTCGACGCACGCGTGGGTATCCTAGGCGACCCAGAGCCCGAGCACCGTATGGTCAGCACCCTCTAGGATCCTTCGCAGGTGACCTAGCGCTTCACTCATAGGCCGCTTCCTTGGTCCCTCATCCACCGTACCGGAAGCTCACCATTTTAATCGAACCGAGGCTGGTCAAGACCTCGGCCGACCTTGCTACGCGAGACGTCCTCCATTGACTCTCCGTCAGCAGTTGCAACTTTATCATTTAGGTCTCCACGACCTTAATCACAAGACGGTCAAAATGCTTCCCCAGCATTCTTGACATAAAACAGCCATTTACAAACAGCATTTATAAACAGTTTACAAATACAATTTCTATATTAACTCTCATTTTTCCACATTATCCCTCATTAATCCACATTACTTATTCCGCATTCCATTTATATATGTACTCATCCAATCATATCATTTTCCATCTCTTTACTTCAGATTCCTTCACATCACATATCATATATTCACATCCATATCTACATCCATACATCCACATCCACATCCACATTCACATCCATACATCCACATCTACATGCTTACCTCCATTTTCACATCTTCATTTATACATCCACATCCCATATCCACATTCATACATACACATCCATATCCACATCCATACATCCACATCCACATGCATACATCCACTATCACGTCCTCATTCATACATCCACATCCACATGCATACATCCACTATCACGTCCTCATTCATACATCCACATCCACATACATACATACATCCACATTCCCATTCACATCTATACATCCACATCTACATCCACTTACATAGATACATCCACATCCACATTCCACATTCACATTTATACATCCACATCTACATCCATATACATACATACATCCACATCCACATTCCACATTCACATCTATGCATCCACTTCTACATCCACATTCACATATATCCACATCCACATTCACATATATCCACATCCACATTCCCATTCACATCTATACATCCACATCTACATCCACATACATACATACATCCACATCCACGTTCCACATTCACATCTATACAACCACATCCACATGTCATGTCCTCATTCATACATCCACATCCACATACATACATACATCCACATCTAGATTCCCATTCACATCTATACATCCACATCTACATCCACATACATACATACATCCATATCCACATTCCACATTCACATCTATACATCTACATCCACATTCACATACATCCACATCTACATTCACATTCACATCTATATCCACATCTATATTTCCATTCACATCTACATCCACATACATACATACATCCATATCCACATTCCACATTCACTTCTATACAACCACATCTACATCCACATTCACATCTATGCATATACATCTTCATGCATACATCCATTTTCACATGCATACATCCACACTCCCATCTCCACATCCACACATCCACATACATACATCCATTTCCACATTCCCATTCATATAACCCCATATGCCTTCATATCTAATCTTTTATATCACATCCATCCTCACCCTATCACAACCCATATACATCTTATCTCATCTCATACACTTCTTATCTCATCCCATACACATCTTATCACATCTTAACTCATCTTAACACTTTCTATCACATCTCATACACATCTATCTTATCACATCTTTTTACATATCTCATATATCTCTTATCACATCCTATCACTTTCCATATGCATCTTATCAAATGTTATCACATCTCATACACCTCTTATCACATCTTATCACATTTCATATCTTTTTTAAGAGAATTCTTATATTTGATATAAGATTTCTCTACACATTTATTTATGCATAAATTCCATTTAAGGAGACTAACACTTTCGAAATTAAAATCAATCTTTTATGCATCTTCTTATGCATAAATTCAATTTGGTAGGAATTACACTTTTAGAATAAAAGAATTTCTCTTATGCATCTAAATTATGCATAAAATCCATTTATGAGGAAAATCACACTTTTAGTATAAAAAGAATATCTTTTATGCATACCTCTATGCATGAAATCCAATATGATAAAAGTAACACTCTTACAATAAAATAATCAACTTTTATGCATACCTCTATGCATGAAATTCAAATATGATAAAAGTAACACTTTTGATATAAAAATTTATCCATTATGTATACTTCTATGCATGAAATAAAAATGATAAAAGTAACACTTTTGATATAAAAATTTATCCATTATGCATACTTCTATGCATGAAAATAAAAATAATGAAAGTAACACTTTTGATATAAAAATTTATCCATTATGCATACTTCTATGCATAAAAATAATAAAAGTAACACTTTTGATATAAAAATTTATCCATTATGCATACTTCTATGCATGAAATAAAAATGGTAAAAATAACACTTCTGATATAAAAACTTATCCTTTATGCATGATATTAAAATTCAATTTCTCCATGATTATAATGAAATTCTTTCAATTAATCTAGGATGATAATTCCTAGAATATGGTAGGAAGTTCTCTTTTTATGCTTTGAATGAAATTATTTTATGCATAATTTTTATAAAAATTTTGCCATAGCTCCGCTGTTATGATAAATCTCAATTTTTTCTAAGGGATAAAGCTTATCATTAAGGAAATAATTAAAATGATCTCTAATTGGATCAGTAATCTATAATGGATTGAATCATCAATATGCATAAACTAAAAGCATAGAAAAAAGCCATTAATTTGGCCTCAAGCATAGCTTAATCTTGGATTAAGGAAAAGCTTTATGAAAAGCTTCATTTGGATTGAGAATGGGTCATGAGTATAACCATTTCTTGAGTGAGAGAGAGAAATTACATAAAAACCATTAGAATTTAAACATAAATAAAAATTAACTTCAATAGCATTTATTAAATTATGTAACTCTTCACTACTATTCACCAATTAACTTTAATAGCATTTAAAAAACCATACCAATTAAGCTTCTCAAGCTTGAGAGGGGTTGAGAAGAGAGAAACATTGAGAAATTATAGAAAAGATCAATATTCACTAATTACCTTACAAATTGCTTGATTCTTTGTTCACGGTAGAGGCCCCCAACCAATCAATTGGTTAAGTATGTTGATGGAGCCACTAATGGGGATTGAAGAAAGAGGGAAGCTCCAAAAACTAGTGAATTATTAAATGAATTCACAGTTCTTGGCTTAGGTGGAGTAGAGTAACGATGCATAAACACTATATATTTTTCAACAAGGGGGAGGCTTCTATTTATAGGAAAAAATTGAGCTCCTAACCAAACAAACTGATTTTAGAATTTTCTAAATCAGTTTGGTCAATATTTGACCATTTTTAGGTCAGTTAAGCTAACTTTTTGGAACTAGACTTGAATGAGGAGAGAGGAGAGATGAAATATCTCAATTTTTATGAGTTTAAAACTCATTCAAGCATGTGAAATATGCACCTCCTTTAAAGAACTCCCCTTCCTTACATATGTGTCATAATGGAATCATTTTAATATTGCTCATAGTTTTTTTACTAATAAACCTTGTACATTTTCAACTCTTCATCTTATGTGAAATATGCACCTCCTTTAAAGAAATCCCCTTCCTTACATATGTGTCATAATGGAATCATTTTAATATTGCTCATAGTTTTTTACTAATAAACCTTGTACATTTTCAACTCTTCATCTTATGTGAGCATTTACTCATTTTTGGATACCCAAAATATCTCATATTTTTAATATTGCTCATAGTTTTTTACTAATAAGCCTTGTACATTTTCAACTCTTCATCTTATGTGAGCATTTAAGGGACTCCCCTTCCTTACATATGTGTCATAATAAAATCATTATACCCAAAATATCTCATATTTTTAATATTGCACATAGTTTTTTACTAATAAACCTTGTACATTTTCAACTCTTCACCTCATGTGAGCATTTACTCATTTTTGGGTATTTTCTTTTTACAAGTTGGATTTATCTCCTCCCTACACATGGATTGATGCTATTGGTCCATAGGAACCTTAATTGGACCATAGTCTAAAGATTTCTGAAAATCTAGACCCTTAGGCTAAGGTTCTTTATACCTATTTTCAATTAATTCCAATTGCACATTGGAAAATTCTTTTTGAATTTCTGTTTCAAGGGAACTCATCTAAATTAGAAGAGATATTTTTCTATCCAAAAATATTCAAAATCTGAATATTCTCTCTCTAGAATATTTTTCTCTCTCAAGGCTAGAAACAAGGTCTTTATATTTTTGAAGAGGGATTGATTACAAGGAAAGATACTAGACATCAAAAAGGGGGTGGGGGAGGAATCTTACATTCTACCCCACTTAAAAAATGCGAGATGTCCTCATCTCGCAAACTGGGATAATTTCGTAAGATGCACGAATATGAGACTTAGAGAAAAATTTTAATCAAGATTAACCACCAAGAAACGTCTTAAAGAGAGCAAGATTCAAAATAAGAACAAGATTTAAACTTTATTCATTCTCGGAACTTATACAGTAAAGATAGAAGAACTCTTTACACTTCCATAAGCCCGTCCATCATATGATCACAAAAGCAGTCCTCACAAGTTGCACAAGTATAAGGTAACTCATCTATGGGAATAATTCTGTTGGTTATTGCTGCACCTATCTCAGTGGTATGAGGTGATCTAACAAAAGGACCTCTGAGAGGCAAGCCAAAAACGGGATAAAGGCATATCTTCTCATGAGGAAGAAAACATGCCAGTAAGAAGACCCGCTCAGAAAACCCAAGATGCCTTGATCTCATGACACAGTAGTATCGGGGACCCAAACCCAAAGCTTCAATAACCATGGCCAAGCGGACATTGTTACGAAAGTGCTGCTGACCCCAAGTGAGGGAAAAGTGAGCGCTCATACTGCTCTATAAAATCCTTCTTCACAGATTCACTTGCGTCTTGAAGGTGAGGAATCATTATGGATAAAACTAGTTCTTGTTGCCAAGCCATGAAGGAGATTAAGAAAGAAAGGAGATCGATGGAAGTAAGATTACTGTGAGCGACAAGTAAAAGTTACGACTTATATAAAGGAAGGAGCTAGCGTAACTTAGAAGCCAACGGTAACTTACCACTGAAGTTTTACCGTCTTTCCATGATTTGGGTTTGACACATTTTTCTATAGAAGGTATTAAGAATTTTGAGATGAAGAGATAAAGAAGCTTGTAGGCTAAGTCACCTACTTTCATTGAATTCAGATATAAGGCTCACAATATCTGGGGGATAACTTCATATACTCCCCAAGAGATAAAGAACTTCTTTTGGGCCGTACTCGAATGAAGACCAAAACCTTGATATCCAAAACATCGATTCTCACTTCTGAACTCATTGTTCTGAATCCTTAAAACAGGTGGGACTCTTGAGAAGTATTCTAGGAAAAGGGTCTTCCTTTGTTAAACAGAACTTTCTTTTATTTTAGAGAGGGAATAATTATAAGATCAGAAAGGGAGATTCTTACTCCTGTATATCTCGAAGGCTGGGGAGGAATCTTACATTCTAGCCCACTTAAAAAGTGCGAGATGTCCTCATCTCGCAAGGTAGAGGATAACTCTTTTTCTTAACATCCAATTTTATTTTGGGGTTCCTTATATTCTGGTCAACCCAACAGAACACTGGGATAAATATCCCTTATATAGAACTCATCATTAATATTCAGATCATATCATTCATATCTTTAACATGATAATGGTCCATTAGACCGAAAAAATTCCTTCTGAACATTCCTCCACGGGAATTTCAGTCAAGCAAGTTCTCAATTTGTCATCCCTTAACTTGATCTACTGATCAAGTGTTAACAGTAACAATTTGACAGCACAACCCACTAATCTCATAGTGATTTGCTGAATTCATTATCATCATTCCAGTTATGAATATCATCACTGGGACTCGTCCCATTCATCCTCATTGTGGTTTTGTTCAGATTTTTATATTTCAACTAATTTCAAAAATCATCATTTTTCAATCAAAATTTTCAATCAGAATCCAATTCAATTCATCAATTCTCAAACAGAATTAAAAATCATATCAACCACATTCGAATTCATCATCTGGATAGCATTAACGCTTATAATTTCAAGTCTTAGATTTACTCGTATATACTGTCAGTAAAGAGCTGTAGTATACTCTTGGTATATACGGGTAGTCGTGGCTCTTGGAATTATAAGGTAAATACCATCATGTCTAGGCCTCAAGCAAGTCAGGGATTCTATATAATTGCGGTACTTCTATCTGAAGACCCAATTACCAAATTACGAATTTCAGTTTGAATATCAAATTGTATGAATTATATCACACAATTACAACCTTTTTGTGTTTCTACATAAATTTTTGACATATTTGTCTTCTCAGTTGATCTTTATTAACCAATTCGCTCTGATACCAACTGTGAGATCCCTGTTCCCACCGAGCAACGGATTCGGGGTACTAGCAGTGGAAGTAGCACTTCTCGCGCAAGACAGGGGTCCCACACTCGGGGCCTCACCCACCACGGATATCCGGATAAGAGACTAATCCGTCGGTTGTTCCAAAACCGAACCCGGAAAAACTTCCTTTACCGGAAAGCACGGGCGATTCCACCAGGATAACTTTTTACTCTAACGTAGTCAAGATCATTTCTGATCAAACTGATCCAATTGCATCTATAAGATTTTTGGTCAGATCAAGGAAGAAACTTGCACTTGGATCATTGGGATCAACGCTTTTTTCCCCATTCAAGAGGCATAGCCGTTGATTCCTATCCATAGAAAAATTACTGTCCGGGATTTACTTTATCTATCGTAATAACAAAAGTTGAGTCTCGATTTATGGATCCATCAGTCCAGCCTAACCCCATCCGATCCCATGGGTTAGCCAACCGCCCAACTACTGTAGTGATGGGATCCAATTTGGAATTTGGTTAGGTTTTGTCCCGGGTACCAAGGAAAAGAGTTCCAAGGCCCCCTAGCCGGAAGTTCATGCAAACATAAAACTAGCCACACCACTTACACACCCAATATGAAATTGCCTTTTTCTTAGCATCAGCTAACTTTAAAACAATCCTTTAATGAAACCATAGTACCACTGATCATAATCTTCCAATTTATCCAGTTGATTCATAATTTCCCATCATTCCTTCATCACAGTATCTATGGCATCATTGGCAGCTAGAACGCTCACCACCTGTCCACACAGGGGCCTTTTCAATAGTTCCTAGCCCATAATACTCGGCAATATAATCACTTATAAAAATCAAGATGGACTCTCGTTGAAGATCAGCAAGATCAACCAACAGATCCATATAAAGAGCCATGGACTCATCCATTGAAGACCAGCAAGGTCAATCAACCAGATCCATGCCCGGTTTCACAAAACAACTCTTACTCCTTGTTCCAATATCTTCCTCGACGCACGCGTGGGTATCCTAGGCGACCCAGAGCCCGAGCACCGTATGGTCAGCACCCTCTAGGATCCTTCGCAGGTGACCTAGCGCTTCACTCATAGGCCGCTTCCTTGGTCCCTCATCCACCGTACCGGAAGCTCACCATTTTAATCGAACCGAGGCTGGTCAAGACCTCGGCCGACCTTGCTACGCGAGACGTCCTCCATTGATTCTCCGTCAGCAGTTGCAACTTTATCATTTAGGTCTCCACGACCTTAATCACAAGACGGTCAAAATGCTTCCCCAGCATTCTTGACATAAAACAGCCATTTACAAACAGCATTTATAAACAGTTTACAAATACAATTTCTATATTAACTCTCATTTTTCCACATTATCCCTCATTAATCCACATTACTTATTCCGCATTCCATTTATATGTGTACTCATCCAATCATATCATTTTCCATCTCTTTACTTCAGATTCCTTCACATCACGTATCATATATTCACATCCATATCTACATCCATACATCCACGTCCACATTCACATTCACATCCATACATCCACATCTACATGTTTACCTCCATTTTCACATCTTCATTTATACATCCACATCCCATATCCACATTCATACATACACATCCATATCCACATCCATACATCTACATCCACATGCATACATCCACTATCACGTCCTCATTCATACATCCACATCCACATGCATACATCCACTATCACGTCCTCATTCATACATCCACATCCACATACATACATACATCCACATTCCCATTCACATCTATACATCCACATCTACATCCACTTACATAGATACATCCACATCCACATTCCACATTCACATTTATACATCCACATCTACATCCATATACATACATACATCCACATCCACATTCCACATTCACATCTATGCATCCACTTCTACATCCACATTCACATATATCCACATCCACATTCACATATATTCACATCCACATTCCCATTCACATCTATACATCCACATCTACATCCACATACATACATACATCCACATCCACGTTCCACATTCACATCTATACAACCACATCCACATGTCATGTCCTCATTCATACATCCACATCCACATACATACATACATCCACATCTATATTCCCATTCACATCTATACATCCACATCTACATCCACATACATACATACATCCATATCCACATTCCACATTCACATCTATACATCTACATCCACATTCACATACATCCACATCTACATTCACATTCACATCTATATCCACATCTATATTTCCATTCACATCTACATCCACATACATACATACATCCATATCCACATTCCACATTCACTTCTATACAACCACATCTACATCCACATTCACATTTATGCATATACATCTTCATGCATACATCCATTTTCACATGCATACATCCACACTCCCATCTCCACATCCACACATCCACATACATACATCCATTTCCACATTCCCATTCATATAACCCCATATGCCTTCATATCTAATCTTTTATATCACATCCATCCTCACCCTATCACAACCCATATACATCTTATCTCATCTCATACACTTCTTATCTCATCCCATACACATCTTATCACATCTTAACTCATCTTAACACTTTCTATCACATCTCATACACATCTTATCACATCTTTTTACATCTCTCATATATCTCTTATCACATTCTATCACTTTCC
This sequence comes from Cibotium barometz, assembly GCF_041138505.1. Classification (NCBI taxonomy): domain Eukaryota; kingdom Viridiplantae; phylum Streptophyta; class Polypodiopsida; order Cyatheales; family Cibotiaceae; genus Cibotium; species Cibotium barometz. The sequence continues at coordinate 1,869,135 of NC_141055.1, forward strand.
ATATGCATCTTATCAAATGTTATCACATCTCATACACCTCTTATCACATCTTATCACATTTCATATCTTTTTTAAGAGAATTCTTATATTTGATATAAGATTTCTCTACACATTTATTTATGCATAAATTCCATTTAAGGAGACTAACACTTTCGAAATTAAAATCAATCTTTTATGCATCTTCTTATGCATAAATTCAATTTGGTAGGAATTACACTTTTAGAATAAAAGAATTTCTCTTATGTATCTAAATTATGCATAAAATCCATTTATGAGGAAAATCACACTTTTAGTATAAAAAGAATATCTTTTATGCATACCTCTATGCATGAAATCCAATATGATAAAAGTAACACTCTTACAATAAAATAATCAACTTTTATGCATACCTCTATGCATGAAATTCAAATATGATAAAAGTAACACTTTTGATATAAAAATTTATCCATTATGTATACTTCTATGCATGAAATAAAAATGATAAAAGTAACACTTTTGATATAAAAATTTATCCATTATGCATACTTCTATGCATGAAAATAAAAATAATGAAAGTAACACTTTTGATATAAAAATTTATCCATTATGCATACTTCTATGCATAAAAATAATAAAAGTAACACTTTTGATATAAAAATTTATCCATTATGCATACTTCTATGCATGAAATAAAAATGGTAAAAATAACACTTTTGATATAAAAACTTATCCTTTATGCATGATATTAAAATTCAATTTCTCCATGATTATAATGAAATTCTTTCAATTAATCTAGGATGATAATTCCTAGAATATGGTAGGAAGTTCTCTTTTTATGCTTTGAATGAAATTATTTTATGCATAATTTTTATAAAAATTTTGCCATAGCTCCGCTGCTATGACTGATAAATCTCAATTTTTTCTAAGGGATAAAGCTTATCATTAAGGAAATAATTAAAATGATCTCTAATTGGATCAGTAATCTATAATGGATTGAATCATCAATATGCATAAACTAAAAGCATAGAAAAAAGCCATTAATTTGGCCTCAAGCATAGCTTAATCTTGGATTAAGGAAAAGCTTTATGAAAAGCTTCATTTGGATTGAGAATGGGTCATGAGTATGACCATTTCTTGAGTGAGAGAGAGAAATTACATAAAAACCATTAGAATTTAAACATAAATAAAAATTAACTTTAATATCATTTATTAAATTATGTAACTCTTCACTACTATTCACCAATTAACTTTAATAGCATTTAAAAAACCATACCAATTAAGCTTCTCAAGCTTGAGAGGGGTTGAGAAGAGAGAAACATTGAGAAATTATAGAAAAGATCAATATTCACTAATTACCTTACAAATTGCTTGATTCTTTGTTCACGGTAGAGGCCCCCAACCAATCAATTGGTTAAGTATGTTGATGGAGCCACTAATGGGGATTGAAGAAAGAGGGAAGCTCCAAAAACTAGTGAATTATTAAATGAATTCACAGTTCTTGGCTTAGGTGGAGTAGAGTAACGATGCATAAACACTATATATTTTTCAACAAGGGGGAGGCTTCTATTTATAGGAAAAAATTGAGCTCCTAACCAAACAAACTGATTCTAGAATTTTCTAAATCAGTTTGGTCAATATTTGACCATTTTTAGGTCAGTTAAGCTAACTTTTTGGAACTAGACTTGAATGAGGAGAGAGGAGAGATGAAATATCTCAATTTTTATGAGTTTAAAACTCATTCAAGCATGTGAAATATGCACCTCCTTTAAAGAACTCCCCTTCCTTACATATGTGTCATAATAGAATCATTTTAATATTGCTCATAGTGTTTTTACTAATAAACCTTGTACATTTTCAACTCTTCATCTTATGTGAAATATGCACCTCCTTTAAAGAACTCCCCTTCCTTACATATGTGTCATAATGGAATCATTTTAATATTGCTCATAGTTTTTTTACTAATAAACCTTGTACATTTTCAACTCTTCATCTTATGTGAGCATTTACTCATTTTTGGATACCCAAAATATCTCATATTTTTAATATTGCTCATAGTTTTTTACTAATAAGCCTTGTACATTTTCAACTCTTCATCTTATGTGAGCATTTAAGGGACTCCCCTTCCTTACATATGTGTCATAATAAAATCATTATACCCAAAATATCTCATATTTTTAATATTGCACATAGTTTTTTACTAATAAACCTTGTACATTTTCAACTCTTCACCTCATGTGAGCATTTACTCATTTTTGGGTATTTTCTTTTTACAAGTTGGATTTATCTCCTCCCTACACATGGATTGATGCTATTGGTCCATAGGAACCTTAATTGGACCATAGTCTAAAGATTTCTGAAAATCTAGACCCTTAGGCTAAGGTTCTTTATACCTATTTTCAATTAATTCCAATTGCACATTGGAAAATTCTTTTTGAATTTCTGTTTTAGGGGAACTCATCTAAATTAGAAGAGATATTTTTCTATCCAAAAATATTCAAAATCTGAATATTCTCTCTCTAGAATATTTTTCTCTCTCAAGGCTAGAAACAAGGTCTTTATATTTTTGAAGAGGGATTGATTACAGGGAAAGATACTAGACATCAAAAAGGGGGTGGGGGAGGAATCTTACATAGGCCGCTTCCTTGGTCCCTCATCCACCGTACCGAAAGCTCACCATTTAAATCAAACCGAGGCGGTCAAGACCTCGACCGACCTTGCTACGCGAGACGTCCTCCATTGACTCTCCGTCAGCAGTTGCAACTTTACCAGTTAGGTCTCCACGACCTTAATCACAAGACGATCAAAATGCTTCCCCAGCATTCTTGACATAAAACAGTCATTTACAAACAGGTCATAAATACAGTTTCTATAATGAACTCACGTCTTTCCAGATTGTTCCACATCAATCCATATTACTTAACCCAATTCCAATTCATATGTGTATCCATTCTTGACCAGATACATCATTTTCCATCCCATCACATCAAATTCATTCACTTCACATAACATCCATTCCTATCTTTCTTAATTTACATTATGTCTCATCACATCCATTTCTCATTACATCTCATTCGTTCACATCTTATATTATTCATTCACATTCTGATTCACATGACATCTCATCTCATCCATTCGCTCATATCGACTTCATATCCATTCACATACATTTTTGCATTCATTATTCCACATACACATCCACATTCGTACATCCACATTCACATCTACATCCATACATCCATTTTCACATCCACATTCATACATCCACATCCACATCCACATTCACATTCATACTTCCACATTCACATCTACATCCATACATCCATTTTCACATCCACATTCATACATCCACATCGATACATCCATTTCCACATCCATATTCATACATCCACCTCCACATCCATACATCCACATCCACATCTACATCCATACATCCATTTTCACATCTACATCCACATTGTTACATCCACATTCACATCTACATTCATACATACACATCCATACATCCACATCTATATTCATACATCCACACCCACATCCACATCCATACATCCACATCCACATCCACATCCACATCTACATCCATACATCCATTTTCACATCTACATCCACATTCATACATCCACATCGATACATCCATTTCCACATCCATATTTATACATCCACCTCCACATCCATACATCCACATCCACATCTACATCCACATTCACATCTACATTCATACATACACATCCATATCCACATCCATACATCCACATCTATATTCATACATTCACATCCGTGTTCACATTCATACATCCACATCCATACATTCACATTCATACATCCACATCCATACATCCATATCCACATTCACACATCCACATTCACATTCACATACATCCACATTCTTACATCCATATCCTTATCCACATTCCATATCTACATTCATACATCCACATCTACATTCATACATCCACTTCCATACATACACATCCATATTCATACATCCATATCCACATCCATATCCACATCTACATTCATACATCCACTTCCATACATACACATCCATATTCATACATCCATATCCACATCCACATCCACATCCATACATCCACTTCTACATTCCTATTCATATAACCACATACGCCTTCACATCTATTCTTTTACATCATATCCATTCTCGCCCTATCACAACCCATATACATCTTATCCCATCAGATACACTTCTTACCTCATCCCATACACATCTTATCACATCCTAACTCATCTTATCACATCCTAACTCATCCCATATGCGTCTTATCACATCCTATCACTTCTCATACACATCTTATCACATCCTATCACTTCCCATACGCATCTTATCACATCCTATCACATCTCATACACCTCTTATCACATCCTATCACATCCCATATGCATCTTATCACATCCTATCACTTCTCATACACATCTTATCACATCCTAGCACATCTCATACACATCTTATCACATCCTATCACTTTTCATACACATCTTATCACATCCTATCACATCTCATACACCTCTTATCACATCTTATCACATCTCATGCGCATCTTATCACATCCTATCACTTCTCATACACATCTTATCACATCCTAGCACATCTCATACACATCTTATCACATCCTATCACTTTCCATACGCATCTTATCACATCCTATCACATCTCATACACCTCTTATCACATCCTATCACATCTCATACGCATCTTATCACATCCTATCACTTCTCATACACATCTTATCACATCCTAGCACATCTCATACACATCTTATCACATCCTATCACATCTCATACACATCTTATTAGGCATAAAGACAACTTTAGTAGGAATAACACTTTTATAATAATCCTTTTATGCATTTTATTATGCATAAATTCTAATTTAATGAGAATAATACTTTCGAAATAAAAAAAATCTTTTATACATCTTTCTATGCATAAATTTCCATCTTAATGAAATTAACACTTTTAGAATAAATCTTTTATGCATCTATCTATGCATAAAATCAAAATTGATAAGAATAACTCTTTTGAATTAAAAATAAAATTCTTTATGCATCTTTCTATGCATAAAATCAAAATTGATAAGAATAACTCTTTTCAATTAAAAATAAAATTCTTTATGCATCTTTCTATGCATAAAATCAAAATTGATAAGAATAACTCTTTTGAATTAAAAATAAAATTCTTTATGCATCTTTCTATGCATAAAATCAAAATTGAAAAGAATAACTCTTTTGAATTAAAAATAAAATTCTTTATGCATTTCTATGCATAAAATCAAAATTGATGAGAATAACACTTTTGGGTTAAAATAATTTCTTTATGCATCTTTCCATGCATAAATCCAATTTAGTAGGAATTACACTTTTAGAATAAAAGAATTTCTCTTATGCATCTAATTTGTGCATAAAATCCAATTATGATGAAAATCTCACTTTTAATATAAAAAAAATCTTTTATGCATACAAATCGTTTATGATGAAAATCATTCTTTTGATATAAAAGAATTTCTTTTATACATCTAATTCATGCATAAAATCCTTTATGATGAAAATCACACTTTTAATTAAATAAAAAATTCTTTTATGCATCTACTTATGCATAAAAATCAATTATGATGAAAATCACACTTTTATGAATAAATATTTCTAGTATACATTTTTCTATGTCTAGAATGAAAATAACCCTTTAAGAATACTCATACAATGGGGATTACTCTTTTTAACATAAAATTTAATTACTAGAAATCCTCTTTTTCTTAATTCATCAATTATGCATAACATAAAAATCAATTTCTCCATGATTACAATGAAATTCTTTCAATTTCTCCATGATTACAATGAAATTCTTTCAATTAGTCTAGGATGATAATTCCTAGAATATGGTAGGAAGTCCTCTTTTCATGCTTTGAATGAAATTATTTTATGTGTAATTTTTACAGAAATTTTGCCATAGCTCCGCTGTTATGACTGATAAATCTCAATTATTTTAAAGGATAAAGCTTATCATTAAGGGAATGATTAGAACGATCCCTAATTGGATCATTAACCCATAATGGATTGAATCATCAATATTCATGAAATACATAAACTAAAAGTATAGAAAAAAGCCCTTAATTTGGCCTCAAGCATAGATTAATCTTGGATTAAGGAAAAGCTTTATGAAAAGCTTCATTTGGATTGAGAATAGGTCATGAGAATGACCATTCTTTGAGTGAGAGAGAGAAATTACATAAAAACCATTAAAATTAAGCATAAATAGAAATTTATGTAATTCTTTACTACCATTCATCAATTAACTTCAATAGCATTCAAAAACCATTCCAATTAAGCTTCTCAAGCTTGAGAGGGGTTGAGAAGAGAGAAACATTGAGAATTTATAGAAAAGATCAAAATTCACCATTTACCTTACAAATTGCTTGATTCTTTGTTCACGGTAGAGGCCCCCAACCAATCAATTGGTTTGGTGTGCTGATGGAGTCATCAATGGAGATTGAAGAAAGAGGGAAGCTCCAATTTCTTTAATTTGGAGAGAATTTTAGAGAATAGTAAAAATTAGCATTATTTCAGCATAATTTTGGCATAGGATAATTCTCCTATTTTTTTTACAAAGACTCAGGTTCTATTTATAGGAGAGGGAGACTCTAACCAAGACCAACTGATTTCTAGAATTTTCCAAATTTTAGTTTGGTTGAATTTGGACTAGATTTGGACCTAGTTTAGTTCCTTTCTGATTCGGTTTGATCCAAGAGAGAGAGGACAGATAAAAATATCACATTATTTTTTAGTTTAAAACTCATTCAAGCATGTGAAGTATGCACCTCCTTGAAGGGACTCCCCTTCCTTACATATGTGTCAAAATGGAATGATTATACCCAAAATATCTCATTTTTTTAGTAATACTCATAGTTTTTTTACTAATAATCCTTGTACATAGTCAACTCTTCATCTTATGTGAGCATTTACTCATTTTTGGGTAATTTCTTTTACAAATTGGATTCATCTCCTCCCCACACATGGATTGATCTTTTTGGCCCATAGGAACCTTAATTGGACCATAATCCAAAAAATTCTGAAAATCTAGACCCTTAGGCTAAGGTCCTTTATACCCATTTCCAATTAATTCCAATTGCACATTGGACTTTCTGTTTCAGGGGAATTCATTTTAGACACTAGGAGGATTTTTTTATCCAAAAATATTCAAAATCTAAATAATCTCTCTCTAGAACATTTTCTCTCTCTAGGCTAAAACAGGTAGAAACAAGATCTTTGATATTTTTGAAGAGGGATTTGACTACAGGGGAAGATACTGGAGGAATCTTACATTCTATGCCACTTAAAAAACGCGAGATGTCCTCATCTCGCAAAACTAGAGGAGAATTCTTTTTCTTAAGATCCAACTGATTATGGGTTCCTTATATTTTGGTGAACCCAAATAGAATCCTGGGATAAAGATCCCTTATATAAAACTCATTATTAAATAACAATTCACTCAGATCATAACATTCAATTCCTTATCACAGTAATGTTCCATTAGACCGAAATTTCTATCTGAAAAGTCCTTCATGGAAATTTTTCACTTATGCAGATTTTAATTTGACCTCCTTTAACTTGATCCACTGGGTCAAGTGTTAACAGCAGCAATCTGCCAGCACAATCCACTAATCTCATAGTGATTTGCTGGAGTTATTAACGTCATTCTAACTACAAACATTATCACAGGGACTCGTCCCATTCATCCTCATTGAGGTTTTGCTTAGTTATTACAATTCAACCAAAATTCAAAAATCTTCATTTTTCAATCAGAATCCAAATCAACTCATCATTTCAATCAGAATTTAAAATCATATCAACCACATTCGAATTCATCATCTGGATAGCATTAATGCTTATAATTTTAAGTCTTAGATTTACTCGTATATATTGCCAGTAAAGAGCTGCAGTTATACCCTCGGTATATACGGGTAGTCATGGTTCTTGGAACTATAAGGTAAATACCATCATGTCTAGGCCTCAACCAAGTCAGGGATTCCATACAATCGCGGTACATCCATCTGAAGACCTAATCACCAATTTACGAATTTCAATTTGAATATCAAATTGTATGAATTTTATCACACAATTACAACCTTTTAGTGCTTCTTGATAAATTTTTGACATAGTTGGTTTCTCGGTTGATCCTCATTAACCAAATAGCTCTGATACCAACTGTAAGATCCCTGTCCCCACCACGCAACGAATTCGGAGTGCTAGCAGCGAAAGTAGCACATCTTGCGCGGGGTAGGGTCCCACACTCGGGGCCTCGTCCTTGACTCTCCTGTCAGCAGTTGCAACTTTACCAGTTAGGTCTCCACGACCTTAATCACAAGACGGTCAAAATGCTTCCCCAGCATTCTCGACATAAAACAATCATTTACAAACAGGTTATAAATACAGTTTCTATAATGAACTCACGTCTTTCCAGATTGTTCCACATTAATCCATATTACTTAACCCAATTCCAATTCATATGTGTATCCATTCTTGACCAGATACATCATTTTCCATCCCATCACATCCGATTCATTCACTTCACATAACATCCATTCCTATCTTTCTTAATTTACATTACGTCTCAATCACATCCATTTCTCATTACATCTCATTCATTCACATCTTATATTATTCATTCACATTCTGATTCACATGACATCTCATCTCATCCATTCGCTCATATGGACTTCATATCCATTCACATACATTTTTGCATTCATTATTCCACATACACATCCACATTCGTACATCCACATTCACATCTACATCCATACATCCATTTTCACATCCACATTCATACTTCCACATTCACATCTACATCCATACATCCATTTTCACATCCACATTCATACATCCACATCGATACATCCATTTTCACATCCATATTCATACATCCACCTCCACATCCACATCTACATCCATACATCCATTTTCACATCTACATCCATATTCTTACATCCACATTCACATCTACATTCATACATACACATCCATAGCCACATCCATACATCCACATCTATATTCATACATCCACATCCACATCTACATCCATACATCCATTTTCACATCTACATCCACATTCTTACATCCACATTCACATCTACATTCATACATACACATCCATAGCCACATCCATACATCCACACCCACATCCACATCCATACATCCACATCCACATCTACATCCATACATCCTTTTTCACATCTACATCCACATCGATACATCCATTTCCACATCCATATTCATACATCCACCTCCACATCCATACATCCACATCCACATCTACATCCATACATCCATTTTCACATCTACATCCACATTCACATCTACATTCATACATACACATCCATATCCACATCCATACATCCACATCTATATTCATACATTGACATCCGCGTTCACATTCATACATCCACATCCATACATCCATATCATACATTCACATCCGCGTTCACATTCATACATCCACATCCATACATCCATATCCACATCCATATCCACATTCACATTCACATTCACATACATCCACATTCTTACATCCATATCCACATCCATATCCATATCCACATTCCATATCTACATTCATACATCCACATCTACATTCATACATCCACTTCCATACATACACATCCATATTCATGCATCCATATCCACATCCACATCCATACATCCACTTCTACATTCCCATTCATATAACGACATACGCCTTCACATCTATTCTTTTACATCACATCCATTCTCGCCCTATCACAACCCATATACATCTTATCCCATCAGATACACTTCTTACCTCATCCCATACACATCTTATCACATCCTAACTCATCTTATCACATCCTAACTCATCCCATATGCATCTTATCACATCCTAGCACATCTCATACACATCTTATCACATCTTATCACTTTCCATACGCATCTTATCACATCCTATCACATCTCATACACCTCTTATCACATCCTATCACATCTCATACGCATCTTATCACATCCTATCACTTCTCATACACATCTTATCACATCCTAGCACATCTCATACACATCTTATCACATCCTATCACATCTCATACACATCTTATTAGGCATAAAGACAACTTTAGTAGGAATAACACTTTTATAATAATCCTTTTATGCATTTTATTATGCATAAATTCTAATTTAATGAGAATAATACTTTCGAAATAAAAAAAATCTTTTATACATCTTTCTATGCGTAAATTTCCATCTTAATGAAATTAACACTTTTAGAATAAATCTTTTATGCATCTATCTATGCATAAAATCAAAATTGATAAGAATAACTCTTTTGAATTAAAAATAAAATTCTTTATGCATCTTTCTATGCATAAAATCAAAATTGAAAAGAATAACTCTTTTCAATTAAAAATAAAATTCTTTATGCATCTTTCTATTTATAAAATCAAAATTGATAAGAATAACTCTTTTGAATTAAAAATAAAATTCTTTATGCATCTTTCTATGCATAAAATCAAATTGAAAAGAATAACTCTTTTGAATTAAAAATAAAATTCTTTATGCATTTCTATGCATAAAATCAAAATTGATGAGAATAACACTTTTGGGTTAAAATAATTTCTTTATGCATCTTTCCATGCATAAATCCAATTTAGTAGGAATTACACTTTTAGAATAAAAGAATTTCTCTTATGCATCTAATTTGTGCATAAAATCCAATTATGATGAAAATCTCACTTTTAATATTAAAAAATCTTTTATGCATATGTTTATGCATACAAATCATTTATGATGAAAATCATTATTTTGATATAAAAGAATTTCTTTTATACATCTAATTCATGCATAAAATCCTTTATGATGAAAATCACACTTTTAATATATATAAAAAATTCTTTTATGCATCTACTTATGCATAAAAATCAATTATGATGAAAATCACACTTTTATAAATAAATATTTCTAGTATACATTTTTCTATGTCTAGAATGAAAATAACCCTTTAAGAATACTCATACGATGGGGATTACTCTTTTTAACATAAAATTTAATTACTAGAAATCCTCTTTTTCTTAATTCATCAATTATGCATAACATAAAAATCAATTTCTCCATGATTACAATGAAATTCTTTCAATTAATCTAGGATGATAATTCCTAGAATATGGTAGGAAGTCCTCTTTTCATGCTTTGAATGAAATTATTTTATGTGTAATTTTTACAGAAATTTTGCCATAGCTCCGCTGCTATGACTGATAAATCTCAATTATTTTAAAGGATAAAGATTATCATTAAGGGAATGATTAGAATGATCCCTAATTGGATCATTAACCCATAATGGATTGAATCATCAATATTCATGAAATACATAAACTAAAAGTATAGAAAAAAGCCCTTAATTTGGCCTCAAGCATAGATTAATCTTGGATTAAGAAAAAGCTTTATGAAAAGCTTCATTTGGATTGAGAATAGGTCATGAGAATGACCATTCTTTGAGTGAGAGAGAGAAATTACATTAAAACCATTAAAATTAAGCATAAATAGAAATTTATGTAATTCTTTACTACCATTCATCAATTAACTTCAATAGCATTCAAAAACCATTCCAATTAAGCTTCTCAAGCTTGAGAGGGGTTGAGAAGAGAGAAACATTGAGAATTTATAGAAAAGATCAAAATTCACCATTTATTACAAATTGCTTGATTCTTTGTTCACGGTAGAGGCCCCCAACCAATCAATTGGTTTGGTCTGCTGATGGAGTCACCAATGGAGATTGAAGAAAGAGGGAAGCTCCAATTTCTTTAATTTGGAGAGAATTTTAGAGAATAGTAAAAATTAGCATTAATCGTGATGTATTTTGCATGTATATGTAGAGCTTTATCCTAGGGAGTTGAGACAAGGGAGTGGAGAATATCCTAGGATTATTCTGAAGAACACCATGGATGGTAGAATGGCCCTAGCGTTAAGGACATTATTTCAAGCACACCATGATGAAAGCAACCGAATATCCCCTAGGGTCAAAAGTAAAGTGCAAAAAGCCAATGTCGATGTGACAAGACTAGGTAAGAATCCTCCTGGGTCAAATGGACAAATGAAGTACACATCCATGTCGATGATGGATCTCGCTATATATCTCTCCATGGGTCAAATGGATAGCCAAAGTGTAGACCATCTAGCCATAGAACAAATGTTGTGTAACCACTTGGATCAAGAAGGAAGTATCTAAGCTCCTCGTCCAAAGTGAAATGACCACTAGAAATATCATCAAATCCATGGCCCAAATAACTGCTTAGGTGAAATTCTAGATGTGATGCATGTAAATCCACATAATGCGCCAAATAATCAGATACGATGCATCCCAAATGACATATACTGCATCCAAAAGTAAATGTCCTGGCTCCAAAGATCGTGACACCCATAGAAGCCAAAAGAACATATCTCAAGGTCAGTATCATGCGAAGGTCAGGGTGAACCAATTCTGTCATCCCATGTAGCATCACTCAAAAATTCAAAGACATGATCCACTACATTAATAGGTATACGAGCATGAGCCAAACCATGCACTACCTCCTCATGTGTAAAACCCCCCATGTGTGTATGATGAACTAGGATATCAATATAATAATCAGCATCATCACTAAAAAATGAAGAGGTATCCTCACATGAAAGATAAATGGTATCATCTCCTAAATCATCATCTATGGCATCCCTGAGGCCTCCAAGGTCATCCTCATAAACATAGTCTATCTCCATCAATGATGCCCCTATGTGTCCTACATCTGATGATAAATCTATCTCCAACAATATAGGTTCTAAGGAGATGTCTAGATATAATGCAAATCTCTCAAGATCTATGCCATATGATCTACTATGGTGGATATGATCAATATGCATAATCCTACTACGATGTCTCACATCAATGAAATCATCATTACTCTCATTCACTATCCCTGACTACTCAAATACATGAACTCTATCCACACGAACGCTGCCTAGGAATGCTATAAATACTAGGAGTAGTGGTCGTATATCAGTGATACCTCCACAAATAGAAATACTAGAAGAATAGCCTGATGTATCTAACACTAGGTCTATGCTCATAGTAGGTGTCTCTCTCACTCACATGCAGAGTAGTATCATGAACCTCAATGGTGCTAATGAACACATCACTAATCAAATGCACACTAACCTCTAGAATGTCACTACTACAATCAACTACACTATCCACATTCTACCATCCATGGAGGATATTGTTGTAGTTTATATCCATGGCGTGCTTGAAATATTGACCCTAGGACCATTCTACCATCCATGGTGTGATTTGGAATAGCCTTAGGGCCATTATCCACTCCCTAGGGCCATTCTTTCAATATGCATTCAAAATAGATCAATATTGTCCATGGAATAATGGTTGAAGAATGACCCTAGAGCCATTCTAAATCACACCATCCATGGTGTGCATGGTAAATTGGCCCTAGGGCCATTCTACCATTCATGGTGTGCTTTAGAATGGCCCTATAGCCATTCTCCACTCCCTTGTGTCAACTCCTCAGGGAAAATCTCTACACATGCATGCAAAATACATCAAGATCGTCCATGGAAGAATGTGTAATAAAGTAGGAACTTTATTCAATAGGGTTAATAATGGGACAAGTCCATGTATAAAAGAGGAGACTTGGACCATGGTTGTAACTTTTGATGATCATTTTTAGAAATGGAAACTTATGTTTCTTGGAGCTCATGGCTTCTCTCTTGGCTTGTGGAAGGCTATTTCCATTCTCTTGGTGAGAGACTAAACACACTTAGGCATCATGTTTACATGGTGATTACTCATATTTTTCATGCATTACATCCCTTCATTCCAATTGGTATCAGAGCTCTTGATTTTGATCATGGGCATGCATGGGTTGTTGGGAAAATTTGCTTGAAAATTTGAGTTTCTTTCATTTTTTTTTCTCATTTTCTTGTAATCCTTGAGTGATTCTTGAAAAATCTTCTCTAATCTTGCTTAATCTCATGGAGATGGTGAGCATTTCATGGAAATTGCTTGAATTTTGAGTGATTTTGGCCAATTTTGCCATTTTTGGACCAAATTTTGGGCCTCTGGATCAAAAATTTGGGGCAGTCGGGCCAAAACTTAGGGCAAGTGACTAATTGCAATTAACTTTTCTGCTAATCACATTTAGTAATCATCTTCTTCTTCCTCAAGCTTTCCATAGCCATGGGATGCTCTTCCTTTACCCGTTTTGATGCCAAACCTTAGGGTTTTTGTAGAGCTCACTGAGATCTATCTTTTGAACCTCTTTACTCACATTTTTTTTCTCAAGATTGGAGAGCTTTTCTTCATTCTTCCATGGCTGTGAGAAATCTTGCATTGCTAAGCTCTTACACACTTGATAGGCATCATTGGTAGCTTATTCACTTCATGAGGAAAGCAAGAGAGAAAAACGGCGGGCTGCACAGCAGGCTGCCGCCTCAAAATCGCTGAATTCGTGTGAGGGAGAGCTAGGTGAAGCCTAGCTCTACTACCTCATGAGATGGAAGCCATTCAAGAGGTTTCTTAGCCATTGTTTGGAGCACATTTTCAAGCTATGTTCAAGCACATGGGAGGTGTTCTTTGGCTGCAAATTTCAGAGCAAAGAGAGGCTACGTTTTTCTTCAACAAGAGGCTTCTTCAACATTTTCTACCATGGAAGCTTTCCGGATGACATTGGTGAGTGGTTTGATCAATCCCTTGCAAGTTTGAAGCATTTGGTGGAGCTTGGGAATGGATTAGGGTTGGACACATTCAAACTCCCCTAATTTTCAAAAATTAACCATTAAAGCTTGACCATTCACATGCCAATATTGCTTCTCCATGCATTATTGATGGCAATGGTGAAAGGAATTGATTCCATATGAGCTTGGCCAATTCATAGATCACATTTTGGGGGATTTTCTTCATTATGTCTCATTTGGCATGCCATTGATGGAATAGCAAGCTTATGCAATGTTTTTGGAGTCTCTCATGCTCATCTTGATGCCATATGGACACTATGGATGCTATACATAGCCATGCCAATGCTATGTTTTACACATGGGCATAAGAGAGCATAAGTTTTGGAAGCATGCATTTGTCAATATGATGTGAAAGGGATTGTTGGAATGCAATTGCAAATGCCTTGATTGTGGTTAACAAATGCTTATGCAAATGCCATGGTGAGGGCATTGTGAATTGTTGGTTTGTGTGTTGGAGCTTTTGGATGATGGATTGAGGCATGAGTCCATGCTTTATTGATGAGTTCTAAATTGTAAAAGGGCATGAGTCATGCTCAATACTTGTAAGCTAACAAACTTGTTCTATCATTTGATATTATCCACATCATTTTGTACCTACACTCACCATTGCTACCACTTCAAGTTTCTATAGAATCTAGCAATGTGTGAGTGTACCTTGGCATTGGTTGGAGAGGCCAAGGGGAGAATGGCTTGAACTCTTTGTGCCGTGATTGCCATGGTAAAGCGGTACAAAGGGGGATTAGGTACACCGGTGTGAAGAAATGGCCTCAACCTTCACCTTGGAGGAAAACTCGGTGAAGGGGTGAGAAGAGCTTGGCCGGGAGATCGGCAAGCTTCAACGCGCGTCCTCAACAATCCTCACCATCGACTTTGTGGATGCATTTGGGCAATGGGGCCCCTTTTCCGTCATATTGTGTGGATATTGCAAATGCTTTGATGGACAAAGAGTGCATATGATCTTTCATGACATTGTGGGATACAAAGAGTATTGCATTGTGATTTGAGAAGTTGCATTTTCATTTGAGATTTGGTTCCAATTACAAAGGAGACTCTGGCGGAATTTTTCCAACAAGGCAGCCAAACAAGCTTATTGATTGGAGATTTACCCCATGGATACATTTGAAGAGTTATTCACAACTACCAAGGGGAGAAACACCAATCATTTGTAGCCGGATTGAGCTTTGGGACCGAATTTTGGGAATTTCTGGGATTTTACAAAACCCTAATTCAGTCCTAGGGTTTTTGGGATTAGGTCCGAGTGATTACACGACTCTATTCTACTCCTTGAGAGTTTTCAAATGAGCCATAGAACCCCTTAATCGGATATCACAATCTCGGTCAAAGTAGTCATGTTGACTTTCTGGTCAAAGTCAAATAGAATATACTTCCACTTTGACTGAATCAAAATGCTTTTAGGGGTAGGTTCTATCTTCCGTTAGCTTTCTATAGAGCCGTCAAAATCCTAATTCCGACATATTTTTTGCGTTTTAGAGCCAAATTACTACTTTCAGCTGTCCCGCACAAACCCTAAAACAGAGAGTACTTGCCCACACCTAATTATTACTGTGTTCATTTGGGAGGATAATAGACACCATTACCTACCCATAGAACCTTCTTTTGTCCAATTCTGACATCATTTGGGCATTCTACCAACATCTTGCATTTCTTCACTATGCCGAAGGGGGAAGACCACGCAAGGGTGGGGATGTTGTGCAAGAAATGATCATTGGTGATGAGGACATGGAAGGTAATATGGATGCAAGGGATGCATTCATCAATGAAGACAATGGGGGCAATGTACATAATCAAATTTCTCAAGGGACACAAGCGGCGGTTAACCATGACACCCTCATGCAAATGCTTGTACAACGGTTGGAGACCTTAGACTCCAAGCTTGATTCTCATTTTGAAACATTATCCTCACGGATTGGTGTGATGGAGGACAAGTTTGGGAAGTCTCAAGCACAAGAAAAGCATGGGAATTATGGTGACTATGAGCAAAGAAAAGGCAAGGGCATCTTAAATGAGGATTCCATGAAGGCCGTACAAGAGGATCCATTGGGAGCATCCACTTGGGGATTCATGGCGGATGCACGGAGACCTCTTGTCAAGGACATGTTTCCTCCTTCTTTTCATTCGGGTTTGTCTCACCTCAATGCATCAAAGGGTCCTACCTTTTCTAGGGCAATGCATTCAAGGGAAGAGGATGAGGTGTTTGTGAATGATGAGGAGATTGCACTCGATTGGAATCAAATGTCCTTTGCCCAAAGACAAAGGGATGCTCACGAGAAGTGGATGGAATTGTCGAATATCATCAAGAGGGATTACAAAGACTTTGCACAATTTATGGAGTCATACTCGAAGATGCAAAGATTCAAGCCCTCTACCCAACATGATAACCCATCCCACATATCTTCCAAGGATGTCAAAGACAAAATCTCACTATCAAAGTTCAAAGGTGACGGGTCATCTCCGCAAGAGTTGGAGGAGTGGGCTACCAAGCTTGACACCTATTTCCAACTTTACCCAAAAAGTGAGCGTGATATGGTACAATTTTCCTCCTTACATCTTGAAGATTATGCTCATCAATGGTGGAGGCACTTGGTCAAACAAGGGAACACGCCATCAACTTGGGAAGGATTGAAGCGGGAGATGAACTTGGCCTTCATTTCACCCTTAGTGCTTGACCGATACCATGAAGAATGGTATGAGCTTTCTCAAAAGGGGATGATGGTGAGAGGTTACATCAAGAGATTTTTGAAGCTTTCAATGTACGTGGAAGGCTTGAGTGAAGACATGAAGATGAAAAAGTTTGTGCATGGGCTTGAACACTTCATCAAGGCGGATGTGTCGGTTCAAAGGCCTAGCTCTCTCAAAGAAGCTATGAGGTTAGCCGAACTCTATGAGCCAAAGTACAAGAGGTCTCAGCCCATGACCTTCACCAAAGACACACTCAAACCAACCACCACTTCTTACAATTTTGGGAAAGGTCCTACCTCTACATTACCATCCTCTAATCCAAGAACTCCTACATCATTTGGGGGTGGACAGCCAAAGAATGAGATACATCAATTTGATGCCAAAAAGGGTAGTGACTTCATGAAGAAGAAGCCCTTTCAACCCTTCAAGAAGACTCAAAGAATGGATGATCCAAAGATTGAGGAGTTGAGAAGCAAAGGGCTATGTTTCAAGTGCAAAGAGAGGTGGTCACCCGGGCATGTGTGCAAATCAAAGAAGATTGTGGCCACTATGATCCTCATGGATGAGGAAGAGAACAAGGAT
Source organism: Cibotium barometz (assembly GCF_041138505.1). Lineage (NCBI taxonomy): Eukaryota > Viridiplantae > Streptophyta > Polypodiopsida > Cyatheales > Cibotiaceae > Cibotium > Cibotium barometz. Next base: position 1,887,191 of record NC_141055.1, read on the forward strand.
GACTCTCATGACATTGAGGAATGGGAGGATTGCAATGAAGAAGCACATGAGGAGTCACTTGAAGACCATTCTTTCATCACGGAGGATGGTGAGTTTCCGTTTGATCCGGGAGGTGGAGTTAAGGAAAGCCTTGTGGACGGAGACATGCCTACCAATGCAGAAATTTCAGCTTGCATATGCTCTATCTCACAAGAGTTGTTGGCGGGTTGCAAGAACCCAAGCACACTAAGGTTGGTGGGGACCATCAATGGGAGGGTTGCACATATTCTTGTGGATTCCGGGAGCACTCATAGCTTCATCAACTCTAAATCCATCAACTCTCTCAAACTCAACACAAAGAAGTATACATGTTGTAATTTCTGGACAGCTTTGGGAAGGTCTACTATTGGGCCTATTTTTCTACTCCAACAAGCTTCATGGCGTATCCTAATGAAAGATTATGATGTGGGCTACATATGGCTGAGTGTACATATCATTTTCAGCCCAATATATGGAGTCTAAATGAAGGATTTTCAAGGGTCTTCATCGACTAGAAGGGCTGTCATAACAGTCCCACTCATACACTTTGGGCTTGAAGCTTTGTGGACTTGTATACATCCGGATTTTCATTGTATATGTGCTTTGGATGTACTTGAGAACTCTTAACCACTTCCCATTGATTACATTAGAGTCTCATACTTTGAGATTGTACATGTTATTGATTTTGAGGACAAAATCTTTGGGAAGGGATGGTTTGTAATAAAGTAGGAACTTTATTCAATAGGGTTAATAATGGGACAAGTCCATGTATAAAAGAGGGGACTTGGACCATGGTTGTAACTTTTGATGATCATTTTTAGAAATGGAAACTTATGTTTCTTGGAGCTCATGGCTTCTCTCTTGGCTTGTGGAAGGCTATTTCCATTCTCTTGGTGAGAGACTAAACACACTTAGGCATCATGTTTACATGGTGATTACTCATATTTTTCATGCATTACATCCCTTCATTCCAGAATGGCCCTATAGCCATTGTCCTCTCCCCTGTGTCAACTTCTTAGGAAAATCTCTACATATGCATGCAAAATACATCAAGATCATCCATAGAAGAATGGCCCTAGGGCCATCCTTGTAATCACAATATGCTTGAAAGAATGGCCCTAGTGCCATTCTAAAGCACATTGTGAGAATGGTCCTAGGTCCATTCTCCACTCCCCCCCTTATGTTAACTACTTGTTGGTGAATTTTAGAATTGCCCTAGGGCCATTCTACCATCCATGGACAATCTTATTGTATTTTTCATCCATGGTGTTTTTGAAAGAATGGCCCTAGGGCCATTCTCCACTCCCTTGTGTCAACTACTGTGGTGAACTTTAGAATGGCTCTAGGGCTATTATACCATCCATGGACAATCTTGTTGTATTTTTCATCCAAGGTGTGCTTGAAAGAATGGTCCTAGGGCTATTCTACCATCAATGGTATGTTTTAGAATGGCCCTGGGCCATTCTCCACTCCCTAGGGTCATTTTTTCAATATGCATTCACAATACAACAAGATTATCCATAGAAGAATGGACCTAGGGCCATTCTAAAGCACACCATCCATGGTGAGATTGAAAGAATGGCCCTTAGGGCCATTCTACCACCCATGATGTGCTTTAGAATGGCCATAGGGCCATTCTTTCAAGCACATTGTGCGTGGTAGAATGGCCATAGGGCCATTATAAAGCACATTTGAGAGAATGGTCCTAGGGCCATTCTCCACTCCCCTGTGTCAACTATTGGTAAATTTTAGAATGGTCCTTGGACAAATATCTACTCCCTTGTGTCAACTACTATGCTCAATTTTAGAATGGTCTATTCAAAGTTTGCGTTTGGATGTAAGTATAATCGATTGTTTTTTATATAATTGACTTATTTTTTTAAAACTCATTTCAGATCATGGATGGCTCCATAGAGGAAAATTTCTTTTCTATCAAATGTTGACAGGGCCATTTGGTGAGACAAAGAAGTGGTACATTGACTTCTACAATCTACATGGTCAAAAAATACACGAGATGCATCTATTCCTTCAGCCTCTAGAGATGATAATGAGTCTTTTGAGGATAAAGGAAAAATAATGGTTTTTGTTGTGTCAGTTGTTTGTTAACTTGCATCCGAAATTTGAATGTATTGATGTTGAGGTACCGGGTGCATTATCTTATCAACTTGCTTCTCCAACATATGTCACGGATCACATGGTAGCAGACCAAGAGGACACTATGTTCTCTAGAAGATGGAAGCTGGATGTCGATAGTATATCTGATAGAGATCTGATATCACTACTAACAAGCTACAAGATATTACTATACAAGTCTTGGGAAAGAAAGTGCCAAAGCCCCATAAAGCTGCATCAAGTTCAAAGAAGGCGCAAGATCTTCTCCATAAATAAAGAGCAACGTTTTGATGTGGATGAAGTAAAGCCTGCTACATTGGGAACTAGAGGTTCTCAATAGGTACTCTCATATTTGATTATTATGAATTCCAAGAATTTGGCAAGGAAGGCTAAAAAGGTATAGGAATTAGCTCTTGGGGGGGGGATGGAAAAGTATGCAAAATACTTTTCACTTGGTTTGTACACAGAGTTTGAAATTCCAATAATCAAATGTGTGCAAGTGCCCACCAAACATTATTTATGTCGCCCGCTGAAAAAGGACAAAGTCAAATTGTGTGGAGTGGTACGTTGAATGTGCGAATAACCCTAGGTCTTGTGCATATTTAATGCCAATGAAGAAAATTGGAAAAAAGGGAGGGAATGCATTGACCAAAAAAGAGGTGGTAAGTGAAAAGCTCTAGGATTTTGATTATTGGATCATAGATGGGAAACATTCCATCTATGCTGTAAGATTCCTCTTTCCGTGTAATTAAATCCCTCTTCATAAATATAAAAGATCTTGTTTCTAACTGTTTTAACCTAGAGAGAGAAAATATTCTAGAGAGAGAATATTCAGATTTTTAATATTTTTGGATAGAAAAATATCTCATCTTATTAAAATAAGTTCCCCTGAAACGAAAATTCAAAAAGATTTTCAGAAGGTGCATTAGAAATTAAGTATAATCGGTTCAAAAGGCATTATCCTAAGGGTGAAGATTTTTTCGAAAATTTAAATTAAGGTTCCTATGGACCAATAAGATTCATCCAAATGTAAGGAAGGGATAAATGAAGAAATAAAAGAAAAATCTCCCAAAAATGAGTAAATACTCACATAAGATGAAGAGTTGACTAAGGACAAGGCTAATAGTTAAAAAAGGGAGATATTTAGAAGTAATGATGCATTTTTGACACCTCTGCATGGGGATTTTCCCCTCATGAATGAGGCGCCTACTTCACATGTGCAATTGAGTTTTAAATCTTCAAAAATTGAGATATTTCATCTCTCCTCTCTCCTAATTCAAGTCTAGTTCCAAAAAGTTAGCTCAACTGACCTAAAAATGGTCAAAAATTGACCAAACTGAATTGGAAAATTCTAGATTCAGTTTGTTTGGTTAGGAGCTCAATTTTTCCTATAAATAGAAGCCCTCCCCTTTGTTAAAAACTCAATGGTGTTTATGCACTGTTACTCTACTCCTCCCAAGCCAAGAACTGTGAATTCATTAATAATTCACTAGTTTTTGACATTTTCCTCTTCCAAAGATTGGTGGCCACTCTTGTTACAAACAAGAGTTGAACCCTCAAACCATCAAGCCAAAGGGAAGCTCCAAGAAATTATGTAAGTAGAGATTCTTCTAATTTTCTTTATTAACTTTATGTTTTTCTAATGTTTATGATTGTTTGAAGTAATAAATGGAACTATGCCTTGATCGAAAGGCTTTTCCCCTCTCTCTTCTTAGAATCAACCCTTCTTTATCCTAGTTAAAGTGATAATTATTGGAATCAAATTTTTTTATAATGTTTTCTCTTTTATAAGTGAATTTTGATTAGTCTAGATTACTTTAAATCAATTAAGAGTTAATTTTTAAGACAAATTAAGTAGGAAAATTTGAAAAATGGTTAGCCATACAAAGGAGATTCTGGCGAATTTTTTTTGGAAATAAGTATTACCTTTTATTACGCTAAAAGAGTAATTCCTATCAAATCTACACTCTAAAAGTGTCATTTTCATGCATAGAAGATGCATATTGATTATTATTATTATTTTTACATAAAGGAATACTTTCATCAAAATAGATTTTTATGCATAAAGGAATAATTCTTTTATTATGAAAGTGTTACTTTCATCAAAATAGATTTTTACGCATAAAGGAATAATTTTTTTATTATGAAAGTGTTACTTTCATCAAAATAGATTTTTATGCATAAAGGAATAAATTTTTTTATTATGAAAGTGTTACTTTCATCAAAATAGATTTTTATGCATAAAGGAATAAATTTTTTATTATGAAAGTGTTACTTTCATCAAAATAGATTTTTATGCATAAAGGAATAATTTTTTTAATTATGAAAGTGTTACTTTCATCAAAATAGATTTTCATGCATAAAGGAATAATTTTTTTATTATGAAAGTGTTACTTTCATCAAAATAGATTTTCATGCATAAAGGAATAATTGTTTTTATTATGAAAGTGTTACTTTCATCAAAATAGATTTTTATGCATAAAGGAATAGTTTTTTTATTATGAAAGTGTTACTTTCATCAAAATAGATTTTTATGCATAAAGGAATAATTTCTTTTATTATAAAAGTGTTACTTTCATCAAAATAGATTTTTATGCATAAAGGAATAATTTATTTTATTATGAAAGTGTTACTTTCATCAAAATAGATTTTTATGCATAAAGGAATAATTTTATTATTATGAAAGTGTTACTTTCATCAAAATAGATTTTTATGCATAAAGGAATAATTTTTTAATTATGAAAGTGTTACTTTCATCAAAATAGATTTTTATGCATAAAGGAATAATTTTTATTATTATGAAAGTGTTACTTTCATCAAAATAGATTTTTATGCATAAAGGAATAATTTTTTTATTATGAAAGTGTTACTTTCATCAAAATAGATTTTTGTGCATAAAAGAATATTTTATTATTATAAAAGTGTTACTTTTATCATTATTGATTTTATGCATAAAAGTATGCATGAAAGAATATTTTTATATTAAGATAAGAATTCTCTTAATCCTATGACTAATTCCCATGAATATTGGTAAATGATTAGTTTTAAATTTAGTAAAGTAGTAATTGAAATATTACCATTTGATAAAGATAGTTCAAGAAGAACCGTTCCAGACTCAAAAACCTGAATCAGACTTTGACCAAGATGTAATTCCTTTGTTAGTTTCAAGAAATGATGATGCGACTAGTTCCTGAATTTATACTCAAATCACCCACCGAATCCGAAACTAAGTTGAGACCTTTGATTTTGATCTAAGGTTAAGAATTCAGAATTCGAGAAATTTTGCTTGAGAATCCAGTCCTGTGATCTAGAAATCTTGGATACAGAATTAAGATATACTCATTGTATTCAAAAAGAAAATCAAAACTGAAAACTTGCATAAAAACCCTGTTTTCTTAAAAGACTGTCTTACGCCAGAATGCTGGAGGGAGCATTTGGTATATATGTTTTATCTAAGGGAAATTCGGTTGCAACAGCTGGCGGGGAGTGTTCAAGGGACAGCTCACGCGGCAAAGCCTGCCCAGGTCTTGACCAGCCTCGGTATGGTTAAAATGGTGAGCTTCCGGTACGATGGACGAGGGCCGACGAAGCGGTCCCTGAGTGAAGTGCCAGGACACCTAAGGAGGATCCTGGAGGGTTCTGACCAGGAGATGCATGGGCTCGCGGTGCCGAGGACATCCATGCGTATGTCGAGGAAGATATTATATGATGGACCTATGTTTATTGTAATCTATCACTGGATTTCGTTGTTGACTCGCTGGTCTCAACGGAGAGTCCAGAATGATATTGTTTTGTGAGAAACAAAGACTCAATGGAAATTTTGAAGTACGACATGTGTAACCAGTAAATTGTCAATGGATTGTTTTATAGATTAAAGTTAAAGAGGAGTGTGTGCATATCTGTTTTCTAAAGCTAAAGTTAAGAAAGGCATTTCAATTATGGGTGGGTGAGTACTTGTTGGTTCCACCGCCGATTCCACTGGTAGGGTGGTGGCTAACCCATGGGCCGGATGGGGTTAGGCTAGAATCAGTGGAGTTTTAATAATCAAACTGAAAAATCTTAGGATTACGCTAGAACTCGAGTAGCTAGTCAATTCCCTGATAAATTTCTCAAATGAGTGGATCAACGGTTGTGCCTGATCTTGATCAGGAAAAAAGCGTTGAATTTACTAAAATGATCAAATTATATCAGTGATAGTTTCCCTTCTATCTGGTTTTATCAGATGAAGATTAGTTTAGTACCTTGACCTCGTTTAGAAAAATTCGTTAAATAAAATAAAAATGGTGGAATCGTCCCCGCTTTCCGGGCATGGAAAATTTTCCTGGTTTCGGTTTTCGGAGTGACCACCAGCCTAGTCTCGTGCCCGGACATTCGAGGGCGAGGCCCCGAGTGAGAAACCCTGCCCCGCGCATGAGGAGGCTGCTTCCACTGTCAACTACTGGGAATCCGGTCCGCGGAGGGGGCAGAGGGATCTCACATATGCTACCAAGGTTATGTTAAGGACTTAATTTTCTGAAAAAATACTTTATTTGAGGGATATTTATGCAATTCGGAAGGCCCAAATTGTTGTCGATGCACCTCCAAAAGTCTATGTGGATAGTATCTCAAGGATAGCAAATATAGAGGCCCAAACCTTGTTTTAACAGCAAGCCTACAATGATATACTCAAGCACTTGTTGAGAGGCCCAATGGGATTTTTATCACACAAACTATCAAGGTCAGTACTTGGACTTGTAAAGGGGCATGCAACTCGCTTAGATTGGGATGTAAGCAATTATTTCTTGTGTTTTTAGCTTATTTGAATTTTTTAGATAAGTTAGAATTATTGCTTACTTTTTATTTGTTCATTTATATTTATAGAAATTCATTGCGAGTGCAGAATCTTTGATGGGTGCCTACTTTGCACATAATTAGTCACACATGGTTGCTTGTCCAGATGAGATCTTTATTACATGGTTAGAAATTATAGAAGGTGTTGAAAAAGGAATAATTGAAGGAAGAAAGCCCAACCCTTTTCAATCTAGATGCTTGTGCCGTCTAAAAGATAAGGAGGTGAAGATCATCCAGTCCGAAATAAAATTGGGAACGATCTTGATCAATGGTGAAGTATGACCGAGGTTGTAATTACAGCACAACAGCCCCCATGTTTGACAAAAGCAGAGTATCTATGTGCATTAAGGATCCATATTTTTTATTTTTATTATTTGCAACCATGGACAAGTCCATTGGAAAGCTATGGATCTTAAACTAGTGAGACATCCAATACTATTGTGATGCTGGTTGTGGCCAGCTCTAAAGTCATCTACAACTAAATACAGAGGTGCTAGATGACCTTGTTCAGTTAGCTCAGCATAACAAGCAATTTAAAACAAGGTTACAATCCACGCTACTGCTAAAGCAAATGCAAACGCAACGAGTCACGCAACTAGTCATATAATAAGGAATTTTATCTTTCGAGTCGTATCACATGACACATGAGATTGTTTTCAGAGCATCATCGAACAATCGCTTCTGCGGGTGATTGCAGCATTTTCAAGTTTTACTTCAACTGCTGCTCAGAGTTTGTCTCCAGCGTGTAAGGGGGACCAACTAAGCATCATGCACAAATTGCAATGTACACACTGTTTTTGTGAGGTGTGCAAAAGGTTCTTCACTGTACTTTGAGAGAGAGAGAGAGAGAGAGAAAATGCAAGCAAAAGGTCAAGTTTAGCGAACTAAGGGACCTAAGAAACACCACCATTTTTAACCTAAGCAACGTATTATTTTTTAGGCGTTCGTTTGCAACAGGCTACAATGCACTCCGTTTTGTTTCAGCTCTCGGTTTTGATCTCGGTACTCTCTCTCCTAGCCTTTGCAACTAGGGCGGCTAGTTTCTAAACACTCCATTTCGTTCTAGCTACGAGTGTCCAACTTCATGGTGGCCGGGCCAACTAGGCTAGCCAGTGCATAGCCACATAGCTAGAAATAGGAGATCGACCCTTCCCACGGTTCTCTAGCAACATTGAATCCTCTTCCAAGCATTCCAAGGCTAATATCAAAGGGCAATTTAGACAGTCCTTTGTCTGGCTTTTGGCCGTCAGCCATTAGAGGAGAAGCATCACCAAGCTCTTGTTGAGCGTTTAGCTACCAATGCTTGAGGAAAAGAAGGGACACAGAAAAAAGATCTTGACAAATGTAAAAGAGTGGTTGAGGAAGAGAAGGGAGAGAAAAAAAGATCTTGACAAACGTAAAAGAGACTTGCATCTTTCTAGTTTTTTTTCCCTACTTTTCACACTCCCTCTTTCACATTTCTCTTAACCTAGGTTTTGCCCACTTGACCACTTTCCCACTCAAGCATTCATTTCTAACCTTGTGGCCACTAAAATCTTTTGCCATCGAACACTAGCTCTTCATATTACCTTGTCCACTCTAGTTTTACATGTGTTGCGCTTGTTGAGGTGTGTTCACATGCCTTGATTATTTGTGTTTTACTAGCCCTTGTTCATATGTGCAGCACATTTTGGACTTCTTCCACACATCCTTGGGAGATTCTTTAGAGGTTGTCCACACACGTTGATTATTTAATTTTAGAGCTATTCACAGGCGTGGTGTTTGATGAGAAGTGTTCACACACTGTGAGTGTTCTTGGTGGTCATTCACACGTTTGGGGATTCTTTCACGTGGAGTACATGTCGATTCAAGTTGAGTATTAGTTGGGCTTGTTCACACATTGTGGGTCACATGTCCTATATGCCTTGTGTTTTGAGAGGTGTATTCACACTTGTTGTGCATTGTCTTTTGGTGTATACACTTTGGGTAGTGTTCACATGCAACTATGGGTTGTTCCTATTACTTTTATCCTTCATTTAATCGCCATGGTGCAGATTCACATCATCCTTGACATTATTTTGATAGCATTTTTTATTATCATGGTAGGAGAGCTGCTCATGCACTATCATCCTGGCTCTACGATTCCTATTATTATTTACCTTATTGTGTCATGTATTGTATATCTTTTGCCACATTTGCACATGTCTGGCATTTCGAGGCTTAGACCTCTACATATTCACTCATCTACTTCTCGCTATCATGAGGTAGCATATTCATATCAGTATTGGATGTTCAAGCTTCACAGTTTCATGCCTAGTCATTTTTGGCATTTGTTCGATGAGGAGGAGATATGTGCCAGATATTCTAGGTGGTCTATACATGATTATTTCATCACTTCATTGCTTAGTTACATCGGCACGGATGGTTCAGTCTTGTTTGCATGGGATGATTCTTCTTTTGGTGACTTGAATAAGTTTCCCACACTCTCGCTTCATTGTGAATATGTTTCTAATGATGAGGGCATGGACTACACTGACATGGACACTTCTGAGGATGATGATGATGTTCGTGATGTGGCCGTAGATGATTATATGTGTGATGATGATCATGGTGATCATTCATGGGATATATTTGGTGAGTTATGGCATGACAGGATTGGATCCTTGGAGGACGCATATTGAGCATGTTTACACTTTGGCCGCTATCACAGTGGTGTTTGCATGGGCCTTGATAGCACCAACAACTCACCCACGACATCGACTAGCCATCATCTCATTGATTCTATTTTAATTAGACTGACTCATTCATTGTATTATGATTGGGATGATGTATTGTACACACACACACACACACACACACACACACACACATGAAGACATTGATGTATCACACACATGCACATGATGATGATATGTTTGATAGTGATGCATGTGAGTCATATCATGTGGACATGATCTCGAGGGTAGAGATGGTAGTGAGCATATCGAGCATCGACATTTCTATGCCTATCGTCTTTCCATTGTAAACTTCACTAGTAGTTTACAATGGCCCTAGGGCCATTGTAAACTTCACTAGTAGTTGATACAAGGGAGTGGAGAATGGAACCCTAGGACCATTCTCATAATGTGCTTTAGAATGGCACTAGGGCCATTCTTTCAAGCACATTCTGCTTACAAGGATGGCCCTAGAGCCATTCTTCCATGGATAATCTTGATGTATTTTGAATGCATATTATATAGAGATTTTTCCTAATAAGGAGTTCACACAAGGCAGTGGAGAATGGCCCTAGGGCCAGTCTAAAGTACACCATGGATGCAAAATACATCAAAATTGTCCATGGAAGAATGGCCCTAGGGCCATCCTAATAAGGAGTTCACACAAGGCAGTGGAGAATGGCCCTAGGGCCATTCTTAATATAAGCACAATGATCTTGAAAGAATGGCCACTCTAAAACATAATAATGGATGGTAGAATAGCCATAGGACCATTCTTACAAGCACACCATAGATGGTAGAATGGCCCTAAGTCCATTCTTCCTCCATGGATAACTTAGGGCCATCATACCATGCACTGTGTGCTTTAGAATGGCCCTACGGCCACTCTTATAAGTACAATGAGCGTCCAAGGATGGCCCTAGGGCCATTCTAAAGCACACCATGGATGGGAGAATGGCACTAGGACCATTCTAGCAAGCACACCATGGATGGTAAAATGTACCTAGGTCTAATCTTCCACGGACAATCTTGATGTATTTTGTATGCATATATAGAAATTGGCCCTAGGCAATCGACACAAGAGAGTGGATAATGGCCCTAGGGCCATTCTAAAGCACACCATGCATGGTAGAATTGCCCTAGGCCATTCTTTCAGAACATATCTCAAGGTCGGTATCATGCGAAGGTAAGGGTGAACCAATTCCGTCATCCCATGTAGCATCACTCAAAAATTCAAAGACATGATCCACTGTGACATTAATAGGTATATGGGCATGAGCCAAACCATGCACTACCTCCTCATGTGTAAAACCCCCCATGTGTGTATGATGAACTAGGATATCAATATATAATAATCAGCATCATCTCACTAAAAAATGAAGAGGTATCCTCACATGAAAGATAAATGGTATCATCTCCTAAATCATCATCTATGGCATCCCTGAGGCCTCCAAGGTCATCCTCATAAACATAGTCTATCTCCATCAATGATGCCCCTATATGTCCTACATCCAATGATAAATCTATCTCCAACAATATAGGTTCTAAGGAGATGTCTAGATATAATGCAAATCTCTCAAGATCTATGCCATATGATCTACTATGGATATGATCAATATGCATAATCCTACTACGGTGTCTCTCATCAATGAAATCATCATTACTCTCATTCACTATCCCTGACTAATTATGTAGATATTTTCCTAAGAAGTTGACACAAGGGAGAGGACAATGGCTATAGGGCCTTTCTTCCATGGACGATCTTGATGTATTTTGCATGCATGTGTAGAGATTTTCCCTGAGGAGTTGACACAAGGGAGTGGAGAATGGCTACAGGGCCATTCTACCATGAATGGTAGAATGGCCCTAGGGCCAGTTTACCATGCACACCATGGATGGTGTGATTTAGAATGGCTCTAGGGTCATTCTTCAACCATTATTCCATGGACAATATTGATCTTTTTTGAATGCATATTGAAAGAATGGCCCTAGGGAGTGGATAATGGCCCTAAGGCTATTCCAAATAACACCATGGATGGTAGAATGGCCCTAGGGCCAATATTTCAAGCACGCCATGGATATAAACTACAACAATATCCTCCATGGATGGTAGAATGGCCCTAGGGCCATTGTAAACTTCACTAGTAGTTGATACAAGGGAGTGGATAATGGAACCCTAGGACCATTCCCATAATGTGCTTTAGAATGGCACTAGGGCCATTCTTTCAAGCACATTCTACTTATTACAAGGAGGGCCCTAGAGCCATTCTTTAGATACATCATCGACATGGATGTGTACTTCATTTGTCCAGTTGACCCAAGAGGATTCTTACCTAGTCTTGTCACATCGACATTGGCTTTTCGCACTTTACTTTTGACCCTAGGGGATATTCGGCTACTTTCATCATAGTGTGCTTGAAATAATGTCCTTAAGGCTATTTTAGGGCCATTCTACCATCCATGGTGTTCTTTAGAATAACCCTAGGGCATTCTCCACGCCCTTGTCTCAACTCCCTAGGATAAATCTCTACATATACATGCAAAATACATCACGATTATCCATGAAAGAATGGACCTAGGGCCATCCTGTAAGCACAACGTGCTTGAAAGAATGGCCATAATGCCATTCTAAAGCACATTGTTAAAATGGTCCTAGGGCCATTCTCTACTTCTTTGTGTCAAATACTGGTGAATTTTACAATGACACTAGGGACTTTCTACCATCTATGGATAATCTTGTTGTATTTGGGTGTCACGATCTTCGAAGCCAGGACATTTACTTTTGGATGCAGTATATGTCGTTTGGGATGCATCATACATGATTATTTGGTGCATTATGTGGATTTACATGCATCACATCTAGAATTTCACCTAAGCAATTATTTGGGCCATGGATTTGATGATATTTCTAGTGGTCATTTCACTTTGGACGAGGAGCTTAGATACTTCTTCCTTCTTGATCCAAGTGGTTACACACAACATTTGTTCTATGGTTAGATGATGGTCTACACTTTGGCTATCCATTTGACCCATGGAGAGATATAGCGAGATACATCATCGACATGGATGTGTACTTCATTTGTCCATTTGACTAGGAGGATTCTTACCTAGTCTTGTCACATCGACATTGGCTTTTTGCACTTTACTTTTGACCCCTAGGGCCATTCTACCATCCATGGTATTCTTCAGAATAACCCTAGGGCATTCTCCACGCCCTTGTCTCAACTCCCTAGGATAAATCTCTACATATACATGCAAAATACATCACGATTATCCATGAAAGAATAATGGACCTAGGGCCATCCTTGTAAGCACAACGTGCTTGAAAGAATGGCCATAATGCCATTCTAAAGCACATTGTTAGAATGGTCCTAGGGCCATTCTCTACTTCTTTCTGTCAAATACTGGTGAATTTTACAATGGCACTAGGGACTTTCTACCATCTATGGATAATCTTGTTGTATTTTACATCCATGGTGTGCTTGGAAGAATGGCCCTAGGGCAATTCTACCATGCATGGTGTGCTTTAGAATGGCCCTCGGGCCATTATCCACTCTCTTGTGTCAATTGCCTAGGGCCAATTTCTATATATGCAGCATACAAAATACATCAAGATTGTCTGTGGAAGATTAGACCTAGGTACATTTTACCATGCTAGAATGGTCCTAGGGCCATTCTCCCATCCATGGTGTGCTTTAGAATGGCCCTAGGGCCATCCTTGGAAGCTCATTATACTTATAAGAGTGGCCCTAGGGCCATTCTAAAGCACACCATCGAGTGCATGATGGTATGATGGCCCTAAGTTATCCATGGAAGAATGGACTTAGGGCCATTCTACCATCTATGGTGTGCTTGTAAGAATGGTCCTATGGCTATTCAACCATCCATTATGCTTTAAAATGGCCATTCTTTCAAGATCATTGTGCTTATATTAAGAATGGTCCTAGGGCCATTCTTCCATGGATAATTTTGATGTATTTTGCATCCATGGTGTACTTTAGACTTGCCCTAGGGCCATTCTCCATTGCCTTGTGTCAAAATATATATGCATTCAACTCCTTATTAGGAAAAATCTCTATATATGCATTCAAAATACATCAAGATTATCCATGGAAGAATGGCTCTAGGGCCATCCTTGTAAGCACAATGTGCTTGAAAGAATGGCCCTAGTGCCATTCTAAAGCACATTATGAGAATAGTCCTAGGGTTCCATTCTCCACTCCCTTGTATCAACTATTAGTGAAGTTTACAATGGCCCTAGAGCCATTCTACCATCCATGGAGGATATTGTTGTAGTTTATATCCATGGCGTGCTTGAAATATTGGACCTAGGGCCATTTTACCATCCATGGTGTGATTTGGAATAGCCTTAGGGCCATTATCCACTCCCTAGGGCCATTCTTTCAATATGCATTCAAAATAGATCAATATTGTCCATGGAATAATGGTTGAAGAATGACCCTAGAGCCATTCTAAATCACACAATCCATGGTGTGCATGGTAAACTGGCCCTAGGGCCATTCTACCATTCATGGTGTGCTTTAGAATGGCCCTTAGAATGGCCCTATAGCCATTCTCCACTCCCTTATGTCAACTCCTCAGGGAAAATCTCTACACATGCATGCAAAATACATCAAGATCGTCCATGGAAGAATGGCCCTATAGCCATTGTCCTCTCCCTTGTGTCAACTTCTTAGGAAAATCTCTACATATGCATGCAAAATACATCAAGATCATCCATAGAAGAATGGCCCTAGTGCCATTCTCAAGCACATTGTGAGAATGGTCCTATAGGTCCATTCTCCACTCCCTTATGTTAACTACTTGTTGGTGAATTTTAGAATTGCCCTAGGGCCATTCTATCTTCCATGGACAATCTTATTGTATTTTTCATCCATGGTGTTTTTGAAAGAATGGCCCTAGGGCCATTCTCCACTCCCTTGTGTCAACTACTACTGGTGAACTTTAGAATGGCCCTAGGGCTATTATACCATCCATGGACAATCTTGTTGTATTTTTCATCCATGGTGTGCTTGAAAGAATGGCCCTAGGGCTATTCTACCATCAATGGTATGTTTTAGAATGGCCCTGGGCCATTCTCCACTCCCTAGGGTCATTTTTTCAATATGCATTCACAATACAACAAGATTATCCATAGAAGAATGGACCTAGGGCCATTCTAAAGCACACCATCCATGGTGAGATTGAAAGAATGGCCCTTAGGGCCATTCTACCACCCATGATGTGCTTTAGAATGGCCATAGGGCCATTCTTTCGAGCACATTGTGCGTGGTAGAATAATGACCTTAGGTCCATTATAAAGCACATTGTACTTGAGAGAATGGTCCTAGGGCCATTCTCCACTCCCTTGTGTCAACTATTGGTAAATTTTAGAATGGTCCTTGGACAAATCTCTACTCCCTTATGTCAACTACTATGGTAAATTTTAGAATGGTCTATTCAAAGTTTGCATTTGGATGTAAGTATGATTGTTCTTTATATGATTGACTTATTTTTTAAAAACTCATTTCAGATACATGGATGGCTCCAAAGAGGAAAATTTCTTTTCTATCCAATGTTGGCAGGGTCATTTGGCAAGATAAAGAAGTGGTACATTGACTTCTACAATCTACATGGTCAAAAAATACACAAGATGCATCTATTCCTTCAACCTCTAGAAATGATAATGAGTCTTTTGAGGATAAAGGAAAAATAATGGTTTTTGTTGTGTCAGTTGTTAACTTGCATCCAAAAATTGAATGTATTGATGTTGAGGTACCGGGTGCATTATCTTATCAACTTGCTTCGGCAACATATGTCACGGATCACATGGTAGCAGACCAAGAGGACACTATGTTCTCTAGAAGATGGAAGCTGGATGTCGATAGTATATCTGATAGAGATATGATATCACTACTAACAAGCTACAAGATATTACTATACAAGTCTTGGGAAAGAAAGTGCTAAAGCCCCGTAAAGCTGCATCAAGTTCAAAGAAGAAGGCAAGATCTTCTCCATAAATAAAGAGCAACATTTTTGATGTGGATGAAGTAAAGCCTACTACATTGGGAACGAGAGGAGGTTCTCAATAGGTACCCTCATATTTGAACATTATGAATTCCAAGAATTTGGCAAGGAAGGCTAAAAAGGTATAGGATTTAGCTCTGGGAGGGGTATGGACAAGTATGCAAAATACTTTTCACTTGGTTTGTACACAGAGTTTGAAATTCCAATAATGAAATGTGTGCAAGTGCCCAAACATAATTTATGTCGCTTGCTAAAAAAGGACAAAGTCAAATTGTGTGGAGTGGTATGTTGAATGTGCGAATAACCCTAAGTCTTGTGCATATTTAATGCCAATGAAGAAGATTGGAAAAAAGGGAGGGAATGCATTGACCAAAAAAGAGGTGGTAAGTGAAAAGCTCTAGAATGTTGATTATTGGATCATAGATGGGAAACATTCCATCTATGCTACCAAGGTTGTGTTAAGGACTTAAATGCCTGAAAAAATACTTTATGTGAGGGATATTTATGCAATTTGAAAGGCCCAAATTGTTGACAATGCACCTCCAAAAGTCTATGTGGATAGTATCTCAAGGATAGCAAATATAGAGGCCCAAACCTTGTTTTAACAGCAAGCCTACACAATGATATACTCAAGCACTTGAGAGGCCCAATGGGACTTTTATCACAAACTATCGAGGTCAGTACTTGGACTTGTAAAGGGGCATGCAACTCGCTTAGATTAGGATGTAAGCAATTATTTCTTGTGTTTTTGGCTTAGTAGAATTTTTTGGTAAGTTAGAATTATTGCTTACTTTTTGTTTGTTCATTTATATTTATAGAAATTCATTGCGAGTGCAGAAACTTTGATGGGTGCCTACTTTGCACATAATTAGTCACACATGGTTGCTTGTTCAGACGAGATCTTTATTACATGATGGTTAGAAGTTATAGAAGGTGTTGAAAAAGGAATAATTGACGGAAGAAAGCCCAACCCTTTTCAATCTAGATGCTTGTGCCGTCTAAAAGATGAGGAGGTGAAGATCATCCAGTCCGAAATAACATATGAGGAAAAGGTGAAGATACATGGATGGCTCCAAAGATCATTACAGCACAACAGCCCCCACGTTTGACACAAGCAGAGTATCTGTGCGCATTAGGGCGGCTCCATATTTTTTATTTTTATTATTTGCAACCATGGACAAGTCCATTGAAAAGCTATGGATCTTAAACTAGTGAGACATCCAAGACTATTGTGATGCTGGTTGTGGGGCCAGCTCTAAAGTCATCTACAACTAAATACAGAGGTGCTAGATGACCTTGTTCAGCTAGCTCAGCATAACAAGCAATTTAAAACAAGGTTACAATCCACACTGCTGCTAAAGCAAACGCAAATGCAACGAGTCATGCAACTAGTCGTATAATAAGGAATTTTATCTTTCGAGTCGTATCACATCACACATGAGCTTGTTTTCAGAGCATCATCGAACAAGTGCTTCTGCGGGTGATTGCAGCGTTTCCGAGTTTTACTTCAACTGCTGCTCAGAGTTTGTCTCCAGCATGTAAGGGGACCAACTAAGGCTTATGCATCATGCACAAACTGCAACGTACACACTGTTTTGTGAGGTGTGCAAAAGGTTCTTCACTGTACTTTGTGTGTGTGTGTGTGTGTGTGTGAGAGAGAGAGAGAGAGAGAGAGAGAGAGAGAGAGAGAGAGAGAGAATGCAAGCAAAAGGTCAAGTTTAGCGAACTAGGGGACCTAAGAAATGCCACCATTTTTAACCTAAGCAATGCATTGTTTTTTAGGCGTTCGTTGCAACAGGCTACAATGCACTCCGTTTTGTTTCAGCTCTCGGTTATGATCTCGCTACTCTCTCTTCTAGCTTTGCAACTAGGGCGGCTAGGTTCTAAACACTTCGTTTCGTTCTAGCTATGAGTGTCCAACTTCATGGTGGCCGGGCCAACTAGGCTAGCCCGCGCATAGCCACATAGCTGCAAATAGGAGATCGACCCTTCCCATGGTTCTCTGGCGACATTGAAGCCTCTTCTAAGCATTCCAAGGCTAAAATCAAAGGGCGATTTAGACAGTCCTTTGTCTGGCTTTTGGCTGTCAGCCATTAGAGGAGAAGCATCACCAAACAAGCGCTTGTTGAGCGTTTAGCTACCAGTGCTTGAGGAAAAGAAGGGACAGAAAAAAGATCTTGACAAACGTAAAAGAGTGGTTGAGAAGAGAAGGGAGAGAAAAGAAGATCTTGACAAACGTAAAAGAGACTTGCTTCTTTCTAGGTTTTTTTTTCCCCTACTTTTCACACTCCCTCTTTCACATTTCTCTTAACCTAGGTTTTGCCCACTTGACCACTTTCCCACTCAAGCATTCATTTCTAACCTTGTGACCACTAAAATCTTTTGCCATCGAACACTAGCTCTTCATATTACCTTATCCACTCTAGTTCTACACGTGTTGCGCTTGTTGAGGTGTGTTCACATGCCTTGATTATTTGTGTTTTACTAGCCCTTGTTCATATGTGAAGCACGTTTTGGGCTTCTTCCACACATCCTTGGGAGATTCTTTAGAGGTTGTCCACACACGTTGATTATTTGATTTTAGAGCTATTCACGGGCATGGTGTTTGATGAAAAGTGTTCACACACTGTGAGTGTTCTTGGTGGTCATTCACACGTTTGGGGATTCTTTCACGTGGAGTACATGTCGATTCAAGTTGAGTATTAGTTGGGCTTGTTCACACATTGTGGGTCACATGTCCTATATGCCTTGTGTTTTGAGAGGTGTTGTAAGATCCCTGACCCCATTGCGCAACGAATTATGGGGTGCTAGCAGCGGAAGTAGCACTTCTTGCATGGGGCAGGGTCCCACACTCGGGGCCTCGTCCACGAATATCCGGACAAGAGACTAATCCATCGATTTTTCCAAAACCGAACCTGAAAAAACTTCCTTTGCCCGAAAAACACGGGCGATTCCACCAGATAACTTTTCCCTAACATAGTCAAAAGCCTTAACTAGCTGAACTGATCTGACCAAACTCGTAAGTTCCATAGTCAGATCAAGGGACAGATTGCACTTGGATCATAGAGACCAACGCTTTTTTCCTCATCGAGAGGCACAGCCGTTGATTCTTTTTCCATAGAATAATTTTTATCCGGGATTTACTTCATCTATCGAACTAAACAGAAATTGAGTCTCGATTTACGGATCCATCAGTCCAACCTAACCCCATCTAGTCCCATGGGTTAGCCAACCACCCAACCACTGTAGTGATGGGATCCAATTAGGAATTTGGTTAGGTTTTGTCACGGGCACTAGGGAAAAGAGTTCCCAGGCCCCCTAGCCGAAAGTTCATGCAAACATAAAATTAGTCACACCACTTACACACCCAATATGAAATTGCCTTTTTCTCAGCATCAGCTATCTTTAAAACAATCCTTTAATGAAACCATTGTGTCACTGATCACAATCCTCAAAATCTCTGGTTGAATCCTTATTTCCAATCATTCCTTCATCGGTGTACTTATGGCATCATTGGCAACCAGAACGCTCACCACCTGTTCACTCAGGGGCCTTTTCAATAGTTCCTAGCTCATAGTACCCGGCAATATATTCACATATAAACATCAAGATGGAATCCTCGTTGAAGATTAGCAAGATCAATCAATAGATCCATATAAGAGAGCCATGGACTCATCCGTTGAGGACTAGCATGGTCAATCAACCACATCCATGCCCGGTTTCAGAAAATAACTCTTACTCCTTATTCCAATATCTTCCACGACGCACGTGTGGGTATCTTCGATGACCCAGAGCCCGAGCACCGTATGGTCAGCACTCTCTAGGATCCTTCTCATGTCACCTAGCGCTTCACTCATAGGCCGCTTCCTTGGTCCCTCATCCACCATACCGGAAGCTCACCATTTAAATCGGCCAGACCTCGGTCGAGCTTGCTACGCGAGACGTCCTCTCCGTCAGCAGTTTTTTTGCAACTTTATCCACGACCTTAATCACAAGACGGTCAAAATGCTTCCCCAGCATTCTTGACATAATACAATCATTTACAATACAATTTCTATAATGAACTCTCATCTTTCCACATTATCTCTCATCAGTCCACATTACTTATTCCACATTCCATTCATGTGTGTACTCATTCTTATCCAATCACATCATTTTCCATCTCATCACATCAGATTCATTCACATCACATATCATTTATTCACATCCCAATTTACATGCCATCACATCTCATCCATTCACTCATATTGACGTCACATCATTTCACATACACATTCGCATTCATTATTCCACATACACATCCACATTCGTACTTCCACATCCATACATCCACTTCCACATCCGCATTCATACATCCATATCCATATCCACATCCATACATCCACTTCCACATGCATACATTCACATCCATACATCCACTTCCACATTCGTACTTCCACATCCATACATCCACTTCCACATGCATACATTCACATCCATACATCCATTTTCACATTCACATCCACATCCATACATCCATTTCCACATTCACATCCACATCTATACATCCATTTCCACATCCACATTCATACATCCACATCCACATCTACATCCACATTCACATTCATACATCCACATCCTCATTCACATTCATACATCCACACTTCCGTTTCCACATCCACACATACACATCCACATCCACATCTATACTCATACATCCACATCCACATCCATATCCATACATCTATATCCACATTCCACATTCATACATTCACATCCACATTCACATCCATACATCCATTTCCATATCCACATCCATACATCCACATCCACATCCACATCTATACTCATACATCCACATCCACATCCATATCCATACATCCATACATCCACATTCCACATTCATACATTCACATCCACATTCACATCGATACATCCATTTCCATATCCACATCCACATTCACATCTATACTCATACATCCACATCCATATCCATACATCCATACATCCACATCTACATTCATACATCCACATCCTCATCCATATCCATACATCCATATCCACATTCCACATTCATACATCCACATCCACATTCACATCCATACATCCATTTCCATATCCACATCCACATCCACATCTACATTCATACATCCACACCCACATCCATTTCTACATTCCCATTCATATATCCACATATGCCTTCACATCTATTCTTTTACATCACATCCATTCTCACCCTATCACAACCCATATACATCTTATCCCATCAGATACACTTCTTACCTCATCCCATACACCTCTTATCACATCCTAACTCATCTTATCACATCCTAACTCATCCCATATGCATCTTATCACATCCTATCACATCTCATACACCTCTTATCGCATCCTATCACATCTCATACACATCTTATCGCATCCTATCACATCTCATACACATCTTATCACATCCTATCACTTCTCATACACATCTTATCACATCCTATCACTTCTCATACCCATCTTATCACATCCTATCACTTCCCATACGCATCTTATCACATCCTATCACTTCGCATACGCATCTTATCACATCCAATCACTTCTCATACACATCTTATCACATCCTAACACATCTCATACGCATCTTATCACATCCAATCACTTCTCATACACATCTTATCACATCCTAGCACATCTCATACGCATCTTATCACATCCTATCACATCTCATACACCTCTTATCACATCCTATCACATACATACATCTACATCCATTCTTTCACATACATATATCTACATCCATTCTTTTACATTCATACATCTCCATCTATTCTTCGTTCATTTTCATCTATCTGATTCATTTCACATCCTCATATCTATTTATAGAATACAAGAGAATTCTTATTTATGATATAAGATTTCTTTACGCATCTATTTATGCATAAATTTTCTTTTAAGGAGAATAACACTTTCGAATTAAAAATCAATCTTTTATGCATCTTCCTATGCATAAATTCATTTTAAATGAGAATGACACTTTTGAATTAAAAATCAATCTTTTATGCATCTTCCTATGCATAAAATCAAAATTGATGAAAATAACCCTTTTGAATTAAAAATAAAATTCTTTATGCATCTATTTATGCATAAAATCAAAATTGATGAAAATAACTCTTTTGAAATAAAAAAAGATTTCTTTATGCATCAATCCATGCATAAATCCAATTTAGTAGGAACTACACTGTAAAAATAAAAGAATTTCTCTTATGCATCTAATTTATGCATAAAATCCATTTATGATAAAAATCACACTTTTAATATAAAAAAATATCATTTATGCATACAAATCATTTATGATGAAAATCACTCTTTTAATATAAAAGAATTTCTTTTATGCATCTAATTTATGCATAAAATCATTTATGATGAAAATCACACTTTTAATATAAAAAAATATCTTTTATGCATACAAATCATTTATGATGAAAATCACTCTTTTAATATAAAAGAATTTCTTTTATGCATCTAATTTATGCATAAAATCATTTATGATAAAAATCACACTTTTAATATAAAAAAATATCTTTTATGCATACAAATCATTTATGATGAAAATCACTCTTTTCATATAAAAGAATTTCTTTTATGCATCTAATTTATGCATAAAATCATTTATGATGAAAATCACACTTTTAATATAAAAGAATTTCTTTTATGCTTCTAATTTATGCATAAAATCATTTATGATAAAAATCACACTTTTAATATAAAAAAATATCTTTTATGCATACAAATCATTTATGATGAAAATCGCTCTTTTAATATAAAAGAATTTCTTTTATGCATCTAATTTATGCATGAAATCATTTATGATGAAAATCACACTTTTAATATATAAAAAATATCCTTTATGCATACAAATCATTTATGATGAAAATCACTCTTTTAATGCAAAAGAATTTCTTTTATGCATCTAATTTATGCATAAAATCATTTATGATAAAAATCACTCTTTTAAAATAAAAGAGTTTCTTTTATGCTGCATAAAATCATTTATGATGAAAATCACACTTTTAAAATATCTTTTATGCATCTAACTTATGCATAAAATCATTTATGATAAAAATCACACTTTTAATATAAAAAATATCTTTTATGCATATGTTTATGCATACAAATCATTTATGATGAAAATCGCTCTTTTAATATAAAAGAATTTCTTTTATGCATCTAATTTATGCATAAAATCATTTATGATAAAAATCACACTTTTAATATAAAAATAAAATTCTTTATGCATCTTTCTATGCATAAAATAAAAACTGATGAAAATAACACTTTTTGGATTAATTTAAATTCTTTATGCATCTATTCATGCATAAATCCAATTTAGTAGGAATTACACTTTTAGAATAAAAAAAGTAAAACTTATTTTTACACAATTTTAGAAAATTTTACCTTAACCTCCTTTGTATGGCTGGCCATTTCTCAATTTTTAACTTTCTAAAATCAACTAGAATTTCACCACGAGTATTTAAATCCTTCTAATGTAAACAATTTTCACTTATTTAAGAAAAACATTATGAAAAACTTGATTCTATCCATTAATCATTCATCTAGGATAAAGAATGGTTGGATTTACTAAAGAAGAGAGGGAAATGCCTTTTTTCAATGAGGCATAACATCATAATCATTTTAGAGAAGACAAAAATCATAAAAGCCATTAAATTAAGCATAATTGAAAATTTTATGTATTTCCTTACTAGCATTCATCAATTAACTTCAATAGCATTAAAAAGCCATTCCAATTAAGCTTCTCAAGCTTGAGAGGGGTTGAGAAGAGAGAAACATTGAGAAATTATGGAAAAAGATCAAAATTCACACTTTAGCTGACAAATTGCTTGATTCTTTGATCACAGTAGAGGCTGCCAACCGATCAATTGGTTTGGTGTGTTGATGGAGCCACCAATGGAGATTGAAGAAGGAGGGAAGCTCCAATTTCTTCAATTTGGAGAGAATTTTAGAGAATAGTAAAAATTATCATTATTTCAGCATAATTCTGGTATAGTAAAATTCTCCTATTTTTTTACAAAGGCTCAGGTTCTATTTATAGGAGAGGGAGGCTCTAACCAAGACTAACTAATTTCTAGAATTTTTTAGATTCAGTTTGGTTGAATTTGGACTAGATTTTGACCTAGTTTGGTTCCTTTTTTATTCGGTTTTGATTCGGTTTGATCCAAGAGAGAGGAGAGATAAAAAATATCACATTATTTTTTAGTTTAAAACTCATTCAAGCATGTGAAGTAGGTGCCGCCTTGAAGGGACTCCCCTTCCTTACACATGTGTCAAAATGGAATCATTATACCCAAAATATCTCATTTTTTTAGTAATACTCATAGTTTTTTACTAATAAACCTTGTACATAGTCAACTCTTCATCTTATGTGAGCATTTACTCATTTTTGGGTATTTTCTTTTACAAATTGGATTTATCTCCTCCCCACACATGGATTGATCTTATTGGCCCATAGGAACCTTAATTTAAAATTTCAAAAAAATCTTGACCCTCACGATAATGCCTCTTGAACAGATTATACTTGATTTCTAATGCACCTTCTAAAAATCTTTTTGAACTTCTATTTTAGGGGAACTTATATTAATAAGATGAGAAATTTTTCTATCCAAAAATATTCAAAATCTGAATAATCTCTCTCTAGAATATTTTCTCTCTCTAGGCAAAAAAACAGGCAGAAACAAGATCTTTTATATTTCTGAAGAGGGGATTGATTTACAGAGGAAGATATTGGACATCCTGAGAGGTTGGGGAGGAATCTTACATTCTACCCCACTTAAAAAACGTGAGATGTCTCGCAAAACTAGAGGAGAATTCTTTTTCTTAAGATCTAACTAATTATGGGTTCCTTATATTCTGGTGAACCCAAACAGAATCCTGGGATAAAGATCCCTTATATAAAACTCATCTCATTAAATAAAACAGAATCCTGGGATAAAGATCCTTTATGCATATGTTTATGCATACAAATCATTTATGATGAATATCACTCTTTTAATATAAAAGAATTTCTTTTATGCATCTAATTTATGCATAAAATCATTTATGATGAAAATCACACTTTTAATATAAAAAAATATCTTTCATGCATACAAATCATTTATGATAAAAATCACTCTTTTAATATAAAAGAATTTCTTTTATGCATCTAATTTATGCATGAAATCATTTATGATGAAAATCACACTTTTAAAATATCTTTTATGCATCTAATTTGTGCATAAAATCATTTATGATGAAAATCATACTTTTAATATATAAAAAATATCTTTTATGCATATGTTTATGCATACAAATCATTTATGATGAAAATCACTCTTTTAATATAAAAGAATTTCTTTTATGCATTTAATTTATGCATAAAATTATTTATGATAAAAATCACACTTTTAATATAAAAATAAAATTCTTTATGCATCTTTCTATGCATAAAATAAAAATTGATGAAAATAACACATTTTGGAATAATTTAAATTCTTTATGCATCTATTCATGCATAAATCTAATTTAGTAGGAATTACACTTTTAGAATAAAAAAGTAAAACTTATTTTTACACAATTTTAGAAAATTTTACTATAACCTCCTTTGTATGGCTGACCATTTCTCAATTTTTAACTTTCTAAAATCAACTAGAATTTCACCACGAGTATTTAAATCCTTCTAATGTAAACAATTTTTACTGATTTAAGAAAAACATTATGAAAAACTTGATTCTATCCATTAATCATTCATCTAGGATAAAGAATGGTTGGATTTACTAAAGAAGAGAGGGGAATGCCTTTTTTCAATGAGGCATAACATCATAATCATTTTAGAGAAGACAAAAATCATAAAAGCCATTAAATTAAGCATAATTAGAAATTTTATATATTTCCTTACTAGCATTCATCAATTAACTTCAATAGCATTAAAAAGCCATTCCAATTAAGCTTCTCAAGCTTGAGAGGGGTTGAGAAGAGAGAAACATTGAGAAATTATGGAAAAAGAATAAAATTCACACTTTACCTGACAAATTGCTTGATTCTTTGATCACGGTAGAGGCCCCCAACCAATCAATTGGTTTGGTGTGTTGATGGAGCTACCAATGGAGATTGAAGAAGGAGGGAAGCTCCAATTTCTTCAATATGGAGAGAATTCTAAAGAATAGTAAAAATTATCATTATTTCAACATAATTCTGGTATAGTAAAATTCTCCTATTTTTTTACAAAGGCTCAGGTTCTATTTATAGGAGAGGGAGGCTCTAACCAAGACCAACTAATTTCTAGAATTTTCCAGATTCAGTTTGGTTGAATTTTGACTAGATTTGGACCTAGTTTGGTTCCTTTTTTATTCGGTTTTGATTCGGTTTGATCCAAGAGAGAGGAGAGATAAAAATATCACATTATTTTTTAGTTTAAAACTCATTCAAGCATGTGAAGTAGGCGCCTCCTTGAAGGGACTCCCCTTAATTACACATGTGTCAAAATGGAATCATTATACCCAAAATATCTCTTTTTTTTATAGTAATACTCATAGTTTTTTACTAATAAACCTTGTACATAGTCAACTCTTCATCTTATGTGAGCATTTACTCATTTTTACGTTTTTTCTTTTACAAATTAGATTTATCTCCTCCCCACACATGGATTGATCTTATTGGCCCATAGGAACCTTAATTTAAAATTTCGAAAAAATCTTGACCCCCTAAAGATAAATGCCTCTTGAACAGATTTTACTTGATTTCTAATGCACCTTCTGGAAATCTTTTTGAACTTCTGTTTCAGGGGAACTTATATTAATAAGATGAGAAATTTTTCTATCCAAAAATATTCAAAATCTGAATAATCTCTCTCTATAATATTTTCTCTCTCTAGGCCAAAACAGGCAGAAACAAGATCTTTTATATTTCTGAAGAGGGGATTGGTTACAAGGGAAGATACTGGACATCCTGAGAGGTTGGGGAAGAATCTTACAGGTGTATTCACACTTGTTGTGCATTGTCTTTTGGTGTATACACTTTGGGTAGTGTTCACATGCAACTATGGGTTGTTCCTATTACTTTTATCCTTCATTTAATTGCCATGGTGCAGATTCACATCATCCTCGATATTATTTTGATAGCATTTTTTATTATCATGGTAGGAGAGCTGCTCATGCACTATCATCCTGGCTCTAGGATTGCTATTATGATTTACCTTATCGTGTCAGTGGACATGATCTCGAGGGTAGAGATGGTAGTGAGCATATCGAGCATCGACATTTCTATGCCTATCGTCTTTCCTACAGATCATGTGGATAGTGTAGTTGATTGTAGTGACATTCTAGAGGTTAGTGTGTGCATTTGATTAGTGATGTGTTCATGATACTCTGCATGTGAGTGAGCGAGACACCTATGAGCATAGACCTAGTGTTAGATACATCAGGCTATTCTTCTAGTATTTCTATTTGTGGAGGTATCACTGAATACGACCACTACTCTTAGTATTCATAGCATTCCTAGGTAGCGTTCATGTGGATAGAGTTCATGTATTTGAGTAGTCAGGGATAGTGAATGAGAGTAATGATGACTTCATTGATGTGAGACATCATAGTAGGATTATGCATATTGATCATATCCATAGTAAATCATATGGCATAGATCTTGAAAGATTTGCATTATATCTAGACATCTCCTTAGAACCTATATTGTTGGAGATAGATTTATCATCGGGGATGTAGGACACATAGGGGCATCATTAATGGAGATAGACTATGTTTATGAGGATGACCTTGGAGGCCTCTGCCATAGATGATGATTTAGGAGATGATACCATTTATCTTTCATGTGAGGATACCTCTTCATTTTTTAGTGATGATGCTGATTATTATATTGATATCCTAGTTCATCATACACACATGGGGGGATTTACACATGAGGAGGTAGTGCATGGTTTGGCTCATGCCCGTATACCTATTGATGTAGTGGATCATGTCTTTGAATTTTTGAGTGATGCTACATGGGATGACGGAATTGGTTCACCCTTACCTTCGCATGATACCGACCTTGAGATATGTTCTTTTGGCTTCTATGGGTGTCACGATCTTCGGAGCCAGGACATTTATTTTTGGATGCAGTATATGTCATTTGGGATGCATCATATCTGATTATTTGGCGCATTATGTGGATTTACATGCATCACATCTAGAATTTCACCTAAGCAATTATTTGGGCCATGGATTTGATGATATTTCTAGTGGTCATTTCACTTTGGACGAGGACCTTAGATACTTCCTTCTTGATCCAAGTGGTTACACAACATTTGTTCTATGGTTAGATGATGGTCTACACTTTGGCTATCCATTTAACCCATGGAGAGATATAGCAAGATACATCATCGACATGTACTTCATTTGTCCATTTGACCCGAGAGGATTCTTACCTAGTCTTGTCACATCGACATTGGCTTTTTGCACTTTACTTTTGACCCTAGGGGATATTCGGCTGCTTTCATCATGGTGTGCTTGAAATAATGTCCTTAAGGCTATTCTAGGGCCATTCTATCATCCATGGAAGAATGGCCCTATAGCCATTGTCCTCTCCCTTGTGTCAACTTACTTTGATGGGTGCCTACTTTGCACATAATTATTCACACATGGTTGCTTGTTCAGACGAAATCTTTATTACATGGTTAGAAATTATAGAAGGTGTTGAAAAAGGAATAATTGAAGGAAGAAAGCCCAACCCTTTTCAATCTAGATGCTTGTGCCGTCTAAAAGATGAGGAGGTGAAGATCATCCAGTCCGAAATAAAATTGGGAACGATCTTGATCAATGGTGAAGTATGATCGAGGTTGTAATTATAGCACAACAGCCCCCACGTTTGACACAAGCAGAGTATCTGTGCACATTAGGGCTCCATATTTTTTATTTTTATTATTTGCAACCATGGACAAGTCCATTGAAAAGCTATGGATCTTAAACTAGTGAGACATCCCCAAGACTATTGTGATGCTGGTTGTGGCTAGCTGCTTCTACGGGTGATTGCAGCGTTTCTGAGTTTTACTTCAACTGCTGCTCAGAGTTTGTCTCCAGTGTGTAAGGGGACCAACTAAGGCTTATGCATCATGCACAAACTGCAACGTACACATTGTTTTGTAAGGCAAAAGGTTCTTCACTGTACTTTGTGTGTGTGTGTGTGTGTGTGTGTGTGTGAGAGAGAGAGAGAGAGAGAGAGAGAGAGAGAGAGAGAGAGAGAAAATGCAAGCAAAAGGTCAAGTTTAGCGAACTAGGGGACCTAAGAAATGCCACCATTTTTAACCTAAGCAACGCGCATTGTTTTTTAGGCATTCGTTGCAACAGGCTACAACGCACTCCGTTTTGTTTCAGCTCTCGGTTATGATCTTGCTACTCTCTCTCCTAGCCTTTGCAACTAGGGCAACTAGTTTCTAAACACTCCGTTTCGTTCTAGCTATGAGTGTCCAACTTCATGGTGGCCGGGCCAACTAGGCTAGCCAGCGCATAGCCACATAGCTGCAAATAGGAGATCGACCCTTCCCATGGTTCTCTGGCGACATTGAAGCCTCTTCCAGGCATTCCAAGGCTAAAATCAAAGGGTGATTTAGACAGTCCTTTGTATGGCTTTTGGCTGTCAGCTAAAAGCCACCACCATTAGAGGAGAAGCATCACCAAGCTCTTGTTGAGCGTTTAGCTACCAGTGCTTGAGGAAAAGAAGAGGACAGAAAAGAGATCTTGATAAACGTAAAAGAGTGGTTTCTTTTTTCCCTACTTTTCACACTCCCTCTTTCACATTTCTCTTAACCTAGGTTTTGCCCCCCACTCCCTTGTATTAACTACTCTAGTGAAGTTTACAATGGCCCTAGGGCCATTTTGCCATCCATGGATGATATTGTTGTAGTTTATATGCATGGCGTGCTTGAAATAATGGCCCTAGGGCCATTCTACCATCCATGGTGTGATTTAGAATAGCCTTAGGGTCATTATCCACTCCCTAGGGCCATTCTTTCAATATGCATTCAAAATAGATCAATATTGTCCATGGAATAATGGTTGAAGAATGACCCTAGGGCCATTCTACCATTCATGGTGTGCTTTAAAATTGCCCTATAGCCATTCTCCACTCCCCCTTGTGTCAACTCCTCAGGGAAAATCTCAACACATGCATGCAACTATTCTTCTAGTATTTCTATTTGTGGAGGTATCACTGATATACGACCACTACTCCTAATATTCATAGCATTCTTGGGCAGCGTTTGTGTGGATAGAGTTCATGTATTTGAGTAGTTAGGGATAGTAGTGATGATTTCATTGATGTGAGACATCGTAGTAGGATTATGCATATTGATCATATCCATAGTAGATCATATGGCATAGATCTTGAGAGATTTGCATTATATCTAGACATCTCCTTAGATCCTATATTGTTGGAGATAGATTTATCATCAGATGTAGGACATATAGGGGCATCATTGATGGAGATAGACTATGTTTATGAGGATGACCTTGGAGGCCTCAGGGATGCCATAGATGATGATTTAGGAGATGATACCATTTATCTTTCATGTGAGGATACCTCTTCATTTTTTAGTGGTGGATGATGCTGATTATTATATTGATATCCTAGTTCATCATACACACATGGGGGGTTTTACACATGAGGAGGTAGTGCATGGTTTGGCTCATGCCCGTATACCTATTAATGTAGTGGATCATGTCTTTGAATTTTTGAGTGATGCTACATGGGATGACGGAATCGGTTCACCCTTACCTTCGCATGATACCGACCTTGAGATATATTCTTTTGGCTTCTATGGGTGTCACGATCTTCGGAGCCAGGACATTTACTTTTGGATGCAGTATATGTCATTTGGGATGCATCGTATCTGATTATTTGGCGCATTATGTGCCCTAGGGCCATTATCCACTCTCTTGTGTCAATTGCCTAGGGCCAATTTCTATATATGCATACAAAATACATCAAGATTGTTCGTGGAAGATTAGACCTAGGTACATTTTACCATCCATGGTGTGCTTGCTAGAATGGTCCTCCTAGGGCCATTCTCCTATCCATGGTGTGCTTTAGAATGGCCCTAGGGCCATCCTTGGTGGAAGCTCATTGTACTTATAAGAGTGGCCCTAGGGCCATTCTAAAGCACACCATCGAGTGCATGGTATGATGGCCCTATGTTATCCATGGAAGAATAAACTTAGAGCCATTCTACCATCTATGGTGTGCTTGTAAGAATGGTCCTATGGCCATTCTCCTATCCATGGTGTGCTTTAGAATGGCCCTAGGGCCATCCTTGGAAGCTCATTGTACTTATAAGAGTGGCCCTAGGGCCATTCTAAAGCACACCATCGAGTGCATGGTATGATGGCCCTATGTTATCCATGGAAGAATAAACTTCGAGCCATTCTACCATCTATGGTGTGCTTGTAAGAATGGTCCTATGGCTATTCTACCATCCATTATATGCTTTAGAATGGCCATTCTTTCAAGATCATTGTGCTTATATTAAGAATGTGCATGCCTCGGGCCATTCTTCCATGGACAATTTTAATGTATTTTGCATCTATGGTGTGCTTGTAAGAATGGTCCTATGGCTATTCTACCATCCATTATATGCTTTAGAATGGCCATTCTTTAAGATCATTGTGCTTATATTGAGAATGTGCCTAGGGCCATTCTTCCATGGACAATTTTGATGTATTTTGCATCCATGGTGTACTTTAGACTGGCCCTAGATTCTCCACTGCCTTGTGTCAACTCCTTATTAGGAAAAATATCTATATATGCATTCAAAATACATCAAGATTATCCATGGAAGAATGGCTCTAGGGCCATTCTTGTAAGCACACTGTGCTTGAAAGAATGGCCCTAGTGCCATTCTCAAGCACATTATGAGAATGGTCCTAGGGTGCCATTCTCAAGCACATTATGAGAATGGTCCTAGGGTTCCATTCTCCACTCCCTTGTATCAACTACTAGTGAAGTTTACAATGGCTCTAGGGCCATTCTACCATCCATGGACAATATTATTGTAGTTTATATCCATGGCGTGCTTGAAATAATGGCCCTAGGGCCATTCTACCATCCCATGGTGTGATTTAGAATAGCCTTAGGGCCATTATCCACTCCCTAGGGCCATTCTTTCAATATGCATTCAAAATAGATCAATATTGTCCATGGAATAATGGTTGAAGAATGACCCTGGAGCCATTCTAAATCACACCATCCATGGTGTGCATGGTAAACTAGCCCTAGGGCCATTCTACCATTCATGGTGTGCTTTAGAATGGCCCTATAGCCATTCTCCACTCCCTTGTGTCAACTCCTCAGGGAAAATCTCTACACATGCATGCAAAATACATCAAGATCGTCCATGGAAGAATGGCCCTATAGCCATTGTCCACTCCCTTGTGTCAACTTCTTAGGAAAATCTCTACATATGCATGCAAAATACATCAAGATCATCCATAGGAGAATGGCCCTAGGGCCATCCTTGTAATCACAATATGCTTGAAAGAATGGCCCTAGGGCCATTCATCCATGGACAATCTTATTGTATTTTTCATCCATGGTGTTTTTGACCTAGGGCCGCTCTCCACTCCCTTGTGTCAACTACTGGTGAATTTTAGAATGGCCCTAGGGCTATTATACCATCCATGGACAATCTTGTTGTATTTTTCATCCATGGTGTGCTTGAAAGAATGGCCCTAGGGCTATTCTACCATCAATGGTATGTTTTAGAATGGCCCTAGGCCATTCTCCACTCCCTAGGGTCATTTTTTCAATATGCATTCACAATACAACAAGATTATCCCATAGAAAAATGGACCTAGGGCCATTCTAAAGCACACCATCCATAGTGAGATTGAAAGAATGACCCTTAGGGCCATTCTACCACCCATGATGTGCTTTAGAATGGCCATAGGGCCATTCTTTCAAGCACATTGTGCGTGGTAGAATGACCTTAGGTCCATTATAAAGCACATTGTACTTGAGAGAATGGTCCTAGGGCCATTCTCCACTCCCTTGTGTCAACTATTGGTGGTAAATTTTAGAATGGTCCTTGGACAAATCTCTACTCCCTTGTGTCAACTACTATGGTCAATTTTAGAATGGTCTATTCAAAGTTTGCATTTGGATGTAAGTATTTATATGATTGACTTTAAAAAAAAAAAACTCATTTCAGATACATGTGGATGGCTCCAAAGAGGAAAATTTCTTTTCTATCAAATGTTGACATGGCCATTTGGCGAGACAAAGAAGTGGTACATTGACTTCTACAATCTACATGGACAAAAAATACACGAGATGCATCTTTTCCTTCAGCCTCTAGATGATAATGAGTCTTTTGAGGATAAAGGAAAAATAATGGTTTTTGTTATGTCAATTTTTGTTAACTTGTATCTGAAAATTGAATGTATTGATGTTGAGGTACCGGGTGCATTATCTTATCAACTTGTTTCTCCAACATATGTCACGGATCACATGGTAGCAGACCAAGAGGACACTATGTTCTCTAGAAGATGGAAGCTGGATGTCAATAGTATATCTGATAGAGATCTAATATCACTACTAACAAGCTACAAGATATTACTATACAAGTCTTGGGAAAGAAAGTGCCAAAGCCCCGTAAAGCTGCATCAAGTTCAAAGAAGAAGGCAAGATCTTCTCCATAAATAAAGAGCAACATTTTTGATGTGGATGAAGTAAAGCTTGCTACATTGGGAACTGGAGGTTCTCAATAGGTATCCTCATATTTGAACATTATGAATTCCAAGAATTTTGCAAGGAAGGCTAAAAAGGTGTAGGAATTAGCTCTTGGGGCGGGGTATGGACAAGTATGCAAAATACTTTCCACTTGGTTTGTACACAGAGTTTGAAATTCCAATAATGAAATGTGTGCAAGTGCCCAAACATTATATATGTCGCCCGCTGAAAAAGGACAAAGTCAAATTGTGTGGAGTTGTATGTTGAATGTGCGAATAACCCTAGGTCTTGTGCATATTTAATGCCAATGAAGAAGATTGGAAAAAGGGAGGGAATGCATTGACCAAAAAAGAGGCGGTAAGTGAAAAGCTCTAGGATTTTGATTATTGCATCATAGATGGGAAACATTCCATCTATGCTACCAAGGTTATGTTAAGGACTTAATTGCCTGAAAAAAAAACTTTATTCGAGGGATATTTATGCAATTTGGAAGGCCCAAATTGTTGTCGTCGATGCACCTCCAATAGTCTATGTGGATAGTATCTCAACAAGGATAGCAAATATAGAGGCCCAAACCTTGTTTTAACAGCAAGCCTACAATGATATACTCAAGCACTTGAGAGGCCCAATGAAGAGAGAGAAAATAAAGTATTGATGATGAATTCGGGGTCTAGCACATCATCACAATCTTAGATGAACTTAGCATCATAAATTTAACACTAAAAACCCTCAAAATTATTAAGTTTAACACTAGAAATTAATAGCATCACATTTTTTGTGAGATCCCCCTGTTCCCACCGAGCAACGGATTCGGGTACTAGCAGCGGAAGTAGCACTTCTCGCGCGGGACAGGGGTCCCACATTCGGGGCCTCGCCCACGGATATCCGGACAAGAGACTAATCCGTCGGTTTGTCCAAAACCGAAACCGAAAAAACTTCCTTTACCCGGAAAGCATGGGCGATTCCACCAGGATAACTCTTTACTCTAACGTAGTCAAGATCGTTACGGATCAACTGATCTGACTGCACCTTTAACGGTACTTGGTCAAATCAAGGAAGAACTTGCACTTGAATCATTGGGATCAATGCTTTTTTCCCCATCAAGAGGCACAGCCGTTGATTCCTATCCATAGAACAATTTCTATCCGGGATTTACTTCATCTATCGTAAAAATAGAAATTAAATCTCGATTTATGGATCCATCAGTCCAGCCTAACCCCATCCGATCCCATGGGTTAGCCAACCGCCCAACCACTGTAGTGATGGGATCCAATTTGGAATTTGGTTAGGTTTTGTCCCGGGTACCAAGGAAAAGAGTTCCAAGGCCCCCTAGCCGGAATTTCATGCAAACATAAAACTAGCCACACCACTTACACACCCAATATGAAAATTGCCTTTTTCTTAGCATCAGCTAACTTTAAAACAATCCTTTAATGAAACCATAGTACCACTGATCACAATCTCCCAATTTATCCAGTTGATTCATAATTTCCCATCATTCCTTCATCAGAGTATCTATGGCATCATTGGCAACTAGAACGCTCACCACCTGTCCACACAGAGGCCGTTTCCATAGTTCCTAGCCCATAATACTCGGCAATATAATCACTTATCAAGATGGACTCTCGTTGAAGATCAGCAAGATCAACCAACAGATCCATATAAAAGAGCCATGGACTCATCCGTTGAGGACCAGCAAGGTCAGTCAACCAGATCCATGCCCGGTTTCACAAAACAACTCTTACTCCTTGTTCCAATATCTTCCTCGACGCACGCGTGGGTATCCTAGGCGACCCAGAGCCCGAGCAGCGTATGGTCAGCACCCTCTAGGATCCTTCGCAGGTGACCTAGCGCTTCACTCATAGGCCGCTTCCTTGGTCCCTCATCCACCGTACCGGAAGCTCACCATTTTAATCGAACCGAGGCTGGTCAAGACCTCGGTCGACCTTGCTACGCGAGACGTCCTCCATTGACTCTCCGTCAGCAGTTGCAACTTTATCAGTTAGGTCTCCACGACCTTAATCACAAGACGGTCAAAATGCTTCCCCAGCATTCTTGACATAAAACAGCCATTTACAAACAGCATTTACAAACAGTTTACAAATACAGTTTCTATATTAACTCTCATTTTTCCACATTATCCCTCATTAATCCACATTACTTATTCCACATTCCATGTATATGTGTACTCATCCAATCACCTCCTTTTCCATCTCTTCACTTCAGATTCCTTCACATCACATATCATATATTCACATCCATATCCACATCCATACATCCACATCCACATCCACATTCACATCCATACATCCACATCTACATGCTTATCTCCATTTTCACATCCTCATTTATACATCCACATCCCATATCCACATTCATACATACACATCCATATCCACATCCACATCCACATCCACATTCACATCCATGCATCCACATCTACATGCTTACCTCCATTTTCACATCCTCATTTATACATCCACATCCCATATCCACATTCATACACATCCATACATCCACATCCACATCCACATACATACATACATCCACATCCACATTCCACATTCACATCTATACATCCACATCTACATTCACATTCACATACATCCACATCCACATTCCCATACATCCACATCTATACATCCACATTCCACATTCACATCTACATTCACATTCACATACATGCATCCACATCTACATGCTTACCTCCATTTTCACATCCTCATTTATACATCCACATCCCATATCCACATTCATACATACACATCCATACATCCACATCTACATCCACATACATACATACATCCACATCCACATTCCACATTCACATCTATACATCCACATCTACATTCACATTCACATACATCCACATCCACATTCCCATACATCCACATCTATACATCCACATTCCACATTCACATCTACATTCACATTCACATACATCCACATCTACATTCACATTCACATACATCCACATCCACATTCCCATACATCCACATCTATACATCCACATTCCACATTCACATCTACATTCACATTCACATACATGCATCCACATCTACATGCTTACCTCCATTTTCACATCCTCATTTATACATCCACATCCCATATCCACATTCATACATACACATCCATACATCCACATCTACATCCACATACATACATACATCCACATCCACATTCCACATTCACATCTATACATCCACATCTACATTCACATTCACATACATCCACATCCACATTCCCATACATCCACATTCCACATTCACATCTACATTCACATTCACATACATCCACATCTACATTCACATTCACATACATCCACATCCCCATTCCCATTCACATCTATACATCCACATCTACATCCACATACATACATACATCCACATCCACATTCCACATTCACATCTATACATCCACATCTACATCCACATTCACATACATCCACATCCACATTTCCATTCGCATCTATACATCCACATCCATTCACATCTATACATCCACATCTACATCCACATTTACATGTATGCATATACATCTTCATGCATATATCCATTTTCATGTTCATACATCCACACTCCCATCTCCATATCCACACATCCACATACATACATCCATTTTCACATTCCCATTTATATAACCCCATATACCTTCACATCTAATCTTTTACATCACATCCATTCTCGCCCTATCACAACCCATATACATCTTATCCTATCACATACACTTCTTACCTCATCCCCCCATACACATCTTAATTCATCTTATCACATCCTAACTTATTTCATAAGCATCTTATCACCTCTTATCACACCTCTTATCACATCCTATCACTTTCCATACGCATCTTATCAATTCTTATCACATCTCATACACCTCTTATCACATCTTATCACATTTCATATCTTTAAAAAAAAAAAAAGAGAATTCTTTTATTTGATATAAGATTTCTCTACACATTTATTTATACATAAATTCCATTTAAGGAGACTAACACTTTCGAAATTAAAATCAATCTTTTATGCATCTTCTTATGCATGATTTCAATTTGGTAGGGAATTATACTTTTAGAATAAAAGAATTTCTCTTATGCATCTAAGTTAAGCATAAAATCCATTTATGAGGAAAATCATACTTTTAGTATAAAAAGAATATCTTTTATGCATACCTATATGCATGAAATCCAATATGATAAAAGTAACACTTTTGATATAAAAATTTTTCCTTTATGCATACTTCTATGCATGAAAATTAAAAATGATAAAAGTAACACTTTTGATATAAAAATTTTCCTTTATGCATACTTCTATGCATGAAAATTAAAAATGATAAAAGTAACACTTTTGATATAAAAATTTTCTTTTATGCATACTTTTATGTATGAAATAAAAATGATAAAAGTAACACTTTTGATATAAAAATTTATCCATTATGCATACTTCTATGCATGAAAATAAAAATGGTAAAAATAACACTTTTGATATAAAAATTTATCCTTTATGCATACTTCTATGAATGAAAGTAAAAATGATAAAAGTAACACTTTTGATATAAAAATTTATCCATTATGCATACTTCTATGCATGAAAATAAAAATGGTAAAAATAACACTTTTGATATAAAAATTTATCCTTTATGCATAATATTAAAATTCAATTTCTCCATGATTATAATGAAATTCTTTCAATTAATCTAGGATGATGATTCCTAGAATATGGTAGGAAGTCCTCTTTTTATGCTTTGAATGAAAATTTTTTTATGCATAATTTTTATAAAAATTTTGCCATAGCTCCGCTGCTATGACTGATAAATCTCAATTTTTCTAAGGAATAAAGCTTATCATTAAGGAAATAATTAAAATGATTCTCTAATTGGATCCTTAATCCATAATGGATTGAATCATCAATATACATAAACTAAAAGCATAAGAAAAAGCCATTAATTTGGCCTCAAGCATAGCTTAATCTTGGGTTAAGGAAAAGCTTTATGAAAAGCTTGATTTGGATTGAGAATGGGTCATGAGTATGACCATTTCTTGAGTGAGAGAGAGAATTTACATAAGAATCATTAGAATTTAAACATAAATGAAAATTAACTTCAATAGCATTTATTAAATTATGTAACTCTTCACTACTATTCAAACTTCAATAGCATTTAAAAAAAACCATACCAATTAAACTTCTCAAGCTTGAGAGGGGTTGAGAAGAGAGAAACATTGAGAAATTATAGAAAGATGAATATTCACTAATTACCTTACAACTTGCTTGATTCTTTGTTCACGGTAGAGGCCCCCAACCAATCAATTGGTTAAGTATGTTGATGGAGTCACTAATGGGGATTGAAGAAAGAGGGAAGCTCCAAAAACTAGTGAATTATTAAATGAATTCACAGTTCTTGGCTTAGGTGGAGTAGAGTAACGATGCATAAACACTATATATTTTTCAACAAGGGGGAGGCTTCTATTTATAGGAAAAATTGAGCTCCTAACCAAACAAACTGATTCTAGAATTTTCTAAATCAGTTTGGTCAATATTTGACCATTTTTAGGTCAGTTAAGCTAACTTTTTGGAACTAGACTTAAATGAGGAGAGAGGAGAGATGAAATATCTCAATTTTTATGAGTTTAAAACTCATTCAAGCATGTGAAATATGCACCTCCTTTAAAGAACTCCCCTTCCTTACATATGTCATATTTTTAATATTGCTCATAGTTTCTTACTAATAAACCTTGTACATTTTCAACTCTTCATCTTATGTGAAATATGCACCTCCTTTAAAGAACTCCCCTTCCTTACATATGTCATACTTTTAATATTGCTCATAATTTTTTACTAATAAACCTTGTACATTTTCAACTCTTCATCTTATGTGAAATATGCACCTCCTTTAAAGAACTCCTCTTCCTTACATATGTCATACTTTTAATATTGCTCATAATTTTTTACTAATAAACCTTGTACATTTTCAACTCTTTATCTTATGTGAGCATTTACTCATTTTTGGGTATCTTCTTTTTCAAATTGGATTTATCTCCTCCCTACACATGGATTGATGCTATTGGCCCATAGGAACCTTAATTGGACCATAATCCAAAAATTTCTGAAAATCTAGATCCTTAGACTAAGGTCCTTTATACACATTTCCAATTAATTCCAATTGCACATTGGAAAGTTCTTTTTGAATTTCTGTTTCAGGGAAACTTATTTTAATAAGATGAGATAATTTTCTATCCAAAAATATTAAAAATTTGAATATTCTCTCTCTAGAATATTTTCTCTCTCTAGGTTAAAACAGTTAGAAACAAGTCTTTTATATTTCTGAAGAGGGATTGATTATAGAAGAAGATACTAGACATCAAAAAGGGGTTTGGGGGAGGAATCTTACATTCTACCCCACTTAAAAAACGCGAGATGTCCTCATCTCGCAACTTGTGATAATTTCGCAAGATTCACGAATATGAGACTTAGAGAAAAATTTTAATCAAGATTAACCACCAAGATAAGTCTTAAAGAGAGCAAGATTCAAAATACGAACAAGATTTAAACTTTATTCATTCTCGGAACTTATACAGTAAAGATAGAGGAACTCTTTACACTTCCATAAGCCCGTCCATCATATGGTCACAAAAGCAGTCCTCACAAGCTGCACAAGTATAAGGTAACTCATCTATGGGAATGATTCTGTGGGTTATTGCTGCGCCTATCTCAGTGGTATGAGGTGTTCTAACAAAAGGACCTCTGAGAGGCAAGCCAAAAACGGGGTAAAGGCATATCTTCTCATGAGGAAGAAAACACGCCAGTAAGAAGACCCGCTCAGAAAACCCAGGATGTCTTGATCTCATGACGCAGTAGTATCGGGGACCCAAACCCAAAGCTTCAATAACCATGGCCAAGCGGACATTGTTACGGAAGTGCTGCTGACCCCAGGGTGTTACCCTAGTTATGTCTTGATAGGTCCGCCATTTGGTCTGCGCTACAGAAGTTCCCAAGTGAGGGAAAAGTGAGCGCTCATACTGTTCTATAAAATCCTTCTTCACAGACTCACTTGCGTCTTGAAGGTGAGGAATCATTATGGATAAAACTAATTCTTGTTGCCAAGCCATG